>NC_044189.1:20873992-21597698 GCF_900880675.1 Sparus aurata
TGGGACGGTGTGGTATTTCCATTAATAGAGTCTGGAGCAGAACCGCCTGGAGCGACCTGTCACCGCGCCTGACTCTCTCCACACTCTCCTCTTCATTGTGTAAAGGAAAGCATCTATTCTGTCTTTTTATAGCTCATTTATGGCCACTCCTCTTGCTCTTCTCTGTTTTTACTCTCCCTTTCTGTAATCGGAGCCAAGTTGACGAGGTTGTCTTCCTGTTGTACGACCGTTATGGGAAGGATTCTTGAAGAGCTACGATTTTGTGTGAGTTTGTTCACACATGCACTCTCATATTGGACACTGTGATTCATATTACAATGCCTGAGTGACAGCATGAAGCTTTTTTTAAATTAGAGGCCAAAGCACAAATGTCCAACCAATCAAAGCGTCCCAATGGTGGAGTGCTTCCATGTGTGACATCATTCAGCCGGGGACACGACTGGATCCTCTATCTAATTGCTCCACATCACTGTGTCCGCCTCCATTCAACTATTCTTAAGGGGGCTATGTATATGACTCCGGCAGAACAGTCAGTTTTTAATGATACAGGTTTCATTGTTTTCTCAGCGCTTGTACAGTCTGTGGAATCAATACGCAGAATCAAAGAGGCACTGGAGCAGCGTTGGAAACACTCGGTGCGATCTATTCCTGCGAAATGTCAGATAAGCTGGAGGTGCTGCACTTAACAATGCACCAGTGTGTTGACAGGATTAGAGAGCAGGTCTAAATCAAAGATGTCTGGCAACGAGTGATAAACAAATATTATTAACAAATGTGTCTCAGTGTTTGTGTTCTGTTTCAAGCACTCAGCGTTTGACCTACTCACCACGCTGACTTTGAAGGCGTAGAGCAGGTCAAAGGGCAGCGCAGCCACCAGGTCGATGATGAACCATGTGGTCAGGTAATGGATGCAGATCTGTCGAGCGTCAAAGATCACTTGGCCCGACTTGCTGACATAACTTGTGCGAAAAATTGAAGACAATGTCTTGAAGGGAAATAGAAAAAAAACAAACAAGTCTGGTTATCATAAAGTCTCAAGCATTCAACTTTGTATAAATATATAAAGTTAAAGGAGACCTATCATCCTTTTACCCTTTTTTTTGTGCTGTAAAAGATATTGAAAGTTAAGACGGTCAAGGCCACAAACAGAAGCTCCTCTCTCCCACAGAGAACACTGTTCCACAAACGCCTCGTCAGTAGTCGTGCCTTTAATTCCCGACTTTGTGACATCACACTACCTCACTGTGTCACACATTTGCTAAATGCCCAGCGGACAGTTTGGCATGTAAGAACTGATTTAGCACAGCTGGGTCAGGCATGTGTGAGCTGACCAACCAGAGGGGACTGGGTTATAGATAAAGGGGGAATACAGAGCTGCAGCACCAAGAACGAAATCATAAACCTGAAAATTAGCACAATATGTCTCCTTAATAGTTATAAACACTGACGTCCTGAGTTCTGTAATCCTGCAACTCACCTATAATGAACAGAATCTCCACTGCGATGTCACTGACGGTCGTGCTGCGGGTCAGGTCGTCATCATCGCCGATGAAGCACACGTTATACGGCACCGTCACAGCAACGTAGAATGTGGCGAGGAGTATCAGCCAATCCCATCCTGCTTTGAACGTGCTGTAGTGAAGTAAGATGAATTTGGACTTTTTGGCCTCTGCTACCTTGTACTCCGGCAAAGCGGGCAGATCTCCAAACACATTCTGGACGGGACAGGATGAGAAAACAGAAGCGACAAAGTAGCAATATTATTACATCCACATATGACATCCAATCCATCATGGAGTCTGTGTGCAGGGAAGAATTCTGCAATCAAGGCCGAACCAAGACGAGACTGGTGCACGTATAACTGAGTTTCGAGCACTTCAGGCACCTAAATATGGGAATATCTAATGTTTTGTTTTGTCTTTTGTTATCCCTCGTACAAAGCTGCAGTAGTTTAATTCAAACTTCTGTGTCTCTTGTATTTGCTTCCCTTTACTATCCTAAGTATGAAAAAAATCTAATAAATAGCATTTAAACTATTCACTGTTATCCAACTTTCACTTTCACTTTACCATACTTAATATCAGGACAATAAGTTACGATAACCCAAACAAATAAGGCAGCTTAGTCACTGAACACGGGGCTTCGTGCAACATAGCTTGCAGACAACAACTGAGCGATATATTTAGCCAATAATTAGACCCTCAACTTAACTTATTTGTAAAATCTCACCTCGTTTCTAGCTGAAGTTGGCAGCTGTGTTCGGTTGTTTCCCTACAGCTGAGCACCAAAACGGCACAACAGAGTTAGCAACTAGCTAGCAAACATGCTACAGTCGAGAATGTAGCATGCTAATCATCCTCTTTTTCTGCTGGAATTTTAAAAGATGACAATTTTCCAATGTTGTGTTTAAAGCTGTGGCCAAAATCAATGAATGCATTACACTATATACTAAGTTGACTCTAGCTAGCTTCTTTGGGTCACAATAATCTTTGACAAAGTAGTTTCCTTATGATTAAATCCATTAGTATTATCAAATGTTCTCGCTTATTAGAAACAAGTTGTGACTGAGGGTATCAGGGAAACATTTGTACAAACGTTAATGTGGAGATATTTTAGTTATCCTTTTTGAGTTGTACCATATAGTTGTTACACATGTTTGTCAATCTAAAAGATAATTTTGCAAATCAGGAAAATCACAGTTTGTCATAGAGTTAGTCGAATATCGTTGAGTTTTGTGTAAAACTGCTCAGTAAACTACATCAATCCCCAACACCAGCGTGTCACTTTGGCACAGACAAAGTAATGAAACAGGCGAAAACCACAATCACGTGTCTCTTGTCGTTCACTACACATATTCTTTTCTGATAAGGTCCGTGGTGGTCGTCTGCTGAGAGCACTTCTCCATCTTGACACAATATTCCTTTGCAGCTCCTTTCCCTTTGTTTTTTCTCCCACTGTGTTAATAACATCAGCAATCTCCTCACTTCCATATAACAATCTCCCCCACCCTCTTCTGAATCTCCCTCATCACGCTGCATCCCGCCTGTCGTCTGAAGCGCCTGATGATACCTTGTTGAGTTTAATCTTGCTCTTCTCTCTGCTGTGGAGGTGACCAGAGATGTGGTAGAGCACCGTGCTGCTCCGCATCCGAGCCGAGCTGAACGAAGAGCCGGTTTTTACCCTGCTGCGCCGCCGCTCTGTAAACACACACACACACACACACACACACACACACACACACACACAGTTACTGCACAATCCCCTCTACAACATTTTACCCCCCGAGGTTAACTCCTGATGAATGAAACACTCATTATGTTTGATGAAATACACAATATTCCGTCTTGAATAGGAAAACATGAATATGCAGCAGGAAGAATGTTTCATTTCTGAACAAAATTGCACAATTTATGAGTGGAGTGAAAAAAGAAGAAGCTATTTAACTGTCATTGTGCTTTTGTAAATGTCAAAGAACACGTGTTACCTGTTTTGATTCTCATTATCCAGCCATAAATATTGGCTGATGATGTCCTGTTGTGTAAACACCATCTCCAGCAAAAGAGAGCAATTTCCAGCTTTGATAAGTTGCTGCTGGGGCAGAGAGGCTGTTAAGGATGGAAGATTTTCTTTGGTTGATTGCTACTGGGGCGTGTGTGTGTGTGTGTGTGTGTGTGTGTGTGTTTCTAGAAGTAGATAACATAGATGGTGCAGGATTGATGAGTTCTGAGCAAGGAGTTGGGTAATAGGAGAAGGCACTTTATTGCTGCCAGGTTTTTGAGCTCGGTCCACAGCAGAAGACTACAGCGGAGATTGGCTTGAAGGGGGATAACGGCAATAACAAAAGCTGCAGAACAGAAGTGATAACTGCTTTTGAGTGTCCTTTGGAAAGAGTGTGCATTCTGTGGTGTGTGCCGTGAGTGTGTGTGTGTGGACCCCCAGACGAGGCGAGGAGACAGGGCCATTCATAACGCGGTGCAGCCCGGAGGGACGCGACACGGCAGGAGCACAGAGACAGAGACATGCTTATTTTTAGATCTAATGAATTTCCCTCCGCTTTTCTGGCCATTCTTGTTGGGGTAGAAGGGGAGTATGGGAGAGGCGAGGGTGTTGCGTATTTGGGGGGAAAGGAGAAGACTTGCAGGGCAGATGATGAGAGAGAATGGATGGAACTGTAATATGAGAAATAAGGGGGATGGAAAAGGACGCCGGACAGCAAGAAACAAAGCCTGGAGGGAGATTTTACCCTCGACAGAGAAAAGAGAAAATAGTGAATGTGAAAGGAGAAGAGTCTGCTGATGCCAGTGATGGGATTCCCTCTTTGGCACACACACACAGTCGGTCACATTGGAGGTGTTTGTCCGTCCCTGAACGGCTTCCACAGCATGGAGGAATCAGCGTCAGAGTGCTTTTACATCTCCAGGTCGTCCAAATTACACACCAAGTTTATTTACTTCAAAATTTGCAGGCCCACGCTAATTTTAACCAACTTTTCTGACCAGAACAGATTAAATTTAGGTGTTCGTCTCTGTCTGAAGGCTCGCTGCAGCAGCCTGTTTCCTTCTCTGTGAAATGTATTTCATTATGTGGGCAAAAATAACTCCGCTCTCTGTTTCCTGTTCCCCCTTTCTCACAGTAATGAGCGTAATTAGGCAGATCCAGGGTCGGCCGGCCTGAGATGACAAGAGTCAGTTTGCTGACTTCACACACACACACACACACACACACACACACACACACACACACACACACACACACACACACATACACACACACACACACACACACACATTGACATTCTCTCTTGCTTTGCAGGCTGACCCTGACTCAAGCTTAGGTGTTGCCCTTAAGGTATGATCGTTTGAGGAAATTGATTTTGAGTGCAGATTTGCAGCTTTGTTTTCCTTTAGTTGCTCTTTGTGTTGATGGTGATGAGCATGATGAAAACACTACGAGGGCGAATGTGAGCTGAGGTGCTGACAGAGACTTTAGTTATCTATTTATTTAAAGATGTGAAGAGAAAAGACAGGGTTACCTAAAGATGTTACAAACCGAACAACAACTACAATCAAAGATATGAACCTGGATATCACAAAGTTTTCCTTTATAATTTCATTATGCTGTTTTGGCTCATCATACTGCACATTTTGAACAACCCTTTTTCGTATAAATCATGTTTATATACGACCAGGTAATCATGTGAGAGCTTTACATCACATACTGACCTTCCTTCTTGTCCTCCTGGATGGTTTTGGCTTTAGTGTCGGTGATGTCTTTAAACGAGGCCAGAAAGAGCACCACGTCTCCTTTCTCATTCTTAATTGGCACAATGTCCAGCAGACACCAGAACAGCACCGCTGCAAGGGAAAATAAAAACGCTCTTATTAAGTCTTTTATAGCATCTCTGATTTGACTCAGAATGGATTTACATGTGAGTGTATAACCACTGAGTGTGTGTGTGTGTGTGGGGGTGGTTAGAGCAACAGATTCACAGATTCCCAGACTTGTGAGCCTGTCTACAGTTGGACGTCCCTCTGGGGAAGCAGAGCCTTTAAATAGACCGAGTCTCTGTTCCCCAGGCACAGCGAGAGGTGAAGCCATCTCCGAGGTCCCATCTCCCGCTAAATAGCTTCCTTGTTAGAGGAACTGCAGGTCAGCGTGTGTGCTGCATCAGCGACTTTGTGCTGGTGCTGAACTATTGTGACACTTTTATCAGCTTGATTTACCAACAAGTTGTAAAGTACACGACACCACTGTTTGTCCTTAACAACTTAAAGCTGCTAAAAATCTATATTGTTCTATTAATGAAGGATCACATGAGCATGTGTTCAGGAAATTATCGCTGAAAGCCTTCATGCAGGACTTGTATTAACAGGGGAACTCGTGTTATTTAAGAAATGACATCACTGTTCAGACGGGACAAGGACAGTCTGTATGCTACTCAGATCTACTGACAATATCCCCAGATATGAGGCGGAGCACATGCAGCCACTTTAATAATGGAGCTGAAAGTTGTTTGGCTCACGTGCTGCATGTGTTTGAAGCATTATTACACATTTACAGCTCACTGACTGATAGCACACAGCAGATTTGCAGCTATACTTGAATATGACCACCGTCTGTTCCTTCCATCCTTCCCTGTCCCTCGTTTCAAATGTCAGCACAGCCATTGATTATTCATCACGTTATGATCCACGATCAAATGTAATAATTGTTCCGTTGTTTGACACAAGGTAACAGATGTTCAATAAAATATGACCCGATGCAATCAGATGCTGATTTCCATGAGACTGATATCATCCCATGACCGCTGTGTTCGGTGGAATATAATTTTGTTATGTAGCACCAAACTGAAGCTTGAGCTAATTAGCTAAATGTTAACATCCACTGTTTTTCAAGCAGAGCCGAGTCCAACAACGTACCGTCAAGCTGAGCAGGAAATCTGTAGTTTGAGATGTTGTACGGAACATAAAAACAGACAGAGAGATGCTGAGCATCAGGGGTTCAAGTCTTGTTAATGTTAATTAATTAATCACATTAAATCTAGTCTGATCTGCATCATGCAGTGTCACAGGTATAATTTATTTTTTTCCAGTCAAGCTAGTTTTATTCTTCACAGGGCTGTTTTTTCTCTTTGATTGTTTGATTATTCAATAAATTAATTAATTTGCGGTTCACTGATGTACAAAAAGCAGATTTTCGATTGCTTCCAAAAACTTTAATCTGAGGAAAAACGGTAATTTTGGGTTTTTGATGCACATTTTGTCAAGATGGAGTGTCGTTCATGATTCTCTATTCAATGACTGAGAATAAATTAAGAGGGATTTCCCACGGAGTTCCCTCCCATCACTCCCACTCACCGAATCTTCCTCGCTTGGTGATGACTCAATCACAGTGTTTTTGTCTCTGCGAGTGTGTGTGTGTGTGTGTGTGCGTGTGTGTGTGTGAATATCTGCATGCCTGCGAGACAAGGCAGCACTATCAAGCGCACAGTGAGAGAAACAACGTCCCTGATTGCGAGCATGCAGCTTTCTCTTTCCTCTCCGGCTGACAGTCGGAGGACAATCAGCTACATTTACTTTCAGGACACTGCTGTGACAGACGCAAAGAGACGGATGATGCGACAGGATAAAGGCTGGGGAAGTAAAAAAGATAAGTAAGAGACAAACCAGCACAAACAGTGCTATGGGGAAATGTTAAAAGAGGTGGGAGAAAAGAAAATGGTATTGACATGAGGCAGAGGGAGATGAGAGGTACAAAAGGGAAGTGAAAGGGAACAGACGGGAAAAGGAGATTGAGGGGTGTGACAGAAAAAGACAACAAAGCAGGAGACAGATCGGCGTAGGCAGCCACATCTGTGGTGGTATTAGCATGGCTGTGTCTATGCAAACTGCACTGAGTCATCAACTGAAGCTGTTTTATAAATCAGAGAAAGATGACAGGAGAGCGGCGTGACATCCGACACATGCACATACCATAATAATACCTGCATGAGTGAGTCAGAGCAGATCACACTGTATCACACAATCTTTACAACTGTTGACAAAACAGCGTCACCAGAAAGGTCCATTTAGCTGCTGAAACTCTGCCCACACATCCCGTGTGCTGTTACACAACTCAGATCGGTGTTGTCTTGTGTCTGTTGATGGCTGTTAAAGACACATATAATCCACCAGGGCTTAATGGGCAGGATAAAAGGGACAGTTCACCCCAAAATCCAGAAATACATGTGTTTCATCTTTCCTGTAGGGCTGTTCATCCATCTAGAGTGTTGGATGAGGCTCCAACACATGCAATGTAACATGTAAATGCTCAACAGCAATGTCTAATGTCCTCCATGTAGGAACTAATTTCTTTCAATCGCACCACATCTGCCAGCTGTATCACTGCACAGGAGGAAACATGCATTGACTCATTGGGAGGCTTCTGCTGGTGACAGGGATGTAATCTTTAAAGGTGTTGTTGGACTCCATTACTAATCGAACGTTAGCTACTGTTGCTTCTACAGTCTAGCGGCATAAAGAATTAAACAAATTCTCGGACGCAGGGCTCATTTTTCACGTCACGTTACAATCCGCTCACATACGGCGAATAAAATGTGATTAATACATTTTAATTGCAGGAAATTGTGACGTAGAGCCCCTTTAAAGGTGTAGCTTCTTTCTGCGCGATGATATGGTTGGAACCTTTGCCATCTTTTTCTATTATACTCACATCTCTGCAGCCTCTTATCGCCACAGCTCAGCAACTCACACTGAAACCATCTGGATTGATAAATAGCAAAACTGGTAAGACGGAAATATGTGAGAATGAGTTCCGTGAGCAAATAAAGTGGCGCCACCGCACAAGTTGTTCTAAGATTACATTCAGAGTAAACATCTCTTGAATCGACGTACATCTTTGACTGATGTGAAAACATTCAGTGAAACGCTCCGAGCAGCTCATTGAGACGATGTCAGGCAGGTACATTACTCACCTCTGAGTGGTTCAGGCTAAAGAAATCAAAATAAATCTCCTTGAAAGAATAAGAAACCATTAACACACTGTCACGCTGAAAGACTACAGCAAAACAAGATGTCAGTTCAGTCTGATTATCAGGTGAGGGCTGTGCACAGGGTGTCAAGGAATTTTAAAGGTCCACATTTCCATATTTTCCTCAGCACTTTCAGTAGCGTCTATGTTGGCACAATAGCTGAGATGAAAAGTTTTGAAAGGTCTAGAATCAACTCATGTGAGAAATAATCAAACCTCCAGAGCAGCTACTAAACGGACCAGGTAGTGAGACTATTTCATGAACACGTTTGGACGATCAGGAAATTAGAAGTGTGTTTGCAGCGCTGATATAACAAATAACCAATTTCTCACGATTTGTGACGGAGCTGCAGCCGAGAACATTCACCACCGGATGGGGCCGGGCTTAATCAAGAAAAAAGTTTGTAGATTCACAAAAACTGAATCTCCTGCGAGAAGCCTGAAAGTGAAGGAAACTCTGCAAGTGCACATGGCACCATCCCACATCGCAGCACGCATGTATCCACTGATGCCTAGATGTGCTCATTATTTCCAGCTCCATCTTGCTCACTGGCCAGCTGGCTAATCAGCGAGGCACACACCAAACCATACCGCACCACGGACGGCTATCGGGCTCAGTGTAATCGAAGGAGACAGGGTTAAAGAGTCACTCGCTGACAGCGATGAAAGTTTAATGTGTCTCAGCGTTAAATAATAACTCAGGGACTTTTGTGACTGATTGCTTTGTTTAATCACCTTTTAATGAGACTGGGCCAATAAAAAAAGCAATACATCCATTCATGCATTCATTACTTCATCTATCCACGAGTTCATCCACGCCAATTTAAATGTGGCTTATCCAGAAATAGCCACAGAGAGCCGCTATCTTTTTTATGGAAATATAACGGGAAAGTCATACATGGTGACCGCTCTGTGCGCTCTCTAATGGCTTTCTGTGCCTTTCTACTTGCCTTGGTTTCAACACTTAATTGGTAAACGGTAGAGGGAGGCACAGGGCATGTGTGAGCATGAAAGTGCCGCTGAATTAGATGATAAATGAAAGGTATGCAAATGACAGCAACTCAACAAACTGCTGCTCACCCGTCTTGTTGTAGAACATGATCTCATCCTTAAACTCCTTGCGCTCCTCCAGGGCTTCATCGATGCTGAGGATGATGCTTTCGCTGGTCTCCGGCCCGTACAGGAACTTACAGGCACAGCTCTTCTGCATGACCTCGGCCCGGGAGAAGCCTGTGAGCTCGCAGAAGCCATCGGAGCAGTAAACGATGGGAAAGCCCTTTGACACCTGTGCGTTGGCGAGGATGAAGTTGCTGTCTGCAGGAGAAAATGGAGGAAGAGGCGAGGTGAGAGGAGGACAAAGAGTGAGGTAATGACACTATTCTCCTACCAACCAATCAACAACCTCAGATCCCAAATCCTGCAAATGTCTGGCAAAACAAAATATAAAAATTAATCAACATTGGTGACAACAATTTACATTAAAGGTGCATTATGTAAGAATTGGCCACCTGTCGAATTCATACTCAAAGCAAATACGGAGCAGCGTATCACGAGTGTTACCGCTAACTGCCTCTAACTGCAGCTGCTGTTAGCTAGTTAGCTCAGTTAGCCATCCAGCTGCAGTGGCAGTCTGGACGGGGAGCTCGTGGACCAGATGTGTGAAGTCCCTGAGCTGGAGAGAGCTGCAGTCCTTTGGCGGCTAATGTGAGCATAAAGCATGCAGCTGCAGCAAATATGCCACTGTGTAGTTTTTACAGGAGTTGTTGAAGTTTTCATTAGACTAATAATTATCTATTAGCTGAGCCTGTTGAACATACTGTAGCAAACTAGCCACTACATCTCCCAGCTGGCTGGCATGAGCTACGTCACAGTGCAGTCGGTGTAGTCGGACAGTGTGTATTCATGGGCCACGCACTTTTGAAACATCAGATAATAAAAATTAAAGCATTTTTGGACCTCATCAGGAGGTTTCCCCTCTGCCTGTCTCACTGGGTCAGTGTCATTAACCACCGCGTCCAAAGATCTTCATCTCATGTTGACAGCGGCCGGTGTGGGCTGCAACATGAAGGATATTTATCTCAATAAATTACTGATTTATCTGCAGGCTGAAGAGCCATGGAATCCTCCTCTTCAAACTCATTTCCTAGAGTCAAGAAACTGACCCTGAATTAATAATACTTTTAGTGAGAGGTGCAGTAAAAGAGAGCTTGTGAGTTAAGGAGTAAAGTTGGTAGAGAATCAGTGGGGAGTCTGCTGCAGTGATGACAGCGAAAAACAAAATATCACATTAGTGCTGCTGAAGTCTATCACAATTAATTATCCTATTTGTGTCTAGCTCTAAACACCCGGTTGAAGAGGACCAGCTGTTTATACCTGAATCCATCTATTATGGCACGCAAACACACACATCCACATGAGCAAACACCCACAGTGCCAGTGCAGCGTAGAGCGATGCTGAGTGGTGCTGATAGACGGATAATGTTTACAGTACGCCCCCCATTACATGAGACAGCGGGCGGCCGCGGTTTGGCAGATTCTATAAGGTGTGCGTGTGGATGTACGCCTGTGTGGTAAGTTGATAAGCATTCAAACCTGCTCAGACTAGACCCGAAGTGGCATGACAGCACGCACAGGCGGTACGTGTAGCATTGGCACATTATTCCCTGACATTAGTTTAATTACAGTAAATAAATGAGTCACAAACACACACACACGCAACACCACGTCTGCGTGTTTAGAAACGCCGCTTGAGACATCCTTCAAAGCGACGTGCTTGCATTTCATAACAAAAATCAATTTTCTGCATCAATAATTCCCTTTCCCACCATCCTCCATGTTTAATTGTTTCATGTTGTACGTCAGGCTGCGGACCTGGGAATACCACCCCGGAGGACCAAACCCTTGTACGTGCCGCTCCAGAGGAATGAAGGACAAGTTCCCTTTCATGATCCTGTTCAGCAATCAACAATTGCTTCTGCACGCTTGCAAGCACTCACTGTATGAGAACTGAAATTCATGTAATTTTCAGGAATGTGGGACTTTAGAGAGAAGGCACTTTGAGATGTGCACCGAAGTTCTTAATCAGATCTGGGAACATTGCATTGAGGCTGTCGAGACTTTACATTTTCATTATTGTCAACAAATCTCATGAAGGACCAAAACCAATAATATGTCGGTCCATCTCTATAAGCTGTCCGGCTTCCCCGGCCTGTCTGTGGCTCTCAGTGTCACGCACATTTGTTCCTGCAGGTGTGAATCTTTGAGTTGTGGTCATAAACACTTACTTACTAATCATTACTTTTAAATAATGAGTAGTTCCATAAAACAGCTGGATGCGGTCTTTCTTAGGAACTGATACTCAGGAGTGAACAGTGTCGTTGTTGGGGAAAGATTTCAGAGGCTGGTTTGTTGTTCTCTTTACTAGTGTAGACTCACAATTAACTGTTTGTCGTATTAAAGGAACATGTTGATCTCAGACCTTAAAGAGACAGGAGCTTAAACACGGCGTTACAGACAGCAGGGTAACACAGAGCTGCAGCACTAACAGTACAAGAAAACTGATGCAATGAAAACCATGAAAACATTTTCTACAAGTAACAAATGAAGCTGAAAATGAAAATATTATGTCTCCTTCAATAGCTCCAGGACAAAAGTTGTGATCTGTTGCTCACTGAAATGGTATATCAGACTTGCAGACAATAACTGATAGTAGGATATATTTGAACATTTTGTTAAACGTATTAAGAGAATATCTCCAGATGTATCCTTTAAAGAATTATTTTAGTTTAGAGCAACAGGTAGATTATCCGACACTTCAAGTAGCAATAACACTGAGTGTATCCCCTCACTGCACAGTCAGACTGTGTGCTAATGTGACGGATGTTTCCGATGGACAGGTGGGTAATTATTTAACAGCTCCAGTTCATCCAAATCATTTGGCTTCTGCCCTGGAGGTTTGTTCAAAATCTGTCTAATTGTCTCACCACGCCACAGTTTCTTGTCCCATCTGACTCCCTTGTAGCGACGTCACCACATCTCAGCAATTAACACTGAAATCTTACAATCACTGACAGTAATAAACTGAAATAAGGCTTTAATAATGTTTTTGGATGAATAATACCCAGTGACAGCGACGCCCATTCATGAAAGAGAAAAACACCCCGAGAGTGTCATGTCAGCTGTACCGCTCTGACTGCGTGACCCAGACAGATGGTCTGAGCGGGTCTCAGCGTTGGGACCGGCTGTCAGACGCGAGGCCCCTCCGGCCCGGGGTAAGAAAGAGAGAGAGCGACGGGCCCGCTCGTCTCTCGGGGAGCGTCGGCTCAGGCCTGCAGCCCGTCTGGTGGCAGCTCCAGAGCACGAGAGGACGAGTGTTTACAGAGAAACACACACTGTGCTGTGTTTGACTGAGGATTACGTCAGCCGGGTAGAATTGACAGGTTTACTGTATATTATATATATACTGAGAGTACAATATGTATGTTAGAGAGACAAAGATATGGAGGATAGGCAAGATGATGTTTGTTTACATCCTGGTTTGCGATGCAGACGGGACCACGTGTTAAATGAACGCTGACGACATATTTCTTTGCTTCAATTTTCAGGAGCTCCAGGAATTCTTTCTTTGCTATTTAATCATTTCAGAGTAGAGTTGGATTTCTGTTCTATTGACCTTTTTGTTCTGTATCCTTTCTTTTTGTTCTACCTCTCTGTTCTCCTCCTTTCTCCCCCTGTCCTACTTTTCCTCACACCTCACCTTCCTCCCTTGCGATGCACCAGCATCACATCCTCCTTCAGGCCCCCACCACATCCACCTTAATATTCCTACCTTTGCTTCTTTATTTCCCTCCCATCCTATCTTTACATTACCTTTTCCTCTCTTTAACTCCCAGCTGTTAAATGCCCCCCCCCCCTTGTCATTCTGGATCTCTCCATCTAATTACTCTTCATCTCCTCTCTGCCCTCGAAATTTCACCGGACCGTTCTTCTTTTCCCAGATCCATTTATTTCCTTCAATCTTTGTATGCGTTCATCTTCCTCCCCATCACCTCTGCGAGAGCATCATCTGACTCCTCCACCACTTCCCCCCCTTTTCTGTCTTTTCTTTCGTTACTCCGGATCGCCTCTCCTCTGTCTCAACCTCTTTATCACCTCCAGTTTCTCTACTGTATCCTTCTCTCCACTCTGAATTTCTTTTGGCTAATTGCTCCGGTGTAGAAGCCCATAGATCATCTCCCCTCATGCTCACACTACTGCATGACAGCTGCTGGAGAAACCCCACAGGGACACGGAGAACAGGGGGAGCGAGAGGGGGGGAAAGACTCAGACAAAGGGATGGAATGAGAGGGCAGGGAAAGACGAAAGAAGGAAGAGAGAGAGAGAGATGGCTACGGAGCCTTTTCATACAATAAAAGTCAGCGGAGGTGCCTTGGAATTGTTGGAGAATGAATGACTTGTAAAGCAATTGTGTGAGCTATTAATATAAACTTTCAAGTGTAATTATACCATCAAAAGACCAGCGTCAGACAGCTGCTTCCTCCTCTCAAAACACTTTCCCTAAGTCGGTGTGGGGATTTGCATGTTTCCTTGTCATCTGATCAAGAATTAACGAGAATTTCCCCACCAAAAACAATTAGACAGCATCAGTCATTTGGTCGTATATGATCATAATTCAACCAACGCTGAGGTTTTCCTTAAAAGGGATCCTGTGTGATGATGCAGATAATGACATGTCATCTCTGAACACAGAGGAAGATGATGGAATCCTCTCTTCCACAAACGGAAAATTATTAGCTGTGCTGCCGTTAAATTCATGTTACCCCAGTTACTAAATCCTAAAAACTGTGGTGGGCTGAAAGTTCCTCGCACCATCATCAAATGTATCATTAATAAAATGAAATATATCCACATCTAGTAAACACAGACACACAGTCTATGGACATTCATGGATCCTGAAGGCGGAGGTATGTTGACAATTACGGCATCGGTTGCCATGATTCCTTCCCTCATGATCGATAGTTGATCAATTACTGTCAAGTCAAACTTCCACTTTCCCCACAAGAACCAATCATAATGGTTGTTTACATTAACTCCCAGGTGGAAAAGCCACTGCATCAGGTAGCCTGCTGCTCGTGCATCATCTTGTGTATAAATCATCTCATCATCTAAAATGCATGTTCGATGCTTTCATATGATAACAGCACGATCACTAACATTACTGTGGAGAGTTAATTCACCTGTCGGGCCAGTGAATGAAGGAAATGACAGCTTACGTTTGTTAAACAACTACCACCACAAATGACAATCGCCATGGACTGGCTCATGTTTTACAGTTTTGACCTTTTTCCTCTCTTCCTGACGTATCAGCTGATGTTTCCCTGGAAGTTATAGCGACATGCAACCAGAAGAAATGCACCATTACCTTGGGTCCAACTACAGACTTCTCTAGGTTTTATAGCAAATGTTTCCAATAGTTGACAACATATATATAACTTATATTTAGATGGGTTGCATCCTTATTTTAAGATTGTAATATGGAAATGCTATATATTTTACATTTAAAGGGATATTCCGGTGTAAATTTAATCCATGGTCTAAATCACTGTGAAACTGTGTTAGACTCCCTCTCGATAGATCAAGTTAGCAGACCGCTAATTTACGGAGTTTTATCAACCTCAGAAACGACCGCACGACAACAATACACTGCAGTAAATGGATCCAAATATAAACTGCCACCAAAAAGCCACAAATAATGCTCAGAACAGCACCAAACTTCAGCAACAGTACAAATAGGGTCTCAGCACATAGTCCGGGGCATCTAACCTAGCTTAGCTGGATTTCCATTGGGAAGCTAAAAACAGATTTCAACTCTCCTCCATCAGCTTCCGGGTCGGGGAAGTCTCGACGCGACGATTACCGAGTGCGGTTAGAAATGCTCAATTCCGTTCTTTTCCCTGTCCGCTCTCGATAATAACTGTTATAAACTGGCAGGTAAGACACATATGAACTTTGATTGCTTTTCCATGGAGTCATAATCACACATTTTCATCCATGAGCCGCGGAACTCTACTGCACTCGGTAATCGACTCGTCGGGACTTCCCGTCAACAGGAAGCTGCTGCAGAAGAGTGGTAAATTTAGTCAGCTTTTCAGTAGAAATCCAGCTAAGCTAGCGGAGGTTAGATGCCCCGGACTATGTGCTGAGACCCTATTTGTACTGTTGCTGAAGTTTGGTGCTGTTCTGAGCATTATTTGTGGCTTTTTGGTGGCGGTTTATATTTGGATCCATTTACTGCAGTGTATTGTTGTCGTGCGGTCGTTTCTGAGGTTGATAAAACTCCGTAAATTAGCGGTCTGCTAACTTGATCTCTCGAGAGGGAGTCTAACACAGTTTCACGGTGTGTTAGACCATGGATTAAACTTACACCGGAATATCCCTTTAAGGCTGAAAATCACAACAGAAACAAACAAGTTCACACCACTATATGGCTCACTCTGATGCAGTCAGTACTCTGGTCGTTAGCCTCAGCTTTACTTTGTATGAAGGGCTGATTGGCAAATGACACATTACACCAGCTAAACTTTGTCATTGTGAGCATGCAATCCTGCCAATGTAAGTATTCTACACGAAACCCCCAAGAGAAGCCTCACAGAGCTGATCGCCCGGCTGAAGAGTTGTTCTAACAACAGGGCTACCGGTTCAGAAAACACTCATATGGGTCATTTTTAAAAACAAAGACAAACAACCTGTTTTGTGGTTCAGTTTGGAGGACTTGTTGGAATTCACTTACCCTGCAGGTCAGTGCTACAATCTATCAGCGAAAAAGCACAAATCGCACCTCACCTAAATAAATTGATAGGTGGAGAGGAGAGTGTGTGCTCATGTTACCTCCACCACAAACTTCATCTTGTGTCCCAGATCTGTGGTGTTGAACACACTCACAAATGCTCCGTATGCACATTCACCAGCTCCTAGACATCCCTGTGACACCACCTGGAGTAGCCCCTGAGCTATTTACAGCACAACAACTCATATGACGGGTGAGCAAGCAAAAGGAAGCAATGGAGATGTAGAACAGGAGCGAGAGCGAGAGAGAGAGGAGGCAGAAGCCAGCAGAGAGGCTCAGCAGGGAGAGAAAAAGATGGATGGCAAAGTAGGTGAGAAAGTGAAAGATGAGGGGGCTGAGGAGAGGTAAGGAAACGAGAGGAGGAGGCTGAGAAATATACCCGAGCAGACAGATGAGGGTGGGAAAGGGACAGAGGGTGATAGGGTGATGTGAAAAAGTTGAAAGTAAGTGAGATGGAGCCGTGGCTGGGGGAATGATGAAAGATGGAGACAGAGAGTGGTAAAAATTGGCAGGGAAGTGGAGAGATGGATGGAAGGACCTCGTCACCTTTTTGCCAGAATTCATGTGAGCTTCTGAGAAACTGCTGCAGAGCCGCCGAATTACAACACCAACGTACATCCAGACCAAGGTTATTAAAGTTCACTAAAACTAAACACACAACTGAAAACAATTTAGGCAACTGAAACAAAAGTCTAGACTAAAACAAAAACAAAAAATATTCAGAAAATGTCTAGTTCTTGTCGACACAGCAAGTGTGAGGTGGCATTTGTCTCCTTGATGTAAGTCAATGATGAGGATGCATCTAATGATTATTTCTTGATTAATTGATTAGTTGTTTGGGTAAAAAATGTCAGAAATGTGAGAAAATTATGGTTTAGTGTTTCCCAAAGCCCAAGCCTAAAATGTGCACAAGCTAAAGATATTCAGTATACTGCCATGGAGGAGTAAACAAGCACAAACATACACACATTTATATCCCTGGGATCAGAAAAACGTATTCTTAAAACAACTGTCAAACCAATCGATCTGTCAAAGTAGTTGGTGATTAAATAAATAGTTGACAAGTACCGGACTTATCAGTGCAGCTCTCGTCAATAGCCTTAAAAAAAAGTGTTGTATTTGTATTATCATAGCTTTCTGAACTTCATAATGGTCTTAATCAATGTTTAACATCGGAGTCCCCCAGGGCTGCGTGCTCAGCCTCCTCCTGTTCACACTGTAGACCCGTAACTGCACTGCCAGACATCAGGAGAACTACTGGGAAGCACACAGGCGACACCACCATCACCAGCCGCATTACAAACAGTGATGAGAGTTCATACTGCGAGGAAATCGACAATCTTGTGGTGCACAGATAACAATCTACCAGGACAGGATGGCCTAAAGAATACTAAAATTCAACATCCACCACCGCCACAGTAACAGGGTCAGGGTTAGTCAGAAGCAGAGCAGCTTCATTTCTCAGGCTGTGAGACTCCTCAATGAATCCACCACACTCCACTCTACATGATTATTTAGTTTTTCTTTTATTTAGCAGTTTCGTTTTACCAACCTGGTGTTCACCTTTAAATCTCTACCGCCCACATAGATGTAATAAAAACAACTAAAACTACCAATAATCACTAAATTAAAACTTTTTAAACAATACAAAATAAAAAAACAAATAAACTGAAATATGAAACATGAACTCTGAAACTATATTAAAGTAACAACAACAAGAAAATACAAGACTAAAACGACTCTGCTCTACAGTTGCCATAGCAACTGCTGACACACACCACACCAAGCTGTACAGTGTGTCTCAGCAATGGATGCTGAATCTGTCCAACACGTGGGATTATGAGATCAGTGTCACACAACAAAGTTCCTCCACGTCATTAACAAATCGTACTTTATCAGAGCCAACGCACAATTACACACACACAGACACACACACACACACAGACACACACAACCCTGGAAACAGTGGTAATCCTCTAACACCGTATAACTGAAGAGAGAAAATCATTAGACAAATCCACCGCCCTAATCACTTCAGTGGCTTTTTATCATAAAGTCCCTGAGGCGCTCAGCAGCTGAAACATTACACCGGTCATTACATTCCTGACATTTGCAGGCCCGCCTTCCTTTCTCTCTCTCGGTCAGCGTATCTCGCTCACCCTCCATCGTCTACTCCCCTCTCCACTTCCTCGAAGTTTCCGTCATAGCCCCTCTGTCTTTCACACAAAACCCAATCCTCTCATTTGAAAAATTAATTGAGTCTAAAAATGGCCGACTTTGCCAAGACTTCAACTGGTGAAACCCCCGTTTGTCGATCGTTTTGGACAGGCCATTAGAGATGGTGATTAGGAGAGGATTCTTGCTAATTAGGAGGTTTAACAAGGCATAACGTCCATGGTGACGGGGAGGGTCTCATGCAGACGTCCCGGGAGTTTGGTGGAACAGTCGAGGTGCTTGCCTCCTTTAAGTGCACAGTGATAATCAAGTAGTGACCTCACAGCGAGGACGGCTTCTGCCTGCAGAGTCTGCACTGATGACGGTGGCAGAACACTTTGTCAAAGCCTTGTTAGGGCCAATGGACACTGCTGGGCAAAGTTAATTCAGAAACATTTACATTTTCCACACTTAGCCGACGCCGCCAGCTGTATGTTGGTTTACAGTGAGTGAGCACGCAGATGCTGAGGAAGTTGTTCCTCATAACCAGACATGTAACTGATGATGTTAGCAGAAACAGCCTATTTCTGATGAAGACAAGTTAAAACGTGTTTTCCTGAGGCACATACGGAAGAGCCACCCAATCCTGAAGCGCCATGTTAAAATCTGTGAGGGTAACCTGTGTGTTTGGGGGGGAAGCCAACCTGCTCAAGGGCTGCGGGAGTAGAACCAGCACATTTGAAAAGTGTATTCTGTTAGGGGTAATTCATGTAATAGGTGTGTGGATAAGTGCAGGATGCAGGTTGTGTGTTGTGTTCGCTGCCACAGAGGAGAAATGAAAAGCCACTGTTCTTGCATCATAGCACAGCGTCTTCCTGCATTCTTCACAGCAGAGTTGGTCCAGACTGTGAAAAGCCTGACATGTTCAATCCAGCTACAAACTACTGGGCTAAAGCAAATTAAAATAGGAAAGAAAGCAGAAGTCTCCCAGCAAACGGTTTGGAGCTGCAGATCTGGAAAGGAAACAGCTGCCATGACAGAATCAGGCTCAGTAGGTGGAGCGACAAACACGTTGTGCAGCACCAACAACGACCACATATTTATTTATGAAGTGGTTAAGATGATTGATTACAGAATGCTTCATTTTCTTTTCATTATTAGCTAGGAGATGGTGGAAACCAGCTAGGAGGAGACTGATTATTGGTCCTTTATAAGCTGAAACAGAGTTTGGTGTTTACATGTTGTTGCCGTACCCCCGAGTGGTCCTCACCAAAAAAAATGACTGTTCATGTTGTCTGTGTAAGCAGTTTAGTACGACCCATTTTGACATGTATTATTAGGTGGCGACCTCTGATGGCCGGAGGAAGGAGGAAATCAGATGATGTAGTGAAAGAGCGAGAAAGGGCGGACAGGCTGGTAACGGACAGATGTTCCAATCGGGCGTCGCTCAACCATCAGTTCTTTTATCTTATGCAATGTACTAAAACGAAGTGCTTGAAAACTGTATTTGAGTCCATGTTCTTGGGTACTTTTCACCGCTGATAGATAGCATGTAGCCGATAGCTTTACTAGCCAGAGTTTAGGCAGGCCTGCGTGTAGTCTCTACATCCCTGAGCTATCTGGGAGGTTCCTGGGGGAAATGTGTATGGCAGCTGTATCCAGTGCTCGTCGGAACTAGCGTAAGTAGCTAAGTATCATAATAATTGATGTACCAGCCTCACGCATACTGATCACTTGAAGAAAGAGGATAAGTGTCCTTGTTTACTATAGACAACATCAGTTCTGGACAGGTGACAGGACACACAAGAAATCCATAATTTGCACAGTGGATAGAAACTAATGATCGATAAGTCCTCTGTAATCTACATTATTCCCTACGATGCAGCACAGCGCCATCCTTTCTGTTTATCTTTTGCCTGAAAACAAAACAGTCTCGATATTAAGTGGGCTTTGGAGAAAATGGGACCGGCGGTGCCGATCGACTGACAGTAAGTGAGAGCCCCTCCACACCCTGCAGCACTACAGTCAATGATGATTGATTACTCCCTCACAGCCTCATAACTGCACTCATTACTTCTTTCACAGTCAGCCTCTGGCGGAGGACAACATCAGACCTGCCTTCTCACCACTCATCGTAATCAGAATGTAGAATAACACTGTACAATGTGTCTATTAAAGGAAATTAAAGAGCTGTTGATGACAGTGTGTGACTTGAGAAATTCTGACTAATCCCAATTTAATAATCCAGGTTATCTCTACTTTAATTAATCTTTTTTGAAACATATGTGTGTCAGCATGCAGTCTGTAGTCTTTCATACCAAGTAATTAGCTCCCTGGGTCTTCCTGCAGGTCACGAGGCTGCTGGTGAGGCTGAGCCCACGGGGGAAGCAGCAGTATATGCTCTGTCTTCTCTGAGACAGCAGGAGCTGATAGCTACAGCCTGCTCTTTATTGTGTGCGATACACAGATGAGCTTTTAAACATTCACCTGGCAGCGAGAGGTAATCACGATGCTGGATCCCACAGCCACGTCTTAACATCTTAATTAGATGTGCAGCATTCAAAGAAAGTTAATCAGCGGAGAGGAAACTTCTACTTTACTACCCCTGGCACACACACACACACACACACACACACACACACACACACACACACACACACACACACACACACACAGAAATACACACTTGTACACACATAAAGTTGTCTGACACAAACTAGCAGAGTGCTGAATGCTGCACACTTTCTCTTCCTCCACTGTGTCTTCATCTTTCTTTGCACACATCTCTCCCTCTCTCTCCTCTCTCCCTCTCTCTCCCTCTCTCCCCCTCTCCTCCCTCTCTCTCCCTCTCCCCCCCCCCCTCTCTTCCCTCTCTCCCTCTCTCTCTCTTTCATTCACCTACACACTTTAACATATTGACTCAACACACACAGCCATTCCAAGTCTTGGCATCAGTGATCGCGACAGTAATTACCTGCCTACTGGAGGAGGAACTGCTGTGTGTTCAGAGCCAGAAGAAAAGCTATCTTGAGGAACGGTGCAGGACTGGAAGCACCCGGTAAACAATTTACACAGCCCTCTGCTACAACTGCACCACCAGACCGTCTACTTAGTTTGGCAGGAAGGCAGCTCAACATGTTTTCCGTCCCCCCAACAAAGGCCAGCATCGGTGATGGAGTCAAGTCAGCAAGTATTCTGCTGATGCAATGACTTCAGTCCGCTATCCAGATAAACACAGGTCTAATTTCAAATGGAAGTGAAAATCTAACCTCTAAATGTATTTTTCTAAACTTGCAAGAAGAAAACAAAGATAAAAGTTTTGGTTTCAAGAGAAAGCAGCAGCAAAATGACAACAACAATTTTATGTGTTAAAATACAAGTTGACTCTGAAAGCATCTTAATACAACCTATATTAATGTTGCTCCTCTAGTGACCATACTAACTATTAAATCAGCAAAGAAGGAAGTCGGTTAAAGTGGTATAAAGAGGGACAAGTCCTCAAACAAGCACCAGACTTTTACCCTTGTGTCCAATGTGAAACCACTCATGACTAACTTTTGGATTAATTAACGTAATCATGTAACACCACATGTTACATAACTGAAGTAACATAAATAATGTAGGTCAATCACAACTGAAGTTGCATAAGTAACTGGTTTTAGTTCCTAAACCTCACCAACTACTTTTAGTTCCTAAACCTAACTGCAACTGTCAAAGGAAGATCCGGTTCTGATTGCTGGTATGCTGCACAGGTCATGTTGTTTTGAGAATGGTTCTGGTCACTGGCAAATAGACCCATTTGGTCGTAAGTCAACTTGGGAAATTGTTGTGGGATTTTTTGTTTATCTTTAGGTTCCAGGATAAAGACAGTTGGTTGTTGAAACGTATCCCGGGTCATCAGTTACTGATGCTTCTGCCCCGAGCTGCCAGCCTAGAGCATCAGTATTTCATGATATATATGATGATAAATAAATAATAATTTGTCATGTCTAATTATATGCATATGCTTCACATTACCATGAGCTAAGTGGCGATGTGTGATTGTAATGAGCAGCGCAGCACTAAATACAGCTCCAGTGATGGGCAGGTGCTTGGATTAGTCAGCTGGATGGCACTCTGTTGTAGTGATGACAGAGGGTGTTACAGCACTTCCACAGAGTCATCTCAGTGCAGAGCTACAGACACGTTCTGTTATTTTAGTTCCAGTACGGGAAAACAGGAACACACCGATCCTAACGCTGTCATCACAGGTGTCTGTCAACCGATACGTCAACAGAAGACACAGTCAAACAAACACTGTTGGTCTTTTGAAGGGTCATGAACTGTGTTTCCTCTTCATCCAACAAGGCGTTCTGAGTGTTTCTACGGTTGTTAGTGACTTCAAACATGATAACAGATTTAAAGCCTTAAATATTTTATGTCTTCTCTCATCTAAGCAGTTTTTTTGATAGCCCTTTATTGAATTTATCCTGAAGGTTTTGTGTTAAAGGCGTTCTTTATAACCACTAGCTTATTCCCAGGACACCTCTGTTTATTTAAATAAGCCTGGCTCTGAACATTTCTGTGTGAATGAGCACCAACAAATCCCTTATAAAGAAACCCAGTAAGCATAAATCAACTTTTCTCTGAGGATAAATCGCATCAATTTAGAAACTTGCCTACTTCCACTTTCATCCATTTATCACACCCTTTTTCAAGGTCCGATGTGCCTTCCCGGGCTCGGTCTGACGTCAAAGAGGATCACATTACAGTGAACCCAGCACTTCCCTTATATTCGCTTCTGGCCGGACCATCAGACCCAATTTGTCCCGTCAAGCTCTGCTGCCTCTGGTCTGCCCCATCTCGCAGCTCAAATCCAATGTTAATTTCCTTTATCTCGCAGCTCAAAGCTCAAAGACAAGCCGCTTGGTGCTTTAGGCATCTCCAATTCCCTTGGGCTGGAAAAGAGCCCCCGCACAGACGTTTGTTGCTACTCAACATATAGACTGATCCTGCAGCGGTGCTCGACTGGAGGGTTTGGGGTCTGAAAAGGGAGTGTAGTGTAGTTGAGTGTAGGCTGGAATGGCCACTCAATGCAGGATCTATTTTTATCACTAAGATCTATGATAAGGATTTTAACAATGAGAGGAAAGTATCGAGTGAACAAAACACAGAAAAGAGGTTCCAGAGATATTTTCTACAAATCTTGAAACACCAATAAAACAAAAGGCACTCACTGCACAGGGTACCAACCCCCCTTTGATTAGAAGCACTGTGATGAAGTCATGCAGAGAAATGTGACGTGTAATCGATTAACATATCAGCTGCTGTACATGGAAATTCAAGAGGAATTTGAATTGTTGCTTCTCCTCGTCTTAAAGGACAAATTTAAACTCTATTGTTTAATGTTTACAATATTAATGAAATAAAAATACAATCTCAGGAATATTTTCAGAGGAAAACAAGGTCACAGAACACTGTTTGAAGCTGGAAAGGTGGCAGGGTCCGCCACATAGAAACAAAGTGACTAAGGGGAGAAATTGTGTTTTCCTTTAAGGTCAGGTTGTTTAGACATTGTCTTCTGATTACACTGTCTTCCTCAGAACTACACTGAGCTCCTTTAACTCTATGAACTGGACTCTCAGGCTGTGGACTGTGAAAACAAAACACTTGATGATGTAACACTGTCCTTCAGGAAGCTGTGATTGGCATTTTCACAGTTTTCTGATGTTTTACAGACCAATAGATGAAGATAATCCTCGTTACTACTGCTTTAGTCACTGTCTGAATAAAACAGCAAAGACTTGACATTTAAGCCACAGTTTTTAAAATCAAGACAATGTTTGCCAAAGAGGACGAGATGTGACTCTGAATGAGCAGCAGGGGCCTGGAGGAGGGCGGTCAACATCAGCTGTAGGACAAACAGCTGGATTTACAAGAGAAACAGAGGCTGTTCATTGTGACCAAAAGAAGATAAGAGGCGAGAGTTCAGACAAAACTTGTCTTTGGAGATGCCTGTGTGCCTCAGCCTGGGGGAGAGTTGCTGTAATGCCGCCGCCGACCAATTAAATTTGATAAATGCGACTGCTGGTCTCAGACCGTCTGCCAGAGAGCAGAGATAATAAAGGTTAAGCTCAGGGTAAAATGATCCGCGGACATTTAAAATAAAATAAAAAGTTGTATTCATCCAGGTGTGCTCACAAGTATATGCATTACATACACGACCAGGCTGCAACCTGTGAAGGAGTCGTCCAGTGTGTGGTTGAGTACAGCTCGGTACAGTGCAGCTGTGTCTGTGCTGCGGGAGCGTTTCAGCACCGCGGACAGCGACACACTCGGTCTGTTAATTGCTGTGGGAGCCTCTCCTGCCTCCACGTCTGTCTCACCTGAAACCATCTGGAGTTACCTGGAAGTTAAAGTCCATCTCAGGGAAAACAAAGGAGATGTGCGCCCTGATTCTGCAGCACCGCGGACCAGAAACCAACAAGTCACTGTTGTGTAGCTGATTTTTTACAGGTGATCTCACTGATCTCCAAGACCCTTACGAACCAAATGACCCAACTTCACCCTGAAACTATTAGAGCTGCTGAAAAGATTCATGTGATTAGATAATAATTAAAAAGCAAACTTACGGGTGCCATCAAAGCGTGTGGCTATAGTGTCCAGAAACGTGTTCTGTGGCGCTAATAATCCCTTCATCACAGGCATTTTCCCTGCTTGATATCGAAGTCCCCATCAAAGTTACTGAAGAGAAGGCGCGAGTCGTCCGAACGTGTGAGGAGCTCCCATTTAAGCCTCTGCGAGAACAAGGAGCTATCCGGTCAACTCAGCACAATGCGATCCCCACGGTCGCTGGAGAGGGAACGCGGTGCGCGCACCCGCGCGCCTGGAGCTCTGTTGCGTGTGTAAACGGCAAGAGAGGATGAAGTCCACAGGTGCAGTTCAGGTAACAGCCAGGGACGACCGTGAGAGAGCGAGGCTCCCTGTCAGCGGGGCCATTATTATGCCGCCGGATTCAATGATCGTCTCTCCACAGCGCGCAATGCTGGGAGCCATCAATCAGCCGAACTCCCGCGATCAGAGCTCAGATCAGGGAGTTTCTCAGTGTGGAGGCGCAGTGACGTCACAAGTCAGAAACACAACTTCTATTGACGCCTTCCTCTCCATGTGCAGCAGCTTCCTCTGTGTCACCGACGCATCAGCATAGAAAGTCTTAACTTCACTTTATAACGGACACAATCACACAGAGAACAATGGCAGTGGGAATCCCGCTAGAAGCACATGAAACATACTTCTTTTATATGATGGCTGACTCTTTATGTTACAGTCCACTCTGTATCGAATGACATCATTACATTAGTCTACTCGGTGTGAAACTGAGAAATGAAAGACAGAAAGCATGATGTGCACATCTGTTCATGAATACAGCTGAAAGAAAACACAGCAGCCCGCTAGATGCTGTTGTGTTGCTCTGCCTGTCTGTTGTGTTGCTCTGCCTGTCTGTTGTGTTGCTCTGCTTCTCTGTTGTGTTGCTCTGCCTGTCTGTTGTGTTGCTCTGCCTGTCTGCTTCTCTGTTGTGTTGCTCTGCCTGTCTGTTGTGTTGCTCTGCCTGTCTGCTTCTCTGTTGTGTTGCTCTGCCTGTCTGCTTCTCTGTTGTGTTGCTCTGCCTGTCTGTTGTGTTGCTCTGCCTGTCTGCGGCTCTGCTTCTCTGTTGTGTTGGTCTGCCTGTCTGCTTCTCTGTTGTGTTGCTCTGCCTGTCTGCTTCTCTGTTGTGTTGCTCTGCCTGTCTGCTTCTCTGTTGTGTTGGTCTGCCTGTCTGCTTCTCTGTCCTGTTGCTCTACCTGTCTGTTGTGTTGCTCTGCCTGTCTGTTGTGTTGCTCTACCTGTCTGTTGTGTTGCTCTGCCTGTCTGTTGTGTTGCTCTACCTGTCTGTTGTGTTGCTCTGCCTGTCTTTTGTGTTGCTCTGCCTGTCTGCTTCTCTGTTGTGTTGCTCTGCCTGTCTGTTGTGTTGTTCTGCCTGTCTGCTTCTCTGTTGTGTTGCTCTGCCTGTCTGTTGTGTTGCTCTGCCTGTCTGCTTCTCTGTTGTGTTGCTCTGCCTGTCTGCTTCTCTGTTGTGTTGCTCTGCCTGTCTGCGGCTCTGTTGTGTTGCTCTGCCTGTCTGCGGCTCTGTTGTGTTGCTCTGGCTGTCTGCTTCTCTGTTGTGTTGCTCTACCTGTCTGTTGTGTTGGTCTGCCTGTCTGTGGCTCTGTTGTGTTGCTCTGCCTGTCTGTTGTGTTGCTCTGCCTGTCTGCAGCTCTGTTGTGTTGCTCTGCCTGTCTGCGGCTCTGTTGTGTTGCTCTGCCTGTCTGTTGTGTTGCTCTGCCTGTCTGCAGCTCTGTTGTGTTGCTCTGGCTGTCTGTTGTGTTGCTCTGCCTGTCTGCGGCTCTGTTGTGTTGCTCTGGCTGTCTGTTGTGTTGCTCTGCCTGTCTGCGGCTCTGTTGTGTTGCTCTGGCTGTCTGCTTCTCTGTTGTGTTGCTCTGGCTGTCTACCTGTCTGTTGTGTTGGTCTGCCTGTCTGCCTGTCTGTTGTGTTGCTCTGCCTGTCTGCTTCTCTGTTGTGTTGCTCTGCCTGTCTGTTGTGTTGCTCTGGCTGTCTGCGGCTCTATTGTGTTGCTCTGCCTGTCTGCTTCTCTGTTGTGTTGCTCTACCTGTCTGTTGTGTTGGTCTGCCTGTCTGCAGCTCTGTTGTGTTTACTCTGCCTGTCTGTTGTGTTGCTCTGCCTGTCTGCAGCTCTGTTGTGTTGCTCTGCCTGTCTGCGGCTCTGTTGTGTTGCTCTGCCTGTCTGCAGCTCTGTTGTGTTGCTCTACCTGTCTGTTGTGTTGGTCTGCCTGTCTGCAGCTCTGTTGTGTTGCTCTACCTGTCTGTTGTGTTGGTCTGTCTGTCTGTTGTGTTGTTCTGCCTGTCTGCGGCTCTGCTTCTCTGTTGTGTTGCTCTGCCTGTCTGTTGTGTTGCTCTGCCTGTCTGTTGTGTTGGTCTGCAGCTCTGTTGTGTTGCTCTGGCTGTCTGCTTCTCTGTTGTGTTGCTCTGCCTGTCTGTTGTGTTGGTCTGTCTGTCTGTTGTGTTGTTCTGCCTGTCTGTTGTGTTGGTCTGTCTGTCTATTGTGTTGTTCTGCCTGTCTGTTGTGTTGGTCTGTCTGTCTGTTGTGTTGTTCTGCCTGTCTGCGGCTCTGCTTCTCTGTTGTGTTGCTCTGCCTGTCTGTTGTGTTGCTCTGCCTGTCTGTTGTGTTGGTCTGTCTGTCTGTTGTGTTGTTCTGCCTGTCTGTTGTGTTGGTCTGTCTGTCTGTTGTGTTGTTCTGCCTGTCTGTTGTGTTGGTCTGTCTGTCTGTTGTGTTGTTCTGCCTGTCTGCTTCTCTGTTGTGTTGCTCTGCCTGTCTGTGGCTCTGTTGTGTTGCTCTGCCTGTCTGTGGCTCTGTTGTGTTGCTCTGCCTGTCTGTTGTGTTGCTCCGTCTGTCTGTTGTGTTGTTCTGCCTGTCTGCTTCTCTGTCTCAGCTCATGTACCTGTCAGCAGGCGCGCAGCTGGTCTCAGCCACAGAGATAATCACAGAGAGTGTTTGGCGCCACCTGATGGTGAGATTGAGACATGACTGCATGGGCTGGAGTCAAAAC
Source organism: Sparus aurata (assembly GCF_900880675.1). NCBI lineage: Eukaryota > Metazoa > Chordata > Actinopteri > Spariformes > Sparidae > Sparus > Sparus aurata. The sequence continues at coordinate 20,902,144 of NC_044189.1, forward strand.
ACCTCATGAGCGACACAGAAGTGTTCAGCAGAATCACCAGCTGCACCACAGCGCCCTCAGGTGGGCAGCAGAGTGTCAAGCTCTGGACAGGTACACGAGAAAAAAGGTGTGTCATTACCTTCATAAATGCACAGAGAAGAGGAGCACGTGCATGTAGATTAATCAAATATAAAACCAATAGAACATCTGATGAGCTCTGCCATCATGTTACTGTTAATTTTAACACTATGATTTGCAGATTGAATCACTGTACATTTAATTAAATGTTCAATACCTCTTTATGATGTTTGGTTGAACTGACAGTATATTGCCCTAAAAAGGCAAGAAAAAAAAGTGTCCAGAAAAAAAAAAAAAGAAAGAAAGAAAAAGTCCTCAAAGTTGTTCTTCTTGCCATGGTGATGAGCTCATTAAATATTTTAATTAAATATATTTGTAGGCTGCACTCTGCTTTTGCATGACTTCAAACAATAACTACAATTTTAGTGTCTTCTTCAAGAGAAAATGTAGATCTCATTTTAATTCTTGAGAAAAGTCCTCAAGTATTAATGTGTGAAGTTCAACCTGTATTTTTTACACTTATGTTTGTAGTATCTGACCCCTGTGATGCCTAAAGTTTTCTCTAAAATACAGAGAGACCGAACGTAGATAATTTGTGACAAGATCGAATTAACTTTTAAAACGTTCCATTTCAGTTTTAACAGTACAGCAGCAGCAGATTTCATCATACAAACAGCCCAAACTGTAATTTTGTTATCTAGATAGATAGACAGATAGATAGATAGATAGATAGATAGATAGATAGATAGATAGATAGATAGATAGATAGATAGATAGATAAAGCTACATTTTGGCTTCATAACTAATATTAACTTTACTTGACCTTTTAGTGAAACTGACAGAAATGTTCTTTTTGTTCATTGCGTGTTTACCGATGGCAAGATACACCAGCTGGTTCACGAGCAGAGTCTCACTTGAAAAGGTGGGCGGCGCAATTCTGATGTAATGATGGAAATCATTTTGAAAACGAACACTTCAGAATTCTGCCTCCAGTGATCATAAAATCCCACTTCACGAGCTCAAACTCTCCTCTGTAAACCCAGAAGTGGGATCGCGCCCAAAGATTTTCAATTACAAGCCTTATGTTGCGAGTACAAGACACCTCCAGCAGATAACAACACACCTGGAGTACGTTCACACACACACACACACACACACACACACATACACACATACACATATCACAGGCAAAACATAACAGGCACAACCAATCTAGGTCAATCCCATTACCGACACTTCCACAGGACTAAACACCAAAAGTCAAGCACTGTGACTCCGACTCTGATCCTCCACGGAGGTGAAGCAGCTGTTCCAGCCATTATGTCATTAAAACAAAGTGAGGTCATCAGGTGCTCAGAGGCTGACTGATGTGAATCACGTATCACCTCAGTGGCTTCAAACAGGCACACAGACTACATGTAGCCTACATACAGTCACACAGATACATACAGGAGACATGTGAATCACGTCCCTGAGGTGAGGCGGTGTGCAACACGCAGATATACTTCCATAAAAGTGTCAGCTAATAAAATTAGAACAGACAGCCAACGCACAGTGATGCTTCACCTGAGTAATTAAGTGCTTAATGCATCATTTAAGCCTGATCACCGCACCGAACACACATTTTGTGTGCATGTGTGTGTGTGTGTGTGTGTGTCATCGTTAAGTTTGTAGCGAGGTGACAGTCGAGTCAAAGTGAATCATTGTTGCTCACAGTGTTTCCTCCCTTGGAGCTTTATTAGACCTGCATAAATTAAACTCCTTTTACTCACATCTCCATTTAATGTTCGATCGTCATTTAATTATCTTATTTAAGTTATTTTAACTCTCTGACTCAAGCAGCTGATATGGATCAGGGGAGACTTTGAGAGCTACTGTGACACATTATTAAGTGGTTGATAGTCTAAAATCCATGAAAAGAAATAACCAGGACAGGTTAAAATATCATCATCATCACATATTCATCCTTCTATCTGTTTAAAAACAAAATGACAGCAACACACTCATCACAGAACAAAGGCAAAGGCGGTAAATACAAGAAGAGAGCTTGAATCCATAAAGATTAGACAGTCAGACTCAGACTGAACTTAATCTATTGTTAAAAGACAAACCAGGTAAGAGCCTATAAAGGTGTTCTGCTCAGTACCGCTCAGTCTACAGTGCAGCGGACTACAGAAGCCCAATAGGTCAAAATAAAAGCATGGGTGACTTTTTCAAAAAGTTCACATGGGGGAGCACTTATTGTTGCCATCATTCTAAAGCAACCAAACGTGCTGATACGCTGTTTAATATATTATGATTGCTTTCAAATTCAGACATTATCGATGATCTTGTGGTTTAGATTGGTGCACAGCAACATTCTGATTCTGACTGAAGGAAACCGGATGTGAAAGATCATGTGACAAGCAGCATTTATGCCCCCAGTGTGTGGAATTATTAACCACACCAAATACACCAAATCAGTCTCACTGCATCCTTTTTTTAGGCGATCACAGTGGCGCTGGCTGTAATTTTTAATGCTTCTCTATGCCAGCCATTCTCAAGCCGGGTTCACACTGTCATGGTTATTTTTTAAATGTTTTTTTCTTTTTAAGGAAACAAAACTATCTCTGTCCTGATGAGTGGATCAGAAAATAATCTCCATCCATCACATGTCCGTTCACACACACTGGGAGTGCCTGAGCTGGTGTAAACAGGAAGCAGATTATCTACTCTGTGGTCGGTTGTTTAGTTACAGAAAATAAAAATGTATGAGGCAGGAAATGTGACTGCTTCTCACAAAACCCCCTGGATGATGCTATTTTTATTCAAATATAATCATTTTAATCATATATAATAATAATAATATAATCAATAGCAGTTTTTGTCCCTTTTCCACAATTGTGTCTTTCTAAATATAGAAACTGTAACATCCATTCTGTCGGCGTGCAATCTCAAATACTCCAGAATATTATAACACAGTTCACATTTGCCAGCGATGCTACATATACTGATATTCGCAGGTGTCTCTGTTATCCTTTCAAAATGTCTGTTTCTGCGAGACCTAAACACTGAAAACAGTTTCTGAACATCGTCGTCTTGTTTGTGTGTGTACGAACGGCCATAACGCATAGAAAAAAGATTAGTTTTAAGAAATACCCACACACACGTGTCAGGGTCAGATGCCTTTTTATGTTCTACCTCTAGGAGTCACCAGTGGAAACTCTAAATTGTGCACATAGGAGCTTTAACATACAATACAATCATGACTATTAATCATACCTGTTAAATCACCCAGCAAAGAAATGTTAACGCCCAATATCAAGAAGTGTGATGATGTTGGTTTTAAGCTACAGGCTTTATGAATCTGATTGTGTATTAACGATGTTTTGCTCTGCTGTTTCCACTCGTCTGTCTTTCCGCGTTCTTTGGTTTCATTATAAACATTGCTGGTTAAACTCTAATCTAATCTGGCCTCGTGCCTGTGTAACATACAGTCATGCATTTACGCTTTAAAGCTCCCTCGCTGCGTTGCAAAGGCTACACTGTGCCGACATCTTACTTCAATGGTTTTTACGATGCCCTTGAGTGCTATCTAAGAAGTGGGCATGGCTGTTCAAAGATACGGCCATAAGTTAATTTTACACACATACTTTGACAAAGCTAATAGCCCGTACTGTATGTGCAGAGTGTACACAGCCACAGTCACACATACACACACACAGTCATACTATAGTCATCACCACTCTGCACAAGCCTTCCTAATTAAAGCTATAAAGAAAGGTCACATGACATATCAGGCCCCTCTAACCCAATGCTTCCATCTCCTGTCTTCTGTTCTTTATTCTGTCTTCTCATCCAAAAGCACAGGACATGTCTTTCTTCTTTCCACAAAGAAACTCATCATCTTTTCAAAGAGGCTACATCTCACATCTGATCCTGAGCTCACAATCTCTTCTGAAATCTGGAGGTCCCTGCACTCACACTTGAACCTCTTTTGTCAGAGACCATCTGAGTTGTACACCAAAACCTCCTTTACCCGAGGCTATGTTTTTCTAGGCCACTGAAGGATACCTGCACCAGCACATTAACAGGTCGAGGTATGGAGGACTAAACCTAGAGTATAAATAAATAAATACATTAATAAATAAATGAATGAATAAATAAATAAATACATTAATACATAAATAAATGTATAAATAAATACAGGAATAAATAAATGCATAAATAAACAGGAATAAATAAATAAATGCATAAATAAATGAATACATAAATAAATGCATAAATAAATGAATACATAAATAAATGCTGAAATAAATAAATAAATAAAAGAATGAATAACAGAATAAATAAATAAATAAATAAATGCTTTATACTTATTTCTACATTTCTGTTCACCTACATGTATTTATTTCTGTATTTCTGTGTCCATATGTTAATGAGGTAGGGGGTCCTGACCTCTGTCAAGAACATGATAAGTCAAATTGGAGATTCCTGATCCCAAGCCTCGCTCCCTGTAACGTTGCAAACCAGCTCCAGTTAGCTTAATGGCCTCGACCGGTGTGACAGGTTAACTTGCGTTCATTTTAACTGGCGAGGGTCCCAGGTGTGCTGGTGGTGTGGTTTGAGAATCCTGTCTGGAGAGAGAGGGGTCATCAGCCATGTCCGCTAACCAGGAAAAACATTCTGCTCATCGATCCAAGTCATGTATATGTGTATTTGTTTTGACGTGGCTTGAATACTTCTTTCCACACGGAGAAGCCGGGGCTGCGACCTGCAAACCACTGCTAGACGAGCGCTACAGAGCACAAATCATCCAAATGTGCATGTTGTCGGTCTCATATCTTCGTTGTGAATGTCTGTACTCTCAAACAACTCAGGGGTGGAACAGTCTGAGGCATTTGTTCAAGCCGAGTAGCTCGAGAGCAGCTTTTATTTGTTTGTTTATTTATTTATTTATGTATTCTTTTATTTATACTTTTATTTATTTATGCATTCATGCATTTATTTATTTATTCATTTATGTATTATTTTATTTATACATTTATTCATGCTTTTATTTATTTATTCCTGTATTTTTTTATACATTTATTTATTCATTTATACATGTATTTATTTATTTATTTATGTATACTTAAGTCAGGTTTAGTCCACCATACCGAGGAGCCTGTACATAACAAACCCTGGATCAGGAGAAACCTGAGGAGAGACAGCTGCCCACACACTCAGCTCTGGCACAATGTGAGTGACAGTGTTATTGTATGGACGTGTAATGTGTCTGTACGGACAGGTTTCTGGGTTAGGGTGTTTCAAGCAAAAGAACTCAGAATAAACAACGTGAAAATACTCTATTACAAGTCAAACTCCTGCATTTAAGTAAAAAGATGTCTAATCAGTAAAATGTAAGTGTAAGTAAATGTAAGTTCTAGTTGGTCTGAACTGAATAGCTTAAGTAACTCTCAGTCATAGAGAGTTAAAAACAAACAGACTGTAAGGCTTTTTGTGGGTCCAGAGGAAGCTGCATGTAATCTCACAAATTGCCTTCAGTGATGTCACTCAGTGGCTAAATTGCATTGTGGGTCATGTCCGAGATATCTCCTGTTCAATTCCACACATTCTTCTTCCTTTTCAAAGGTGGCACCTACATTACCCACAATGCAATTTAGCCACTAAGTGACATAACTGGAGATCATTTTTCAGATTACATGCAGCTTCCTCTGGAGCCACGAAAAGCTTTACACTACACACTATCCCCAACACACTTTAATGTGTTAAATTGGTGGAGTTACCCTTTAACAACCAGGTCAGCAGTTTAGTCCAGCTGTTCCCAGACCAGAGGTTGGGCCCATGTTATCTAATCTCTGCTTCTTTTTTGAATATTAATATAATTAATATGATATAAAGTTGTATCTTTCGTGGCCTTAGAGGAGAAGTCACCCTGGTGTAGGCGCCACTCCCACAACACATCTGGATTCATTATGGACAGTTTAAAAACAAATGATCAGGATCAATACAGCCGACCAGATACACTCTTACTCCACACTTTCATAACCTGGCCCCTACATTACCCACAATGCAACTTAACAACTAAGTGAAATCACTGGAGGCAATTTATCATATTACAAGCGGATCCACTGGATCCACAGACATTTGCAGTGTTACTCCCCAAGACCTGTAAACATACTGATGTAAATATGTTAAATTGGTGGAGTTACCCTTTAACAAACAGGTCAGTAGTTTATTCTGATGGTTGACAACTCAGGGGTTGACTCTACTGCTCTCATTCCCTTTGCTTTTTTGTCAACATTGGATCATTTGGCCCTAGATTTTAGTAAGAATCAGAATCAGAATTGCATTTATTGCTGAGTAAGTTTACACAAAAGTGGGATTAGCTGTGGTGCAAAACAACAAACAACACCAAAAGTACTTAAAGAACATAATAAAACAGTAAAAAAATTAATGAACTATGAGCTAGAATTAACTTTAGTCGTCAAATAAATGTAATGAAGTAAAAAGTAAAAGATTTCCCCAATAGTTTCGTGCAATATAAAATGAAAAAGTATCTCTAAACTGTATTGAAGTGCAGAACTGGAGTTCTGTAAATGGTTTTTATATCTTTTCACCGCTGCACAAGCAGATATAGCTGACGGATGATTTGGGTGACGACAGTGTATGTGTGAGTGTCTCTGCTTGTGCGTGTCTGTGAGTGTTTTGAATTACGTTGTGTGTATCAGATTGTGTGCATCTGAGAAACAGAGATGTGCGGCACTGATGGCTGGCAATCCATTTCCCCTTTAACGCGCCAACATGATGCCTCCACCCATCTAATGGCAGCAGGCTCACTAACCATATCATGAGTTTATAATAACCACATCACATCCATGGCGAATGAGGTGGAATGAAAATCTAACCTAATTTGGAGAGATACACGACTGTGTGAGTAGTAGGGTGTCCCCTGAGATGAGGCTGCGATTGAGGGAGCCGTGTGCTGCACTGGTAGCATGCTCTGTGAGCGTGTAATGGTCTTAATTATCATTTAGCATGCCAGCCTCATTGACGACGTATCAAGCCAGAGATAAAATAGTGGAGCAGAGGGTGACAGAGGGAGAGAAATGTGAAGAGCTCAACACTTAAAGGCACAGGCACACACAGAACAGTAGCAGATATCTCTTAAACACATACATACACAAAACAGTGAACTTACACGGCAGCACAGCCAGAGGTGTAATCAGAGTGATGCACATGCACACGCACACATTTCCACCCAGCTGAGTGACATCTCTCTCTCCCTGAATTAGTCACGATGAATGATGTGTAACCAGCCATGACTCGTTCTGGCTGGGGAGATAGCTAATTCACTTTGTTTAATTAGTCAAAAGTAGTAGAGCATGCTCTCTCTCCCCAAACATACGCTCTCATTGCACAACATCCACCCATCTACGTGCCCGTTCTCTCCGTAGAGAGAGGCAGACCTGTTACCACACCGGTGTAACATTTCATGGAGCAAGTCTCTGAATCTTATCTGACAGAATGAAGGTTCTCTGACTCTTCCTCTTGTTTCTTCCTCTCACAGACACACACACACACACAACACACACACCTGCCACACTTCTCTTTGTGATACCTTCACAGGAACTTCTGGCAGCATTTAGCTCTCAGGATCACAGCTCCAGAGGTGGAGAGCATCTTGTCTGCAGCAGGCTGCATGGGGGAGCTTTGCTGATACTTGGCTGCAACTTCAGGATTCTGCGAACAGGACAGAAGACAAACTGTTTCTATGTTAACTGATTCAGCCGTATCAAAACTCTGAGGTACAGTGATGAAAATGTTTACTTTCGTGCCTGTTTTGAACTTTAGGTGGTGTTGATGGTCCGACTTTGAGATATTTTACAGTGTAATTTAAAATTAATTATCATTTTGAGAATTGTATTGATGAACTACTCTTTTAGCTTACCTTGTGTTATTGTAGCACAGTGTAGCACAGTGTGTGAAAGAAGCTACTGGATAATCTGTACTGTATATAAAAAAACTGTAACTTACTGCAAGAAGTGCTGTAGTACTAGTATAATAATATACAGTTATTAGACTGTATTACATTACACCATACTTCTCTATGCTGCACTTACAGTATGTTGTCCTGTACTATACTATACTGTACTGGTAGTACTCAACAGGCCCTGACTAATATGTATAGCCTTTAACAGTTTATAGTAAATCATAATGTAGTGTAATATATAATGTGATTGTACGTATCCTAAAACAGTGTAAAACCAAATACGTGTTTATGCAGTACATGTATCAAGCCTTTACAGTGTATCAAAGACTTTCCTATAGTATAGTATAGTTTAGTATAGTGTAGGTTTATATAGTATAGTATAGTTTAGTATAGTGTAGGTTTATATAGTATAGTATAGTATAGTATAGTTTAGTATAGTGTAGGTTTATATAGTATAGTATAGTATAGTATAGTATAGCTTAGTATAGTGTAGGTTTATATAGTATAGTATAGTATAGTATAGTATAGTTTAGTATAGTGTAGGTTTATATAGTATAGTATAGTATAGTATAGTATAGTTTAGTATAGTGTAGGTTTATATAGTATAGTATAGTATAGTATAGTTTAGTATAGTGTAGGTTTATATAGTATAGTATAGTATAGTATAGTATAGTATAGTATAGTATAGTATAGTATAGTTTAGTATGGTGTAGGTTTATATAGTATAGTATAGTATAGTATAGTATAGTTTAGTATAGTTCTGTATAGTATAGTTTCCTATAGTATAGTATAGTATAGTTTTCTATAGTATAGTACAGTATAGTTTTCTATAGTATAGTTTTGTATAGTAAAGTTTCTTCTAGTATAGATTCGTATAGTATAGTGCAGTTTTGTATAGTACAGTACAGTATATATTTGTACAGTATAGTACAGTATAGTATAAGTATAGCATAGTATAGTGTATCATAACATACAGAAAGCTGTTCTTTATTGCTATAATATATATAGCATATATATAATATACAATACTAAATATATATAGTTATACTAAAGCCTACTATATTACACTATACCATGCTGCACACAGTGTAGTGTAAATTAGTGTATGTAGTTTTTGTATAGAATGTGATTGTGCATATCCTATTAATGCATAAATCCCATTACACAATCTTTTAGTTTTGCATAGTTTTAATCGGTTTCTTATAGTATAGTATAGTAAAGTATAGTATAGTATAGTATATTAAAGTATAGTATAGTATAGTATAGTATAGTATAGTATATTAAAGTATAGTATTGTATAGTGACGTATACAATCTAGTGTAAAGTAACTAGTATATTGTACTAGTATAAGTAAATTGTTGCTTTTATAACCCGCTCCAGTATTTTGCAGCATATACTATATACTATTTTAATTTAATATACTTATAGCGCTTTATAACTTATAGTTTTTACATAGTTTATTGTACTATGACACCCTGTAGTATAGTATAGTATAGAACAGTACAGTACAGTATAGTATAGAAGTATAGTAGGTGCTACATTATAGTACTTTAATGTCACTGTACCATGTGCAATAATACTGTAATATTATCATACATTATTATACACTACATCACAGCACAGTACCGTAATGGCAGCGGGTTACAGAGCTCATCCTGGCGGCGCGGAGTGAAAACTGTGATTATCCACATATAAAGGCGACAATCTTGTATAATAAAACATCAGCGTTCAAAAGTTAATATCAGTCAGGCACTTCCACCTCGTCCTGCTCCACTTTGTTACCATGGAGAGCTCCAATACCCTAAAGACAATAATAAGTGCGTGCACAGCATGCGGCAGAAAATAATAAATAGATTTATGCGCAATTGTCACATTTAATACATTTACGGAGCGCGCTAGTGAATTCATTATTACACCATATGCTAATGCAGCTGGGTCCGCGTATTTATGAGTCTGTGCGTGCGTGCGAGAGTGTGTGTGTGTGGTGGTGGGGGGGTCTCTCTCTCTCTCTCTCTCTCTCTCTCTCTCCCTCTCCTCTCTCTCTCTCTCTCACCCTCTCTCTCTCGCGTGCGCACAGGGCTTTGAAGTGAAACCAACTGCTGTCCCGGAGTCAGAGCCGGGCTGTGATATATGACAGTGAATGCGCTCCAGCAGCTCCGAGCCGTGTATTGTTCTCTCCTGAGCCTGATCCTGGTCCACAGCAGCAGCGGGTTCCGGTGTGCTCTGGATGGGAGGTCGCTCTGAACTTGCGCTGAGGCCAACCTTATCGCCACAGACAGCGGAGAGGAGAGCCAGGAGCAGGGATAAGGAACACAAAGATACTTAGAGAGTAAACATAACGTCGATGTCAGACAGATGGTCGTGAAGCCAAAGGACGCGTGCCCGACATCCAGAAGACGCGTTTCTGTTCCGCGATCAATGGAAGCGAGGATAACACATGGAGACATTCGATGTCTACAGGAACGGGCTGCTGCTGAGCTGTGATGGCAGGTCGGACACTGGAACAGGTTGGTTTCGCACCGATCAAACTTCAGCGGAACCAGACGTGGGACGATTAGCGCGCATTTAGGAGCTGACGATGAACTGAATCACTGTCGCTGACAGCGGCGCGCCTGGAGAAGACGGCAGGTGTATTATGGGAAGCTGCGCTGTGGCATCCGCTGGACTTTTACTGGAACTAGAGGGTTATCCCAGTGGCTGCATCTGGGTGAAGGTCATCCCCTACTACTGATCCGGATATCCTTCAGATCTAAGTGTGTGTGTCAAAAATGTGCTTTCTAATTTTCCTGTTAGGAAGCTGTAGATGACTGAATCAGCTTTCTTTCATACTCCAGACATGCAGATATATGTGTGCCTGTGCAAAAGTTACTTTAAACTATATGTAGCCTTATTTATACAAGTAGAAATGGTCACATCTGAGCACACAGGCAGACTAAAGAGATACTGAGAGTGTTTTTGTTTTTTTGGTTGGTTTATCTCACACAGTCTTTAATTTTTAAGTGTCTGTGTCTCTGTATCAGTGTGACGCCACAGATGGACGCCCTGTGTAATGGTGCCAAGAAACCCGAGGGCATTGATCCCGTTGTAGACCCCCGGCCCCCTCCTGCCAAGCTGGCTCGGCTGGAACAAAACGGAGCGGGACCCTCGGCCCAGGAGAGGAGCAGGCAGGGGAGTCCTGGAGCCAAGAAACCGACCACAGCGAGGCCACAGAGCAAGAACTGGCACAGCAGAGGTACAGGAGCTCACATGGGGAAGCTCAGTGTGGATTTTTCCTCTTTCTGGAAACATGATATTACAGATTAGTCGCATTTGTGTCATGCTCTGTGAGATAATGTGTGTCCGTCACCTCAGGGAGTCTGTTGCCGGTGTTCTGCGTGGTGGAGCACAAGGAGAACCTTCTGGAAAGAGAGAGGAGAGAAGAACACGCTGAGTTTGTGCTGGTCAAGAGAGACCTGCTGTTCAACCAGCTGATAGAGATGGCCCTGCTGACACTGGGCTACTCGCACAGCTCCGCAGCACAGGCCAAAGGTGCAGAACACAAATGCTCGATGAGTAAAAGAACATAAAACACGTCTGTTGTTGTCTCATATTTCTGTGCTCGTGTGTGTGTGTGTGTTCAGGTCTGATCCAGGTGGGCAAGTGGAACCCGGTGCCTCTGTCCTGTGTGACAGATGCTCCTGACGCCACAGTGGCTGATATGCTGCAGGACGTCCACCATGTTATCACCCTTAAAATACAGCTGCACAGGTAAGAAGCTCACGTCACATCTGTTACAGCCTGGTCCTTCTCCTCTTCCTGTCCGAAACACCCCCGCCACCTATCGCCTCTAACTTGTAGTGAGGAAATAAAACAACCAAAGGTCTCGGGTTGAATCAGACCCATAAAAATGTATTTCTGTGTGCAGAGAATTCTCTTATTCTACTGTGATGCCATTAGATTAAGTTTTAATGGGTGATTTTTATTTGCTTGTTGCAATGAATACGAATGAGGACTTTTAATAGTGAGAGGCATTAAAAGTTATTTCCTGTAACATATTCGAATGATGAATGATCCTTCCATTTATGTCACAGCGGACCTTCAGTTGTCAGATTCACCAACGAGAGTTCGGACAGTGCAGCATTTTAATATTACAAGATACAGAAGTAGAGAGGTTTATATCGACATACATTGTGAACTGATCAATAACATTAACATTCAGGGATCATTAACTTTATTATTTATTCCTGCGACTGCTAAGGTGAAGCAGAAAAAGTATAAATAAAGGAATAAATGCAGGAATAAATAATTAAATACATAAATAAATGAATATATAAATAAATACATGCAGAATTAAATGTATTTCTACATTTATTCATGTATGTATTTATTTATTTATTTATTTATGTACTTCTGTGTCTGTATGTTAATAAGACTGGATAAAAACACTGGCTGTTGTGGTGTGATCGGATCTGTCACCACTGTCTTGACCCGACCCGTTCACAAGTGCTCAGCCGCGCCAGTTTCTGTCCCTCGCAGTCAAAATGTAGTCTGTAAAAACCCTAATTGTGTCAAAGAACGATAGATGAGTTTATTTATTTAATTGATTAGTTTATGACGAAATTTAGCTTCCTCCCACGGCCCAGACTTTCATCCACACCCATCCAAGTGTGTGTTTCCTGCCCATCACCACTTCGTGCTGGGAGAGGCTCCATATAAGCAAGTAGCACGCTTTTTGGGATAGCTGTTCTTAAAGGGGAACTGCGCAAATTTGACTCTCGAGGGTCAGATTATGTTCTGGCACAAAAAACAGCTGGAGAACGTCCCAACGTCTGGTTAGAAGTACGGCGACACGGCTGGTGAAAACATTGGTATATTAACTTACATTATGGGACTTAAAGGAGCCAAAGTTCTTGGAGTTTAAATCATACTGAGCACTAAATGTCACGTTTGTTGATTGTGAGTTCCCTGACTTTATGGCAGCGCAGCACTAAATCACTGGACTCTCCCTTTTAACTGTAATATATCAACGTAATTCTGCCAGTCAAGTGTTTTTAATTTGCTCTTCATCCAGCTGCCCCAAACTGGAGGACTTGCCGGCCGAGCAGTGGAGTCACTCCACAGTGAGAAACGCTCTGAAGGAGCTGCTCAAAGACATGAACCAGAGCACTCTGGCCAAGGAGTGCCCGCTGTCCCAGGTATAACACACACACACACACACACACACACACACACACACACACACAGCTGACATGCAAAGAAGTTCAGACTGTCAGTGTAATGTAATTTCCTTTCCAAAGCCCTCAGCGTTCATGTGTGTTTCATCTACTTCGACACGGCGGCAGAGTGACGTGTGGTTCAGTGGTTAGACAGGAAGTCAGATGCAGAGGTAGATAAGGTGTCGGGGGCAGAGCGCGAGAGAGGAATAGATAAAGAGAGATGGTTATCTGTGAAAGAAGCGCTGCTGCCGCCCATCTTAATTCTCTCCGCTGCCAACCTGTCTGTCCGCCTGTCACTCTGCCTCACCCCTCCGTCTCACCCTCTCACTATCTGTCCATCGCTCTCACTCTTTTTTTCTCTTTTTCTGCACTCCTGACTGATTCAGCAATAACATCCATATCTGGTTTTAAGATCTCCTTCGATTCTGGTGTGTTTAATTAAGCAAATACAGACGCAACTGCAGAAATACTGTTACATTAATGATGCAGTATTTGGGGGAAGGTTCTTTATGAATATTTATAATTATAAACTTAGTCTATCTGTTATTTTGCCTGAGGGTGCGAAGGACATCTACAGTTTGATAAAGATTGCTATCTCCCTCTTCTTCAGACTCCTTCCGTCTCTGCAGATCTGATTCAAGTCAACCCTCCCTCCCCCATCTTCCCTCCCCCATCTCTCTCTCTCTCTCTCTCTCTCTCTTTCCCGCCTATCACTCCCTTTACCCACTCTGTTGTTTGCGAGAAGCAGATTAAAACAAATATGAGAAGATGAAAGGTGTAATCAGATGGAAAGATTGCAGAAGAGGACGGTCTTTGGGGAAAAACTGTGTGTGTGTGTGTGTGTGTGTGTGTGTGTTTGCCTGAGTGTGAGTGAGGCAGACAGACATAGATGCATAGTCTCTGATGACCTCTAGTGTACACACACACACACACACACACCCACACACATATACAGTATGCAGACGCACACACATGCATGAATACACATTCTGTGTGAGCGCACACGGAGCTCACACACTGACACACTCATCTGTCTTTATTATCCTATTTACCTGGGGGTCTTTTTAATAACACAGATCTGAGTTCATTAATATCAGATGTGTGAACAGCTGAGACACCCAGGCCGCCCATAGCAGGAGCTGGGAAACTGTAATGAATTTCTATTGTCTTTTCCCCTCTGTTTCAGAGTATGATATCATCTATTGTAAATAGCACTTACTATGCAAATGTCTCTGCTGCCAAATGTCACGAGTTTGGTCGATGGTACAAGCACTTCAGGAAGACCAAATGCTTCAAAGGTGAGGGATTTCAATCAAGCCGGCAAACATCCAGTGTCTGACAGTCTAACAGCATGTCCTGCCATGAACCCACATTGGAGTCTCATTCTACACAGTCCACAGTTCAACACTGACAGGAAACTGTGTAATATGTGAGACGTCAGACATCAATTAAACGACAACTTTGGAAAGTCGCTTTACAAAGAAAAAGCTTGAGAGCCGCCCCTCCTCTCTCTGTTGGATTCAGAGAGGGATGACTCAGAAGCTCAGATCTGACCTGCTGATCAAATATGAAAAAAGGATTCTGCCTATTTGCTCTCCTCAAATGTTGGTGTGTTTTCTTCAGACAGTGAAATATTAATTCAGAAGTGTTTTCCCCCAAATTGTTTCTCAAGGTGTCTCACTAACACCTGAAATTTATTCAAACATTTCCAGCTGTGAGCTGCTGCTACATCTCATTTTTGCATTGCATTATGGGAGAACAGTGTCCCTCAGCAGTGCACTCAAAAATCTGATTGTACTGACGACTGAGTGAAGCAGCAACTAACCGTCATTTTTATCATTGATTGATCTGTTGTTTATTCTATTTAATATAAAAAATAAAAACAGTGAAAATTGTCAGTCAGTGTTTTCAAATGTCTTGTTTTGAACCAAAATCTGAGAATTTTGACTTTTATTTTCTGAGATAAATAACTCAAACAGGTTAATTGATTATCAAATAGTTGACAATAGTTGATAACTAACCTCCTCATCACTGCAGCTGGAGGACTGAGTGCACTGGTACTAAATAAACTTGATAAACACTGTTTTTATTTGGTGTATTAACAATTGTTCATCTCTTTCCTGTTCCTGCACCAGAGATTGACAGCTTCTCCGACCAGTCCACACATATCACCCTCACCCAGCAGCCAATCACAAGCAGCCCAGCTGATCAGAGCTCCACCCTTCTTTTCTCTCATGCGGAAGTTCCCAACATATGTGGCCGCCCCCCGCTCGGCCTGCGCCCTCATGGGTTGGTAAGCCAACCGCTGAGCTCCCAAATGGTCAACCAGCAGCTTGTGATGGCCCAGTTTCTCAATCAGCAGTACGCTGTTAGCCGTATGCTGGCCGGTCAGGGTCTCTCACCCTCCCCACAGCAGTATCTCAACCACCCGCCTGTAGGTCGTGCTCCTGCCAAGGTCTTCTCCAAAGCCCCTGATTCCCAGGCCCCGCAGCAGACACACTGCGGCCAAGTGGGAGGCCCCACAGCCGGGCTGCAGGGCCAGACGTCAGCTGGGTCTTCTGTGGGGCCAACGGATGTGCCAATTGAGATCTACCACTGTGTGCGGGAGGAGCTGAAGAGGGCAGGCATCTCCCAAGCCATCTTTGCCCGGGTGGCCTTTAACAGGACCCAGGTATGGATCACATAGATCACAGTGACTGTGATCTGACTAAAACTGTTTGCAGGTCATTATCCTCTGGAAGCATTTTCAGGTGTTGCAGTCGGAGCAGTGTCTTCTGTGAATATGTGGTTTGATGGTTGGCACGTTGGCATGGCCTCTGCCGCAGTGCCCCCTCCCCCCACGCATGCATGTGTGTATGTGTGTGTGTTTGTGCCAGCTCTCTGCAGCACAAAGCTGGTGCCAGCGACGAAGCAGCTGCTGGGCCAACTAATCACAACCCCTTAGAGAAATGTTGTCTCCCTCTCTACCTCTTCTTCTATCTTACTATCCCTCCATCTTGCCACCTTTCACTCTCGCAGCCCTTCTATTCATTTAATCTCCGACTCTGATTGTTAATGCAACTTTTTTTTATTTTAAATCTGTGCCTTCCTCTTTCCATTGGTCTCCCTCATGTTGTATCTATATCTCACTCTGATTGCCTCTAACACTAAAACGCCACCTTATCCATGTCCATCATCTCACATCCACCACCACACCCTAAGGGATGGAGCTCAGAGGACAGGCTAAGCCCACTGTTATTATTGTTATTATTATTATTATTATTATTACAGTCATTATCATTTTCATCACAATAAGCAGAGCAAGTCATTATCCACCCCCGTGTTTTCCCCATTGCCAAGTCCAAGGTGCTACAGCGCCAGCCCAACAACTTTGGCATGATGCCAGTATGCCATATAAAAGTGAGGGGACCATTTGTCATGCAGCCTCCATCTATTCGGAGGGAGGGGTTTCATCGGGTGGATCCAAAGATGATCCATGATTTGAATAAGAAGGCCGTTTCACATCCCTCAATTTCCGTGTCGGTGTGAAATCAGATTTCTTTTCAGGGAGGAAGCCTTACAATCTGCATGTGATGTCTGAAGGCTGTCCTGCATGAACACATGCACATTAATGCTGAGCCGACTAGGAGCTGGCTCTGTATCATCTATAGCTGTGAAACACTAAACCACTTGACAAGGTCCCTCTTTGAATGAGATCCAGATTTGGGTATGAGGGGCTTTTGCAAAATTCCTTCAGGCACATGAGAAACTTTTAATTAGGATCTTTGTTTATGATTATGGGGCAAAAGGATAATCTTTTATATGGGATCTATTTTATATATGCATATATATATATATATATACACACACACACAAAATGTTTAGATGTTGACTTTTACATAAAAACAATCTTTAGAGAGAAATTTGTATCATCTTTGTATATGGCTTTAAATTGCACTCACAAGGTCCATCAAACCAATTAAATGTTGTTTTCTACTATTTTTTTTTTTGTACATCGTACAACTTGCCATCTAAAAGAATAGCTCAACATCTTGTGAAATGCACTTCTTGGCTGAGAATTACAGGGAAGATCAATCCCACTCACTTCTATGCAGTAAATATATAACTAGTACCATGAAACATTAAGCTTAACTTAGTTTAGGGACACATGCAGCTTGGCCTTATCCCAGGGCCGACCAGCACCTGAAAGCTGACATTAAATCTACAACATTACATCTACTTTGTTGATACTGAAAGGCAAAAACAACAACTTGAGCGTTTCCCCCTAGTTTCCCATCTATATGCTAAGCTAAGCTAACCTGCTGACTGATTTAAGGGTGGTGTTGATCAAAGATAACTGTGATCTTGACCTCCGCAATATTTTCACCAAAGTGAATGTTTTCTCAGAACAGTCATCTAAAACAACTAAGCTCCAGTTTTCCTGAATTAATTTGTGTATATTACCATGTGGCTGTTAATGTGTGTGTGTCTCTTCCAGGGCCTGCTGTCAGAGATTCTGCGGAAGGAGGAGGACCCCAAACACGCCTCCCAGTCTTTGCTGGTCAACCTTCGGGCCATGTACAGCTTCCTGCAGCTCCCTGAGGCGGAGAGGGAGCGCATCTACCAGGAGGAGAAGGACAGAAGTCTGACTGGATTCACCCCCAGCTGCAATAATACGCCTCCAAGACCCACACAGGTCAGCCCGCAGACAGAGCGAGGGATGAATGTTGTTTACCTCATCAGAAGTAAAATGTGGCAGATGTGCTCTGAGAGAAAGTCTTTCACATGTATTGTTTGGATGCACAGAGGCATTTAAAAGAGGATGTGATTATTAGGGATATTAGGGACTTGTTCTGAAGTCACTGACCTTTCCTCTAATAGCAGCATCATTAGTTGTCGAGACAGCAAAGAACAAACTGAAAGGAAGGACATAGATGCTACTCTCAGTATGGTTTGGATTCACTTGCTGATCTCTTAGCTGCGATCCCATCATAGGGTCAAAATTGCAATTTGACAGATACTCTTTTTTGACCAAATAGCTCCAAGTATCCATATCAGCCACAGCTGTACTTTGTGTTTAGTGCTTATTTGAAAATGTTAGAATGCTAACATGGTAAGGCGTGATGGTGAACATTTTAATTATTATACCTGTAAACGCACGTGAGGATTGTAATTGTGAGCAAGTTAGCATGTAGCCCAAACACAGCCTCAAAGAGCTGCTAGCATAGCATTAAACTCCAAGACTTGTTGTTTTATCATTTAAGAGACAGCTTTTTATTAGCATATCACAGTATTGGAACGTAGGAAAAGATTGTTTACTAACCAACACTTGCAAATAAAGATTTTGAATGATTTCTTTTACCCCACCTCGGTTTTAATTTCAGACTGTTTTAACCACCTCAAGTGATATAACCTTTCCCTAGACAGATCAATATTTAGAGGTAGCTTGCTAGCGAATGTTACATTGCTCATACCAGTAAGTGATGAGATCTTTGACAGTGAACATAGCGGACTGAGCCACCAAGAGGTTTCTGAAGAGCCACAATGAAGCTCAAAGTCGCCATCTTTGCAGTATAGACTCCGCCCAGCTCCCAGCTAATCCAAAATGGTCAGCCACAGCTAACAAGCTAGCTCTGTGTTTTTTTTATTCTCTATTTAACTTTAGGTATATTTGTCTGATTCTTTCCCTGTACTTGTGCATCTTGAGCTGTTAACCAGGAGAATTTCCCGGTTCTAATCATCTAATCAATCAAAGTAAAGTTCACCTTGTTGTTCATGTGAGTTTGATGGCGGGATCATTTGTGCTTATTGGAGTTAAATTAGGGAAATTAGGTACAGAGACCAAAATCTTTGTCTGGGGTCATCTGGGGTTTGGCTCACTTCTTCGGGCCAGCCTGCGCCCTTGATCGCTTCATCTCTTTTGTTTTTCCAGCCATTTCCTTCCAATCTGGTATCAGCTCCCCTACAGCACACTACTGACACCCTCTGTTGCCCTGGAGAGGCTGCAGACTGCCACATGTTTCCTCTAATATACACGAAGTCGCCAGCTGTTTCTCCTGCCAAGGAGGAGCTTCCTGTTTATAGAGTATCATGTTAATCGGCTCATGCTGCCCCCCCGGTTACACCTTCCCTTTATACGAACACTCATGGGTCTGCATAAAGGAGATGATCCCTCACTGGCTTCCAATCGCAGTCATTTTGCCAGACTGCAAATTGTCTTTCTTCTATATTAGATTGATTTCACTTTGCTTCGAAGGCTTGATTTTAAAATAACTTTCTTGTCTTCTTGTCCGTCTCTTTTTAGGCTCGACTGTCCCCAGTCACAGGAGACAGGTCGTTGAGGACGGACAGCTGCGTTCTCAACGTAAGCGCTTCTATCTACGAGGAGATTCAGCATGAGATGAAGAGAGCCAAGGTGTCCCAGGCTCTGTTCGCAAAGGTTGCCGCCTCCAAGAGTCAGGTACTTAATTGTTTCCTGTGCCCAAGCATTAAACACACGCACATTCAATGTTTCTCCTGCTAAATTGTTCAAATTCAGCTTCTCCGATGAATCACTTTCCTCAGTTAAAGCAGAGGTGGCTGGTGTGTGTGGAGGGAAGCCCAGATAATCAAGCAGCAGCTGTACTCTGCAGAGGACTATCATCAGTGCATCAGACTGCTATTGTGTCCCAAATTATCTCCTTAATAGTCACCATACAAAAACACGTGCACGCACACACACCACTTATCCGTGCACCCAGACGTACTGTACGAGCGCACACATGCACGTGCAATCACACAAACACACAAGCAAACAGATTCACTAATACCCACACACACACATACACACACGCAGGCATGATTTGAGTGTTTATTGTTCTCATTTTTATGGCGGCTCCATAAGCTTGTTATTGCCTTTTGTTTTGAGGATAATTTCCCTTCATGGAATGGGGGGATTTTAGCTGTCTCATTTTCTCTTCCTCTCGTGCATGCCTCCAATTTTCACTTTTCTTTCTTCCTTTCTCTCTTCCTCCCATCTCTCTACCCATCATGAAAATGTTTGGAGGTCATTCGGCGGTCATGCCAGTACAGACAGGTGGTCCAAAACCCCTGAGGATCTTTCTCTATCTCTTTGCTGGCCTCCCTTTTTACTTTACTTTCTCTATGTTCTCTTTATCTCTCTCTTTCCCTCTCTTCTGTATTACCCGGCTGTTTGGCAGGAACAACCGTGCTGGATCTCTCTGTTCTATCTGCACTGTGCATCTGGATGGCATTGTGTGCTAGACTTGGGCTACAGCCAGGTGTGTGTGTGTGTGTGTGTGTGTGTGTGTGTGTGTGTGTGTGCATATCAGCCTGCCTGCAAACGTAATCACGCTCCAGTTCATGAATCTGAAACTAGCTTGGCTTTACCCTCCTCAATCTGCCACTCACAAGTTTCTTCCCCGGTGATGCAGAAAAAAGATTTGTGCTCATGAGAAACTTTCTCCATCATCTTTTCCTTCTCCGTCAGAAGACTGAACTCCGACTTTATGTCTTGTGTTTGTATATTGAGAGCAAACAGGAGACAAATGAGAAGCTTTACAACATGAACCCAATTTGGATGACTGTAAAAAGTAAATTATTGTGAATTTAGAGTTTATAGACCTCTGCAGTTATTACCACGTATATCTAATTAAGTTCTAATTAGTCACAAAATTAAAAGGAGAGTGGGTGTATACGGGGGTGACATGAATTAACACTCATTGTATAAATTTCCATGGTGTTGCCATGGTAATGTTGATGTCAAAACGGTTCTAGTTCACACTATAGAGCAGAACATATTATATTTTGCTCATATGCTGCATAAATGTTGAAAAAAGAGGAACAAATTGAACTTGTGTTAACGATAAGAAAGCAGTTCCATTTGGAGTCAGGTAGTCTGCATCTGGAAACTTCCTCACCTGGTCCATCCAGAAAAAAGTACAAAGTTAAATCCATAGACGTGTATTTCACTGAGTGGTGCTGTTTAAATTTCCAGAAGTTGAAGGAGACATATGCTCATTTTCAGGTTGATAATTTCACTTTGTTTGCTGGAATATGTTTTCATGCTTTAATGCTCAGAGAGCACATCAGTCTTCTCATACTGTCTGAAGCTGCTGTCTCTTTAAGCCCCGCCCCCTCCTGAATACCCTGCCTGCTCTGATTGGTCTGCTCACACATGCCTGACCCTGCACCGCTTTAAAGCGAAACTCTCGCCAAAAAGCAACCAAGGCTTTATTTGGGATTGAATATGAGTCAAACCTTCGTGTAAAAGCATAATTACGACGAAAGAGGCACTTTTAGGATTTACCATAGTTTCGGTTTTGTTAATTTTGAACGGGAGAGCATGGGGCACGACACGCTAGCATCAAAATCACTATTTTTAGAACACTAAGAAGGCTCGACACAACATGAAACTTTTCTCGTAACTTCACCAGGGTCTCTACACATGAACAAGAGCATTGAGAACATTGTGTACACAGAGTTTATGAAAAAGAAGGTTTTTGAACAACTCACGTTAGTTGCTGCATCTCCTGCGCGTCGCCGTCATGGCAGCTCTCCAGTTCAAAATTAACGTGCCCAAAACCGAAAATATGGTAAATCTTAAAAGTGCCTCTTTCGTCGTAATTATGCTTTTACACAAAGGTTTGACTCATATTCAATCACAAATAAAGCCTCGGTTGCTTTTTGGCGAGAGTTTTGCTTTAACAACACCAGAGCAGCTGTGCTTGATTAATTCTTACGTGCCAAACTAGCTGCTTGGCATACATGATGTAAGTGTGTGACATTGTGACATAGTGTGATGTCACAAAGTCACAGAATTAAAGCTCTCGTTGGTGCCAAATTTAGCTTGTCTTTCAACACACAAGAGCTTTTTATATGCAAAAAAAGAAGAGAGTAATAGGTCTCCTCTTAAAATTAGAGCAAGTCGAGCCGTCAGTCACGGTGACAAGTTTAGGTTGGTTGTTGGAATAACTGGAAAGATTCATACTTCCCCTTTTAGCAGTTCAAATAAATAAGTCAGGACATAAAGACAGGACAACGTTAACACTGACATTCGAAGATATTCACAAATACCCCGATTCCCCTTGAGCCACAGTAAATCTTATACCCATCCATCCCGAGCACTGAAGCAGAAAACTTACATGGGAATTTATTAATACATCATCCCAAACATCTATTTCTGCATTTTAATCTCTTACAACATGTTGGCACATGTCAGACAGCAAAGATATATGTGTGATAGGCCAACACTGGCCAACCAGTTGATATTGCTTCTGTTAGGTATATGAAGATGAGCTTCTTTATGAAGAAATATTACCTAATTAATGAAGTAATTACCTAGATTATAATCTAAATTAGCATGGCTAATGGATGTGTCTATTACATCGTGGCAGTTGTGACAGGACATGTGGCAGCTCAGCAGCTTCTTGTTGTAAAATACAAAAGTTATTTTTCTCATGATTGTCGGATGAGGTCAGATGGAATTGAGCTTTCTGGGTCTTACAGTAGTCAAATACCTCAATACACACATAAATGTGCTAACAACTACATATAGTGTGAATAAACAATTCATCAAATGTCTTAATACTGCTGATGATGCTAACTAGGGGTGTTACCGTTCTCCTCCTGCAGGGCTGGCTGTGTGAGCTGCTGCGTTGGAAGGAGGACCCCAGTCCAGAGAACCGGACCCTGTGGGAGAACCTGTGCATGATCCGCCGGTTCCTCAGCCTGTCCCAGAACGAACGAGACGCCATCTATGAGCAGGAGAGCAACAACACGGCGGCACAGCAGCACTGCACCGACAGACTAACACTGCTCAGCAACGACAACACACTGGTGAGACCACGACAACAAGACGAACACAACACCTCTTCACACCAACAAACACGTCTTCTTTTTCCATCTAACCTTCAAGCTATTATAGAAAAGTAATTTGGACTCAAAAACAAAACACGAGCAGCAAAGGCGAGCAGATAAGTCTGTTACCCTCCAGTCAACAGCGTTTATGGCTGGAAGCTGCGCTTTTCATCAGGGCCTGAGTTGACATGTCTTCACTTTTGTAAGACACCTTGAAAGATCAAATTAAGAAATGTTGAAATCTTCTTTTAGAAGAAAGAAAATACATCTCAGTGAATCTCGGGAGTCATCACACAGATCTTGGGAATGTGCAGGGGAACAGTAATGACAGCTAAATGCCAAAAACGGCAGATAAAAGATGATAACCACTTTGAGCAGTGATCCGTGTGGCTGATAGTTATTTTATGGCTTGGTTATAGCACAGACTCGTGCAGTTAACGTGTCAAAAAATAAGTTGTGTATCTCTTTGTGAAAGCACAGAATGGTGCCGGTGGGCATTACGAGCAAGACATGAAGACTTGACATGTACTGGTTCTGGCACTGATTGGTTCTGTGGACATGAACCCTGGATGCTGCCGGTGTGAAGTTAAATGAAGGACAGAACTTTCACTGATTTCTATATTTAGAGCTCCCATGAGAAACAATTGTGAAGTAACAGCAAAGCATGTTCAGTCTTTGGTCCTCATCTGTGAGCAGTTCTGATATCAGTGAGTCAGTGTTAGTAATTCAGAGAAAGAAAAAATGAGATGCCAGCTCTCTTTAACATACAGTAATCTAAAATGAAAAGAGCTTGTTTCATCAAGCAGTGAAGTAAATCATTATATAGCCAATAAATGTACCTTTAAAAATAAAATCTGCAATAAAAAGCCAATAAAAAAAAACTAAAAATGTTCTTTTATTTGTAAGACCTATCAGCTCAAATCACACAAATACATTTCTGTCTTGGCTGACTCATCTGTTCAACATAACCCAATGGAAATGATGTTGAAAATATAAAATCCAAAAGAGTAAGTTCAGCTTTTTTACTGTACTTCTGTTCTATTTTCCTCTTATTAGTTGTTTGTTACGACAAGCCCTCAGGTCCCCTGGAGCAGGTTTTAAACAGTCTTAAAGGAGCTCTGTGAAACGTCTGTGTTGTGTTGGAAGATTTCTAAACTGATGAAGATGCCTTTTTTTCTCTCATCAGTACCAACGCAACTCCCCGCTGCCACAGCAACACCATCTCCAACCGCATCAGCCGCTGCAGCCCGAGGTACCACCTCACCCATCTGCCCTGCAACCGTGTGCCGCCTCGCCAGCTGAGGGCGAGGCTGGGGGCAACTGGGGCCACATGAGGGTACGTCTGCAGGGCAGGGGCAGCGAGAGACGGGACAGTAAGGATTGGGTCGAGGGTGGTCGAGGAGAGAGGAGCAGTTTGGGAGGGGAGTGGGCTTGTACTGGTAGGGTGTGGGACACGCATACTGAAGGCAAAGAGCAGGTGAGGGATGAAAATGTGGGTGAAGGAGGGATTAATGGGACTGTTGGAGACAGCAAAGAGAGCAGAGCAGAGGAGAAACTCACTGTGAAGTGGCCCGGCACGAGGGATGATGATGCAGATAACAAGGTCCTAGATGGAGATGAGGTCCAAGGTGAAGGCTTAAGACTGTCCAATGAAGCACTGGGAATCCTGCAGAGCTTCATCCAGGACGTGGGCCTCAACCCGGACGAGGAGGCGGTCCACACGCTGTCGGCTCAGCTGGGCCTGCCCAAGCACGTCATCCGAAGATTCTTCAACAGCCAGGACCACGAACAGCATCAGCAGGACAACCAGAGCCCGAAACCCAGTCGAGAGAAGCAGCACAGCTGTACAGAGCCGAGCCTTTCGCAGGCAGACAGAACTGTGGAGGAGCAGGAGGAGGAAGGTGATGGGAGTAGTGATACAGAAGTAGAAGACGAGGAGAAGCAAACAGGAAGTGAGGGGAGCGAGATGACTGTTTTGAAAGAATCAGATGTTGGCACACAAACCGTTCCCCCTCTGAAGGAGGAGCAGGAGAGCTTCATCTGACCAGCACATGCAGAGACAGACTGTATCGTGGATGACTCCCAGTGATTTGGTATTGGAGTCTTGTACAGCTATGTGTCCTTAAATGCTGTGGGAAGACTAAAAGATGACTTATTGTATATGTTAATACCACAGCTTAGAAGGATGCTGGTGTTTAAAACCCACAAATTACAGTAGAATCTGATATTTGAAGATTCCTACTGCACTGGAGACAGACAATAACTGTGGCTATGTGTGCAGGTTATGTCTTCAGATGTAGATATATGCGTCTGGATGAATGGGACCCCCAATGCAAATAGCCTCAGATACATATCATATTAAAAAAGAGTAAAAGTCATCAGTTGACTGATCTAAAGTTTGAGAAATGTTCATGCCAGAAATGCCTTGTAGAAAGTGGCACTGCCAAACTGTTATTATTAATGATCAATATGTCCATTGGTTTTGTTTTGACTATGTTCTTTTTAGTGTTTTGAATCAGATTTCAATCAGATTTGTTTCCTTCAGAAGTTTCACTGTTATCTCTTACATTGTTCAAGTTTGTCCGTCACATTGTATTAAATATCAAGTTTCCTGATGCTGTTTAATGAAACGATGGCTGAAATGCTGAATGATATAAATCATCTGGAATTCACGCTTTTATAAATCCTCTACATTTGTTTCTGCAGTTTTTAAAGCTGCTGTCTGGTTATTTTCTTATTGAAATCAGCATAAAGAGCTCTGAAATCCAGTGTTTGCTCAGTAAACCATGTCTCTCCTCCCTCCTGGAGCAGGGAGGACGGAGGCGATCGCTAACAGCAACTTTAATAAATCAGTGGATGACTTGGTAAATCTTTACAAGACCAGAATGTGAGTGGTCACTAAGGAACGACCTGATTAATGAACGCCAAAAGGAGTTCTTGAATAACTTTGATTCAAGCATAAAATGATGAGTTAATAGTGAGCAGACTGGGAGATGCTACATGAATGAATCATTAGGTATTGATTAGTTCAGAAATATCTTTGAATTGATACGTAGATCACTTTGTCCCCGATTATCTGTGAATCAGCTACTGTGCGGCACAAACTAGTGACGACTCATTCATGACTTTATTTGTGAACCCTTAAATAAAATGAAACATCACACGAGTGCTCTCTCATTATGTTGTGATTACCTCACCATGACTTAGCCTTGTTCTCCAGTAATTCTTCATTATCTACTTTATGGTCCTTGAATCACAGTTAGTCCGGAACAACTATCGTTCATGGATTATTTAATCTATCCTCCATCCTTTGGACTTTTAAAGTGTGTCTCCTGCAAATGAGTCAATTTTTGTTCCTTTTTCCAAACTTCCTTCACAATGTTAGTTTTTGTAGAGCTCTCATTTGCTCCTGAACACATCATAGGTTAATTACTGCAGTTCTATCAATGCATGAATCTCTAAATCTCCCAAAATATCTACTTTTGTTGTTTTGAGTGTCATGTTTAAGCATCTTGTGGTCGTCATATTGTGCTGATTTATCATTTGTTCTGTAGCAGAGACAGACAACAATGAGGAATCTTTATAAAAGTGTCCCTGAAAGTTCGTTTTGACGTTTTAAATCATCATTGTCTGTTTCACACGGAGCGTGCTGTATCTTTGAAATATAAGACTGAAGCTGTGCAGAGTGTACATAAAATGTTGAGATTAAAAGACAGCACTTTGAAATAAATAAAAAAATAAGGTTAAATCATTATGTATGTAGGAATGGTCATTACTTTATCTGTTGTGAGCGTCTGATATTCCAGTTCTGGCTGGACAGTTGACTTTTAACTAATTTAATTAGGTGCAATTTGTACAAATTAGTCTTCTCAAGGATCGGACAGCATATCACCACCACTAACCGCTAACTGTACATGCTGTTAACTAGTTAGCTCAGTTAGCCATGCAGTTAGTGGTGCCAGACTGGGAGCTTAATGAAAAACGACAAACGGGGGCTAGCCGGTTAGCATGCTAACTTGAGCGGCTATTTATCATCTTCAAACATAGACGTCTTTGATAAAACATCAAAGCTGTTATTTCTTTACATTCTGTTGATAATTTTGTTACTTTTAAAAAATGTTTTTAAATCTTACATAATGCACATTTAACTTACATTTCTTAATTTGGTTCTGTAGTAGCGACTCACAGATCTATTTCGCGATATGTTTCTTAGTAGAAAACTTTGGTTTAATGCCTCATGTGATTAAACTGGAGAGTCTTATGCTATTTCTGATTTCTGATGAATAAAAAGATGGTTGTTTTCTCCTTAAGTAGCACAATATCAGCAGATGACCTTTTTCACTTTTAAAATATCTAGTTGGGACATTTTAGCAATTTATACAATTGGATTTGGGGACATTTTATTAGATTTATCACACTTCAGAGTGTCTTTGAAACAACCAAAGACGTCCACTAAATAAGAGATGAAGCTCATTTGTCAGAGTGCTATTTTAAGACAGGCAAATGCCTGCTGTAAAAGAGCCATTAAAGGGTGAGTCAATAGTTTAAATGTCCATTGTCTGTTCTGGTGTTATATTTATTACTGATAATTATATGCGACCGTGTCGATGTGGGTGAATTGCTGCCATTGTTTCCAGCCATCAGACACACTTCCTCTGTGCTGATCACCAGGACTCTCAGTACCAGTGGATCTGTGTCTCTGTGGGATCACATGTCCTTCAGTGCCGGCGCCTGCCTCCGATTTTATTCTTCTTTCACTTCATCTGTCTCAGCTGCTTCTTCTTTCTGTATCTCTGCCCCTGACTCTCTCCTCGGGACATTTTCACGGTGCAACATTCAAGCCCCATTTGGCCAGAATAGCTTTATAGAGTAATTCAATAAAGCTATGCTCTTTTTTTGTCATCTGTTTCCATGGCGATACCTTAGTCAGGGCCAACAAAAGGCCATGAAAGCCTCATCATCAGTGATATTAGCTATAATAATGATGATAATGGCGCTCTTCAAATGCCATTTCTGTGATGATGATGGTGGTAATGGCGATGATGGTCATTATGCCTGCTTTGTGCTAACCCCCACCACTACACAAACGACCATACACACACGCGCACACACACACACGCACACACACACAGCACTACCGATGCACATTTGGCTCATTAATGCCACTTAATGTCACTGCCTGTGTGCATTTTCACATAGACTTATTTTCCCATCAACACTGTCCTGCTGCTTTTGGTTCAGTTTGTTTTTGTGTTTTGTGTTTTGACTGTGGGAAGCACTTTGGGAAAAAGGTGTTTGATTAAAAGCACTCTATAGATAAAACTTGACTTGTCTGACCTGGGAAATTGCTGCAATTATGTCTCCATAAAACTATCCTAATTAACCCTCCTGTTGTAGAGGCCCTTCAGTGTTCTTGCTTATTCATGATGTGTTTTATTTCTCCTTGGCTGTGTGATCCACCACAACCTTGTGCACTACCAATGCAGCATTCTTTCTTTTTATTCATATATTCATAAACTTACCGTCCACATACAACGTTGCTGTTTACTTATGCAAATAAGGAGCTTGAAAGCCGCAGTTTATGTGCCGATACAGTTGTAATAGAATTTGCAATCTCCTTTGCTGATCAGTCTCTGCGGTATAAAGTAACTGGACATCATCTAAAACAATGATTTCACCAACCTGTCTGACGGGATAGACATGTGACTGCAAGGGACAACACAATATTAAGGGATGTGGTAACTCAAATTCAAGGAAGACAATGTGTGTGCAGCTTGTGGTCTGTGAGAATAAATAAATAAGCCTTTCAATTATAGGAAATATGCACCACAGCTGTATAACTCTATTTAAAAAAATTGCTCTGACAGTTCGATTTGGCAACTCAAGAATACTATAGCTTTCTTTTTGGCGTTTGCCCTGCTCAAGGGCACCTCAGCAGTAACCTAGAAAGTGAACCAGTGCCTCTTCAGCTACCAGTCCACTTTCCATATTGTGGTCCGTAGCTGGACTTGTACTGGCCACCCACCGGTCCTCAAGCCAAGTCTCTACTGACTAAGCCACATAGCTTAGTGAACTTGTGATTTGTAGTTAAAGGAAACAGAATCTGTGACTCGTGGGGAAGATTTGAGCAGTTGTACTTATCGATTTGTGTTTATGTTTTAAAAGAACTCAAATATTTTCGTGAGAAATTATTTTACATACATCGAACATTAATTGCACAAGTTCACATTTAGATTAGCACATATTCAAATTTTGTCCACAACTTCACATTGTTTGATACAGGTACACAAATATGTTTTGCACCAAATATACAACAATAGGAGCAAAAAATTGAGCATGTCAGTTTTGACAGACTGCACTGCACTACACCACACTGCACTAAACTACACTGCACTGCACTAAACTACACTGCACTAAAATACACTAAACTACACTACACTGCACTATGCCACACTAAATTACACTGCACTACACTACACTGCACTATGCTACACTAAATTACACTGCACTAAACTACACTGCACTAAACTACACTAAACTACACTACACTGCACTATGCTACACTAAATTACACTGCACTGCACTATGCTACACTGCACTACACCACACTGGACTACACTACACTGCACTACACTACACTGCACTATGCTACACTAAATTACACTGCACTACACTAAACCGCAATAAACTACACTGCACTACACTACACTGCACTATGCTAAACTGCACTACACTATGCTACACTGCACTACGCTACACTGCACTATGCTAAACTGCACTACACTGCACTACACTACACTGCACTATGCCACACTGCACTACGCTACACTGCATTATGCTACACTGCACTAAACTACACTATACTAAACTACACTGCACTATGCTATACTGCACTACACCACACTGCACTAAACTACACTGCACTATGCTACACTACACTACACTGCACTACACTACACTGCACTAAACTATACTAAACTACACTGCACTACACTACACTACACTAAACTACACTACACTGCACTAAACTACACTGCACTACACTACACTGCACTGCACTACACTAAACTACACTACACTATGCTACACTAAACTACACTGCACTACGCTACACTGCACTACGCTACACTAAACTACACTTCACTACACTACACTAAACTACACTAAACTACACTGCACTAAAATACACTAAACTACACTACACTGCACTATGCCACACTAAATTACACTGCACTACACTACACTGCACTATGCTACACTAAATTACACTGCACTGCACTATGCTACACTGCACTACACCACACTGCACT
The DNA here is from genome assembly GCF_900880675.1 of Sparus aurata. Taxonomy (NCBI): domain Eukaryota; kingdom Metazoa; phylum Chordata; class Actinopteri; order Spariformes; family Sparidae; genus Sparus; species Sparus aurata. Next base: position 20,932,518 of record NC_044189.1, read on the forward strand.
ACACTACACTGCACTAAAATACACTAAACTACACTACACTGCACTATGCCACACTAAATTACACTGCACTACACTACACTGCACTATGCTACACTAAATTACACTGCACTAAACTACACTGCACTAAAATACACTAAACTACACTACACTGCACTATGCTACACTAAATTACACTGCACTGCACTATGCTACACTGCACTACACCACACTGCACTACACTACACTGCACTACGCTACACTGCACTATGCTACACTAAACTACACTGCACTACGCTACACTAAACTACACTTCACTACACTACACTAAACTACACTGCACTAAATACACTAAACTACACTACTCTGCACTAAACTACACTGCACTACACCACACTGCACTGCACTACACTACACTAAACTACACTACACTATGCTACACTACGCTACACTGCACTAAACTACACTGCACTAAAATACACTAAACTACACTACACTGCACTATGCTACACTAAATTACACTGCACTGCACTATGCTACACTGCACTACACCACACTGCACTACACTACACTGCACTACGCTACACTGCACTATGCTACACTAAACTACACTGCACTACGCTACACTAAACTACACTTCACTACACTACACTAAACTACACTGCACTAAATACACTAAACTACACTACTCTGCACTAAACTACACTGCACTACACCACACTGCACTGCACTACACTACACTAAACTACACTACACTATGCTACACTACGCTACACTGCACTACGCTACACTAAACTACACTTCACTACACTAAACTACACTAAACTACACTACACTGCACTATGCCACACTGCACTATGCTACACTAAATTACACTGCACTACACTAAACCGCAATAAACTACACTGCACTACAGTACACTGCACTATGCTAAACTGCACTACACTGCACTATGCTAAACTGCACTATGCTACACTGCACTATGCTAAACTGCACTACACTGCACTACGCCACACTGCACTACGCTACACTGCACTATGCTACACTGCACTAAACTACACTACACTAAACTACACTGCACTACACCACACTGCACTACACTGCACTAAACTACACTGCACTATGCTACACTAAACTACACTGCACTACGCTACACTGCACTATGCTACACTGCACTAAACTACACTACACTAAACTACACTGCACTATGCTATACTGCACTACACTACACTAAACTACACTACACTATGCTACACTAAACTACACTGCACTACGCTACACTGCACTACGCTACACTAAACTACACTTCACTACACTACACTACACTGCACTAAACTACTAAACAACTAAACTGACGTTACACAACATTGCACTACACTACACTAAACTACACTTCACTACACTAAACTACACTTCACTACACTGCACTTCACTACACTAAACTACACTATGCTACACTGCACTAAACTACACTACACTACACTAAACTACACTAAACTACACTGCACTAAACTACTAAACAACTAAAAAACAACTAAACTAACGTTACACAACATTAGACTACACCACACTAAACTAACGTTACACAACATTAGACTACACCACACTAAACTAACGTTACACAACATTGCACTACATTACACTACACAACATTGCACTACACTACACGACATTAAACTACACTACACTGAACTAAACTAACGTTAGACAACATTAGATTACACCACACTAAACTAACGTTACACAACATTGCACTACACTACACTACCCAACATTAGACTACACTACACTGCACTACACACTGCTGCCTGCAGACAGGGCAGCGCCAGCAGCCACAGCTCTGATCACGTGACCAATCAGCTGGTCTTCAGCACATCCGCCTGACCCGCTACTGTTTACAAATCAGAAGACAGTCGGACCCAGCAGAATGAGGAGCCCTGCATGATCTGAACAGGTACCCGAACCACACCGAGAGCCCGCAGCGGGTCATGGCTGATTCTGTGTCACTACTCGCACTTACATTAGCCTGTGTTTGTGTCTGTGTGTGTCTGTGTGAGAGACTTATACGTTGTGTGTCGGAAGTGAGAACAGGCCCGCGCGTCGGCTCGGTTACAACCTGCTAGCAGCCAGGCTAACGTCGCGTTAGCTTACCTGCTTCCTGTCACCTGTAGTCCCATCCAGTCAGCCGTGACTACTGCGGCGTGTTGTCGCACTTTTAGTGGATCAGTTGAGCCTCCATTTAGCATTGTTAGCCCACTCTGGATACGAGCTAGCTTAGTTCAGTCCTGCGCTGCCTGCATCGATAATCCGGCTGGCTGTCATCACGCTTCCCGCGGTGCAGCACAGAAGGACACCGCGTTCATTTTAACTTTAGTAACAGAGACATGATCAGTGCTGCCTCTGAATCATGGTGTCAGAACTGTGGAGCAAACGTCTCCTTCTAATGACACGTTCGGTCGTGTAGTGTGACCCATGTCCTCGGTCCGGTCCGGTCCGGCCCACTCTGCCTGCCAGATGTGTCAGTGAGTGGTTTCAGAGCAGAGGTTTGCTAACAGCTAGCACTGCCTGCCTGCTCGCTTTAATGCGGTTTCACACTTCTCTGCATGCTCCCGAGAACCAGGTCAGTAACATTATGTGTGCAGGGTGAGTCTGCATTCCGGATTAGAAAAAAAAGGGACCTTGACCAAGACTCAGGAGCTGTTTAGTTGATCCTTCAGTCCTGCAGAAACACTAACCCGCTGACATGCTGCTTATTGTGCAGGGAGATAATAGCTGGCCTTTAATGCACAAGTCTGCATGAGTCTAGTGTTAGTTGTAGGTCATGGTAGGTATGTTTTCATGCTTTAATGCTCAAAAAACACATCAGTTTTCTCACACTGTCAGTGCTGCAGCTCTGTATTCACCCTCTCTGACTGAGACGCGCCGTTTTAGCTCCTGTCTCTTTAAGGGCCAGTCTCCCTCTGATTGGTCAGCTCACACACGCCTGAGTCGATGCGTTTCGTCATGTCTCCGCTCGTGTTGCTGTTATGTGTTTTCACCTTCTGGTTAGCTTCACTCCTGCCGCCAAATAACCATAAATCACTGCAAACGTGTGGCATGGTGACGTAGTGTGGATGAAAGGCTGCTGGGAGGCGTTTCAGGAGCAGTGTGAGTGTGTTCTGATGAAGAGAGAAGCGTCTGTGTGTGCAGACTTTTACCTTTTTACCTTTCAGGATCTTTAACATGCACATGAACCTAGGCCTGTCCGATAATCAATAAATCAATTAATCGTTTGATGAATTAAAATGAGCTCGATAATTTTGCCAGCTTCGATAATTTCCATGTGCAGCGTAAGAGCTCCGTGACGGAAGTGGTTTCAAGGCTGAACGCGGCAGCTGCAGTGTGGGAGCTCTTCGGATTCAAACTGGATGACCGTATTGAACCACTTAACCTGGACGAACTGGTATGTTGCATTTGTTGTAACAGTAGTTACTAAAAGCTGCAATACAACAAACATGCGTCACCTAATGCACCTAAAGCATTATCATCTGATGCACTTTTCCCAGCTGAGAAAAAAAACAACTAAAGCTACAGTGGGGTCGTCTCCGTCTTCCCGACGGAAAATACGAACAGGACAGTGCAAAATGGTGCGCACTCACAGACAGTGTAGTTCGCTAAAGAGATGCAGCCCTTTAATACCGCCGAAAAGTCGGCATTTCAACAAATGCTGCAAACATTGGACAGCCAGTACAAACTGCCTGGGAGAACATATGTGGCACAACTGTACAGCGTGAAAGACGACATACTAAAGGGTTAGGATGCTAACAGAGACTGAGAGTCCTTTTTATTTATTGTTTCTGGCTGTTTTGTTTATTTATTTTGGATAGTTAAAATGTCTTCTTCACATTCCAATTCCAATGTTAAATATTCTTTAGATATAAAAGTTTATTGATCTTTGAAATTATTTGCCATTATCATTATAATGATTGAAAAATGGCCCCAAATGACAATATTATCGTTTATCGCAATAGTTTCTGGGACGATTTATCGTCCAGCAGAATGTGTTATCGTGACAGGCCTACATGAACCTATAAAACACTGAAGGAAAGATGAAAACTAAAATCGGGCTCCTTTCAAGCTTTCTTTCCTGTTCTTTTTTCGCTCCTGTGCAGTTTTCCCACCTCATTGGCTTGTGAGCTGTATGATCACTCGGCACTGTGTTGTTTTAAAGGTTGTTTTTTTTTTAAGCCTGAAGAGGTCAAATCATTTTAGTGATTTTACAAGGAAAGGTTAGGGTAAAGTCTAATGGGAACGATTGTTCTTATCAGCAGATGTGTATGTTTTTTTCCACAGTATTCCAGTGATTCACAGTATTTTGCCAAGGTTAAGGTTTCAAGTGTGTTTCTCAGTCTCTAACAGAGCATGTGACTCTGAAGGCTCCTGGGCTCTCACTGTGCTGAAGTAGAGGCATGTGAGTTTGTTTAGCTGGGCTCTTTCACTTTGATTGAACTGGAAGCTGTCGCTGCGACTGTAGCTGCAGTGACGGCTATCCTCTTTGAATATTCGTCCTCTAAAGAGCCCATGTACTCATTCTTTTTCTGAATCTATTCTGCTTAAAACTGCTCGGAGACTGAGATGAACTGAGGACTAATGTTACTAATAAATACTTAAAAGTGTGGACTGTCATGAAAAGCATGGAAAACAAGGTCTGTTCCTGTCAGAGCAGCTGCAGTTGTTATTCACTCAGATTTCTCTGCAGGCAAAACACTAAAACAATTTAATCTGGGTTTAGTTTCAGAATAGTTTAGCCTTTGTGCCTTTAGACCAGTGAGCTCAGGGCCGGCTGAAGCTTTTTCTTTGTGCATTTCCTTGTCAGCTCTACTCGAGCATGGGATCTGTAGCATGCGGTTGTCAGCCCCTTCACAAATGAAACCTCTTCTGGAAGACGAGCTGCAGTGAATTCAAATTTGTCATCTCCGCTGCTGCATCAAGGCGGAAAAACCCTCGCCCCCCTTTGCCGCTCAGCTGTTCTGTGGTATGGAAATACTCTTATGACCCTTTGAACAAAGATGTAGAGGTAGATAAAGTGGTAGCTGTGGCCCCTTTCAGATCCAACCTGGGTTTTAGATAAAGGGAAGTGAAATGTCTTGTTGCACACATCGAGGATTATTGAAGGAAGGGGTTCAGAGCGAGGCCATTTGACGGACTTTGGTTCGGCACCATTGTGCTTTATACAATCCAAAACATCTGCGTTGTTCCTTTAAATTCACGCTTGAGGTGATATGAAGAAGAGGAATCGTAACTAGAGCTGCAATGATGAGTCGATCATTTGTTTTGAGTCTGAATTCTCTGATCACAGCGACTCAAATGTGTAAGTTTTTTTGGTTTCTCAGCATTTTATTGACCCAATAACTAATTGACTAATCAAAAAATGATCGACAGATGAATTTAAATTGAAAACAAGTCTTTTGCAGCCCTGATGTTGGTGTGAGGAGATAATGTAATTTTGCTTCATGGGCTGTCATGAGTCCCAGGAACAGATCCTCTCCCTCAGAACAGATGGACGCGGTGTTATTTGTCTGTTGATTTATTTATGCATTTCATTATGTATTGATTTGATTATTTCATGAAAGATTCGTGTTTTGAATTATTGAGCTGTCTCCAGGTGCTGTGCATTAAATTATGCAGGAGCTAATTCGCCTTGATTATCCATGTAGTAAAGTTAGGATGCCGTTTCTGTGCTTGACTCTGGGAGAAAGTTACAAGGGCTAGAAGAAGACTCGCTTCAGGCAAGACTGCGCTAACACAGCAAGGCCTCCAGTCTTTTACCTGTGTCATTCACTCACAAAGGTGTGTGTGTGTGTGTATAGACACACATGCACACACAGTTATGCCTCCTCAAAGCACCAGTCGCAGTGAGAGATCTGTGAAGGAAGGCCTCTTCAGAAAGTTTAGAATGACTTTTTATTTTGGGAGAGAAGAAGGGACGAGGCGCTGGATGTGCCTGCAGGTCTGTTGGGAAAAACGTTGCTCAAAATATCTCTTGGCACTTTGTGCAATGCAAATTTTAGTCAGATAGAGATGATAATGAATTAATATTCTGTGTGAAAGGACTGCTGTTGTAATTGTAGTTGCTCAGGAGAGTTTGATAAATCTTTCATGCCAATCTTTTAAATTCAAACGAAGAAAACAGGCTATTATTGGAGATCCAGCACTCGTCTGTCTCTCCCTGTAGTTTTGGATTAGTTACGATTATTTAACGGGATAATATCCTTTTTATGAGCGAAGGGAGAAAAACCCCTCAGACTTAAGGAGAGCATTAGTCCTCGAGGAGAACAGATGTTTCCTAAGAAAACAGCCACATACATTATGCATATAAAACAATTTCTATTTTGATGGCGTGTGGAGCTGATTTATCGAGCGGTGTTCCATTCACACGGTTAATAGGTTTAAGAGATGCCTTTGTTGTGTTATTTTTCACCATTAATAAAGAGAGAGAGGAAGCATAATGCCGTGTGGAAGCGAGCTGTTCGTAGCCTATGCATTAGGCTAACCATATTCATAAACGAGGAATAATCCCGAGCCGGATAAAGAATGGAGGCAGAATTGTTTAACCTAGATTGTGATGCCTCACAGAGAAAGTTCAACTTTTCCTCATCGCGTTGAGAGACGTTGGCTGAGGGTTTACCTGGCGAGGGTTTACCTGGCGAGGGTTTACCTGGCGAGGGGTTTACCTGGCGACGGTTTACCTGGCGACGGTTTACCTGGCGAGGGTTTACCTGGCGAGGGTTTACCTGGCGATGGTTTCTGTGATGCTTTATTTATTTGGGACACTTGACAATTTGATCAATCAAAAATCATTAATCGTCACATCTAATGATGTCATAACTCACAGGGCTGCAACAAACAATTAATTTCATTAACAATTAACTCTTTTCAATGAGCTGATCATGGCTGCAAGAACCAATAATTAAATTCTAACATAAGCTGCAGACTTTCCTCTTGATTTATAGTGTTGCTGATAAATGTCAGAAAATAGTGAAAAGGTCCAATTATAATTTCCAGCTGACCAATGTGGCATCTTTGTCGTCTCGTCTTATTCTGTCCAGCAAACAATCCAAAACCCAAAGATGTTAATTTTACAAAGAGATGAGACAAATAACAGCAAGTCATGAAACTGGAGAAGCTGAATCCAGATGTTGTTTTGTATTTACAGTCAGGCATAGAAACTATAGATCATGGAGATCAAATGCATTAAAACTAAAGTCTGTTTTGAAAATGTCAGAGTAGAAAGCTGCAGACATCTGTGCAGGGAATAGAAATAAAAAATATATAAATAATCAAGTACAGATAGCTGAAAAAATCTTTCTACAAGTATTTGTACTTTGGCTGGCTGTGGTTTCATCTTAAAGTGAAACTTTCGCCAGAAAGCAGCCGAGGCTTTATTTCTGATTGAATATGAGTCAAACCTTCATGTAAAAGCATAATTACGATGAAAGAGGAACTTTTAAAATTACCCGTAGTTTTGTTTTCAGGCAAGATAATTTTCATAAGGAGTGCTACGGGCACTTTTACGCTAGCATCAATAATCTCTCTGTTTAAAAACAGTAAGAAGTCTCGACACAACATGAAACTTTGCTGGTAGCATCACCAGGGTCTCTACACATGAACACGAGCATTGAGAACATTGTTTGTGTACACAGAGTTTACTAAAAAGAAGGTTTTTCTAACAACTCGCGTTAGCAGCTGGATCTCCGGCGCACTGCCGTCATGGCAGACAGAAAGTGTCGATCCCCGAGTGCGACTTATCTTTTTATTTAAACTCTGTGTACACAAACAATGTTCTCAATGCTCGTGTTCATGTGTAGAGACGCTGGTGATACTACCAGCAAAGTTTCATGTTGTGTCGAGACTTCTTACTGTTTTAAAAATAGAGATTTTGATGCTGGTGTAAAAGTGCCTGTAGCACTCTATTGAAAATGAGTTTGACCCGAAAACAAAAATACAGTAAATCTTTAAAGTGCCTCTTTTGTCATAATTCTGCTTTTACATGAAGGTTTGACTCTCATACAATCACAAATAAAGCCTCGGTTGCTTGTTGGCGAGAGTTTCACTTTAACTTAGATGGAAAACATTGCATTTGAGACGCTGTAACCAGAAAATATTTAAGTATATGTATTTTTTTGTCATATTGTTTTACCCAGTTACAGTTACTTGTTTATTAATTTATCTTGTAGTAGAAGATCCGCCTGATTTTGTGATTTTTACACAGTAGTATAGCAGCATGGACAGCATGTTACTGAAGACCAAGTCATAACAGAGCTTCACACCTTCATCCCAGCCTCGCCTGCAGGAGGTGATCTCATTACAGCTTGAAGCACTGCGCTACACACTATTTCATTTCAACAGCAGCAACAAATTTTCTTGAAACTGTAATAGTTCTTTAATAACTTCAGAGACGCTGTTAATACTGTCAATGTGTTATTTGAGGACCAGTCTGTTGACATCAAAATATGTAATTGATGCATTAATTAGCCTTCTTAATGACCTCATTAGCATCACTGCTTGTGTTTATGTGTGCATGGCGGGGCAGCAGGCGGCTCAAGTGCTTCTTGTTAATTCAAGCCATTCTTCTCAGACTGTAATCAGTGTCACCGCTTTATTTTGTTCAGTGTAGAAGGTGAATTAACAGCGACTTGTGTTTGTGATCATCACGATGATCTACAAAGTTATCAGCCAGTCACTGATAACTACATATGAATATTTATGTTTGCATCATATATCACAGTTTTGTCTGTATTTACTGTTGCACATAGTGAATTAGACATCAAAGATTTATGCAAATCTTGTTCTAAAATATAAAGTGGTGACTTTGACCTCCACTGCCTCACTGATTCTAGAGCTACATGGAGTTTAAATGCACCTAAGGTCAGTGGGTAGTTGGTACATGTCATTAGTTGGATTAGTTTTCTGTGTCTGTCGCCTCTTTCCTGTGTTTTATTTTTATTAGTACTGCAAATCATGAACCCATGATTTTTCCCTCTGTGTGCCCAAGGTGTTCAGTTTCATTATTGTTCTTTCTTCCTCTTACAGAGTCATCCTGTTCCTCTGAGTCTCAACTGAGGAGAATCACAAGACTGTGAAAGTAAGTCCTGAGAGTGATGGAGTTAATGCTAACAGCAGCAGGACTTTTAGTGATCGCAGTAGATAGATTTCCAATGCAACTCTTGGTGAAGAGGTCAGAGGTCAGGGTCAGCAACAGCGTAATATTCCTTCTCAGACAGCAGCAGCACAGGCTCTGAGTGAAGGTCGGTCTCCCTATCAGTGGATGTGTGTCAGTTTGTTCTGTATCATGAAAGTTTTTGGAATTGGTCTCTGAGTTTAAAGTCACACATGACTGAGATATAATCTACCCAAAGTTTGGTTTAAAGGTTTTGTCTTCTCTAGCTGATCTGCATAGCTGTTCTTTTGCACTTGCATGTGATTTGAAGTGCAGTTTCTCTCCGTTTCTCTTTTCTGGTTTCTCTCTGGTGTCCTTTCACTTTCCTCCAGGTCCGGCTGGGTCGCGGCCATGCAGCACCCCAATTTCGAGACCCGCCACCCGCTCCAGACGGACGAGCAGCAGGAGACGGGCATCGACCCGCTCAATAACTTCAACAAGAACCGCAGCAGTACGTCAATCTCTCACACGACTAGACTTGGATTTAAACTCAGAAAAAGAACCTGTGGCAGAGTTACTATCAGCATTTCTGCAACTAATATTATCAGTGATTTTTGTGTCCAATTGCAGATAAAATACAATAATTAATGTCTGTAGTCATCCCTCTGTGCTTTCTTTAAAAAGTACAAAGTTATCAATGAAATTTTATGAAGTGAGAGAATAAAGTAGCAGAAAATACTCTACTAAGTACCTCAAAATGTGTACTACAATAAGCACCACCAGTGTAGGCAGGGGCGGTCGATCTCTATCGCAGAGTTTAGAGGGTAGAAACAGCCTCTGCGTACTTTCACTGACCTCCCCCATTATTAGCCGCTTCCATTTTTGTATTAGAGTAATGAAGCTACCCCTACAATCAGTGAAGCAATGGCTCTGACCACTACACAAAGCCTGGTGCACGAGAGAGTCACAAGCTCCAGATAGAGCGAGATAATGAAAAAATAAACTCGGCGCTTGCTGCGAGGTGTGAGTCACAGACGTGGCTGGCGTCGCCCCCGGGCTGAGGGTGTTTTTGTGTTTTTATGTTTACGTGTGCGAGGGAGAGGGATGGCATGTTGTGGAACTGATGAATATTCATGCTGAGTGTCCCTGTGGAATGATCTACTCCTGTAACTAATGTTGATAGACAGCTCTCTGACTTGGATGCACGTTCACCTGCAGGCCAAATTAGACTTAATACAGCCAGTAAAGACGAGGACGGGTGCGACGCTTTACTCTCCGTCGTCGCTTTTTCTGCTTCTGGCACTTTTTGCTCCACCTGAAAAAGAAGCCCCAAAAATAACCGATGGGTCATTTGGAAGAAGTAAACAGGCCAGTGTTGTATCAGAGTAGTTGTCAGAGGTTCTGTTTTTTGTCGGTGATTGTGTGCTCACAAGATTTAAAGTGATTGATTTCTGTTCTCACTCCCCGGCGCTCGTGGTTTACATCTGCCCCTTGTGGTTGTGTCTGTGTCTGTTTTAACAGGAGGATCTCTTGACAGCAGCACTTACTCACAGCCTCACTCAACCTTCCTCTCATACAGGTGAGTATTTCCTTGAGTGGGTGTGCCGTAGACTCTTGGCCCAGCTCACTGCTCCAGCCTCCTGGTTCACTGTTAGATGATGGAGTACCGTGCCCAATTTGGGTTGAGAAGCTCATAAATCTCCTCGTCCTCTGCCTCCCCCCTCTCCCCCCCTGCAGGAAAGAATGGGACGACTTGTTCCTCAACAGTAATTACCTGGCCAGGATCCGGCAGGCAGGCATCAACGGTCGACTGAGGAGCAGCCGCTTTCGGAGCGTATGCTGGAAGGTAACTGCCAAATGGATCAAGCCGTCCTATCCATTTGATTAAAGTGGCTTTGGCAATTTTTCCTGCAGTGTAAAAGACAGAGTTCTGGCAGCTCGCAGACCTTCTTCAGTGGAAATGGCGGCCTGGAGTTTAGTTTTGAAAGTGTTTCAGCATGTTTATGTAAAGTCTTGTTGAAGTAGCGTGCACTAACCTGCCGTCTCTGTTAGTTGTACCTGGAGGCTCTTCCAGAAGACAAGGGCCAGTGGATCAACAAGACCAAGGAGCTCCGGGGCCAGTATGAGAAGATCAAAGAGACGGTGAGAGCGCCACCGTGTGGCCATTTCCTTCAGAGAACATGGTTTCACAGATGTCTTTACTTTGCGGATCTGAGTCTGAAACTGCTATTAGCACATATTAGCTCGTTTAGCCCCGTCGTCTGAAGAACCAAATAATAATTTGGCGTATTTGAACACAATCAACAACAGCTACCAACAGCCACAGTCCTCGCAAGTATTGTGTTGTCACGGGTTAGATTAATCAATTAAATCACTAAGGAGCTACATTAGCATCAGTGATAGAGTTTCCTATACGCGCATCAGAGGGGATTTAAAAGTAGTCGTACGCAATGCAGACTGAAAAATATGTCGTGAGGCATCTCTAGTTTGTTTAACTTGGCTAACAGAAGAGCTGAAGCTTTCATATCAACATATCGTTGGATTACACATCTACAACACTTCCTGTGCAGTCAACCAGCTGAGATACGGACAGCACCACTCTGCCGTCGCTGAGCGCATTGTGTTCAAACGGGAGTAAATTAAAATCCGGTCATCAGGATTTTACTGTTGTCATCAGGATTAAAGCACTCTGCTGCCACCTAGCGTCTGCAGTCATCAAGTGCAGCCTCCCCATCTACGCCACGGGGTCACCATGGTAACGCAGCGTCATATGAGAGGAGAGGCGTCTGATGATCACTCAGTGTAGCTTTTTGTGTTTCTGCAGGACTTTGTGGAGCATTACAGTGTGATTAATGATCCCCAGTATTTTACTCTAGATATGGTGGCTAAAATTAATTATTTATTGGTATGAATTATATTTTTTTTACATTCATTATTTTGAGTCTCTACCCACCGTTTGAATCCCTGCATACAAATTTAAACTGCCTATAGTACACAAGCTGTTGTAGTTCACCCAAAAATGATCCAAGAACTAAAGTCATTATCTACTCACTGTCATGCTGACGGAAGGCCAGTCGAAGTTTTGTAGTCGACTAAAACATTTTTGGAGCTTCACAGGAAAACAGTGTTGCAGCATTCTGCTAAACAACTGAAGTAGATGGTGCAGATGGTGCAAACGAACACTTACAGCTCAGCAGCTACAGCTTCTGCTTATAAAGGGTGTGGATGATGTCTTTTCAAATCATGTTTGGATATTGGTGCCTCTGGAGTCTTGGATAACTCCGGAAGAGCTGTATGGAGATACTTCATGCTTATTTTCAAGTCCCCATCAGTTGTTTAAGAGGCTGCTGCGAGGCCAGAAATGTACTGTGGACAAAACCTCACCTGACTTGAGTGAACTTGTCCTTTTAAGGAAACTTGAGTCATGCATGGAAATGCATCTCTTAACAGTGCAGCCCCTCAGAAATGAAGTTATTACTGGTCTACGAATCGCCGTTATTGACATCTGTTTTGGTGTTTTTTGGGCGTCACAGCACATCACCAACCCTCGTAAGGCCAAAGGCCAGCAGGACCTGGTGGTCAACAACCCACTGTCGCAGGATGAGGGGGTGAGTGTTCAGTCCACTTCTATTTGTGAGTCAGTTGTCTCATATTTGCATGCAAACTGTGACCCTGATACATTCACTCCAGACTGTGTTGTTGCAGCAATTATAGACTTATTTCAGTAATTAATTACTGTGGATTCATTAACATTTTCAAGTAGTTATAAAGCTATTTAGTTGATTTTTGATAAGGCAGTTAATAATATTTCTATTCCTAGAAATATTCAAAAAACTATTTCATCTCCCGATTAATTTGGCTGCTGCTTTACCAATTATTATATTTGTTTATTTTTGTTATTTGTTGGTGACACACAGCCACACTGGTAATAACAGAACGGTAACAAAAGCCGTCTCTTGTCGTCTTGGCACAACATCATATCATAACATCATAAAGAAAATGGAGACAGTGACCAATTGGTAGATTTCCTAAATAAGTATTTTATTCAGAGCACAGCAAGTTAGATAGACATGAAATCTCATTGGAAAAGAATACAATTTAACTCGTAATGAGCGTGTCATGCAATTTAGGACAGAACTACAGAATGACATCATGTCAGTTATTGCTTTGAAACAGTTTCTGCCATTGGAACGACAGTTTGATCCGTCTATCTGTTATTGATGAACTGATTTTCTAATTTTTATGAAATGATCACTGTTTCTCGTTATTGTGTTGGCTCCTGTAATCTCCCGGGTTTCCGAGTAACTTTTGTTGGGCTTTGGCTTTTGTTCTCTCTCCTCTCCAGAGCCTGTGGAACAAGTTCTTCCAGGATAAAGAGCTGAAGGGGATGATCAAACAGGACGTGATGAGAACGTCAGTTTCACCGTCACTCTGCTTTAGTGTTTTTAAACCTTATACCTGAGCGTGACACTGATTGAAACCCTTTTTCTTTCTTTCTGTTTGTGTAAGGTTCCCTGAGATCCGTTACTTCCAGGACGAAGATGTGCGGACCAAGCTGACTGACATTCTCTTCTGTTACGCCAGGGAAAATGAGCAGTTGCTGTATAAACAGGTAGGATCCTAATCCTTTACAGTGGGGTCCTTTTACATATCTCTGAGTTTTCCTACCGAGCCATAGTGTTGATAATCGAGCCTTAAATGTGGGCTTGTCGGTGCCCGATGAGCTCTGACAAAAGAACAAGATGCCTTTGTAACCTAATCATTATCAGTGTCTGTAACAGGTGCCAGCGGATGAATAGACAGACAGTGCAGATTCTTTTTAGCAAACTGGAAGTGACACATTGCCGGGCAGTGGCTAACAATATCTAAATTAAAACTGTCACCACGGATTAGAGACCTCGTGCATCACTATTAAAGAAAGAATGACCACAAATGAAGCTTAATTTCTCTCCCCTGTCCTCTTAACATCTTGCGCTCCCTCTTCTTCTGTGTCTTCTGCCTGCAGGGGATGCACGAGCTGCTGGCTCCCATAGTGTTTGTGCTGCACTGTGACCATCAAGCCTTCCAGCACGCCAGCGAGACGGCCAGCCCCAGGTCAGTTCCTGATGAGCTGCGAAACTGAAGCGCTCCCCTTTAAGTTCCCATTAACACATTCAGACATGATAAGTTTTACTTGATATGAGGAAGGTCACGTTTACGGAGGGATCTTTTCTTTTCCCACAGCGAGGAGATGAAGTGTCTGTTGAACCCAGTGTACCTTGAGCACGACGCCTAGTGAGTGTGCTTCTAATATCAGATAAACTATACCAGTATTTTAAATGAAACGTCTACATGACTGTGTGCCTCATTATTTCTCTCTCCACACACACACACACACACACACACACACACACACACACACACACACACACACACACACACACCTCTGTCTGTAGTGCCATGTTCTCGCTGCTGATGGAGACAGCCGAGCCGTGGTTCTCCAGCTACGAGAGGGAAGTGAGGAAGGTCAGTTTGATCCAAAGAACTGCTTCTGACATTGTAATAATTACTATAATTTATTGTATTTATAACACAATATGGGCTGATTACACTATAATGATGATGACATGTTGTATACTCGTGTTTACGTGCTGCCAGTAACACTTTTAGCTATACTCTTTTGAGGCTTCGGTCCTGGTTGATTTAACAGACAGGATGGATTTTTTTAACAACATCCCATGTATATAAATGACATGAATGGTCACACACACACTTGACATACCTGCCATATTACAGCCTACTGTGTTTAAAGCTGTGGCCAACAAACGGTGGCTTTTAATCTGAACTAGCAGCAGCGGGAAATGTTGGTTTTACATTAGCAGTAACGTAATACAGCGAACAGTAAACATTAATGTACTATGAATCCCTGTTAGTGGCATAGAAATCTGAACTACTAGACAGTGGAGTAATTACAGAGTGTTAATATGTTATATGTCTGTTCCTGAGACATGCTTACCATAAGTAGAAGGATTCTAATAGCTTTAATTAACATAAATGAAAAAACCTGCATATTATTAACCTTAAAACCAAATTTACTTCAGACACACCTGCAAAACAAAACTTCACATCACCATGTCAAGCAAGTATTGATCATACGGAGACGGATGCTGTTAATTCATGTTTATATCATGATATGCTAATCACGTACTGTTGGACTCCTCCAGGGTAAAGAAGAGATGTTGACCAGCATCCCCTTCGCTCGGCCCCAGGACGCGGGGCCATCCGTTGCCATAGTGACCAAAGTCAACCGCATCCAGGACCAGCTGGTGAAGAAGCACGACATTGAACTGCACATGCACCTCAACCGGCTGGAGATCGCCCCGCAAATCTACGGCATGTCAGTATTTTCGCCTGTAGTTCGATATGTCAGATAACCTTTCTAGAGCCACAGTACACAAATACAGTTGCCCTGTCTCTCTGCAGCCGGTGGGTACGTCTGTTGTTCGGCCGTGAGTTTCCGCTCCAGGACCTGCTGGTGGTTTGGGATGCCCTGTTTGCTGACAGCATCACTCTGGACCTGGTGGACTACGTCTTCGTGGCCATGCTGCTCTACATCAGAGACGCTCGTATGCTCCATTTATTCCTGAAATAATCCAATAACGCCGCCTGTTGTATTTGTAGCATGTAATTTCATAAGAAACGCTTAACTGGAAGAATGTGATTTACTCCGCCTCATTTAATTAGATGGAGTCATATTGCTTTAAATAGAAAACAGTAGATCTTTGCTGTCGTGCGTACAGACAGGATGGGGGTTTAAGCTCGGCGGCCGACATTGTCTCTGCTCAACTGTCTTTGCTTAAGACTTTGAATCAAACATTTCCAGGGACCCAAAGCACACAAGTTCAGCTTTTCAGGAGAGTTTTGAAAGTGAAACTAAGTACAGAGTCCTCAAAACTAGCTGCAATTATTAATCGTTTATAGTAGAACAACAGTTGAATAGTTTCTTTTTTCTTTTTACTTTTCTGTGACTTTTAACTGGATGCACATTTGAGGAAGCCATCTTGGGTTTTTGGCAAAAACCATTCAACAATTTTTTGCATCTTCTGACACTTTTAAGACAAAAAAAAGGAATCGATTAATTGAGAAAGTAACAGTGAATATATCATTGTTGCTCAGTTGCTCTGTAGTGCAGTTGCAGCCAGGTGTCCTTGGAGAGAAGAAAGAAGCAGTTTATCAAAGCGGTACTTTGGTGAAGGGTACTCTGAAGGTAGATGGAATGCGAGGATTGATGTGAACACTTAGAGGAAATCACTTTCCACACACTTGAGTGTGCACTGTGCACACAGTGTGCCGACATTGTGTTCAAGTTTGTTTTGTTTAGTTTTTTTCATTCGAAGCCATTTGTGAGAGCATACAATCATGTTTCAGGAAGTAGGAGTGCATTCCTATTTAACTCATATAACACATGAGTTGAATAGGAATCTTTTTGTGTAGGTGGGCTGTACTTTAATGTGAAGGTCTCAGTTTAAATCCTAACTACAATAAAATGTCTCCATTTAGCTACTAACCCAGGAGATGTCGACTCAGTGTGAAATCTAACACATTATATTTGAACATGTTTCTAGTCAGTAATGCTGCATTTTCTTTTCTGTCCATTTCAGTCATTGCTAGTAACTTCCAGACCTGCCTGGGCCTCCTGATGCACTATCCTCCGTTAGGAGACATCAACTCTCTGCTGCAAAAGGCACTTTTCCTCCGAGATCCCAAAGTAAGCAAACGGCCACGCCGGCATAACTGAGTGGAAAGTGAATAAACGTGTTGATCCTCTTTGCGAGATCAACATTTGGTGTCTGTGTTACTCTTCTGTTTCCTGAAAGTCTCAGTGTGGCGAATTTAGCACTTTCATTACGCCTGATTGGTCATGAGTGAAAACACAGAAAGAGGGAAGTGTTAGACATGAAATGAAATCGGGGGGAATAAAATGGCAGTTCATGTTTTTCCTGGAGCCTGAAATCATGACTGTAGCCTTCTTTTTCCTCTATTAATCAATATCTCAAGCAGAGGCGATTCTTTGCTCAGCCTTGTTTTCTGCAGAGCTCGGAGAAGATTTGCAGAAGTGAAACACAGAACACGAGGCTGAAATCCTCGAGCAACAGTCGCGTAGCGTAAAAAACCCACAAGAAGCCTTGTTGCACTGAGAAAAAATGCTGAGGTGTAAAAAAACAAAAAGTTAAACTTGTCATCAAATGTTTCAGTTCCTCACACTCGAGTGGTCACGCATTAGAGATTATAGGGCACTTACAGTAAACACAGAATGCGCAGGTGGAGTCAATGAAGCAGTTAATAAGAGGAAGTAGCACAGATATATATATACACATCCAACAGTTCCATGAACTGACGAGGCCTCCAAACACTAAATAACATCTCTAAAGCTTTTAGATCTTGTTTAAACCCACAATATTTAAATAATATGAGAGCGTCTGCAGGTCCTTAATATTCTTAAAATGTCTGTTGCCAGTTTAATCACTTTGAAGGCCTGATATTCATAAAATTGCATTTAAGGCAAGTGTTCTGCTTCAGTGTATCATTATGAAGTAAATGTTTAGTGCACAATGTGATGGATATAGAATAATTAAACCTCTAAGTTCACATTGGTTCCCTATAAACTTTGCTGTCACTATACAAGATTGTGATGAAACTCAGTTGTCTTTGCAGCACCAACAATAATACCACTCACAAAAGCTAGAGGGGGAAAAGTTGTCAAGTGCCATTGAATTTGAATTTGAGAGGTTTTAAGTGCTTAATCTTTTTTAATCTAATTTAATTTAGCCATCTTTTAACTGAAACCAGCACTGTCTTTTAATTTGTGTGTGCACTTGTTTTCTGGCAAAATATAAATAAACCTCTAACTCTAATAACCATAACCCTACATATAACTGCCCATACAATGTAATATATACCGGATCCGTGGTAAATGATATTTAAAAAGTATCCTGATAGTTTCTGATCTCAGCTAGATGAGAGTTTTTGAGCCTTTTTTGTCCTGTGAAATTCTGTATGTGTCATCAGCGCAATAGTTGCAGTGAAGCAATGAAATGCTGGTTCTCATCAGTTCTCCCTCGGACATTGCTTAAACAATACGTAGAAAAGAAAATCACACACGTAGAATGAGAAGTGAGTTAAAAAAAGGAAGATGAATCTAAGTCATAGACAGAAATACGGTAGTTTGAATATAGGAATCAGATTTAACTGGTGTTAAAAGTCGACCTGATACTGAACATGAAAACACTTCAGTTCCCAAAACGGTTGTTGCCTCATTAAAGCAGCTGCTTCCAAATACAATGATGTAATTATTATTTGTAATGTTGGACCGTTGTGACTGCAACATAGTGAGAGTGAAAACCAGATCACATGTTTCCAGTTTGAACTTCTGTTTGTCATTTACTTACCGTATGTTGCAGCTCAGCGTGTTTGTCTTGTCTCACACTTGTTTCCTTTGTGTTCACTCCCACACACACTACATCCTTATTTTCTGCCACTCTCGTTACTTCCACACACACAGAAAGCATCACGTCCTCTGTTTACCTTTATAAAACAACAGGTACTGATGTGTCTGTGTGGTAAATTGGACATTACTGGCGCCTCTGCTCGCGCCTCACTGTCCTGACACAAACCATCTTCTGTTCCTCCTCCGAACTCGCTGTCCCGAACACTCAAACACAACAACTCACTACATTCCTGTTCTCTGCACTTCTGGGATGAGAATACAGGAAAGTGCTGATGCTACACGACAGCGCTTCCCTCAGGTGAACGCCCGTGTCACAGCACGTCCGCATCACAGTTACACCTGGAGGCTGGGGAATCATCTTTAATAACAAGGGGGCTGACGTGGGGCAGGAAGGAGGCTCGTTGCTCATATGTACTGACTCAGAAACACGTATCAAGGAACACGTATCTGCTTGTTTACGTAGTCATGCGTGCTCACGGATGTTTGGCTGATGTGTCGTAGTTTTTATTGAAATCTGCTGACACAGAATGCGTTTATTCCGTCCCTCTTTTTTTTTTTACAGAACAATCCGCGACCTGTCAACTACCAGTTCCAGCAGAACCTGGATTATTACAAAACCAGGGGGGCTGACCTGATGAACAAGTCACGGTAAAACACACAAATCACTGTTCTTCTCTAAAACTCAGTGTACCAAATACATCTTCCACTTTGGTTATAAAACGCTCATCACCTTTTAGACTTTTAAAGTGTCTGTAAACGGTTTGTTGTTTTATCCGTCACAGAAAACAGAGGTTGAGGTTTGCTTGAATTCCGAGTGGTTACAACAGATTTACAACAATATTCATCACTTTTTACAATAAAACATTTACCAAAATGTGCATCACTCACATCCATGAACAGATGGATATTTCTTGTGATAGTCCTCACACACGTAGGTTTGCGGCATTGCCATGACAATTTTTTTCTGCTTTTAGCTTGTTAGTTTGTAAGAATTCATGTTGTAACCATGAACTCTGTGGCATGTTTCTTTGTCAATAAAGAGAAAATCATACTCAAAGTGTTCAGGTCTTATGACCCCATTTCAAACCCACTTCTGTTTTATCTCCCTGCTGAAAATGAAGCTACACAGACTTGACATTTAGTCTGTGAGTTGATAAAACTTTGCTACTCCCACTAGTTGGTACCAGAAATAATCGTCAGGTAAACTGATTATTATGATTATAATTATTATTATTTTGTTCATATACACATTTAACTTAAATATATTGACATAACTTGCATGTCAAATCTTTCTAGTGTTCTATCCAATGATAGAAATGTTATTCTTAACATTTCTATCATTGTTGAAATGTTATTCTTAACTCTTACTTGTTCAATGAGTTGTTATTGCGTTTTATAGAATAATGTGAGATTTTCATAATGCACAATCCAAAAATTTAAAATAAGATTTTGCATTGAAGATGCATTGAACATCCTTGTTTTTTTATGTCAAAGTTATGTTATTGTGCACAGAAATTGATTTATACACAGGAAGGCCTTTGAAAGCTGGTTTTGTACATACAGGAACTGAAATCTGTGACATTCAGGACTTTGACAGAGTTCCAGCAACAACTCTACTGTGCAAGAAGTGATCAATTTCACATGATGTTTCCACGGTGTCCATATTTGGGTTTTGTGTGTCATGTCAGATTGATTTTCTGACAGCAGACCTTCAGAAGTTTATACTGCAGAACAGACAAATGTTCTTTGATGCACTGTTGGATATTCTTCTCATGCAGCTGAAGCCAAAAGGGCAAAGAGGTCGAATAGTTCACTGTGGTGGAACATATTCAGTTTGAAGTCTGCAGTTTGAGCTTCATTCTGAATAGAAGTAATCCTGTTTGGAAGAAGTTTATCTACAAACAGTGGAGAGTTGTTACTGCTGAAGATCCAGCCGATGCAAACCACAGATACTCTTCTGTCTGGTGGTTTTTGTCTTTCGTTTTTTCCCTCACATACTTTTGTCCTTCCAGCTCTGGCTCCAGTGCAAAAGCTGCCCCCCTCAACATCAACAAAGTCTCCAGCAGCCTGCTCAGCTTTGGCAGGAAGCTCATCGCTCCAGCCATATCGGGCGGCTCAAGCAACGTCTCGCCAATCAACAGCGAGGTACACTCCTCCTCTTCCTCCTCCTCGTCAACTTCCCCTGCATCGGCGCCCCCGCCCACCCTGTCTCACCCGCTGGCTGAGCCCCCATCGGGCCACGCCCCTCAACTGACCCAGAGCCACGCCCAGAATCAACACTACCGCCTGCTCAAGTCGGAGAGCATGCCTGTCCACCTCAGCAAAGGTGAGTGGACAGACACAAAGATTTAGATTTGTCCCTGCACAGACAGTCGACGCCACCAACCACTGACTGACTGATTGTACATTTCTGTGGGCTGTTGTTGTGTGACTGGTGAATCAGCTGCATGCACAGAGTAACACGATTTGTGTGGGTGTGGCAGCATCAGCTTTCACTCTCCTGTCTGTTAGATGTAGTTTCAGGTGGAGTGTCTCCGATCTCTCTCCCAGCCCAGATTCACACTGACACACAAGGTAACTGCTACCATGGCAACCGCTTGTGTGACGCGCGCCCCCGTTTGTCCTCGCTTGCGTTGCTGCCATTGCATGTCTGCACACTCAGTTTGTCATTTGTTGCTCATCCGTTTGTGTAAATCAGGTCCACGTTAACTTTACTGGACATTAGTGTCCAGAGCATGTAATAGCACATGTCGACCAGCAGAGGGAGATCACAGCTCACCACAGGAGGGGAAATCACACTGATGACATGAACATGAACATGAAGGATGTGTTGATGCGTCTGCTGTCAGCATTGCTTCCACTGTGTGTGTGTGTGCGTGTGTGCGTGTGTGTGTGTGTGTGTGTGTGTGTGTGTGTGTGTGTGTGTGTGTGTGTGCTCTGTTTCTGAGTGACAGTGGCTGTAATCTGTGTTGTTGTTGTGCATTTTGTGCAAAATGCCCTTCGTCTCTGGAGCCTGGAATAAATGTAATTAATATACAGCTTCTAATTATAATAAAATCATAAATTAATCAATGTAAAAAGGCAATTTTAAATTGAATTAATACATTTGCATTTAAATGATATATTAATGAGCGTCATTCACAGAGCAGCAACAGAAGCTACAATTGGTCTGACTCCCACAACAGCTGGCCAATCAGAGCTCCTGCTGCCGCTCCATGTGTTGGACCTCGTTTGATTTTTAGCTGCTTACAGTTTTCACATTAAAGACTTTTTAAATGAAAGCAAAACTTTTCAGCACAGAATATAAATGCAGGATACAGACTTTATGTGTGATGGACAATGGAAGAAGTTATTAATTCCTCTTTTAAAGACAGACGGTTATTAATTGGCATATTTAATTATTATATTGTATTAATGAATCATTTAAAAGCAAACGTCCACTAATTTACATTTAATCAATCTTTTTTAAAAATATTTTACATGTGCTAAGTTATAATTTAAAAGTCTTCTTATTTTAATTCTACTCTTTGATTTAGATATTTAAAAAACCTTTTCCTTATTTGTTTAGATAAACATTTATAACATTGTTCCTCCTCCTTACGTGACGATATGTGTGTGTACATATGTATTTGTATTTTCAGCTGTCCATTGTGCACGTCCTCTGTGTGTTAATATTCTGTCTCCTGTCCTCCGCCTCTCCCTCTTTGTCTCCCCGTCGCAGGCCAAAGCTCCAGGACGGTCAGCTCCTCTCCCAGCACAGAAAGCCTCTCAGGTGGGCGGGCTCAGTCCACCGCCTCCCCGCCACTTCCCCCCTCCAGAGGGAGTGATGTCAGCACTTCATCTCCGCCATTCTCCGCCACCAAGAAGGAGTCTTTCTTCAACATCACTCGCTCTCGCTCCCACAGTAAGACCATGGGGAAGAAAGAGATGGTGAGTTGTTTTCTCCCCCTCTCTCCCCCTCCCTCTCTCTCCCTCCCTCCCTCTCTCCCCCTTTGGCTGTTGACACGTCTGTTTTTCTCACCTTCTCATCTTGTCTCACACTTTCAACACTAATCCCAGGATGAGGACTTGGAAGCCCAGGTATCGTTCCTGCAGGGGCAGATCAACGACCTGGAGGCTATGAGCAAATTCTGTGCCAAGATGATGAACACTCACATCTGTGAGTACAGCAGCAGCAGCAGATGGTCACATCCCTGAGTTCAGTTTCAGCATCTAAAACATTAGTCAGCTCAGATACTACGAGTCAGTGTAGAACATAAGACATGTTCGTGTGTGGAGTTAAAATTAATCCATCATTTTGTTTTAGTTAACTTATGTTTGTGTGGAAATGAATGATACAAATGCTTGTTTGTTTGTCACAAACCAAATCTTTGATATCTTTTATTTTTGTTTTCAGTTAATGTCTGTTCATTTCACAGAATATTATTTTTTTGCAATCCATACACACATTTTTGCAAAATATTTGATATTCTGATTGGACTATAAAATGCCAACTTAAGATGGGCAAGAACAATTTCTAGACACCAAAACACCAAACTTTGTAAAAACATGGTACAAAATGAATGTCAGTAATTCTCATAATTCTTATTTTATCACTTCAGGTAAAATCCAGGAAGTAATTCTCCAGGAACACCTGGAGAAAGAGGATGAAGTCCTGGTGTCACTGGCGGGACTCAAACAGGTGAGTCACGTTAACACTTGTGTCATGTTTGCTTACTTTCTTCTTCTTCTCTGGATGTTATTGTCATGTTTGCATACTTTCTTCTTCTTCTCTGGATGTTATTGTAACATTGACGCTTCGCCCCAAATCCTGTCAGATCAAAGACATCCTTAAGGGGGCGCTCCGCTTCAACCAGAGCCAGCTGGAGGCCGAGGAGAATGAGGAGATCACTATTGCTGATGATCACTACACTTCCACAGCAGCCGCTGAATCTGCTCTGGCTGCCATCAATCACCACGGTGACCACCAACAGCAAGAACAGAGCAGGCGGAGCCGGGACTCTGATCTGGACGGGAGCGTGAGCACGGACGAGAAAGAAGAGGAGGCGACGACCCCGCCTGAGCAACAGGTTAATTAATCAGCCCTCTGCAGTGTCAGCACCTTTATTGGTATGAACTAAAACTCTCAGTTCAGACAGGATTAGTTTGCACTTGTTTGGTCTGATGCTTTGACCTTTTGTTCCAGATGCAGTGTCTTTATATCCGATCATTTTTTTTTGGCAAATTCAACCCCGTGTGTTAAAATGATCCCATGTTTGTATTAGAATTGTATTCTTTGCAGGATTATGCCATGTGACACTAAATCTGTCCCATTATGAATGAAACCCGGAATGATGCTGCATAATGCAGCGACTGTATAATGAAAATGCTCAGTCACATGTTCCCTGGAGCGGTTATACACCTCTGGGTCATGTGCACACCTTGTACCACCGCAGACTGCACTAGATTAAATAGGGAAAATGATGTAAAGTAAGAGGGCAGAATCACAGACGTGTCCTAAAGGTGACCCTCACTGTTTCTCCCATGCAGGTGGCTTCTTCCCTCGGCTCTGAGGGAAAGAACTGGGACGATTACATCCTCGTTTCCCAGGATGGAGACCTGCAACCCACAGATGGAGGAGGAGGAGGAGGAGGAAGGGCTGCAGCCGAGCGCACCCCTCCAATTAGGCGAGGGCGCGGCTTGGTGCGAATGGAGCCCGAGGGCGCGGCCGGGACCTTTCACGACCCCCTGATGGCTGGCACCACCTCGGGCTCCTCCAGCCCAGATGAGGGCTCCACCCACAGCAAGGACTCTGACTTTACCATCGTGAACCCGAACGACCTGTGAACAAGCAGAACAGCCCTCCCTCCCTCCCTCCCTCCCCTCCTCTTATGTGATATCTCATTCAGAGGACGCGCTCCATAAAAGAAAAACTGACTTGGGATCCGAGGGTGGAATCAGCCGGAGCAGCTGTCGGCTAAAAGTATTGCACATGTGGACTGTGACACATCCAGTCACAAATACCTTATACTCTGTCTCTTTACCTGTCATCTGTGCCACTTGACTCCTGTCTGAGCTGATGCTGTACGCTATCTCATCAACCTAATGCCTGTCTCCTCATTATGTTGGGTCCTGTCACACATTATAATCAACTGTGGCGCCCTGCTCCACAGAGAGGGGGTGCCACTGAACTTCTGACCCTGTCACTACATGATTTCTCTGACAAGTTGGACCTCAAACTGCAATTTCCACACAAGGGGAGGACTCGCTCCTCTCGAGCTTACTGTAATGATTGTGGGTGTGATACTCTGTTCTCTGAATGTGGAGATCTGGCCATACCTCTGCTTGTGTTCTGTCTGTATGTCTGTCCTCACAGAGGAAGCTCTCGTCACTGATTCTCAAAGGAAAGAAGGATAACGTCCTCCCTTCATCAGTTGTCGAGGGCAGCTTTCCCCCTCCTGAACAGTGCCTCTGACCATTCTTCTTCTTCTCTCAACCAAACAAAACCTAACTCTGTGATCTTATTCTTTTTGTTGGCTTTTTTAATTTTTTTTTTATTTTTAAGAAAATATTTTTAACCCTTTAGACCGTTAGCTTCCTGGGTAAAATAATATTAAATTATAGGATAAGTCTTTTTGTTTTTAAATTGATTCCAATGTGGACATTTTAACATGGTCGTTTTCATTTCTCACATTACAACTGAGTTGTTCTCGTGTCGTTTGGAAACCATGTAAAGCAGCGCACACAAAGAATGTCTCTCCAGCTGCCCATTCAGCGTAATTAACTCAAGACCAATAAAACTACATCGCTCTTGCTAAACACTGACGTTACCGTGTCTGTTTGGGTACGCGGCGCCTGCCTTTAAGACACTGATGAAAACTTCTCTGTGATGTGTAAATATCAGTGCCACACAGTCGGTATATATTATCACAGATGACGCCACTGTCGGAGAAAATGATGAGTGGTTCAGATTTGAGCTTTTGATTTGTCAGCTAGGCTGAGTTAGCAGTTGCCCTGGAGCTTTCTATCATATCACATGATCTTCATCAGCACACTCTGTTTTCAGATCTGTCATGGAATTCATTCTTGTTGGTCTTGTTGATGGTGTGTGTTTTTGTGTTGAGGCCAAAATGTGTAAGACTTCCTTTGAATGCACAGGAACAAGTGCAGCGGCTCTGTAAGGCTGCACTGCAGTGTTGTTGTTAGCTCAACGCTAACATCTATAACGTTTACCTTCTTCTGCGTGGTAGTTTAGCATGTTAGGATGCTAACTTATGAACACTGGAAGTTTGCAGGTATTTAGCCTTAAACAAAGTGTTGGACAAACTTAAATGTTGACCTAACAGCAACACTCATGGCAATGATTACAAATCATCCTGAGAACACAGGACGGCATTCTAAGAGCATTAAAGTCTGTAACATTTATACTGAATCTGATCGTAGTATTAGAGGAAAAGTCTGACAATCATTCATGCTCTGTGGATTATGGATCATTTACAGAAACCTTTGGAAATCTATCCAGACATTGTTGAGATATTTCAGTCTGGATTAAAGTAGTGAACCGACAAATACAGCATGCTATATTCACATGGTGGCCATTTTCCTTCAACATCACGCACAGGATGAGAAGCTCAAATGCTAAGATAGCGTCACACTGCTGTGTTCTAAGTCGTGTAAACAATCTGACAGTGATTTCAGAAGACATTGGCTCGTGTAAATCCAGAGAGACGAGTCTATGATTCATGGGAAAACACGTCTGTCAACTAATTTGCGACCTTTGGACAAAAGCTGACGTTGACTTTCAATGAGTTCCCAGCTAACATGACTTTTGATGGTGTTACACAATCCGCTCAGAAAGTTGTAAAACAATTCTGAAATATCACAGAGTACCTCGGAGCTAAAACACACTGGATGATCATCAATCATGCTTGACATGTGAAGATGGTTGGGTAACCTCAATTAACATGAATTAAATACATCCTGAGATTTTTACATCCAGGTTTAAATAAATGTGTCCAATATGTGCGTTGATATTTCAGAACTGATTCACATCGTTCCTGTGGTATTATGTAGCACTATCAAATGGAAATGTTAGCTGGTAGGTGGTCGAATGCTAACAGGATCGCTAACTGATCTTAAAATAGTTTTGTTTTTAAACACGGATGTCCCTTCAGATTATAACTATCAAGGCCCAAGTCTTTCCTGGAGCGCAGCGGCGGGACAGTTGCGTTCTGGTCCTGCACGTGATGTCAAAGCAAAATGGCCGTCGTGTGAAAGTGGAACATTGCCAGTGAATCATATTTCAGATTGGTGTGGCTAAGGATGGTAATTGTAACCTCTTAAATTCCATGATGCTTTGCTGACTGCTCATGAGAATCAATTGACGAGAACGAGGGCTCCAGAATCTTCTCGTTATCTGCTCCTCCTCATGCAGTCCCCAGCTGTCACACACACACACACACACACACACGAGGGATCAGTCATTAAAAACTGCTTTATTTCCATACCGACTATAAAGGAAGGTAATCATGAACTGCAACCTAAACAGAGCTGAGCAGGTCGAGCCTCGTCTACTGCACCGATAACACGCACCTGGAATGTTTTTTTTTTTCAGGATCAATAACTTATATAAAATACTCTTTACAGCAAAAGGATAGAATTACATATTAAAATACTGTACAGTGTATGTTTTTTTGTTGTTTTTTTTTTTGCACACAATGTAAGCACTTACAACATAACAGTATTTGTTCCCTAGTGGCAGACATTTACAGTACATGTATGATCGTTGTGGCGGGTAGCTGTGGTTTAAGCGGCACAAGGTCTTCGGGAAAATACAAAAATATAGAACACTGTCTGCGAGTCAACAACACGGGTGGAAGATTTCATGGCAAAGACGAAGGACGTCAAGGTGACGGACTGAAGAGCAGCGATCCAGCACCTACGGATGCTCCATGGAAGTAAGCAGGAGAGCGACTGATGGGGCTTCACCGAGATATATAACATTAGAAGACCTAAAGCATCCTCAGATTTCTGCTTACCTCTCGTTTAAATAATAAAGAAAAGTGTGTTTCATTTACCCGATCTTGATTTGAGTCCTTACTTGATGTTGCCTGACAGCAGCTTTGTGAAACATAAGCTGCTGACATGTGGAGGTGGCAGCATTTCAACAGTTTCCAAAAGGGCTTTGAACATCTTCTGGCGGAGTTGAGTCATCCCAGACTGTGGCAGTAAAACACATATTTTCCCTCCGTCTTTGAGACACATTGCACATAAGAGGTTAATAGACACTTGTTGTATTTACAGTGTGATACAGTACAAACTGAACCTTGGCTTTAAATCTCACTACATTCATCCCTCCGGTGCCATTAACCTTCTGCAGGGCGCTGCCTTTGACAGCTCTCGCGGGTTAGCTGCAGCAGGTGGGTGGACGCTGGCTGCAATTTGATGACTTTTCTATTCAACTCTTCTGTTCTTTGCTCTCAAAAAGCACCACACTCGCTCTAGGTCTCATAAAGTCTGCATCTAAGGTGGAGAACGACGTCAGACAGTTCTAATGACATGAAAAGGGTTTGTTGCAGCAGCTACACTGGCAATTTGGTCGCATCCTCTCATTTGTTGAGCATTTGATCGCTACGCCGACGGGTTCCCCGGCGCTCTAGGTGGGTCTGTCGTCCTGACCTCGTCGTGTTTGGGAGCGGACTCTTCTCACTCCTGCGCACTCCTTGGTGAGGTTTCCAGTCAAAGCAGCATCATGGACCTGCTTCATGTTCTCCTGCACTTCAGCTTTGGCGTGCTTCAGCAGGTCGGCCTGACCCTGAGCAGGGGAAGTTGGGAAATCAGGGAATGAAGAGTGCAGAGGGTGAAAAAGATGAGTAACTAGTTAGAGGAAAAAACATGTTTTAATGGTCTGGCCTTGCGGCTGTTTGGGTTTTGGTGAGTGTGTGTGTGTGTGTGTGTGTGTGTGTGTGTGTGTGTGTGTGTGTTGGGGTGTCACTGACCTTAAGGATGGTGATGTTCCAGCTGAAACTCTCCAGCGCTCGGCTGACCTTGCGACCTTTCAGCCCCTCCTTCGCTGCCAGACTCTGCAGCTTCTCATGAAACTCCATGGCTAGAGCCCAAAAACAGACGCACACACACATCACAGCAGATTAGAGGTCAGCGCTTTGTACTCGACTCCAAAAGAGACCAAAGATCAGCCTGTAACGAAGAAACTGGCTAATTGGTCGATTCGTCTGAACACAGACCAACGTCAGCCATGTTTCCTGTGTACATAAAACTGTACACAACAAGCACTGCGCAAACAAAAGCGTTTATGTTCTTATTGATAAAAAGCAGGTTTTAGCCATGCTAGCAGTGTCCTTCTAGGCTCAGGACATTTCTCAACGACCACTGGACGGACTGGACGTGAAATTTGGTGCAAACATCGATGATCGTCAGAGGATAAAAGCTTTAAACTTCTGATTATCAAATGACTTTTCCTCTCGTGCCAGCAGTGCGAGAGTCATTGTGAAAAAGTTAGCATGCTGATGCTAAAAGCGCCACAGTGCAGCCTCACAGAGCCACTAGGCTGGACTCTGTGTTTTATTATTTGTCTTAAGTACTGTGTAAAGTACATTCGTTCAAGTACTGTAATTAAGTACAATAGTGAGGTACTTTACTCGGGTATTTCCATTTTCTGCTGCTTTATACTTCCACTTTTCTACATTTTAGAAGCAAATATAGTTTTTTCACTCACTACACGTATTCAATATTGGTAGTTAATATTACTTTGCAGATTACTGTTACTTATAGATGCTATAATCTGAATATCAGATCAGTAATTGTCCGAGCAGATAATTGATTGAGCCTTAGTATACAGTGTTACATTAACGTATACACATGTTTAATGTAATTTTTATGGTGCTTTTGACACTTTTTTGCTCGTTTAACACAACATCTTTTCCTCTTTTCAGTACACCGTGTGAAGATTGAACATCACTGTGATATAGTTGCAGAACTGGGTTTATTTTTTTAAGTACTCGCGGTGAGGTAAGGACTTTTATTGGTTCCCCCTTCTCTCATTCCCCCTGAGACAAGCCTTCAAAATGATCCACAAGTTTAATCATCTCAGTGTTAATATTGCTCCACAGACAATGTGGTTGTAAAAGGAATGACGGCTTCTCTTTTCTCAATTTAAATCAACACAGTGAGTGAGTCTTTTCTCTGTTTTTGAGCCCCACACCCCACGCAGAGTGACAAACTATCACTGCAACACAACAAACAGTCGTAACAGACTTCAGAGTGTGTTCCTGACCAGCCACTTGTTTTCTGCACTCTGTGAAATGGGGAAAAATTAAGACAACTGCCTCACAGCTTGACAAGCTGCTACATGAAGAAAAAGAAGGTTATCACAGTATCAACATGTGTGATTCCAGTGAATCAGTTCCAGTAAGAACAGGATTGATGGAGAGCTTTGACACAAGGTGCAACGACAATCACCTGAAGCTCAACACCAGTGAAACTGAAGAGCTTGTGGTGGAACACAGCGACGACTGCAACTGACTTTGTGTTTGTTCACTCACAAGAATGAGACAGGCGTGAGGTCGTAGTGACCTTGACCTCTGACCTTTTCTTGGTGCATTTTTAAAAAAATATTTATTATGCAGCAGAGACAGACGCTGACATAAAATAGGGGCGAGAGAAGGATGTGACATGACAGTTCAGCATCTGGAATGGAACCAGGCGTCGCTGCAAAGGCCACGCAGCCAAGACACTTCTGATCTGTGACCACAAAAACACAAACCGTCCTTGATTCCGACACTGAAGAAGAGAACAAGAATGAGACTTCCTGAAAACATAATGCCTCCAGACAGCAACTGTCAGCGGTGTGGAGGAGAAACATATCTTAAAAAAAAAAAAAAAGTCCACTAAAGGTCCAGTGTGTAGGATTCGGTGGCATCTCCTGCACCTGAACACACCTCATCTCAACAGAAACACACCGGTTTTTAGTTTCAGTTATGAAGTAATAAAAAAACTACATAATTATGAATATCGCGTTTAATTTCGGCCAAAAATCCCTCGAAATGCTGACAATGACAAGTTCTGCTGTACGTCCTCACTCATCACTTATTTTTACTTTATATTTATGTATTTTGACACCAGACTAAAAAGAACTTGAAAACTCCATGTCATCACCATGAAAGCAGACATCCATGCTGTAGTTTGCATCATCGACCACCACCAGCGTCTGGACTCCATCCTATCTTCACACAGGCCTGAACAACGACCCGTTACATCAGCGGGGTCTAATCAACAAAGTCTTTCTACTTTGAGGATCAATTTTCACAGAGAGGGAGAAGAAGAAGACACAAAGACTGAGCAGCAACAAACACTGAGGACTGATGTCGAGATGTTGGAACATCTGAGAGACGGACGAAGGAAGATACTGAGGGAGAAACAGAGGGAGGGAGCGTCAGAGACGACGGGCCGCCAGCTGGTTCAGAGTGTGTGTGTGTGCGACGAGTTGGGTTGTGTGTGTCTGGCTCGCGCTGACCGCCCCGGGCCACTGTCCCACTGTTACCATGGAAACCCGGAAGTGGGTTAACACGAGCACCCATCACCGAGAGCCATCATCGAGAGCCCAGACGTTTAACATGCCAGGCTGTGGACCACACACACACACACACACACACACAGAGTAAACAGACTGGGTGTGAGTATAATTCACCGGCTGCTCACACTTAATCGCTCTCTGTCACCGCCAGCATGGACACACACCTGCACACACACACACACATTGTAATAACTCCATATTCACTTACACACACACACACACACACACACCTACAGAAGTTGCCTGAATTATAACCTTTACCGCGTGGTTGCTAGGCAACTCGAAGCCTACGTGCCAATGTGGTGTGTATATCTGTGTGTGTGTGTGTGTATATCTGTGTGTGTGTGTGTGTGTGTGTGTCTATTTCCCTGTGAAACCAAGCGAAGCCGATGGAGGGAACATTATTTCCGAGCCAATACTGGCACAGTGTGCACACACAGACAAACACCCGAACTCACAGGCCAAAAAAGCCTTCAGGAGCGTCCAAGGAGGACGTAACAGGAAGTGCGCCTCCTCAACTTCCTGTCCTCTGTGTGACCTGTGAGCTGGCGTGATGAGAGAGGGAAAACCTACAGGCCCGACTTCCAGCGTTAAGAAACAAGCAGGCAGATATATTCATGTGTAACATCTATGTATGTAGGAGGCAGCTGCTCAGTGAGGTTCTTAAAGGGTCAGTTCACACAAACAATCCTAGAGATGGATGTAAACTCGAGGTAGAAACCAACAACGAGTGTCTCGATGAAGAGCTTCCATGCTCCTTGACCTGCCTCCACCAGGGACTTTCTTCCAAAACACATTCCCTTATTTGGTGTTTTGATGATGGCGGTGGAGACACACAGCTCCAACATCTCCCAGAGGTTGACATCTGGTGGGTGTGAAGGCCAAAGCATATGATTCATGTTGTGTTCTTTCATGTGACTCCTTGTGGATCCATGTTTCTCCTCTGGATTATTCAGGGGCTTTTATTTATTTGTTGCCTCGCTGTGTGTTCGAGGGAATCTCAAAGCGATGTCATCATTAGTCCAAGTGTGTCCGACCGAGAACACAGAGAACGTACTTTTTAGTTTTTAGAACATATCCTCGTCACAGTTCTGTAGGGATACTTATTAAAAGTGCTTGCTGGTCGTGTATCTACTTTAAGTTCTGGCCGTTTTGTTTTCAGATTAATTTGCTCACCTCAAAAGTGGAGTGCTGCTCGGTGGTGTTATCATTGTGGTTTGATTTTTCCCAGTTTTTAAGATCCCCTTCTCAGAAGTGACATGAATTAATTTATATTCCTCGTGTTCACAGCATCGGGAAAACTGAACAGCTACTACTTTTGATAAACACGTTATCATTCTTCCTTCTACCAAAGAAATATGGCCCCAAGAACAGTGTGTTGTTCAGCGGATGATGCGGTTTTTCTACAAACAATCAGGACATTGTTTTCTAGCAGAACGGGGGGTCGAGGGGCTGAACTTTCTCACCTCGTTGCAGGGTAGCGGATGTGTCCTCCAGGGTGTTAACAGTTAACAGTAGCAGTGCCTCCTTACTGTTGTGCAAATTTGAAGCAAACTTTTAAAATGTTGCAAGAATTTAAAACAAAAAAAACTGGAGCAACTGAACTGATATAGAGCCAATCAACTAGGCTTCAATGCATCAACTAGGTGTAGGATACGTAATGTAAGGCTGCAACAAACAGAGAAGAAGAAGAAGAAGAAGAGTGAAACCAATCATGAGCTAACTGTCGATAAACCACAAAGAAAAACAAGAAACAAAATCTATCGTCTTCTTCTTCTTCTTCTTCTTCTTCTTGTCCAGGAGCACAGCTTTTGTTTTGTTTTTTACTAATGTTGCTGTTTCCATCAACCTTTGTTAATGCATTACTTGAAGATGTGCACTATAAATACATTGCCACTGTTGGGTGCGGTTACTTTCAACATGACAGTTACCTTTAATAAAACCTCTCTGATAAAGACAAAACCTGGCTAGGTAGAACCAAAACCATCTGCAGTTCTATCACTATAACTGTGACAATAAATGTTTCTTAGTTTGCCTTTAACACAGCGACACATCCTGATATATTCCCTCTCTCTTCTCCCTTGGTTTTTCTTGTCTTCCTCTCAGCGTTGCCTCTAGCTATCCATCTCTGCTGTTCATCGTCCCACGGCTTTCTTCTCCCTCTCTCCGTTTCATCTCTCTGCTCTGATGTAACTTCTAGACATCCATCTCTGCCACCATCCGTCCCACGGCTCCCTCTGTGTGACCTGTTTATGCCTTCTTGCTGCCCACCCCCTCTCTCCAAGACAGAGAGGTGGACCTCCGCCTTGGGATCACCTGATCGCCATCTTTACTCTGTACACACAGGAAGAGCTTTGTTCATGAGACTCTGCTGCAGCCCTTTATCAGATGAACGTACTGGCAGCGTGCCGACGGCGCAGGGCCAGACTATCACGCTCACAAATCTCACTCTGTCCCCTAATAATGCTGCAAGGGAGCACACGTGAAATAAAAGAGCTATGATAGAGTATAATACTCTGAGACAGGATCTCAGCAGCGGCCGTCCTCTGCTGCAGTCCAAGCTGCAAAACGGATGGATATGTCACAAAGTATTTGATCAGCAAGTGACGCCGCAGCCCCAGAAATCCTAAAATAAAGTTCAGATGAGTCGTCTGGAGTAAAGTGGAGCAGTCTGCAGATTTGTAAACAACATTCATCTCCGTCAAACGGTCTCTCTGTCTCCACGATGGCCCCGACTGAGCCCTTATCTTCCTCTCAAAATATCAATTTGCTCCAGCTTTATCTTAATTCCTCATTTTCTATTCACTCTCCTCCCGTGGGTGGCATTTCAACGCTGACAAGTTTTACAGGCATTTCAACCCAAGACGATGCTTAAATACGCCCTCAGAGTAATCTTTTGAAAACATGTGACGTCTGTACCTGCAGCTTTTATTTATTTTTTTAAAATCCAGCACCCTGAGAAACATACAAAAGACGTGAGTGTGTTTATTTATCGGTCAAAGTCACCAGCTAACACCTCCAAATGCCAATCACAGTGTCTCCTGGGTGACAGCTGAAGACTGAGCCAGGCTTTGGAAGGGGATGTAAACAGAGTGTGTGTGTGCGTGTGTGTGTATGTGTGTGTTTGTGTATGTGTGTGGGGTTGTTTATTGCCACTGTGACGACAGTCTGGCTGACTAATGTCAGGCGACCCGAGGGGCCCGGCTGAAGTAAACAAACCTCCGCCAAAGATCACAGAAACGATAGGAGCAGGTCAGATACGCCGCCCTGCGCTTAAGAGACGGAGCGCTGATCGGTGACAGGAGCTGCGCCAATTTAAACCCTCACCGTCCAAAACATACTGATGAACTGGGCCAGTTAAAGACTCGGCTGACCTCACGTGACACTGTGAGGCATTAGACAGATATCTGCAGGAGATAAGACGGAGGGAAATGTGCTGGGAGAGGAGAGGAAGGGAAACAGAATGAGAGGAAAGAAGTGGAGAGGAGAGGAGGAGTAAGGGAGGAAATGAGGAAACAACAAGAGGAAAGGGGAGGGAGGGAAATGAAAGGGAAAGGAAGGGAAACTAGGGAGTTAATGACGAAAGTGAGGATAACAGCAGTGCTGAAGAGGCTGTGTGGGAGTCTTCATGAGTGGACGAGGAACATGAGCGAGCACAGCCCGTCTTCTGTTCGTTACACACACGTCGTAACACACGTTCTGCATAGCAGCAGCGCCTTGTACTCACACTGACACACACACACTGACACACACACACAGGCACACACACACAGGCACACACGCCTACACACCCATTGTCTGTATATGCAGGATCTTGTCGTGGATTCCATCGGAGAGCTCGATCACGGCCCTGCTCGCCTGGACCATCTGCAGACAGGGAAACATCTATTAGCACGTGAAACCATTCACTCACTGTTGTGTAAATCCTACAGTCAAACACACACAGTCTGTTTTATTGTCCGCTGTGAAAGGAAATAATAAGGAGGATACCGCGAGGCGACAACAGATTGGTGTAAATTACAGTTGAACATGTTTTGCATATGTAGAAATAGTCAATTGGAATTCACACTGTGGGCATTTTTACCACAAAGTGCAGAGTCGACACACATTTACACACAGACATTCTTCTCATAATGACTACAACACACACACACACACACACACACACACACACACACACACACACACACGAGCAGGAATAACACGAGGAGCTGATTAATTCTGCACCTTCTCTCACCAACACTGCTGGGACGTGACCCCTCTGTGGGGAGGAGAAAATGCTGTTCGACAAATAAGGGATTAACTACAGTACACTTTGACCAGATCCAATTCAATACGATTCACACACACACACACACACACACACACACACAGTCATCCCCATTTCCTGTCTCTTGTTGTCTGCCTCTCCCCTCCAGGCATCAGGACTGAGGTGTGGAACCCATTTAGCTGAACGACATTCAAATCTATGCTAATGGTATTCAACTGTGATCTGCTTGGCTGAAAACGGAAGTAGTGGGAACACACTCACACACTCACACACACACACACACACACGTGCACATTCTCACGTACACACGTGCACATTCTCACATACACACTAGTACACAAAAAGACACTCGCAGGTCTGTGTGGTTGTCTCGGCGCATAGCAGTGACAAACAACCGTAGTTAAATTAAAGCATCACGGTTTATAAACCGAAACCTTCATCATAACTTAATAAGACTAGAAACAGATCTATTTGTATCCCTGCTGCACATACGCTCACACACATCACACATGCTCGCTGGACAGCGTCTCTAAATTGGCAATTTATCCTGACTGTTCATCAGCCAACCCTGGAGACTCCTGGGGAATATATAAGATGAAACACAAAGAAGTGCAATTTGAGCAAATGTCAATTTAAAAAGTATTACGGCAGCCGGACAGATGGCAGAAAATAGGGTGGTGTAATGTTGTTTACTGCAGCAACACTTAAACACTGAAAGACAGCCTGTAAGGAAACCACTTATAGTGGCCAACCACAGTCCAACCAGGCCCAGAGGGAGAAGACAAGGAGAGAACTGAGGGAGATAAATGATGAGGGGAAGAGAAGGGAAGGGAAGGAAAGGAAAGGAAAGGAAAGGCGAAGTGCCTAGAGGGAAGGAAAGACAAAAAACAGAGGGAAATGAAAGGAAAGGAAAGGAAAGGAAAGGACAGAAGATGTGTATAGAGGGAATTAAAGGCAACAAACAGAAGTAA
The DNA here is from genome assembly GCF_900880675.1 of Sparus aurata. Taxonomy (NCBI): domain Eukaryota; kingdom Metazoa; phylum Chordata; class Actinopteri; order Spariformes; family Sparidae; genus Sparus; species Sparus aurata. The sequence goes on from NC_044189.1 coordinate 20,968,932, forward strand.
AGGAAAAGAAAGGAAACAAGATGTGTGAAGAGGGATGAAAGAAAAACAAACGGAAAGAAGGAAAGGAATGGAAAGACAAAGTGCCTAGAGGGAAGGAAAGACAAAAAACAGAGGGAAAGGAAAAGAAAGGAAAAATAAACAAACAGAAAGGAAAGGAATGAAAGCAAAGAAAAGGAAAGCAAAGGAAAGAAAATGAAGGGAAAGGAAAGGAAAGGAAAGGAAAGAAGATTTGTGTAGAGGGAATTAAAGACAAAAAACAGAGGGAAAGGAAAAGAAAGAAAAGGAAAGGAAAGGAGAGGGAAGGTGATGCGTGTAGAGGAAATGAAAGAAAAAACAGAAGGAAAGGAAAGGAAAGGAAAGAAGTTGTGTGTAGAGGGAGTGAAATACAAAAAACAGAGGGAAAGGAAAGGAAAGGAAAAGGAATGAAACAAGATGTGTGAAGAGGGAAGGAAAGACAAACAAAGGGAAAGAAGGTAAAGGAAAGGAAAGGAAAGGAGAGGGAAGGTGATGCGTGTAGAGGAAATGACAGACAAAATAAACAGAGGGAAAGGAAAGGACGGGAAAGGAAAGGAAAGAAGATGTGCCTAGAGGGAAGGAAAGATAAACAAAGCAGAAAGGAAAGGAATGAAAGCAAAGAAAAGGAAAGCATAAGGATGCAGAGGAGGCTGAGAGATGGAGAGAGAGACCAAAGAGAACTAACTTAGAGTGAGATATGAGAAGAAGCCTCGCAGAGCTTCCTAATCCCACTCAAACTGTTCCATCCCGCCTTATTGACGAGTTGATGAGTTATCTAAAAGACCAATTGACCGCTCTGCCCCTGTTTTTCTCTCTCTTCCACTTTCTCTCTTTGTATTTATTTCCGCGGGGTAGTTTTTCTCGACGGCTGGATTTATTTTTAGACATCGTTACATAAATTTACGCTGTTAAATAACTTTCTCCTCGGGTCGATGGCCGCTCTCTATTTGCAGTTTATTTGGGTTGAAACACACAGAATGGATTCAGGCCAAGGTGAGGATGTCGCTGGTGTGTTTACGAGCCTGGTTACAGCCACAACAAGCGGGGAAGCTGTCTGCTACATAACAATGAGCGCTCACTTGAGTTTGAGAACATGTTGGCTGAAAAGGAAGCTTTTGTCTGCGAGGGGAGGTTTTCATTGTTAGGTCAAGAGGACAGGAGATGGGAGGTTGTTTGTTCCTTCTTTTTTATGTATTTCAGCGATGTGAGCCTCTGAAACACATCGCATATCAACTGTCAACTCTCTTCCTTCCTCACCATATCGTAGGTGGAGACGACCCGGCGAAGGACATCAGGCAGGGGCCCCTGTGGCTCCAGGGTGGGGTACTGGTCCCGGAGGTCAAACAGAATCAAAGGCACCCCGTCTGGTCCTGACACCCTGGAGCCCAAAGCTAGCACGCACTGCATGAGGTTAGCCACCACGGACACGCCGCACAGCTCCCTGAACACTGCCACCGAGTTCTGTTGGGAACAAGGAGAGGTTTGCAAATTCAAACAAGAACACGTACAAAATCTTTCACAGTCGTTTTTATATCCTGGCCGCGATGGAACAACGACGCAGAGAATGAGGTCAAACATTTCTCCTGCAAGATCTGTTTTCACTCTCTCTCAGACACAAACGTAATCTCAAACCCACTTCTGCACGATAGCTGTTTGTCTTTCTCTTCGACAGTTGATTTGCCTTTGTGTTGTTGTGCCGCGGTGGTTGTTCAGGTTGAAATGGAGGAAATCAAGAGATGTTGGATGCCAACAGTCTCACCCCACTGACTGAACATATAATTACTGTTTTTTTGCCTCAGGGTGACACAAGCACCGACAGAACAAATGGCTGCCTGAGTCGTCAAGGTTAGATCAGTTTTTCGCCGATTGCAGAATCATCAGTGGCGGCGTTTCGTCTCCCTTTGTGTGTTGCTGGATACACAATCATCACTGAATACATCGATAATGATCAAGAGAAATGAGACGTACAAGTTTCTCCTCATTCCCTTATTATAAACATTTATGGAGCACATCATTTGGGGGCTGCACCAAACAATTATTTTCATTTTCCATCAGTTTTCTCAATTACTTAATTCATTTTTGGTCTGCAAAATGTCCGAGACTCAAATTTAACATATATTAATGTTGTTTGTGTAGTTTTACCACCAGGGGGCTGCTGGATATTTAATTTAAACCGAACAAAAAAAGAATATCGTCAGTAAATCACCACATTTCCCAATCAGGAGCCTTAATTCTAATAAAATGTTCTGTTACTCAACTAATCAATCTGGTGACCAACTGATTGCCAATTATTAGATATAGTCCCAGTTAAAAATAACAATGTCATCAGTCCGTGGTGCATTCACTTGTCTCACCTGCATGTTTTCCCTCAGGTCGGTAGCTTCTCTCAGCTGAGGAGCAGCCATCTTGAAAACATCGTCTACAGCCCGGACTCCCAGGTCCCTCAGAGCCGTGTAGTCCCTCCCCTTGCGGGCCTTCCGCACGGACAGGCCTCTTTTGTGCGGCTTCCCCCCTCCTCTCCGATTGGTGAGAGCCACATGGACAAACAGCTTGGCGTGGGGAAGTTCCTCCCCGGTCAGGGACTGGAGCGGTACGTGTCGGTAGCCCGGCTGAAGACACTCCAGAGGGATGGTATACTGACCTGTGGGAGTCGGGAGATCAAGTTGAATTTCAAAGCCTTTTAAAGGAATATGAAAACCTGATCCACTCATACACGAATCACTGCTGAATTCATTTACAGTAATCTGACCTCTCACTCTGACACCAACCTATGAACTCATCCCCGATGAAGTCATCATCCAGCACCACAAAGCGCACCATGGCGAGCTCCGGCAGGTTGATCTGGAACTCAAAGCTCTCGTCAAAGATTGGATTGTCCCCATTCTGGGTCACCGTCCTGGTGCGGCGCTCCGTGCAGTCAGCCGGGATGCCGTGGATCTCAACGTACACGTAGGGGTCCACCACGTTCCCTTTGGCCCCAGAACCCCTCGGCTTGGGCAGGTTCTGGCCACTTATCACCTGGTAGATGGTTCAACAACAAGTCATTCTCGCATTGTTGGTCTTCAGAGCATTATCATGAGTTTAGAGGATTATTATAGCTAAATACAATTGCTGTCTTATTTTTGTAGCTTTGGCCATTAACATGTGGGTTATGGTGACATTGTGTTCACCTGCAAACAGGTGTTGTTGATTGCTGAGATCCAACAGGGTGAGAAATTAGCTGTATGAAGGTCAATCCAACAACAACAATCAAATAAACACCTCTATTTGGAGGTAAAAGTGAAAGTTGCGCAAGCAAAATGTAATTTCACCGCTGCACAACTAACTTGGTTTTTTTCTTTGAAACTTGCACAACTGCCTGACTTGTTTTAAGCAATTTTCCCGGATATTATTATTACCCAAGAGAACAATAGCCAAAGGTACAAAGTAAGACTGTGTTTCACCATACCTTCACATGCAACAGCTGCGGAGACACACCAGGCACCGTGTCTCTGGTGTCGGCACTGAAATAAGACACCTCCTGCCGCATGATGGCCGGCCGCAGGACGTAACCACAGCTCCCGTTCTGCCGGAACCAGGCGGTGTTCAGATCCATCATCAGTCCTGCCGTCTGGAAATTCATAGACACAATCTGGCAGCCGCACTTCCACAGGTCCTGAGGGTTCATGTTGCTCGAGTCGATGCGCATGGGGCTGGGGTACACCCGCGACAGGAAATGCTTGTTGTGGTTTACAAAGTCACCGGGGCTTTCGCTTGCAAGACGCAAAGCCAGAGTTTCATGAAAGGAACATAGCTCCCAAGACTTTTGCTTTTCAGATGATGTCTGAAAGTCAGTGAAGCGGATCGAGCAGCAAAGCGTTACGAGGTCTGAGAGCTCCTTCAAGAGCTGGAAACGTTTGGGAGGAAGCTGAGGAGGATTTGACTGAGCGACGCCTGTGAAAGAGACACTTTTCTGTACGGTGTCTTTCTCGTTTCCTCCGGGTGTGGTCCCTCCACTGTTAGCTGCTTTTAACCGTTGACACATCTCTGCCCCTTCATCCTCCTCACTTACCTCCCCGTCCTCCACATCAGAACCTGAGCCCAGCTTTTTACCTTTAAGCAGGATTCGGTGCCGTAGGGCGTCGGGCGAGGGAAGGTACGACTCCCCTCCGTCTGGAGGATCTGTGTGTATCCTCTCCCCGAGTATCCTCATGAGATGTTGCCACATCACTTTCTGCTGTTGATGTGAACAATGGTTCTCAATGCATACAATTAATGGATACTCCGATGCCACAAATGCATATTTTCCGATTGCTTCTAACACACAACGCCAGGCCAGTGGTGGGGAGAGACTGTGTCCGGTACACACAACCGGCTCCTCGTCAGGGCCGTCCCACACATCCACCTCCACACATCGACAGCCCATCTTGAGGGCGCGGATGTAGCCGGAGATGTCGGACGGACCTCGAAACTGGTCCTCGATGAGGTAGGTGTTGTGGGAGGAGTTGATGTAGTAATGAGACAGAGGTTGGGACATGTCCTGGCACACGATGCCATGCTCTCTCTCGAAGAGGTGGCACTCTGACGAGGTGAGGTAACTGGTGAAGCCATCCAGCGACAGGTAGCCCTGCTGCCGGCCCTCCTCAGAGGGCTCGTGGGACTGGATGAGCTTCAGACTGGTCTCCTCACTCACCTACAGGACACAGTTAGAGAAGGGGAAATTAGGCAGGGATTGCTTTTGTGAATGTACCCCTGATTTGTATGTGTGACTCGTTTGTGTTACCCACTTGAGCCATTCCCTGCTCAGCCTCAAGGAACCTCATCAGGTCTTTGGTGTCCAGGAACTCCTTGTTGCTGGAGAACTGCACCAACAGGAAGTAGATCTCCGGACGCGTGCAGAAGTCATGAAAGACCTCAATGAACTCCTGCTTGGTGACTCGCTCGTTCCTTCCTACCAGTCTTTTGTTTTCGCTGAGGTCTTTCACTCCAGATCCATTGTCTAGGGTTAGCCCACACATCCTCTCCCTAACTCTCTGAAGCTCTTTAAACCTGTGCTCCACTTTGCCGCCGTTCACCCCGGGGTTCACGCTCTGTATCAAACTAACAGCCGACTGCAAGCGGATCCCTTCATCGACGTCTTCGTGTCCGTCTGAATCGGCTGCAGAGGAGAACAACTGCTCCAGCCACACGTGCCGAAGGCTGTCCTGACTGCTGGCGAGCATGTCGAGCGCATGTTTCCCGTATTGCTTCAGATACCTGGAGGAAGACGAGTGAAGAGTAAACATGAGTCGGTGCAACATTTTCATTAACGTCACAAGTGTTTTGCTCACACTAATCTTAACTAAAATAACAGCAGGATGCAGGAGAAAAAGCAAAGCCTAAGAACAAAGACATCACGCTGTAGGCCTGCCTAAATTAGCAATAAATTAGTAATATTTACGTAGCCTATCCCACATGTACAGACCACAAGGTACATTTTTGTCACCGTTGTTTGATCTTCAGTCAGAAAAGTGAACGGCGAAGGTTGTATGGCCACGAAACACACAAAAGACAAATAAGGGAAGAGCCCCTCTGCAGCTACAGTATCCATGATTTCACCATTCAGTGGCGTACTTCTTTATTATTCTCTTCTGCTCCTTCGTCACTACACTTTGCAACTTTTTAATCAGACATATTCTCCGATTGGAGCGACTACAGTAGTGAGAGTGGTGGAAACATGCTGCTTATTCATATTAATGCTTTGTTTATTGGCAGAGATGTATTCACGGAGGCACAGAGCGTCCAAGCTCATTGGCCGCCATGTGTCATTTGTGCGGTGTGTTCAAGTGCAGCTTTTTGGCTGTGATAAAGGAGACACGAGGCAACGCAACAGTCGGCCTTCATCACAGCTACTTCCTTAATGTCAGTCTGGTGCGTGGGCGTCTAAAGACTTTTTTTTAAGCTAAATTGTGAGTTATGAATATGATTTTCGGCTAAATGAATAAAAATAGACTACAGTTAGATTAAGTCCAGTTTTAGCCCCGTGTGAGAAAAACATCCTCTCCACTCATGACAACAGTCTGCAGACACAGCAGAGCTGTCGATGCAGAGAGCTACAGCAAAAAACAAAAAACAAAGAAAGTTTGGTTAGAAAGTTGAGCCTGGTTTAACTTAATGTCGTCCTGCAAGGTGCTGCATAAATTAGATGCCTCTGTCATAACTTTCCAGAGTTGCAAAATACAGGGTTTTATTGTAATTTCCTGTCAATACTGTCGCTGTCATCTCATCAGCATCAGATGCAACCGACCCAACAAACGCAGCCTCATGCATTATCTTATCACCAGACTGTTTTTGGTCTGGTGCTGATGAAGTATACAGCACACAGGTATGTTAATGTTTGTCTCTTGGCACCTGTACGAAGCAGTCGCTCAGCATGTCTGTTGTTCTGCAGGTGGCTGGCATTAAGATAACGTTTGCTGGGTAATACATTAATGATAACATTACAGTTCACTGTTGAACTAGTGTTTGCTAATAAATAACATAAAAATCAACAATATCTTGACTTAAGCTGCTTTAACAAATGCCTGAATACTGACAGTGAAATATCAAGAAGCAGCTCTGAAGACCAAAAGTTTGTTTACTGAAAAAGTCTTCGTAGAGTCTTTCTGGTACATTTTATAATTCACAGTCAGACCGCTCCCAGTTCTGTGCTGTGTCATACCTTAAACCAGTCACCCATATGTTAGCCACCTCAGCAGAGTTGGCCACCAGGTCCAAGCTTTCATACAGCTCCCCGTAGATGATGGAGAACGCACAGTCCTCTGAAATCTGCTCATAAACGCCGCTGGTGCGGAAGGTTTCTGTGTTGCGACCTGTCCGTACCTAGAATATGAGACCGTAAGAGAAACATCAGATACAATAAAAACAAATCAACTGTTGTATTCCTTATGGCTCAGGGTTGCAAATATTTCCTCTGCCTTAGTTAGTCCACAAGAATCAATGATGCACTCCTAAAGGGCAGGTTCAGAAAGTGTTCTGACCTCTCGAATGGAGGCGAGAGAGATGCGAGCTTTGTCCGACTCCTTCTTGGACGGCTCCCAGCACAGAGCCTGGAGGCCCGCGTCCAGCAGGTAGTAACGCTGGTAAACACGGGAGTTGGTTCTGACTTTCTTCAGCTCGCTCCCCTCAACCTGAAAGCAAGAAATGAAGATGCTGTCATTGACTGTAAGTGCAGAGCTCACTACACTTTCACTTCTGAACAATCTCTTTTTGAAAGCTCAGAGGCCTTTCAGAACCCTTTCATGCATGCATTGCACATTACGTATTTTTTAGTAAGGGTATGTAAAACCTATATTTTATGTAAAGGGTCACAGTGTAGCCGGCCCACCATGGAGTGAATGCAGTCTGCAGCACTGCTGATCTTCTTCTCTGACAGGCTGCTGCTGAAGGACACCGTCTTCTTCCTCTCCCGACCGGCACGTGACCCGTCCTGATGAGGAGGGAGGGAGGGAGGGAAGGATGGGGGAGATAAAGAGGAAGGGGGTAATAAAAAGAAAATTTAGTTTAGAGAGAGAGACAGCGATGCCTCTGAAGACTATCCTTTGCTTGTGCACGACAAACCCGTGCTGAATGGATCTCAGAGGATTAAAGACCATATCAGCTTATATAACCATACATAAACACAGATTATTTGTTCTACCACATCAAGCCTCCTCCTCCCAATCTGTTATTGTTTTTCCTGATGCTAAAAGCCTTTGCTTGCCCTTGCCCTTCACCATTACACCATTAATCATACCTGACGAGACAGAGGCGGCGGGCCGCCGCATTCTAATTCTGCCCCTTCACGACGACACTGGCAGACCTGATCAGTTTATCTGAGCTCACCATCACAGCTCATCCATCTGATTTATTGACCGATCAGATGTCAGCCCCACAGAGATCCTTATACTGACAGATAAAAGCATATACGTGGGAGAGCTTATTCAATTATGGATATGTTATAGTCCTGATAGAATCAAATCAAAGTCTTCATTAAGGCTAATTTAAGGAAGGGTACGCAGGATAACATAATTGTATTTGAGTCCATCCTAAGTAGAGTGATTGAAGCGGCAGACACCCACGTGCTTAACAGACTGCTGTCTGACTTACAGAAACAACGAGACGGGGACTGAAAAAGGTAAAGAGTCGTAATGTGACTTTTCTTTGTGAAACTTGTTTGAATCTGGAAATACGAAGGCACTCGGGCTAACGTCACAATAGTTTTATTACTGATTAATCTGCTGTTTATTGTGTGTTTCATCAACAACATTTAAGAAAATAGGAGAAAAGAAGCATCACAGGTGACTAAAATCTCCTCTGACGTCTCCAATAACTAAAAAACAAACAAAATATACCTAGTTTATTCTGACGCAGCATGTATAAAGCATGTTAGCTTAAAAATGGCTTATAGTTGAAACATGTTGAATACAAACTGTGACGTGACATCAACATTGTTACACTTTCATTCTCTCATAATTTGAGTTCAATTTTTCCTAAAATTGCAGGAAAAAAAAAAAAATTCTGGCCTAATTTTTCACACTGAACCTTCTTTGAAGGACAAACCGATTATGAAAAGTTTCCAGTTAATTTTCTGTCAGCTGGACAAATTAAAGAAAAAGAAAAGTTTAAATGTAACACTAATCCAGTACCACAGATTATCTCAGATTTCCTTCACAAAGTTCTTTTGAATTACTGGATAAAAACGTATAAAATATTTGAATCAGTGGACGATCCAGCCGCCGTCTGATCGTCACCAACAGATGCATAAAGTTCATATCTTTACCTCTCAAAGCTGTTTTGTACTATCTTAGAAGTCCAATTGATCCCCAGTAGACTGAGCAACATCTTCATATTTATAATGAACGTGAATACTGATCAGTGGCTGATTAATCTCTACTAATCAGCATATATCTGATCTCATTCAAATAAGTGTTCACATGAACCTCAAGAGCACTCGGGTCTTTCATGAGAGAAGAAAAGAGGCAAACCTTCTTTTGAAGGAAATCTGGGGGGATATGAAAGGCAAAAGGAGACAAGAGACAGAAAGACCTGAGCGGTGTTTCATCTGAAGAATATGAATGAATGCGTGAAAGAGGGGAAGCTTGATTCACAGAGGATGAAAAGGTTTTCCCTCAGAGGGAACGGAGGCCGCCTAACCATCACAAATCCTCAGAGGATCGCCTCATTAGGATGGAGAAGTGTTTCCAATGGCGACAAGTTTTTTTTGAGCTGCTGTGGTGAGGGCAGGAGGTGGTGCTCTAAAAATACCTCCAGTGCCTCGGGGCAGGATAGATGGAGCGAGAGGGGGTGTGGAGAGCGAGCGAGGCAGTGAGGACCCCCCGTCTTCCAATCAAACTCTGAAACCTGCAGGAGGGGAAAGCAGGAGGAGGAGCTCTGAATTTACGCCCCTAAACAAGCCATCAGGTGAAAGGTGATGCATTAGCAAAATAAAATGCTGACTTGTAAATGAGATAATTGACTTTTGTGCTTCTCATTAAAAATCTTCCCCCCATCGGAGCACTTCAGCAATGCCTCTAAATTTCACGCCTCAGATTTAAAGCCTCAGATTTAAAGACATGGCTCCGACCCTCCAGCAGGGGAGAAATATACAAACCTCATCAGACTTCTCACTCGCTCACTCTCACACAAAAGTAATTTATTTTGAATTTGAAATGTCCCCTGAAACCTCGTGGGAAATTCCTCTGCGACGCAAGAACGAGGGCCGGTGTTATTGATTTAAATCAAAAGACACACGTACCACATCAGTCACTCTCTCCTTTTCCTTTCTTGCAGTGTATCGACGGGTGCCGGAGATGAATGTTGGTCTCAATCTATACCTCTGCCTCCGTGTGGGACATTGGTAACAGTCCCACTGTGGCTGTATCGGCGCCAAGAGCTGTGGACGCGTCACCCAGTGAGGAGAGTTCACATAAATAACACGCAGACGTTCGTATACGATGTTGCTTCTAACAAACACGTCAGCCCTGATTAACAGACAAGCAATGGACAGAAATCTTGTTGAGGCTGTGGGTACCTCTGTTCACCCCAAAATATTAAAACGCAATCATCAACACCTCCGTCACGATGAAAAGTTTCATTTCTGGGGCTTCACAGCAGAACAGTTTTGCAGTTTTCACCCCAAACAGAAGTAGAAGTAGATGGCGATTTGTAAAAAATATAAAATGGCTCCACACACATCAACGTAATCCAACCGTCCAGAAGCACCGAGATCCAAAATTGATTTGGAAAAACTTTATTTTCACCCTTTTTAAGCAGAAATATTTATTTTAGCTATCAAGCTTAAGTATAGTGATCTCTGGAAAGTCACAACACATCCAGCGAGAAAGGAAACCGCACAAAAAACATGTTTTTATATCTACGAATGGATAATAGAACATAAACCACTAATTTAACATTACATCCAACAGCGGCACATCTCGCTGCAACGACGCCTTCAGTTGTGCAGCTACATTGAAGATTTTGGTGTAGAAAAGGATGTAAACACCGTCTCTCAAATCAATTTCACATGCCACTCAGATTACACGAGACGAACTGCATGGAGCCATTTTCTGTTTTGTTTTTTTGTGGTTTTTTTTCAAGTCTCTTTCTAGCTCAGATGTTCAGGAGAATGTTGCAACACTGTTCTGCTGCGACACTACGGAAATCTAATCAACCTCATGTGGTGTGTGCCTGACACTGTAGCTGCGTTTGAAGCAGGGGGAACACCAGGATTGTCCGAGAGGCCTGTTCAACAGTTGGGATTCAATTATCTCGTGTGTGGAGGCCGTCCTGCACATCCTGCACCTCTGTTTGCCGACAACATAAATAACTGACGGAGACAAGAGCTCAAACACACGACCGAACATCGCTGACGTCACTGCAGACTCCACATTTATCTAACACGATAAAATCACAGTGGGCACACATTACCTCGCACGTAGATAAACATCTGAATAAAACACAAAAAGTCAATCTATTGATCTCTCTGAAATAGGAAAACACTGTCTAACCAGATTAGAGATGAACACACACACGCAGCTAAACAATTCCAGCCTCCATTCATCTGGTAAAATTCAAATTTCATTTAACTCGATCTCCGCTAGAATGCACCGACTGTTCCCGTCACAAAGGCCTCGTATAGTTTTTCTGTGTGAGAGCGAGATGAGTCTCCAAAACCACCACGGCGCTTCAAAACAGGAAGCCGCCTGTCAGCCCGTCACAGAGAGCTTCCTGTGGCTCCACCGAGAGTGAAGTGACAGCACGCAGAAGAAAGACAGAAAGGACGCCTGATACAGTGGCACAGTCCGGCCGGATGTCTCTGCATGTCGCTGTCACTATATCCTGATACAGTATCTGTTTATTTTTAGGTTTGGTGAGTTCAACAAGTGAGAAACGCTGAGACCTTGAAGCCCATTCAAATTCATTCAAATCGACTTTTCAACGGTTGCCATGGAGAAAAATACATGTTTGTTTAGACGTTAACAGCCTGATGAACACAATGCTGTGTTTCGACACAAACACAGCTGGAAATCGTCCCAGATTGCCGCCATAATCGTCGCTGATGAGAGCGGTGAGAGCGAACTGAAACAGTAAAGGTTGTCAAACTAAGCAGGAGCAATTCTGAATTGATCGCAGCAACTTTGTATTTCATTTGCCAATTTATATCTGATGGAAATAGGCTATATATAAAAGACTCCTGTGAATACATGTGGGTAATTACATGCTGCTCTGAGGTTGCCGACATTCTGTACAATGGCTGTGCTGTGCGCACAGATGGACAGATGTGGGGCTGGATGATGGACTGTGCAGCAGAACAGATTAGAAGCAGTTATCAGAGACACATGAGATGACAGAGAGACATCACAGAAAGTTGAAATACGAGAGAAGGATATAGATAATAACAGAAGAGGGAAAAAATGAGCTGGGGGATGGATGAGAAATAAATAAAGGCGCTCTCTGGCAGATCTATCTCCCTCTGCACTCGGTGTTTGCCTGCAGCTACCAGCATGGCCTTGTGCCTTCATTAGCCAGCTTACATGAATGCATGGTGTGATGTTTAAGAGCGTATGTTTGCATGCCCGTTACAGTAATTACAACATCTCCGAATCAGCATGAATGAAGATGTAGGTCATTAGTGGGCGTCATCTTTGATCCGCTAATTAAGACGGAGGGGGATGGAGAATCAGAGAAAGAGAGACGGCTGTTTGGAGTGACAAAATAAAGAAAAGAGGAGTAGAATTGTTGGGGAGGCTGAGCCGTCTTCCCCGTGGCCTTGTGTGTGGTGAAGACGGCAGGCGATGGATGATTAATGGCATAGTTTACTCCAGTGGCTCTCACCCCGCAGCACCACATCACCAGGAGGTGATTTACTGGGATCGAGACATGATGTGTGGAACGTGCAAAAAAACACAAGGCCATCGAGAAGGTAAGGGACTGTGTGTGTGTGTGTGTGTGTGTGTGTACAGTTGTGATCATTAATGAAAATACTTAAAGGGATATTCCGGTGTAAGTTTAATCCATGGTCTTAATCACCGTGAAACTGTGTTAGACTCCCTCTCCAGAGATCAAGTTAGCAGACCGCTAATTTACGGAGTTTTATCAACCTCAGAAACGACCGCACGACAACAATACACTGCAGTAAATGGATCCAAATGTAAACCGCCACCAAAAAGCCACAATAATGCTCAGAACAGCACCAAACTTCAGCAACAGTACAAATAGGGTCTCAGCACATAGTCCGGGGCATCTAACCTCCGCTAGCTTAGCTGGATTTCTACTGAAAAGCTGACTAAATTTACCACTCTTCTGCAGCAGCTTCCTGTTGACGGGAAGTCCCGACGAGTCGATTACCGAGTGCAGTAGAGTTCCGCGGCTCATGGATGAAAATGTATGATTATGACTCCATGGAAAAGCAATCACAGTTCATATGTGTCTTACCTGCCAGTTTATAACAGTTATTATCGAGAGCGGACAGGGAAAAGAACAGAATTGAGCATTTCTAACCGCACTCGGTAATCGTCGCGTCGGGACTTCCCCGACCCGGAAGCTGATGGAGGAGAGTTGAAATCAGTTTTTAGCTTCACAATAGAAATCCAGCTAAGCTAGCGGAGGTTAGATGCCCCGGACTATGTGCTGAGACCCTATTTGTACTGTTGCTGAAGTTTGGTGCTGTTCTGAGCATTATTTGTGGCTTTTTGGTGGCTGTTTATATTTGGATCCATTTACTGCAGTGTATTGTTGTCGTGCGGTCGTTTCTGAGGTTGATAAAACTCCGTAAATTAGCGGTCTGCTAACTTGATCTCTCGAGAGGGAGTCTAACACAGTTTCACAGTGATTTAGACCATGGATTAAATTTACACCGGAATATCCCTTTAATTCCAATTGGCCCGCGTTAAAACCATCTACCCTGGAACATGGGAGTCACAGGTTGTCAGCTGTCTTCATCAGTTAGTTTGTTTGACCTCTCTCTACCTGCCAGCCAGCCGGTCAGTAGTACAAGTATCATTTAAATATGATAATGTACACGTGGGGCAAATTTGTACATGCGTGTTATTGAGAGTTGGTGTTGCGGTGTGCTGCAAAACATGATGGGACATTAGGGTTAAATAGGGCAGAGGAAGCACTATGTGGTCAAGTCGTTCGCTGTATGGGAATATTATCTAACAGAAAATGTGGTGAGCGTTCACAGTAAATCAACTGCTCAGTGTGACTATAAACCTCTGCCCTTGTGGCAAGTAGAGCGGCAGATGCTCTTTCACGCTTCAAACCTTTGAAGTTTCATGTGCACTCAGGCACACACACATACACACACAGCCATACACACACACCGCACAAAATGAAACAAGTAAAAGGTTGACTTGAAAAGGTCATCTTGTCGGCAAGCTAACCACGATTTCGGCTGACAAACGTCACAGACACATTAAGCGAAGACAGAGGGGCGATGAAATCCGAGAACAGGTGGTTGGAGGCTCGAGTCGGACAACTGAGCGATCAGCGCAGCGAGCTGGGTTTTCACATGCGTTGGTGAGGTATACTAGCATAAACACAGACATCTCTGCACACACACACACATATATATCTCTGTACAGCTCTGCACATGCATGGCTGGATGTATGCCATGAATGTAGAGTGTGGAGCGACTCAATCGTCAGCAGCTCAGAGCACTTCGTCCCGTGGCTCCATCTCAATCAGAGAGACGGTTTATGCATGTGCTGCGGAGGGCCGCACTCATGCCGGCTAAAATAAAACAAGGATGTTGATTTGAAAAGCAGGAGGTTCTGAGGGCTACTCTGACTCAAACAACTACCCTCCCCAGCTGCCTGCTAACGCCTCAGGCTAGTGTCGCTGCCTTCGTCTGAAAAACACACAAAAAGATGCACAAATACACAAAGTTTACATGCTTTAGTGCTCAAAAACACGTCAGTTTTCTCGTACTGTCGGCGGTTGCAGCACTGTATTCCCTCCCCTGTGTGAGATGCTCTGGTCCTCTGGTTGGTCAGCTCACACACACCTGAGCCAGCACCACGTACAACAACAGAACAGCTGTGCTAAATCAATCAATCAATCAACCAATCAATCAATTCTGCTCGGCATAAATCATGCAAATGTGAGACATGGTGATGTCACAAAGTTGTGGAATTAAAGGCGGGACTGCTGACGAGGTGTCTCCCTTGACTTCTTAACTTTCAACACCTTTTACATGCACAGGAACATTTATAACACCATGAAGGAAAGGAAAAAAACAGAATAAGTCTCCTTTAAACAAACACGGTTTAATGTGTGAATCAGTTTAGAGCTGCTCGTTGGCAAATGTGTTACTCGTGGAGAAAGCCTGGCTACATGTTTCCCCCTGCGTTCAGTCTTAATGCTAAGATAACTGCCTCCAGGCTCCAGTGCATCTATCTTTTCATCTGATAATAATACTAATAATAGATATTCAGTAAGCATATCTCCCAAAAATGTCAAACTATTCCCTTTAAGTTTGCAGGTAATCTAAAATCTCTTTAAAGTTTCCCGCATACTTTTTTCTTTGCTCATGAAAAAAGCTGAGACATTTCACAGGACAGCAACGTGCACACACACACACACACACACACACACACACACACACACATGCACAAACATTTATAAACATGCCAGCCATGTATCAGCGGGTGTCTTACGGTGTATGATACCATGAGTAATGAGAGGACTGGAGAGCAGATATTTGTTTTGCTTAGCTGTGTTTTACTCAAAGGCAAGTCTGTGCATGACTAAATGTGTGTGTGTGTGTGTGTGTGTGTGTGTGTGTGTGTGTGTGTGTGTGTGTGTGTGTGGTTTGAAACTAAAAGAGAGAGTACCTGATGGTTATCTACATCAAGATGAACTTGAAATAGACACACACTGAGTGAGCATCTGATTCTCCTTCAAACAAGAAACGAGAGGACATGAAGAACATTCAGCTGGAGCACAATTAACTCTCATTACCTCCAAAACACGTAACACACACACACAGACACACACACTGGGCATCAATCCCCGGACTCCTGTTAAAACCAGACTGGAATGTCATGTTTCCTGTTTATCTCGCCGGACTCCCATTGTGTGGAATCCTGCGCTCAGCTACGGGGGCAGTCGAGCTAACAGGAATACACACTGCCGTGTTGACAGGTGGATGCGTCTCAACAGCTCCTCGGCTGCCGGACTGAGCTCCATCCATCTCGAGCCTCAGATGTTTGTGATTCCGAACACAAGCACGTTTATGGCGAAGGCACAAACGTACGTGCACGGCAGCGTCACTGAGTGTTCTCAGAGGTAATTGTGCCCACTGAACATACAAACACACTGCACATGAAGGAGCTACCCGGGGGAAGGTGATGCTCTGGGTCAGATTAAAGGAACAGTTCATTCAGAAATACAAAATACATATTCTTCTTTCTACCTGTAGTTCTGTTTATTCAGGTAGATTGTTTGGATGTGAGTTGCTGCTTTTTTATCAGTCCTTCTCTTAATTATAATTTAACTAGATTGCACTTGGGTTGTGACTCTGCCTCCACCATTAATACGGCATCTTTGTTTGATTACTTAAAACAATTTATGAAAAGGTCAGTGATGATCCAGGTGGGAAAAATCTGACCTTTTTGTGTAAACTTCACCCGCCGGGTTTCAAGAAGCAACTCCGTACTTCAACAACGTCAACAGGGAGTGAATAAAAAAATCAAAAGACACGACAACAGCGAGCCAAAACAGATCCTCTACCACTCAAATCACATCGGACATGAGGTCAAATGACTTGTAGCTAAGTTGTTCATCAGATGTTTCTACAGCATCTTGCTTTAATGCGTGTCTAGGTCGAGGACACAACATTAAATCAGGACACAGCGTTGGAGGAGCCAAGTTCGTTCCTATGGACGTTGCTCTGGACGCCAAAAAAGTATGAAAATACCAGATCTTCAGTGTGTTGAGTCGTCTACTCACTGACTTACAGAGGCTTCTGTCACAATGTAAGCTTGTTTTGGGGCCTCAGAACGTCACATGATTATGTAATTACACGGTTTGGCCGGTTCAGGTGAGAAATGATTATAACGAGAGAAAAGCACATTTGTGGGAGCAGTTAGTCAGACTTTGAATGTCGCTGGTGGCTGTTGTCCTTTTATCAGATGTGAATTCAACACTGCTAACTTAGCCTTAGGCTAACTAGCCCACCTAGCTAATGTCAGTCAAAACCAACTATCAGAGCTTTGTAGTCTCACAGCACAGCTACATGATCAGCCAGCTGCTGAGGCTTTTCTGTCCGAGTAAAAACGCTCTGGACGCAGAGCAAAGTCACCCAGGTAGATGGAACAAAGTGACAGAGATGATTTACGATGGCGGCTATATTTATTGAAATATTTATTCAAAACTAAGAGCCATCAAGAAAAGGCAGACATCTCTATGGCTGCTATCTAAATTCGGCAACTCACACCAAAACAATCCAGATGATAAATAGCACTACAGATGTGAGGAAAAAGATGTATTTCTGGAAGTAAACTGTTCATTTAACAGCACACATTACACATGGCGGTGGATCTCAGGAAGCAGCCGGGACTTGTTCAAAACGATTTCCGACCCAGCGTGAGATGGCAGAACCTCACGCAGGCAAACAGAGTGTTTTTAAATCCTCCATGTCGGGCTGGCTGCACTTTCGAAACAAACAGAAGAAAAACAAGAGCAGGCCTGTGTGTGGGCACGGAGGTGAGAAACGTTTGTGTGTGTGTGTGTGTGTGTGTGTGTGTGTGTGATTGTGTGTGGGTGTGTGTGTGTGATTGTGTGTGGGTGTGTGTGTGTGTGTGCTCTACTGAAAGAGAAAGGGACGTGTCCTCACCGACTGCTCATGACTTAATAGCAATATTGCAACATTAACTGTGAGAGGAAATTGGCCAACTGGCCGGCTTCCTTTCTGGTTGAGCGTGAGCCAATCAGGCGCAGAAGAAGCCACATTCAAACAATCGTGTCTTCGCAGGCCGCAGCTCTGGAGACAAGCAGCAACAGGAGATCAATATGAGACCTCCCACAACGCCATGAGGCCTGAGCCATAAAAGGACAAATCTGTGGGATGAGTTATTGATTAGATGTTATTGATACAACGATTGTTTACGCTGCTCTGGTGTCAAAGCGTGAACTGTTAAGTCAGTGTGATATCTGTGCCGACGGCTTCACACATATAAACTTGACACTTGCTTGAATGTGAGCTCAGATCAGGGTCGGCGCCGGGGCTGATGAGACAGGGCTGTGAGCCACAGAGGGCGGAGAGGATGCAATTTCATCTTCTAATCAAAGACTACAGCAGGTGGTTTCACTTATTAGTTCCTCCCCAAACCTCCCCACAGCTGATGGAGTGCTAATAAGTGACATCGCCTGCTGCTGTCTGGAGGCTGGAACAGAGAGCTGGCCTGCACACACCGACCGGCTGAACCGAGCATCCTGTTAATACCGACCAGGAGTCATGTGGTGTCAGCCGAGAGTCTGAGCTCATCCTGAGTGTGACACGAAGAAAAAAAAAACACTTCTGCTCATCTTAACGAATTTCCTCAACAGTGCTGACATGTGAGTGAGAACAGGTGACGATTATTGTGCCATTCGACACAGAGGGGAGAGGAAGCTGACAGGAAGCAGAGCCACGGTGTGTTCACGGTTCTGCTCAGGCTGCAGGTTGATTACAGCTGTTTGAGGAGGTGTGTGTGTGTGTGTGTGTGTGTGTGTGTGTGTGTGTGTGTATGAGGTCACCACGTGCATGACTTATTGGATTTTTATAATGCCTCATAATAACACTCCTGCAGAGACTTGTGGTGTTGGAGTCATCACAGCAACAGTTTATAGTTACAGTATATTAAAGTCTGGTTTTGGATCAGAACCGAGCTGTCATCTCTCAGTGGGTGTGATGGCCTACCTTGATCAGACTGCTGCGTCGAGGGATCGCCTTGGAGGCTGAGTCCGAACCCGAGCTCTCCCACGTCGGGGACTCGCAGCCGGATTCGTTCTGGACCCTCTTCACGGTGTCTGACACGCTGCAGTTCCCGTTCGACACCGGCTCTCCTCGGTGCGTCTC
Organism: Sparus aurata; assembly: GCF_900880675.1. Lineage (NCBI taxonomy): Eukaryota > Metazoa > Chordata > Actinopteri > Spariformes > Sparidae > Sparus > Sparus aurata. The sequence goes on from NC_044189.1 coordinate 20,987,509, forward strand.
CAGGCTCACTCCGGCTCCTCCTGACGCAGCTTTCCAGCCAGCAACCGGTGGACCAGCGGCGCTCTTGTTCCCTCCAAATTCAGCCATGGTGACTCTCGCCGGGGTTCAGACGTGCTGGAAGCTGCGGGGCTCCGGACGCGACGGCGCTGCACACGGACGTGCCATCGTCTGAAGTGAGCGAGCGGCGGAGCGTGCGCCACGAGAGGAAACTTCTCCCCCCTCCCTCTCTCTCTCTCTCTCTCTCTCTCTCCTTCTCTCGCAGCGTCTTCCTACTACACACACACACACACACACACACACACTGAGCGACAGCAGTGACTGACACACCTTCTAGAACTCCGCCGCCAATAACTCAGCGCAGCTCCTCGACAGCGTGTGCGCGTGCGTTCAGGAAACGTAGATGGAGCCTGTCGCCTCTTCCTCCTCCTCCTCCTCCTCCTCTTCTTCCTCCTCCTCCTCTTCCTCCTCCTGGTGATGATGGTTTCTCTCTGTGCAGCAGCTGTATCATCATCTGTTACATGAGCGGCTGGCTTCTGATTTTTCGTCTCCACAGCAACCAAGTGTGCGTTTCTTGGTGCTCCTCTTCTATTAATGTTTAATAATCACTTACTTATGGTTCACAGATCACTTACAATCCATCAACAGGAGCAACTTGTGGGTTGCCAGGTTGGGAAATCTCTCTTTGCACACTTATCGACACAAAAACATATTCAAACCCAACTTTTCTTCTGACTTATAGCTTATTATTACTTAACTGCAGTGTCTGTATTACAAGCCTTTATAAATGACTTATAAGAATTCATAACTGCAGACTTTATATTGCAATGAGCATATTAAAGATTAAAGTATTTAATATCCACAACTGCACACTGGATCATTAAAACACATTATTAATGACTTATAAACAGTTAAAACTGAGATCTGATAATAACAATCATTTCTTAATGATATAGAAACATTTGCAGCAGCAGATATGATGATAAAAACCTTTTTATGATGACTTAACGTTCATGACTGCACATATTACTGTGTATTGAAGTCAGTCATCATCCTTGTGTCCCCAAGTGAATATAAAGTCAGGTGAAGTTTCATAGTCCTCAGAACATTTCTGGATCTTCACAGAGAAACAGAAAAAAAACTGAATTCATTTGAAATTTTGAACTTGAAATTTAGTTTATTTGAAAACAAGGACAGTGCACATTAATAACATTACTGTAAATGCGCCAGAATTAGCCAAGAGGCTATTTTTCATCTGTAGTCCCTAGACAGATGTTAAAGTCACCCTAAAAACAAAACAGAATATATAAAAAATAAGATTAAAATTACAAAATTACTAGCCAGGGCAATCCACAAAACATGCACAGCAGTTAACAAACATGACAAAATAGCACATATAACATCAATTTAGAAAACATCATTCAAGACGCAAGACACATCACACCACAGCATGCAAAGCAGAAGCACAAATACAGAATGCATGCAACACAATAAAGACAAGACCACAATAAGACAGCACGCAGTAAAAAGAGAAGATGGCTGCAGGTTCAGCACTGACGGACCGAGGACGGGAAGGTGTAATCAAGTGTTAGTGCTGACAGAGCTGAGCACCAATTAACCATCTCTTCAAATGAGCTCTGAATAAACTATAGCTATTCAGGTCTCTAATAGTTGCTGGGATGGAATTGAGGACCTTAAAGAACAACTGGGGGTAAATTATCCATGAAACTGAAATTATACATTATTTACACCCTCAGCATGTCAAATTATTTTGGGATCTGGGAGACTCTCCCTCAATTTTCATTTTTGGGTGAACTTACCCTTTAATGAACTCTATATGTAAAATATGCTACTGTTTTTGTATTTTATTTACAGTTTAGACTCAAATTAATGTTCTTTTCTGCTGTGCACCTGTGAAACAATCCCTGTACGTGACTGAACACGCGGCGTAACGCGCCATCAACTGTCTCTCTAAAAATTGAATTGAAATCAAGGTCATGGATTTTACTCAAGGATTCAGGGGGCACACTTCTGTGATTCATTGCTCGTGGACAGACGCCAAGACGCCGTTCTTCAAGGGTAAACGCCAAATTAAAGGGATGAGTTTTCTTTTTTCTTCCCTGGAATGTAATTACTGGAGCACAGAAAGTTCCATGCATGGTCCTGTAGGAAGACTGCCGTCCACATTGCGTCTCTGCGACTCTGTGAGACAAACAACAGGCTCTAAATAGCTGAAATGATTTTGCCTGTTGACACCCTGTTATTCCAATACTTACACAAATCAAGGTCAGTGCCACGTTCACTGACGCAAAACCAGTGTGCTGTATGATTTATGTGACGAAGGTTCCCTCCATTTTCAGTGTAGTTCCTCCACAATAAAACACAGTATCACACAGGGGTAATCATTAAGGGGAACCTTATCTGGAGAAGACAGGAGGTTCTTCCATTTCATTATCGGCCCGCATTAACATAATGTAACGACTGCAATAAAAGCTGTGCAGCAGCGTGTCCTTGCTAAGAAAACGGAGGATGAATTTCTGTGATGCAACACTCAGCAAAGTGTCGTACCCTCGTAAAGTTGTTGGAGGACATTTTTTGTGTTTGGCTCCTTCAGTTCGGCCATTTTCATTAAATGGAAATGCTTCTCTTATTTCTCAGCGGCCCCTGCTGCAGGACATTTTACACCTTTACCTTGAGGAGGCCTGAGGGGACTGTTCCCTTAAGATGTTCCCAAAAACTTTCTTTTTTTTTTTTGTGAGAACAGAACTCCAAGGTTGTGACAAGTGTGGCTCCCACCATCACTGATCATAAGGTCAGCAGTGAAGTCAGGAGCCTCCGTCCAGCTGTGCTCGATGATATATAGCCTGGATTTAATATTGCAGTATTTTTATGCCCTATAATCTGGGGTTGGTATTGCAGCTCAGCTGAAGTCAGACGTCAGATGAATTGTGTTTGAAGCCACAAGTGCTGACTACAGAGAACCTCAAGCAGTGCTGACATAAATACAGCATCAGCCCGGCAGCACCACTCACCAGCCGTCTGAGAGTGTGCAACCATACAGCGAGGATTTTAATATGAACGTCTTCCTTTCACCAAAGTTTGATTAAATCATGAAAAGGCTCAGTGATGATTTGCGGCATCCCGTGTTTAAGTGTGTGGAGCAGCGTTTGTGCTGTACTGAGTCTCAGCATTTCATAATTAAGCCATCAATCTGCTTGTCGGGGCAGAAAATCGACGTCACACACCGAGTCGGATCTCAATCACTGGTGGCGAGGCAGGCGTCTGGCATCGTGCCACCCTGGAGAATGGAAGGGTGGTCTGATATCACACCCTCCCCAACCATTACTGCTCTCCCTGATGATAATTTGACACAATTACCAAAATGCAAATGACTCAGCATTCAAGATATTTTGGCAAGACTTATTAATTATGTGTCCAAATAATGACATGGTTTTTAGTGTTAGTGTCGCCTTGTGAAGTACAAACTGGTTTTAAGTTACAGGTCAGGGCTGGCTACATAGTTAGCATGCTAACATCAGTATCTCTGCAACACAATACACAGACATCTTTGACAGAACGTGAAAAGGTTTCAGTTAATTTAAAATTCTTAAATAGTGCAACTTTAAGTGTGTTTGCATGTATCCTATATGTAAAAATGTAGTATAGAGCCTTTTGTTGTTCCACAAGAATCTGCATGTAATCTGACAAAAGGCCTCCAGTGATGCCACTCATTAGCGAAGTTGCATTGTGGGTAATGTATGCATGGAATATGAAAGGCTTGATGTCGATCGATTCTTATAATTTGTTTTCCAACCGTCCATAACGAGTGCGACGGTGTTATAGGAGTTTAACGGCAGACCAGTGGACTGCTCTTTAAAATATGTCGCCCACGTTACCCACAATGCAATTTAGCCACTGAGTATGTAATTTATCAGATTACATAATGTGTCCTCTGGACCCCCAAAAGGCTTTGTATTACTCTTTTCACATATTCACTAGAACATCACAAACCTGTAAACACGCTTTATTGTGTTGAATTGGTCGAGTTACCCTTTAATGATACACAAGAATATACACATATGGAGTAACCAGTACATACACTGGCATTGTGGTAGACCTGTGTGCTATACTGGTTTGCCTCTGCTGCCATCTAGTGTTTGCCAGCGGAACACACTGCTGGGTGGACCTGTGTGTGCAGAACTACTAGAACAAGTCCAATGTACACCAGACAGATGTTACAGTACAGACATCAACATTCTCATGGACGTCAAACATGGATCGGTTGTTTTGACATTATGTAAACTTTATTAACATGTTTGTAATAACCCGCCACCACTCAGAGACACAAACAAAGAGCAACATATAACATAGATTTGTAAGGTGCATCATAGTGCAAACTGTTTTTAATAATGCAGTGCCACGGTCTGTTAGAGTAGAATAAATATGTAACACTTTGTAAATATTAAGTTGTTTCTGAACTCACAATATCTCCAAAGACATTCTAATACAGCTTGCATACAGCTAATATTTAATATCATTAACTTGAGGGGGTTTAGTCAATTGTCCTGAATCATCAGTTTCAGTCACTGTTACACAACATTCTAATGTCTTATCTGGACTCTTATGTCAATAAATGTAAATGTATAATATCATAAATAGTTTTGTCTGGTTGGTTGTTACATCTAATAAAATCTGTTCCCAATGAATCGGTCTAGATATTCTGCATTTGCGTCTTCTTCAATGAAAAAGATTACCGTGAGATTTCATTGTCATCCACCATGAAATCAACATGTGTCAGTTTCTACCTCTGTTACTTTGGCCAACAATCACAGAGGCTGTATTTGGCACAGACTTCTTTAATAGTTTAATATATTGAATCAGTTCTTAGTCGTCCAGCTGACAGAGGCATGCCACCCCGCGGTTCACCCAGTGTTTCTGTGGCTTGTCAGAGGGCAGCTCGATGGACAGGACGTAGTTGGTCGAGTGGCCGGTGGTGGACAGCGTCCCTCTGCGGGCGCTGGTTTTGTAAACAGGACAAACGTACAGATCGTCATGTATAAATTTGGCCATTTCTCCTGGTTTGAGCTTGATGATGGGCAAGGAGTCAAAGAGGATCTTGGGGAGGGACTCTCCGATCACCATGTTCTCTCTGTCCCAGCGAGCCCCCTCCATGAAAAGACCCTTAATGTAGGCCCCTTCCTCGGGCTTCTCATCCATATGAGTCTCCTCTTTGGTGACCTAGAATGCAACCCAGAGCGTGAAAATCCACCCACTGTTATGATTAGGAATGACAAAAAATAGAGAGAAAATTTAGCAATCCATGCCTCGAATTCAAAGCCGATGTAGTCGATGGGGATGGTGTACTTCCTGGCAAAATTCTGAGCCACTCCAGTAAGAAATGACTGGGTGAAGTAGAAGCCAGAGACCCAGAAGACTATAGGCGGGCCGTTATCTATCCAATCCTGTGAAGACAGACATCCAAGCATACACATAGGTCAGTATATTAAGAAAATCTATTCTCTGTAAAACTATTTGTTTCCTTACCTGAATGTAATAGATTTTATCAATCCATCATGCACATTCAAACAACTTCCCTGACTTGAGAAAAACCGTATACCGGACTGAAAAACTTAGTCTGTGTTCACCTTAACAGTTACATTACAAATATGTGTCCTTCACTGGAGGTCTGTGTGACCCATAACAACCATAAATCTTACTTGTAGGAACTGCAGTCTGGCTAAGAGATCAGTCACGTAGCTCCCCATCGGCTTGAGAGAGGGATATGACTTGGCTGCCCACATAGCGGGCACCTTGCCCACCAGCATGCTGCTGTAGACGTTTTCAAGTTCAGCAGACATAACAATCTGCCCCTTCAAGGCTTTGCGGATGTTAACCAGGCTGATGCGCACCACATGAATGAGTCTGTGAGGAGGGGAGACAAATGTGATCGAAAACAGGTTCTTCTCAGTGTGTCCTGTTCAAAATGATCAATAGTCTTTCCCAATAAGGATATTTTACTCCACAGCAGCACAAGTTGTGATTACCTGTTAAAGCGGATGAGTTCCTGCCTCAAAACAGTATTCATAGACTCTTCGTACATAACTGGGTATTTATCTATCACCAGTTGTATGTCAAAGTCTGCTGGGAGCTTAGACAAGATGTCTTCTGCAAGCTCATCTACTACTTCCTAAAACACAAACAAACGTCAGCACAAAGGGTGAATATTTAACAAGTTTGCTAGTGGTGTCTCTTCTGGGAAATAAGCATGAGCCACAATGTTCCAGACAACAACAGGTAATAATGTGATATTAATATGATATAATAATGCAAACCTGAGGAGACTTAGCCCCGCCTCCTGTCTGCCTGGGCAGAGTCAGCAGGACTCCATCCAGGAGCTGATTGGTCTCTTGATTATCCTTAGTGATGTCAGCGTTGCTATGAAGTCCGAACACACAAGGATCGGCACAGATGGGAAGAGTGCGAATGTAGTCAACGTACGTCTGGAATAAAGAAAATTAATTTCTTTATCAGAGAGGGTGATTAAAGAAATATTTGTCTTATGTAACCGTAATCTTCATCACAGTCCCCTCATGGCCAAACATTAACTAGATTTCATTTCACACAAATATTACACTCAGTGATTAAAACCATTAATCCAGCTGCTGTTTATGTTTACTTTGGCTATAATCATGTAATAAGACAGCTGCTTTATGTGACATGACTAATAATCATGCTACAGCAATAGTTAGGCATTGATCAGAGCTCTGACGGTACCTGATGGGGACCGTGAGCTGGGACATAATACAGATCATCCTCGCACAGGTGGTAGCTCTCCTGCTCTATCAGCTCCCAGCTGTAGAAGATGGACAGAAGCGACAGCAGCAGTCGTCTGTCTTTATCATCAGTCACCCTGCCGCCATAGTTGCACTCGCCTAAAAATGAAAGAGATCAAAATCAAATTGGAAAAAAATGAAACGTTGCTGTGATGTTTATTGAGAAGTTTGAGGTGTGTAGGATGTTATTATATATTATATTCAGAAGGTATCACTATATATACCACTGCTGTACCACCAGCAGTGTCTAACATGGCTGTGAGACTTCTCAGCTGATCCTCAGCACGATAAAAAAAAAATTTCCCTTGCGCACCAAAAAGGGATCACAGCTTGCATTGCCACTCAGCACATCACCTTGCTGCCAGTTTCATTGATATAAATGAATTCCCGGCTGCATTAACAAGTATGACAGTTTCACCTGTAAGGTATGTGAGGGCCTCCAGCGGAATCTCCTCATACTCATCGAGGAACATCTGGATCTGCCTCATACTGATCCTCAGGTCAGACTCATTAAACTCATAGGGAATATTCCAACCTGAGAGAAAACGGACAAACAACATATAATAACAAAGTAATAGTCCAATAAACATAAACAATTTGAATTGATTTTTTTTAAATATCAAAACGAAAAATCACTTAAAATCCTCCAATGTCAATGAAAGACATTACACAGTTCATATTTCTCACCCAGAGGTCCGAAGTTCCTCCTTTCCTGAACCAGAGCGTGGAAGAAGGTGAGACCAAACAGCAGCTTCTGCCAAATGACCTGTTTCTTAGAGCTGCCAAAGAAGGCAGGGTCAGAGATGGGGTGACTCAGGTAAGAGCGCACCAGGTTGGCTCTAATTCCTTTAGGGGGCTCATTGGTCATCTTCAGCCCGTTCTGCAGGATACTGACAGGGAACTTGTCGGATGGATAACTGGTCAACCACAACCTTGGTAGTGGAATAAAAGATACTTAACTTTTATCGTCTTCTGTCGAAAGAGCATGTTTCAGTTAAACTCAGACTCATGTAGAATCAGTTACCTAAAACTGGGCTGTGTGTTCTCTGGGGTAATGGATTCCTCACAGATCCTCTCCAGAGCAGGCATCCAGCTGGTGGCCAGGTGGCAGTTCTGCAGTACCACCCAAGTTCCTGCTTTGATGGCTTTGTCAATCATCTGCGCTGCTATGGGTCCTTGACCCTGTCCAAGAGAAATGGTTTGGATCTTACTGCCTCCCATCTCTAGGTCATCAGCAAACTTCAGCAGACCTGAAGAAACAATATAATTCACAATCAAAAACTTCTGTATTTAATTACAGTTTGACGAGATTGTGTGGCGTTATCGCAAATGTAGAAAATATTTGATTCCTCACCTGCAGTTGGATCAGATCCTGGTGACAACACAAAGATGAGAGGAGAACAGCAGTTGGAGTCTTTGTAACTCCCAGCCAGGTCGAATGTAGGCGGTTCAATGTAAGTCTGTCCCATGTTACCCACAATGAAATTCTGCACTGCTGGAACCAGTTTATCTGGCCTGAAGCATCTGATCACTACCAGTCTGTGCATCCCCACCAACTCATTCCACTGGTCAGGGAACTGGTCCTCATGTGGCTTTCCTGAATCATAGAGCTTCTTCCACTTGGAGATGTTGTCTTGGACGTGATTGAAGAAACCATCCAAGTTTGGAAGTTTGGACGCCCTGACGATTTCAGACCAGGATTTGTCAGACAGCCACTCCGGAGCAGGGTTGGGGAATGGGTTATCCAATGCGATGCCACCTGTCAGAAGGAAGCGCCAGACTTGGTCGTCGACCTGACCCTTACCCTGCATGATGCCAACAGTAAGCAGCAAGGAGAAAAGCAGCTTATCCTTCTCAAAAAGCGAGCGGCACACATTATTGTAGATGCTGAGGGTGAAGTGCTCCACGATGTTGTTGATCCTTTCCGCCACATCATCACTCTTCACACTCTGGGCAATGGAAAACAGGTAGAGGTTGATGAACCAGGTCAGGGAGTACTGGTACATAGGCTCGATATTGGCCAATTCTGAAATACAGAAAAATAAAATGGAGGAGTGCTCCGCCACAGGACGGTAGCCCATGCGAGTGTCATCAATCTCTTTCTCTGTGACACTGGCAATTTTTTGCTTCTCTGAGATCTCCTCAGAGAGGATTTTAGAGGATGACAAGATCTTAATGGCAGTCTCGTCCTCCAGGATGTTCCCCTCAGAAGAGGAAAGCACTTGTAAGATCTTATCTTCAATTTCCTTCAGCTGCTTGTTGTTGGCAGCGCCCTCCAGAATGAGCTGGTTCTTCTTCTCCTCCAGCTCAGGTCTCTCTTTGGCTGCTACAAGCCCTAAAAGCTGGTCCTGAAGGCCTTGTGGCGTGATCATGAAGTTCAGCAGACAGACTTTGACGGCCACCTCTGGGAGGTAGTGAGGGTTCCTCAGTCCGGTGGTCATGTAGAACAAAAAGTCTTTAGAATATTCCACGATATTCTCTCCTATTTTCATGTACTCAACACCCTGCTGTTTGAAGGTCTGCTTCAGCAAGACAGGTTCCAGAACCGGATCAAGTTCCTCTCCAACGTTCTCTAAAAGAACTGGGGTTCCAAACTGGATGCAGTTCTCCAAAACTCTCACATAGTTTCCATCAGACAGTTTGATAACAGCAAGATTATTGGCCTTCTCCATGTTCTTGACCCACTTGTTAGCTTGGCCTTGAGGGTCAATCATCAGCGGCCACCGACGAGAGTTGAACACAATGATACCATTGTCTGTGGAGAAGGAGTCCACTGGTAGTCCAGCGATCTGCCACGCCCTGATGGCCACCTGGTTACCCAGAGTGTTACTGAGGGTAAAGTCCTTAGAACAGGGGATGTTCTTCTCCTGGCACAGGATATGCCACTGCTCCTGGCACTCTATACGGTAGTCTACTGTAAATGCCCCAAGGTAAGATACAATTCCTGAAGAGAGGAGTATATCACCTGTCAGGTTGGTGTATCTGCAGAGGGAAATATATCAACAATTAATAATTCATTGATTAATATTAAACATCAGACACACCACACCAAATATCATGACAATTAATGAAGAGAACATTTTGATATACCTAATCCCAAGTTGCCTTGCGGCCTCCGTCCACCTGTCCTTCTCCCCACCCAGTCCTCCTATCAGTTTCTCTGCCCTGATCAGCTTCTGAGAACACAATTCAATGTTGTCCTCCAGCTCTTTCTTCTTCTTAATCATGGCATCCAATTCATCATTCAGGCTCTGCAGTCTGTCCACAACTTCTTTCAGCTCAGCTCTTTTCACAGACAACATTTCCATCTGTACACTCAGTTCGTCCTCAGCAAGTTTCAGTCTCTCTTTCTTGGGCGCTACCACTTTGGCTACACGCTCATACATTTCCATTGCTCGCACCCATTTGCAGAGACCCTCGCAGGCCGAGGAAACATTTTTAATGACAGAGGGCTGGAAGTCAGGGTTGTCAACAAACTTGTCTCTGATTTTCTTGATGTACGGTGCAGGGATGTTGTCTTTGTCGTAGGCTTTGAGGCTGTCCAAAAACTTCAGGTCTCCAAGGAGCTTCTTTGAAGGGCCCCAGAAGTCCTCAATCATCTTACCTTTGAAATAATTACATGAAATAGTCATTCTGTTGTCAATTTTAAATGTAATCACATTTTTTTTTTAATTGTCAGTGAGAATATTGCTAGATGAAATAACATTTTCAGAACTATGATCTCACCGGTGCCAGAAGGATCAGGTTTCCTCTCAGGTTTGATGCCCTTCATGATGCAGATGGACTCCATGACTAGTTTGACTAGACCTGGTGGATTCTGCATAGACTTAACAACTGTGATGTCTGAAGGTTTTAAGGTGTCCAGGGCTGAGAGGGCAGCCTCCAATGCAGGCATTGCTTCTGCCAAGTCGCCCTCACACTCATCCTGAAAGACACAAAAATCTGCGTCTGATGCATCTTAAAAACAGTTTGCAGATTTATGTGCACTTTGAGAAAAAAGATGAACACTAATGTACACGAGTTATGGACTTTTGTACAGTGGCTTCTGTAATACATGTATACCTTGATGGCTTGGGCTGCAGCTGCTGCGTCATTAGCCACTTTCTCATCAGCAGACACAAGTTCTTTCTTAGCATCCACCTCTACTGTTTCCCCCTCTATCTTCACCATCATCTTATCTGTTTCAGCTGAGGTCTGGATAAGCTCTGGCTGTAAGGCTGTCAGCTCCTCCTGCATCACTGACACCTGTGGACATAGAATCAAGTTTGCTGATGATTTGCCAATTAAATACAGTAAGATTCGAGGTCATATTACTCGACAGGGTGCATCACCTGAGATGCAGCAAACTCCAGTTTCTGGAGACCAACGATATAGCGGTTCCTTGCAGTATCCACTTCATTCCTCTTGACAGTGAGCAGATTCTTGAAGGTGAGGATGAGTTCCAGGTAGGAGGTGGGCGTGACATAGTTGTGTCTCCTCAGCTGGGAGAGGTATGTTTGAGACATATCTCCAACATTTGTCTGGAAATTCTTGCACATCTCCACCACCCTGAGATCATGGGAAAAAAACGGTCTGTATACTACTCAGTCCTAGATTCAAATTGCAACTGTTAATGAGACGGAATGAGTTCGACTTTTTACACCCATCTTATGTCCTTACTCCAGTCTGATGTCATTGTCCATTTCCACATCCTCCAGGAACTTGTGGGCCACCATCTCCAGAGCATCATCTGGCCATGCATGGAACCAGTCAATGGTGCAGCAGTTGATAAGGGAAGGGAACATTCTAAGACGGTTCCTAAATGCATCACCGATAGGACTCATGGCTGTTGAAAACAATAATTCCCAGTTACGTAAAAACTTACGTAAAACTTCAGTCAACAAAAGGACATATCAATCTGCCTACCGAGCACAATGTGAAGGTTGGTCTTCACACGGTCAATGAAGAAGTTGTACATTGAGAGCGGAGTGGCATCAATCTTTTTGCCCTCCATCCGGGCAATTCCCTGCACCTTGTCTATGATGTCTGCACGTTCATCCGCAGCAAAGAGGTTTGGCACATCACCAGTGTTCAGCAGCATGTTGACGTCTTCCAACATGGCCTCATCCTTAATCTGGCTGTCATTGAACAGGAACACCATTTTCTTTCCCTCAATGCCTGCTTTAAGCATTATCTTCTTCAGGTCATCGCGCCAATCTGACATACTGTAGTTCTTGGTCAACTCAATCTGGAACAGGACGTAATCATTGATGAAGGTGCCCAGCTTGGTGGTGCTCTGACGCCCTGAACCGCCAATGCCGACGAGAAGAAGGTGGCCGTTGTCTTGTTTTAGCACACGGCAGATGCGGGAAATGTGTTCAATGGCAAACTTGAACATTACAAGGGACATGGGGGCCTTGCTGCAGCTGTTGCTCTCATCCAGGTAGAACTCCATCACCCCTTGTAAGGCAAACAAGTCTGTGATTTCATCGTAAGCCTTGACATCAGAATCAGGCTGGGCATAGTCCCCGAAGAACAAGCTACGGATGGTCTCGTCCACTACGTTACCATCAGGGCTGAGGTGGCTCAGGAGCTGGAAAACGATGGGAGAGATTCTCGATTAGGGATGCAAAGTTTGCACAAATTTTGTATTGATGGTCGTCTGCCTTAAGAATTGATTATTAGTTAATCATTAATGGGCAAAACTGATTTTTTAACACATTCATTGAGTGTGTATGTGTGCACTAAACAAATATGTACCTTTTCCACACTCTTCTTAAAGAAGTCTGAGGTTCTCTCTTTGACGATGCTAAAGAACGTCTCCTTGTCTTCACTGTCGATGAGTCGGTCGTAGAAAACTCGGTAGACCTCATGGATCCACAGGCGGATCAGTTTGTCTCCATCCTGACATATAAAGCCAACATACAGTACATGAGGAAGAGACAGAGCAATTCAGAACAATCTGATTAAACATGTGATTTTTGTTTTCACTCCTACCTGCATGTGTGTGTGTGGAGCCAGCAGCACGCCTCGTATCACTCGGGCAAAATCTCGCAGGTTGAAGATGTAGTGGGACTTAGATGGGGTTGGAAGGAAGCTGTCCATGGCGTCCTTATAGACTGCCATGGTGGCCTGAACCATGATCTTGCCTAGCCTTGGACACAAGACAAAATACAGTGTGTCTCTCTGACTAAGAAAATGTATATAATTCTACTACTCTATGGTACATATTTGATGAGCTACCTGTAGAAAGATGCATCAAAGCCTTTGCTGAAGTGCCAATCGGTGATGGAGCTGAATATCTTGGTCAGTGTTTCATCATCAAAGGCATCAATTGAGAGGACATTCAAGTGGCGGGTGAAGCGGCCTGGCAATCCAAGCATTTTGTGATTATCAGTTACAGTAAACAACAATGCTGCTGCTTTCTTTTAAAATATTACTAATAATAAATCATTCATTACTTCAATACCTGTAACGTCATTTTTCCCACCACCAGGAGGCCCCATCGCAGACAGGAAAAGAACATCCACTATGTCCAGTCTGGAGGTGTCCTTCTTGTCATACCAGTGATGATGGTCGATCCACTGCCTAAGCAGCTCGATTGGGGGCTGCGCGCCGTAGATTTCCTTGGCTGGCATGTTCAGATCATCTATGTAGAAAAGATGACTGTCAATATGTGACACTCTCCCTCAATAATCTACTTTTAACCCTCCAGTGTGAGATCACACCATATATGCATCGTTCTTTACCAACATAGATGACACACTTCTTCCCAACAGGAGGTCCAAACACGCCCTTTCTTCTCCGGTCCAACTTGGCAAAGATGATGTCTTGTGTCTGATTTGCTGAGGTCCGGGCTGAGAAGTTGATACAGTTGGGTGTGTACTGCTCTTTAGGCAGCTTAACGAGGAAGCTTTTGTTGATGACAGATTTGCCGGTGCCAGTGGGCCCGACAAACAGCATGGGTATTTCATGTGCCATGTAGGTACGCAGGAAGAAAAGCTGGCGTGCTGTCTCCATGGTTGGGATGATCAGATCTGACACCTGGTGAGTTAAAGCAGATTCTTAGCGATAAGTGGACGGTGGCATGTTTAGCTGCGGCAACCTCTGTGACATAAACACACTCACATTGGCCCCAGCTGGAATAGCGTTTTCATTTTTTGTGATTGAATCAGTCCATACGTTCCACTTTCCTTGTCCATCCTTATCGAAGTAGTAGTCATAGACAGTGCCTGTAAAACAATAAATAAACATGATGTTTTATTAATCTAAACAGGCAGATTTTTAACTGGTATAACAGCTTTGTATTTAACATTTTTTATTAAATTTTGTGACCTCTCTCTGGGAAGAGGTTGGTCTTTTTGAGTTGGACACTCTTAGGTCGAGGGTGCTCATCGTCCATGCCCATGATGAGATTGCGGTAGAAGACATCAAACTTCTTACGGCTGTCCCCAGTGATGGTACCACCCAGAGTCCATACAACCGCGAAGAGGAACAGACCCTGCAGCCACATAGTTATCTGCTGGCTGGACATCTGTGTATCATTGTCTCCTGATGCAGAAATTTCATCTGGGTGTGGACAGGAATGTTAGCACACACATGCACAGACACTGACAAAAATAATTATGCATGAATAATCGATTAAAGGTGATTCATACGAACCCATCAGGCAGGTGTACAACTTCATTAGGCTGTAGGTCAAGTGAATGGGAGATGTCTGAACAACAAAGCGACACTCTCTGTCTATAAAGTCCAGACAGGGCTGAACTAGCCAATCAAACAGGTCCACTATCTGCAGGACAAAACATCAAGAAGCACATATAAGTCACATCATACTGACATCGTGAAAGACATTTGGGTGAGCCAATGAAGACATGCATTCTGTAATCTCACCAGTTCTCTATGTTCTGTGCTCAGACTGTCAGGCAATGTGTTCATGTAAGAATCTCTAAAAGGAGACCAGCCCAGCTGATGAGGTTCCATGTAGATCATTCCACACCTTCAGACAGATCGTTACATAAATACAGTAAGTTTGTTTTTCAACATGCCACCAACACTGTTCCAGCTTCTGTCTGTGTTACTTACCTACTGACGGTAGCTGGAGAGGCTTGCTCCAGGTCAGCAGTTTCAAAGATCAGACTCATCTTGGAACTCATCTGGATGATCTCACCACTCATCAGACAAAGCTAGCACAGAATAAAGTGAACAACTAATTTGAAGACTTTTAATCAAAGGTAAATCCTTGACAAAAACTATAAATGTACACACAAATGTCGCTGAATCTGGTCAGCACTGATTTAGATAACTGGTTGTGGATCAATGAAGGGAAAGCCTGACCAACTAATTTAGTATTTAACTGCTATCAGCATGTAACATCTAGCAAACCAACTAAACAAAACTACAGTCCAGCTATAGAAATGTCCCGTACCTTCTTGTTGTCGTCTAGCACGGTATTCATGTTTTCAATCCAGACAGCATCAATGGGCCCATCAAAGATGATCCACTGTCGGTTATCTGAGGTGGAGATAGCCTGATCCCTGTAGGAGGTGGCCAACACGCCATCGGACCACTCGTGGCTGACCGGATCGAAGCAGCCATACAGCTGACCCATGGTGATGGCCTTAGGGTTGATGATGCAGTAATTCACTGCAAACTCCTCCATCAGCTCGGCTGAAACAGGGGAGGGAGAAAGAATAAACTCTTATGATGTAAAAAACAGGGTGGCAGCCACAAGATGAATGTTGACTGAAATGGATACCTTTATAAAGGTCTCCAAGAGCAGCAGCAAGAACTTTATATGCAGAAGTCTTTCCTCCAAGAGGATCTCCAACTATCATGAAACCATGGCGTACCAACATCATCTCGTACACCTGCGCATAATCACAAATCAAATCCTTAGTACATATATGTGGTTGAAGTCAACAACTAACCCAACAACTTTCATGAGTCACAGGTATTAGAAACCAATACTCCTCTCTGGCACCTGGATAATCTTGCCAATGAACCATGGGACAGGCTGGAGGTTCAATTTAGCAATGTTGTCATTAAGAGCCTTGAGGAGGAGATCATAGTCTGGTTTTGGAAGGACCACTCCAGGGAATAAATCAGAGATGATACCCTGTGGACAGCAGCAGGAGAATTGAGTGAAATAATCAGTACACCAACTGAGTCATTCATAGAAATGCACTTGGGCTTGCTAAAAAATGTGTCACCTGAAACAGCGGCACATCCTGTGCCAGAAACTTGGCCATGTTTACGTCCATCAGCGCCCTCAGCAACAGAACGCTCTCATTCTCCTCCGGGTACTTCAGCTTCAGATTCCCTGCTGCAGTCAGCACAGACTTCACAGCTCGCATGCCGTAGTCATAGTGGTGTTGGGACGACAGCTGCTCGGAGCACAAACGGTACGTGGCCACGATTTTCTGGGCCAGACTGTCAGTAAAATTGTAAACGATGAGGCTTGGTGACTGAATCAACCGGGAGTCTAGCCCAGAAAAAAATATGCTAACTAAAAATATTTTGTCCAGGACACCATTCACACATACCTGCGAGATTCAATGAAGCCCATGGAATATAAAGAGATTTCTCCAATGAGACCATAGTCTGGCACCATCATGGCCACAGTACGGAAAAGAGCCTATGACGAGATTGACACGTACACATCCAGTTAATATTCTCTCACGTAACATTTCTCCTGTTTTTTCTTCATCATCAGATTCTGCTGAATCATGTTTCAGACTACACAACAGTGCTACCAGGAAGTACCTTTAGGTTGTCAGGCAGCTCGGCTCTGCCAGCGTAACCAGGGTTCATGGTGATGAACACAGAGCAGGTCGGGTTTAGGGACAGCTCTGTCCCCTCAAACATGAAGGTCTTCAGATCCTTGGCAACGGCCTGTTGTATGCAGAGGACCTGCTGAGCCACCACAGAGAGCACCTCCACCTATGATGCGCACACACACAACACACACACACACACACACGCAACATATAAAATGATGGATTTTCTAACACAAAAAGGTGCCTTTAACTGGCTGTATAAAAAAAGGTGCATTGTAGACAATAATAGAGCTACAATCTGCCATTTCATTTTTGTTTTTTAGAGTGTAGCAGCAGTGTTTTGTGTGAGCTTCAATCTGTCATTTACACCCTTTGTTAGGACAGCTTTAAGTGTATTAAAATAATCCAATCAACTTGGCATAAAAGCAAAAGAAGTGTCTCTACATCCTGCTGAGCTGTGAATGAGCTAAATTTGGCAGGGTGTCTGAGTAGGAGGAAAACAGATTTTGTTATGGGTTTTCAAACTTAATTCCAAATGTTTAATGGTTCTTAACCTGATTCTTTACCTTAGAAGCCAAACTGGCTTCTTATTATTACCTTTTTTTTAACATAACAACAATAACCACATTGAGAAAAACAAAACAATCCTTAATCTTACATTAATCGAATATTTAGGCTACTATTCAGTTAAATGAGTCTAATTAGATTGAACAGATTTGAACAGTAGTCGTGCTCACCTCAATACGGTTGAACTCATCAAAGCAGGCCCATGCTCCAGACTGAGCCAGTCCCTTAAAGAACTTACTCATGGCCTTGTAGTCCAGACCATCGGAGCAGTTGAACACCACACACTAGAAACACATACAAGCTTTACTATATAATAGTAATAAGGATGTAATAATATCGACATTAAGACAAAAACACATGAAATGCAGATCAGAATGCTACTCTAAAACACTTGTTTGTACCTGTTTAGCCAAAGCTTTTGCCAGATCTTTTGTGGTCTCAGTCTTGCCAGTTCCAGCTGGACCCTCCGGAGCTCCCCCCAAGTTCAACTTCAAAGCCCCCATTAGAGTTCTGGTGTCGCACAAAGTCATATGACCAAACCATACAAGAGAAGAGAACTTAGCATCTTGGACATGTGTGTTACTGTTAGAATATGGCTACACTAAGGCCAGCCACAGACGAAGGATCAGATATACTGTAAGTTACCTGTAACAACGGTCAGTAAGTGGTGTGATTACAAGACGTGGGGAATTTCCCAGATATTCATAGCCATATTTCAGACAGGTGGTGATCATGCGCAGCATCACATCGCCGTCTTCCCAGAAGTAACGCAGCTGAGAAATCCATGCAAAGTCATTCAGGGAGGAGATGCGGTCCTCTGACAGTTTTGCTACAACATCTCGAGCTAGGAGAGAAAAAAACATAAGAATTTTTTTGCAAGCTAGATCCAATCCACAGACTGTATCTTATCTTTTTAAAATAACTCTTATATTACCATGAACATCGATAACAGTAAGAGCACCAAGGGTCATCCTTGCCCCTCCTGGCAGCTTCCCACGCACCAGCTCCACAATATCAGCAATCTGGGCATTGCACTGGTCCACATAAGCCTGTGGGTGGAATAAAAAATCATATGGTTAACTACGTTTGGTGAATAATTATGTCATTTTTGAGCTTAGAAGTCATTCCATGTGGAAAGCTAGCAGGGAATGCACTGGTGGATTCAAAGACTGACAGACAGAGAGTTGGTCTGGATGGCTTCAGATACTTCAGTGGTCCAAAAGATGGAGGAGGCACAAATGACGACTTGGCCGGGCCACTGCAACACCCACTTCTTTCTGGGGACCTACCAAAAAAAAGTAGTATTACACAGTGGAGAGTTTTGCACACTTCTTAAATTCATCTGAACCAGACAAAATGGTAATATTTGCAATTTACACTTTTTTGATAACTTTTTTTTTCCGATTCTTCTAAAACTGCTGTAAAGAAATGATGTCTTGTTTTATAACAATCCCTATATCCAGTACACGTGCTTACATTTGCGTTTAGTCAACCTAAGTTAATCACAGATTAAAAAATTAAGCTCTGACTCTAAATACCTCAGGATACTGAATCACTCCTTTATGGATGACATGTCGAACACTCCTAAGCATCAGCTGCTCCACCTGCAGCAGCCACTTCTCCACCATACCCTAAAAATTAAACAGTCAGTCTGCCACATACTGCATCTCCACCAAGTAAAATATGCTGACAAAACAGAAATAAATGAATATGAAATATCTATGACCCTTCTATACCTACCAGTTGAATTTAAAAATATATTAAACAAATACTGACACTATGTTTGAAAACGCTAACTGTTTTGTTACCTTGGCTTGAGCTGGATAAATCTTTACTGTTAAGGGCACAGTCTCCCCCTCAGAGCTGATCATGCCAGTGATCGCCATGTCCTTGGTGAATTCCAGTTTGGCGATGCCCTCGAAGCACTTCTTCAGGTGGGGCTGCACACACAGCGGGTCTTTGGTCTGTGACAGGATCTCCAGCAGCTCGTCGTTGGACAGGAAGAAGAACCTGGGAATGTGAAGAAGAGGAAATAACCACCAACAAAAAAGACTGTTTATGCAAGAGCTCATTGTGTCATTCTGTAACGATAATGTACTATTAGGGATAGTGCTATCAATACCTGGGGAAATAGAGCCTCTTCTTCTCCAGGTAGGTATTGAGGCCTTTCTGGATGTCATCTAGAAACACATTGGACTCCTGTAGCCGTCCCAGCATGTTGGGCTGGCTTGTAGCCACCAGCACATGTGCATCTTTAACCTGGACCAGTGAATTCACACAGCAGCCAAAGTGAACCAAAGTACATGAGGCTCAATTTTGGCAGACTTAAAAAAGAATTTGTGCATCAAGAGGGTCTTACCGCCTCGCCGATGATGTTCTTCCAGTAGCCGTCCACAATGGCAAACTTACGTCCCTCCTCAGGCATTTGGGCAATGATGTCCTCAGAGCTGAAGATGGGTTCAAGGTAGAGCCAAGTGGCTTGACACTTCAACATGGAGTCTATGATGTCCTGCATACTTAGCAGCTTGTCCTCCCATTGCTAGGTAGGAAAGTAATGTGAGAATAACACAATTATAGAAACAACAAGCTATACCTGCAGCATTTTACAATCCTAAAACAGCCACATCATACTCAATAAATAATTATTACGGAGAGGAACCCACAAAAAGGAAAACAAGATAGCAGGGTGAAAACTATACACCAGCAGTGTGGCAGTGTAAACTAAATATTTTGAGACCAAGCTTTAAAAAAGACATGTGGATTCATAAGATTACTATGTATTGACTATCAGCCAGCAGTCCTCAAACAGGTTGTTTCAAGCCTTTTTATGGTAATTTTATGACTTCAAACAAACCCAGTTTCACTGTTGTATAAAATGGTGCTACTGAGGTTGTGTTGGTACAATACAGACAATTTTGTTACTTGTTCTGGCATGAAATTGAGCTTGAATTTTTACCGGCTCAGAACACCTCTCATTGCAGACAAGTTATTTTTGTGTCATGCGTTGGCAGAGGTGCACACACAGAAGTGACAGCTTATTTTGTGTATGTTTAATTTAGGCTCGTTGACTTTTAGACACATTTTTAGTTGTAAAGTCATAACAAAATCATATGTTTTTATTGATGCGTTATAGCATTTTTTCCAATAAACAAATAAACATGAGAAAGAAAAACAGATAAACAAAAAACACTCTGCCACCACCCACCAACAGCCCTGGTATGGTAGAAATGTGTCTGCATTTACAAATGAAAAATAGATTAATTCATTCTGAATGGTATGAGGACCTAATGTATGTTCACAGAGTATATATTGTAAAATTAAGTAGACAATAAGAGCACAGGAGAACAAGTTTCCATCGTTATTAACAAGACAAGAGGGTTGAATAAAAGAAGTAAGGTCTTAAAGGAGCCCAGCACTTTTTCATATGCTGCCAGTTTCCTCCTCACGCTACACAAGATCTTTTCAGGTGTGTTATAGGATATGTAATGATTTAACCTTTAGCCACTGTGAAGGAGGATGTTCAGATTTTCAACTTACTAGGACACACTTTTTTTTACCAGCTTTGCCCGCAAGTAATATGAAGTAACTGTCTTTTAATACGGTTAGAATTTAAGACCTTTTATGTCTTGAGGGATCCACAGTGAGAATAAATTTCCTTTTTTTTTATCAAATATAAAGTCATAGAAATGAAAATGTCAAAATATTATATTGTGTTAGATTGTTGATTGTAGCAATAATTTATCTTTAGCTGCTTGTAGGAGTATGCAATAAAGGTCCTGTATCCATCCTACAGCAGCAGGATTGATGTGTGATTTTGAAGTTTTAGGAAAAGATAAATCCTACAGCATGATTAATCAGCACCATTGTTCTATTCTTTATGTAAAGAATGAAATAAGACATTCAGTTATCTTATTTAAGCAAAGTTCACAAGGGCAACATTTATTATTCATACCTACTGACCAATAGAGGAAAGGCTTTATTATCTCTTTCAGGTGCTCAAGGGGACCAAAAGTGATTTGTCTTGCCGTGTCTTACCTTACAGTCAGCCTCTATTGGCTTGATGAAAGGTGAACCTCGCATGGTCTGTGTCTTTATAATGTGGTCATCAAGAAGCATTTGGATGTCATCCACTGCTGACACAATATGGGTACCCTATGACGGAACATCCAGGCTATTTAATGCAAGTCGATGTCAATGTTGTTGTAAAAAAATTCATGGGCAGCAACATAACCAACATAAACATTCAGGATGTAAATCTTTATAAGAAGTTACACTGACTATGTCTTAGCTTGAGGTGAGTCTAGGTAAATGTATGTGATTGTGAATGAGTTCGTCATACTGTATCTCTGTATTGAGTGAAAGAGAACTGCAGCTCATTCCATTCAATTTTCATCTTCTCCATGGATTTTTCCAGAGAGTACTCTTTACTGGCTGATGCTCCAATCTCTTCCAACCTAGCGTACAGAAGGGGAAAAAAAAGGATCCATTGCCTTGTGATCATGGTGGGTCTTTCCATAACTCAGCAAACATATTAGAGCGGCCCGGAAAGTCTGAATTTTGGACTACTTCTACCTTGAAGTCAAATGTCAGTGTTATGAACTGAGCTTTGACGTATTCAGTTCAGCCCTAAAATGTATGATTAACATAAAATCGGGCTGACATTCTTACAAGTCACGGTTATCTTTTAAAAGGCTGCATACTCATTTTGCTCTCTACATGCACTCCAACATGGTGGAATGTCTTACTTATTGGAGAACTTGGACAGCCCCAGGTCCAACATGTTCAGCAGTGAACTGCTCTCATCTGGTTTGACATCGAAGTTCACGATGCTGCTGATCTGCAGGCACATAAATTATTCACATCAGCTTCGTGGATCACAGGAGACGAAGGACACTTGGTCCTTACTAAGTGAATCTGACACTGGATTTCTATCAGTGTCAGCTGATCTAACAAAGCAAAGAAAAGATAATGAATTTAGCCGACCTCCTCCCAGTGGCGGTCTTTGATGCCGGGGTTACAGATGGTGGTCAGAATGGGCAGGTGCTGCTTGAACTGGTCTATCTTGCTTTTGAAACTTTTGGCCACGCGATAAGGCCCGGGAAGATTAGAGAAAGATTTGGTCAGCTTATGCATGGTCCTCCACATGGTGTCCAGCTCATCAGAGATTTTCTCGGCATCCAGGTGTCGGAAAGGACCTAAGAGTTAAAAGATCAAGGAAGTGCATCAATGTGAAAACAACTTTTTGTGGTCCATTAGTTGTATTTGTGCTATTAAGAGCTTTTTGAACGCAGTCATGAAGTATCCATGAGAAAATACAAACAATGGGCGTGGTTTCCCAATTTAAGTCACCTACCATTCATCCACTCTTCTGACATGCTCTGAAAGTTTAGTGCTGTGGTCCAGAGCTGTTCATACGGCTGTTTGTCAGCTATCAGCGTTTGGAGCATCGGGAACTGGCTCTGTTCTTTCTCCAGCAAAGTCTGCTCGTTGTTGATGTCCTGGAGGAACGATAGCAGTACAAACATCTTCAGGCTACCATCTGAAAAATTACTTTTAGGATCAAGTAAGATCTATGTTTCGCTTGGGTAATCAAAATATAAACGCATATGTGCAGTATCCAACACATGTACTTCAGTCTCGTGATGTTGAAGTGCAGTGCTTACCTCTAATTCAGTTAGAGCAGCCTCTAGGTTGGCCGTGATTTGACCGAGATTTCCCACATTGTTCCTCATCATCTCTATGTTCATCATATCCTTCTTTTTAAAGGCCTGTATCTCCTTGTCCATATCCTGCAGCCGCTGCTCAAAGTTCGATATCCTGAGACAGTCAAAAAGAGATATAGTAGTTGGAGACACTCTAGTTGGTTTAGTATGTCAGATAGAGTGGCAACAATTCAGTTAATCGATTAGTTGTCAACTACTAAATTAATCACAAAGAATCAGTAAAGTCATTTTTCAAAATGATCTGATTCCAGCTGGTTTCTTGACTCCTCTATGACAGTAAACTAAATATCAGATTGACGTTTTTTAAAAAAAAAATAATTTTCTGACATGTCAACAATGAAAACGTTGTTTGATGAAGCCCAATTGGCAGAGAATACTGACTGTGGCATGATTTCCTGTTAGAGCTTTAGGGAAGATTCTTAAACAGTTGTTTCTATATATCTTATTATTTTCTCCATACCACTTCATACAAGGATGTGAGAAAATACATGGACAATGTGTGTTTGGGTCGGATGTATTGAAATCTAAATTTACTGCCATTTTCCATCTTTAAGCCAAAAGGTCTCATGTACAACATCACATTCAGCTGCGGTGGCTGCCACTTGTACAGACCCAGGAGTGGGATAAGCATTCATTCAGTGACCTTGTATCGAGATAGTCCTCAGCTTCTTCTCTCATGGTGGCAAGACGACCCTTGCTGTGATCAAGCTCAGTCAGGATCTGACTGGGCCACTGAAAAACAGAGGAGTTTAGCCTCAAGTCGTCAGCTAAAGGAAAAATAACAGAGGAAAAAAAGACAATTTTATTAAGGCTTTATTCCAAAAATGACAGACTGATAAACTGAATGTTTAGCTACAAAATAAGTCTTCTATGATGGTGTGTGTGTGTTTGAGACTGTTTTTGTAAAAAACCACAAGAGGTTTCACACACAGGGTAGAATGGTGTAGTCCAGGAGGAAGCAGAGGCGGTATGCTGCCTCATCAATCTCATCTGTCAGCTTGTGAATGGTCACCTCACTGGTCTTTTTAATGAACTGGATTAGAGTCACCAACTGCTCTGTGGTTTGTGGGGTACCTCTGATGGTCTCAGTAATCTCCTCATACTTTTGACAGATCCTGGGAAAGAACGACAGCTTTTGATTGACATTGTTTCTCTTTGAATTTAAAGTGACAGTTAACTCCAAAATATAAAAATGCATGTTTTTCTGAGTGTATATCTACTCATGGATGTGAGGCTTATGAATGTAGGATGTAAAGAGTAACACTGTCCTCCTCAGCAGAGCTGTAATGTTAGCTAGCAATGATAGCTTTAAGTAAGTATGTAACTGATTTCCTGGTGACACTGAATAAAGAAAATAGATTACATGATCAATCTAGCAGATACTTTGTGTTGTTGAAGTTACAAAGGTTTAAAGTTGCAGATAGTTTCCTCTCACCCTTTGTTAAGATCTCGGTTCTCCTCTACTTGGAACGTAATGATCTTGTCTTTCAGTCTCTCAGAGCGGTCACACAGGTCATCATTCAGATTGCCAGCATACAGGCAAAACATGGACAGAGGCACAGTGACGTGCAATGAGGCAATCTCTTTCCACAAGTGATTGAAGCTGTCGATTTTCTGAGGATTGAGTGAGGGAAAGATGACTTTGAAGGAGCAAGTACACAACCAAGGCCAGCATGAAAACATAAAAAGTTCAGAGTAAAGTTCAGATGGAACGATTTAATTACCTTTCTGAATCCTTCTAACGAGTGCTTCTCTTTGAGGAAAGCTGATACCTCTTGCTTTGCTGCATGGTCCAGTAGATTGCTGTATTTTTGATATACATTCAAATACCTGAGGAATAACATGTAGTATTAGCAGTTCTTTTACATGTTTTGGGAGATCAGAATAATTTAACACATATATTTGGTTGATGTTTTCATTACTTTTTAGGTCCCAAGGTGTTTCTGTGGAAAATACCCTCAGCTTTGTTGATTAGGTTTGTAACCAGCGACTCATCAGGGCTCACGGTGCGAAGGTAAAGGTTGCTGATATCGGGAAAGAGGTTACATTCCACCTGGCCAAAGATTATTACAGATTATCCATGTTTGTTGTTTAAAAACATAAATTAGATGGCAATAAAATAATCTAAGCTTGGAGTGCTCAGGATATACTCTACCCTCGGGAGCATCTCAGCACTCTTGATGATTTCCATGAAGGATCTCTGTATGAGTTCCCAACATTCCTCAAAGCTGGGAATAAAGTTAATGTGAGGCTCATTCACTTGTAGTTTCACCAGCAGCACCTGAGACTGGACATACTTCATCTCATCGAACACCTCGTCAAAGTCATTGCCATACTGAGGAACACAGAAAAAAAGGGTGAAAAATCTGAGTACACTTACACACAATTCCAAACACCAATTTTATTGTCTTGTCCAAACCTTGTGTATGGCAAAGAAATATAGCAGATCCTGTAATGAGTCTATGACCAAACTTCTGAGCTGCAGTGACATGAGAACAGCCACACAGCTGAATAACTCCTGGACAGCCACCGGGGCCTCCTGCTCACTCTTGGGGATGAAGGGCAACCACAGGTCGACGAAGGTTTCAAAAACTGATGCACACTGAGGCAGCCACCTGAAAGAAGATGGTCAAGATGAGATCACTTCAGCATTATTATGTGATTAATATTGAAGCATAATAATTGAAAAACATTTTATTAACAAAAAAAATTCCCATTAGCAGTCACAACACAAAAAAGTAGGTAAAAAAAAATAATTTGTTATTTTTCACTTGCAGAGGGCCACTTGTGAATAATTGGCTGCTCATTTTGTGTTTTCGCCTCCTTTATCATTTCTTTTTTTTTTAATTGCAGATTTTCTGAATCATGGTGGTTGCAGGAGGACTTCATTTATTGTAAACAGTAAATAAACTGTGTCAGTTTACAGTTGGGAACATTAAAATTTTGAGGTACATGCTGAGATATAAATGAGGTGCAAAATGTATTGAAAACAATCTCCTCCTTTGAAAAAAATCTATGTATTTTTACATGAAAACTAAAATTTGCAAATCGAACCAAAATGTGTGTGACTTCTTATCTTAATTCTTCACTTTGCAGTAATGAGAATCTCTTTCCAAGGGCACTTGAGGTAACAGAATACCTGATGCCGACTGCACTAGTTTCTACAGGCATTACATCCCTTATTTACTCCCTGGTTCTTATTGAAACAACCCAACAGAGACACATAATGTCCTCTGGACTGAGTATGGCTGTCATGGGAAACCGAGACATTGCAGAATAATTGTATCCAAGTGAGCGCAAATTATTAACATGAAAATAAACAAACAGCAGCTAATTTCTACAAATTACAGGGGCTCATGTTTCAGTCATCCTACATGGCTGCTACATGGTCAAACAGGCTATACAACAGGCATGCAAACAAAGGTTGTAATGGAATCCTAAAGTGAGGCAGTGTGTAAAGTTATCCCCTGAAAGGCAGCCTGACAAGGGTGATGAAGTGGACAAGGTGGAAATCTGAGACTGCCCCTACAACAGAATTAGCTCTCTGGGTAGTGTGCATACTGTAGAAGCCAGTGAGAAGACACGCTACAGTGATTAAGTCTGGACATCACGTTATGTTCTCACTGACAGACTGGCTGTTCAGAGAACTGGCGATACTCACTTTTGGACTAGTTCATCTCTGGTGGTTTGGCACTGGCTCTGGACAAACTTTTCAAACTCAGATGGCAGGAGGGGGAGGCTGGTGGAGAAAAGGTCCTCCAGTCGAACAAACCTCAAGGATGAGAAGCTGAAACAAAAATCGTATCTTATTTGTTTTTCTTTTAAGTTTGCGTATTTAAAAACTACATTATTAAACTACACTTTTACCAGCATACATTTAGATACACATAATTCCAAAGCTCTTATTTGATTTATGTGTATCTCAGTGTATGCATGTGGAGGGGGGGCAGGAAGCTAAAAGCTTATAGACCCCCCCTAAAACTCATAAAAGATAAACAGGATTACACTGAACAAAAGTGCTTAGGGATAGAAAGAGTACTACAAAACAAAGAAAGAAAGAGGAGTTACATAAATAAATAAATAAATAATTAAATAAATGTAATCCATTTCTGATTAAAATCACAGTGTAGCACATTTTTAAATTACCCGTTTAGCCAGACATCCTGCAGTAGGACCATGATGTGACTGACAGTAAATAGATGTTGGCTTTGCCACGTGTGGGCCTCCTGGTAACTAGCTGCCCAGGGCACCGGAGCACGGATCACCCTCCTGGGAAAGGGCTTTGGCACGCTGGATATGGACAGTCGCTGGAGTTCAGATGGGTCCATCAGAATGTAGTCCACTAAACAACATAGAAAACAAAACAGATGAAACAGATTGACACACCATCATTATCAAAGCTAGGGGGATGTTTAATTACAGAGGAAAAAAGGGCCGCCCAGTTTTCAAACTCACACGGTAATATATTGTAAATAATCACAGTTTGTTCTGTGTAATGATGCAGAGTTCTGTGGGGGGTTTTTTTACCATCAGACTATTCATATAATCAATGCTAAAGTGCTCAGGATGTCTAAATAAAGCCATAATGCCTTTAAAGAATCACTGACACTTTAATGTTGCATACCTATGCTCTTCTTGATGCCGACGTAATAATCTCCTTTGACCTCCTCTACCATGTCTGCCCTCATTTTCTGGAGGTGTTTACAAGTATCCTCAGTTTCCGGTGGCAGCAGGTGCATGACGTTCATCATCTGCTGTGGAGGCTGGGGGGCCAGCACAGAGGTGGGGACCATGTCGATGTAATACATATGCCTCTGTGTGAGTGAAATTAACATCAACAATGTGTCAGAAAAAAGGAGACGTGAAGATGATTGGTTCATTACTGAATTCATCTAGACTTGCTTCCAGGTCTTTCTCATTAGGCTC
This sequence comes from Sparus aurata, assembly GCF_900880675.1. NCBI lineage: Eukaryota > Metazoa > Chordata > Actinopteri > Spariformes > Sparidae > Sparus > Sparus aurata. The sequence continues at coordinate 21,015,313 of NC_044189.1, forward strand.
TCTCTGCTTGGCCCTCATCTCCTCCTCTTGGCTGCACATGATGTCCAGCTGCTCTTTAGGGCTCATAGGACGGCTGCTGGGAGTGCGGATTTTTCTCGATCTAGGCTTTGGCTGAGATAAGAGTGAAGCCTGAGGAGATGTATCCCTGTGAAAGCATTAAAAATGGCATCAAAGGCTTCAAGAAAAAAAGAACATCATGAAAGATAAGCTATTATTTAAATGTGCCGCATTAAGGGTGTTATTACCTTCGATTTCCTTTAATGGGTAGTTTCCTTCCAGGAGGAATAGCTGCTAAAAGCCTCATTAAGATCAAAAAATTCCAACTCTGAAATGTTTCCAGAACAGCCTTAAGTCAGAATATTGCAATTTCAGATTATTTTAAACTTCGCTGGTCACACAGACCAGGGTTTGATATGAGAGCAACTTGAAAGGATACGAAGTCTTGCTGGTTTTGCCAACGATTGCCGAAGAGTGCGTTTTCTGTGCTTGAGTTTATTAATCTTAAGGTCCTGGGCCCGGGGACTGTAGTGGTTTCCAATAGATTCAGTGGGAGTATGGTGAAGAAGTATCTCTTTAAAGGGAACTGCTAGAGTCCAAGAATTAGTCTGGAGGATGGGTGGGTGGTGACTGTGCCTCAAGACAATCTGAGATCAAATAACAGATCAAGTGTTAAGATGGTGCATGGTGGCACAAATGTTGGTGGGTTTAAGCTGGCAAGCTAGCAGAACCGGCTTCAAATGATACACTTACTCGGTACAGTTCTGAGGGTTCTGCATTACAAGTTGTGGGTAAAGGTGGGGGAACAGAATATCCTCTGTTCTGACTCATATTGTAGATGGAGTCATCCTCCATCTGTAGTGCAGACAAGAAAGGTGGACAATTTAATTCACTCTTACGTACACATGGCATCAAATATCCCTTAGATCTCTTGACTGATTCACATTGATTCAAAAGTTGTACAAAATTAAACCCAATAATTTATTACTCTTTATTTCAGTGTCTTCTTCTGATACACACACACCTTTAACTGTTCCTATAATGTTGATTTATATATTGTTAATATACTGATAACAAGCACTCTATCCTGTGTATTTAGCTAATATAAATGAGGGGGGGATTTCACCGTGAACTGTGCCTAACAGATCAAGTCAACCATTAACTGAACCTTGCTAACGTTACCTTCATCAACCGTTCCATCTCTGCCAGCTTCTCCTGCCACTAACAGGGAGAAACAAAGCACATAATATGAATGTATGAATGAGAAACGGTGCGCATTTCCACTTTTTACCAGCACAACCTGTCAGTTAAAGGTTAAACCCGCAAAGTTGTGCCCTCACTATCACTCACCTTCTACCGGTCGCTCTGTAGGATTCCACTCATGGCTGCAGTGATGTTAGCTTAAATGTTTAGTGCCGGCAGTTAAATTTGCCCCTCAGAGTTTTAGTGTATTTATCTGCTTTCTTCTCTATGGTGTGAATGACAGAGCAATTTAACGCTACTGGGTTTTAGTTTAGCCTGTCAACAGTTTCCCTGATGAGGAGACATCCCGGTGCCGTGAGCTCCAACACTGTTGATCTGGGTCGGTTCCGTCTCCATGGCAGCGCGGCTCTGTGTGGTGGGCGGCGCCGCGAGCGTGCGTGCGCTCGTTTCCTGATACATGTCGGACAGGTTGAACGTTTCTCTGTGTTAATATAGTCACAAACAAAACGACGACCACTACTGTATAATCACACAGCTGCCTTTGTTGAAATAAGTCCATTATATTCCATTACAACAGAACAAGGCTCGGAGTTCGGACGGTAGTGCTGATAGTTCACCTAAAAAAAACATTCACCGTCCAGCAATTAGCCTGCGCCCCCTGCCGGCAGCCACACCGTCTCTCCCACTGATTGCGCTCTCAGGTCGGCCTGTGTGGGTGTCCAGCCAGCGCACCTAGCCCCAAATATACATGTTTGATTGCATATAACTTTACCAAGCTGACTTTCTTTCTTTGTAAACAGCAAAATGTCTAATTAGCCTTTCAATCTGTTATAATATTAATCCCAGGGTAAACAAACGGCTACAACCGAACCTGAAAATGAAACGTGAACCTGTCTAACGTTTGATAGGATGTCAGATCAGTCACGTGACCTGGGCGTGGTTTTAGCTGATCGTGAGGTGTGTGTTGTCGGGCAGAAGAAACGCGGCTTCGCTTTGACGGTGTCTGACTAATTTATTCGTTTTAATTATTTTAGATATGGTAAGTTATAGTCACACGTTTGTGTTCACGACAGGGCTGTTACAGTTCTAGCCACACAATCGCTCGGTGCACGCGAACGCATTTAGTCGATTTTGAAGTCCATATGCTCGGCTAACTTCTGTGCTAACTTTAGGTTTAGCTAGCGAAATAACTAAGCGAGCTTTTGGCTTGAAAAAGGCGCGCTCGCTGCTTGTAGCTAACATTAGCTGGGGCTAATTAACAGCAAGGTTAAGTAGACAATGATTTATCACAACAGATTTTTGACAGATTTTTTTTGTCATCATTATATAACTTTTTTTGTAGATGGCACATGTTGGATGGATCGAGGTTTGCCACTTTCAAGCTAACTACCACCAATTTAGCATATTTCTGACATGTTTGCCAGGAAGGTTGGTGTCAACCTTAGCTAACGTTACAGGAAAATTAAACATTTCTGGTTGATGTTCCTGCTGCTAATACAGGCATTTATTTGCTTTTATCTTAGCCGATATATTCTGAATATATAGTTATCGCTTGAAAGCAGCGCCAAATTGCTCAGTCAAGTTCAAAACATGCAGGAGTCATTCAGTCTCAGTAGGTAGCTGTGCTTTCCTATTGATTTGTCCTTGTTGGGCCTGAGGAAAAAGCATGATTTAGCACGTTTTGTAGCGTTTCCTACCATGCAACGCATTAATTACAGTGTTGATTCATTGTCAGGATATCCACAAGCCCAGGAGCTGCAACCAGTTTTCACCTGCCCTGAAGTTGGCAAATGGCTACATTCTACCTGAGGGCAAGCTGACCCCCAACGCCCTCTTTGTTGGTGGGATCGACATGAAGGTGATATCAGATTATTACTATTTACTATGACTAAAACTGTTGCCCACATGTGACACAGATTAGAATTTAAGGCCACATTAAAAGAGAAATTCAGATTTAATCAAAGTGTGTTCATGTGTAAAAGTAAGTGAAAAGAATTCCAATTGGATCCTGGATGCACTGATCAGAAGAACCAAAACATGGATCAGAAACTTGTGTGTGAAAACCTTTGAATATGTTAATGATTTGAATGTAAAACTGCTGTTGTAGATAATTTTATTTACTGTTTTGAGTGTGGAACTCACAGGTGTCCACAGGTATCTCCTGGAGTATAATGCTTGCTACCCACACATTTATAGGAATAAAATGTCTTCATTTGTAAGTTTAAGTTTTAGTTTCTACTGTATATTCAGTTTTCCATGCTATAGCACCTTTGAATGTGTCACCACTTGTGTCCTGTCAATCCAGATGATTGATGCTGTCATTGGACTTTTATCTATTCTAATTTTATTCATACATTAATCTATTGAGGGAAACCTTGGCAATTAAATTACTTCTGCACTTCAGTAATGTTGTGCAATTTTGAGCAGATTATAGTATACACATAAATTAGGTCTTCTGCGTGAAAGCCCCAGTTGGACTGTACTTGAACTGCACATTGTGCACAGTGCACTGCTATACTTTTCTTTCACAGTATGTAATGGAGTGAACACGTATAGCATTTTTTTCATTTGAAATTATTTCAACCTTCAGGTGGATGAAAATGAAATGCAGGACTTCTTTGCCAGATATGGGGCTGTTAAGGAAGTAAAAATTATCACGTACCGTGGAGGGATCTGCAAAGGGTGAGTTTTGCCTTTTTGGAGTTAAATGTTAAATACTTTGTTGATTACTTAACACATTTGTAGATTTTCAATGTATGGTTATGAGCTATTGACTATGGAATTTTAAAAGAACAATGAAAACATGTACAACTATCCCCTTGTGTATTATACTTGTACTGCAGTCAGTTAAGGGAGATATTCATGAAGCATGAATTCCGTAACAGCTCTGAGTTGTTTAATTGTCTTAAAGAATATGTTCTCTGTATTTGTCAGTTAACCTGTGTGAAAGTGTGTGGGTGTAACCTGGGGAAGTGTTTATTTGCATAAAAGTTTTATGAATATTCATTAGCTTTCATAAATTGATTGAAGCTCTATTGTCTTTTCTCTCTATTTTGCATTATTATTGCATCAGTATGTTTCTGAATCCTGAGGTTTTTTGTGTGTGTGTTTCTAGGTATGGGTTTGTGTACTTCAATGAAGATGTCAACATTCAATCAATCATTGAGGTGAGTGGATGTCTGTCTGTGAATCTGTTGGTCTTTTTCCGTCTGCTACTGAGAGTAATATTCTTCTCATTATCTTCTGCTATAGCAACAGATCAGTTTTAAGGGTCGGAAACTCAAGCTGGGCCCTGCCATCATGAAGGAAAGGAGCTCTCGTATGTATTGTGATTTTTGGTTGGCAGCAGAGTGCAATATGTTGCTAATAAATGTATTATTTAATACTGTTGTATATATTTTTTTGTCATCTAGGGTCCATGCCATCCCGTCTAGCTGGCCCAGCTCCTTGGATGAGCCCCACTCAGTACTTCTACTGCGCCTGCTGCTCACCCATGGGAGGGGGTATGGCACAACCATCACCCATCTTCAATGGGGGCAGCCCCTACAATCAGGTAACTACATGCACATAGATAGACAAGCTATCAAGAATCTCACAACAAGCCAAGTCAGTACACTGTGTGTCATTAGTAATGCTGTCACACACACCATTTTTATTCTCTCATTTACACTCTGTAAAAGAAAATGAACGTTATTTTCTCTGAGGGGAGATGTTCTCATTATTGCAGCCAAGAATAGAGGCACAAGGTGGAGACGATCTATCAATTTGCTTTTCAATTTACCAGAAAGGATGAAAGAAATAAAATCGGCTATGTCGTGATTGATGACATTTCTAATAATATCCAACTTGGTGGATTATTCAGACAATACCAACTGTCAAAAACATTAGCAGGGATAGTGCAATCCTCCCAAAGACACCAACATGAGACAGAGTTATTCATCGCTGTAGCCTTTCAGTTTGTTTCATTATCTCAGTTATGTTTTTTTGACATCTGCTCAGCGCTGTTTGCTGTATGAATGTAACTCTCCATGCTGTGGTTTAAGGTGTTCCTTCTGGCCCTTTTTTTTGCAGCCGTACTCCTACTCCAACATGGGAGGGGTCATGATCCCACAGATGCCAATGAACTACCCACAGAACCCCTATGCCTACCAGGTATGTGCACACATGCACACCAATTAGTCAACAGCATCCCGTGCCGGGTCTCTGAAGCTCTGACCATATGCTCCTGCATATGAGATGAAGGGTTTGGGCCTGGCTTCCCTGCATACTCCACACACACAACACACACACACACACACACACACACACACACACACACACACACTTTCTCTCACATCTCCTGTAGAGGCGAGTCTGGGTTTGTCTGTTGCCCTCTGTTTGACCGCTGACCCCTCTTCCCCCACACGCAGTACACTCCACCTCACTGGATGGCGGACCAGAGGACACGGCCTGTCAATCAGGTGACTCTGCATTTAGTGGGAATAGGAGCAGCTGCAAGCATAATTAAGTTTCAAAGTGCCAGGCATCTCTTCTCATCTGTTGAGCAACTAATGATTATATTTTTTATAATCAATTGATCTGCTGTTTATGGCAGATGGTTCGTAAGTTATTGTCGACGCATTTTTTGTTACATTTGTAGAAAATCTGTTCACATCCCAACAGAATTTAATAAATTAAATTCTCTGACAAACGAAAGAGAAAAATATCCAGTTTCTGTGGCTGTTGCAGGCCTCTAATAAGCTGGTACAACTTTTGCAAAGCTCGTGAAAAAGATTGGAACAACTATCCGTCTAGCTAAATGACATGGCAGATTGCGTGTACTCCTGCCGTCTACCATGAGTGCACGCAATCTGTTTTGCACTCAATACGCATGACTCAAGTCCTCCACAATGCTTAGCAGATATATTGCTCAAGCTAATAACAAGCTAGTTGCTCAGGAATAGTAGAGAAAGCGCAACCAAAATGTTCCGATACTGACATGCTAGCTCGACAGCAGTGAGTACTAACACTAGTCGTGTTTGTTGAAGTTCATTAAAAGAGTGTTTGCTGTTTTCTTACATGTAAGTGAGACATAAGGTAGTCCGATACAGTTGGTGAATGGCAATGATGTGCTGCACTCAGTACACGGCCACTGTGCCAGAAGACAGTTGCTGTATATGTATATGGTTTTGGATACTTTGAAAGTTTAACTTGAAAGTATCCATCCCCATATTTTCACTTATTTTGTCCAACAACAATCAACAAACCCAAAGGACTCATCAGAAATGGCAAAGAAAAGCAGAGGATTAGATAGTTGGCATATCATTTTCTTTTGGTTGACTCATTGTTTAATAGTCACCAACTCACCAAGCCAGTGGTGTAAAATAATTGTTGAAAACTTCATACACTGGAATATGTAAATTAAATAATCAACATTTTAGAGAGGCACTGTTCGTTGTGATAGATTTAATTTTAGTTTTGTGTGCGTGTGGCAACAAATTGTCCACAAACTGCAGTGTTCATGCAGGCCACTAGATGGCGTAGTCTGGCCAGTGCTGACATCCTGAAGAATGGACTTTGTGCCAGCAATTTTTAAAATCCATAATCATACGAAGTTAATCATCTGTACGTTTCCTTCTTTTGGAGCCCATTGTATGCCATCTGTTTGTATCTTTTGAAGCATCATCTTGAGATTGTTCTCATAAAGTTTTTTGTAATGTTATTCTTGTTTCCAGAACTTTGTGGACTGTGGAGTCCAGACTATGCTGACTGTGCTGTAGTCCACAGCTTACTGAGCCCCGCACAAGGTGAAACAAAGAGCTGTCCTTGCAGGGATACAGTAGAGGGCCACGAGACACCTTTCTTAAGGGGGAGGAGGGTAATCAGTGCAAAATGCTTGGGGTGTTGCATTTTGTTGGGAGTAAACCCTGCATGCTGTTAGCCTTGCATTGCACATGGTTGCTTGTCCATATTTAGCTGTTTCACAATCACTTTGCTCCTCCTTCAGCTAGTCATGCCAAGCATTAGTCCATTAATTTTCTGTCCTCCGCGTCCCTTGTTCTCATTCTTTACTGCTGAAGCACAAACACACAGTAAACCTCAGGAATGTTGTTCATATCTGACCAAGACAGCTTTTAAAAGGCCTATCCCTTATTGGGTGTGTAATTGCTTGCCTGTGATATTGTTTTCTGTTCCTCTGCTCCCCCAGATACAGTGGCTACAGTGAGTCAAAACGCAGACAGGATGACATCTTGATGTTACGGACGGCTGGAAGCAACCCAACTCCTCACACTGTTTTCAGAAAGCCCTCCTCTCTCCTTTCCTTCAACTACTGAGACCCAGTTTAACACCAGACTGCAGGAGCTCTCCACTTTAGACTGTACTAGTTTGATCACAGTCACTTCGAGCACAGGGATCCCTGTCGTGTGGTGGAACCACTTTTAACCCACCTGGATCACAGTAACATTTACACAAGAAGAGCAGAGCACCCTCACCTTCCCAGCTGAATATATATGCTCACTTATTTGTTTGTTTTTTTCTTTCCTTTGCATCTCAAAAAGACTTTTAAGCTCACCCTTTGTACCTATTTATATTTTATGTTTCATTATTTATTTTGGAGTTATTTTAAATGTTTGTTTGATTTGACCTTTTTTTAGCTTCTGCAAGGGCTCTCTACAGAAAAAGGTATGTTTATATATATATGTATATTGCAACAATGTCTTGCAATCTGGTTGTGTCAGCATTGGGGCAGAGCGCTTCTTTAGCTCATCTGATTAAGAAATTTCATTAACTGGTCCACTACAGCATACGGATACTTCCATTCATTTCAGGCGCTCGCATTTATTTTGTGGTCTATTTAATTGGCCGTTGATCGAGGCGTTAAATTAATTGGCAATTTTGTCACATTTTAGTGCCTCATCGGTATCACGGATTTCTCATCTAGGTCAAACGCCAGACTTTTCAAGTTCCTCTGAGATCTATATTTTGCATTTCTAAACCGCCCCATCCTGTGACTGGTTCCAAGGACAATCACGACATCAATGTGTTTAGTTTTTTTCAACATCAACTCAAATTTGGACGATGAAAAAAAGTTGTGGAAAACAGTTTTAAGCCACTTTGCAAATGAAGGACATGATTGAATGTAAGGTGCTCCCTGTTTCTTTGGGGAAACACTCACTGTACATAGTTCACTTTATACGGTTGTTTCTCTCATCAGTTTGGGTTTTAATGTACTTGCAGGTGATCTTGCACGAAGCATTTTACTGCCGACAAACGAGTGAGAGATGATTCTTTTATAGATATTCTTTCCAGCAAGCGCACCTCATTTTTCTTTTCTTAGATTTATACACTTAAAGAGCAGCTTTGTGTTCGGGATGCACATTTTGTGGTGTACACCACATATTTTATTTTATTTTTACCCAGGTGAATATAATTCTGTTTGACCTCCGATCAGTTTGTTGTGTTCGGGGAGCCTGGGCTCTGCACTGTTAGGTTTGGGTCGTAAAGTGTTCATGTTAGATTTTGTTTTGGAAAAATAAAAATTGGAATTTGTAATTTAAACTTGTGAGGGTCTGAAGTTTAATTTGCATTATTTTGAACACCAGTTGTGCATTTTTGGGGGGGATATCTTTTTAAAAACTGTTTTTACTTCATGCTTTCTGTTATCGGTTGGGGATGTTGGAGCCCCCAGCCTCCATATAAGCCTGTCAGCAGCGGCTGCTTCTCTGTCAGGGTTGGATTCCTGGTCTTCCCTGGCAACAAGCCCATCATCTCTTGGTCACAGAGCGTTTTGTTTTTGTCACAGTCTGGTGGTGTGACTTGGCTCCCCAGGGGGGTCCTGTCCAGTCTGCGACCACCCATCAGCCCCACCCTTTACCACCCCCCAGTCAGACGTTTCTGAATTATGGATTAGTCTGGATAGCTTCTTATGAAATATGAATTTTCCAAAGGAGGACCTTGAACAACACAAACACCTCTAACCTTGATAACCTTAATGGGAGCATCCACGTGTGACTAACACACTGAACCAGAAACTTACTTTACAAGTGGAGTAGAAATATTTGAAAACTTCGCACGCAATTTATCTTCACTACTTTTTGTATTCCAAGAATGTAAGTATCACACGGGCAGTTTCAAATCGAAGTAAAGTGTTTTAAAGAGTATCAACCTTGGAGGGCAGCTCGTGAGAGACAACAGGGAGGAGAGGGGATGTGCGCACACCGCCTCTCCTCCTCTCCTCCTCTCCACACGGTGCTGACAGCTGAGGCAGAGGAGTGTTGATCATGAGCCGCCCGTGAGATTCAGCAGCAGCATTCACTCAGATGCAGTTTGTTAAATGGAGGATTCGTGTTTTCTTCCCATTTGGACCGCAGCTATCTGAGCCGTGACGCGCACGCAGAGCCAGTGAAGACATCACAGAGTAGAGACGGGAGGGACGCGCACCCAGCAGCACGCACTGTGGACCGAGCCGCCCGGTGAGTCCAACTCTTTTTATCCCGCAGAATAAACAACAATCACAGCAATTTATGCGAATGTCGTTGATGTTTGGATGATTCTTGTGAGTGTGAGTGAGCAAAAGTCTGATATTAAAAAAGGTTTTATGTTGTTGCGACATGTCAATTTTAGATAATAATAGAATAATAACTTTAAATGAGAGTTATGGGCATGTAGAGGCGGAAATGCCCTCCACAAAAATTAAAGTCAGGAGCGGCGGGGAAGTCTCCGGACGCCTTTTCACAATAAAACACGTGCGACCAGAGAGATGAGTTCTGCGGGTTCAGACGTCCAGCCGCTCGTTTGATTTGTGTGCCATTTGTATTCGTGGCGGAACGAAATGAATATGCCCCTGTGCTCACTTGTCACAGGTTGGAGTGAAACTCAAGATGTGCGTGACGGAGTAAATGTGCCGAGCGCAGATGGAAGTGTGCGTGTGTGTGTGCGCCTCGGTGCATAAGCGACCTGTCATGTATCATTTCCCGTTCAGTAAACTACCGGCGTTAACGGGCAGCACCCACGTGTTGTGTGTGTGTGTGTGTGTGTGTGTGAGAGAGAGAGAGAGAGAGAGGTTCAGGTTGAACGCGCCAAAGTGGGAAAAAAGGAAACCCAGAAACATGTAATTTCAAGCTCAGCTGCACATGGGCATCAATTAGTCACACGGATATGTATGGATGCTCACCATATAGCGTTTGAAAAGTGACACACGTTTCATCACAGTGGGCTGATATTCAATAAGTCATCAGCTGTTCTCACCCCTCGGTTGTCTGAAATGTTAAATGGTGAGTTCAAGTACCCGGAGAGCCGTCCGTGAGTTGATGCCCCAGTCCAAGTGGTGCGCCTTTTGTTCCGAAACTGTTCTTTTTTAGAGCAAACTAGGCTGCTGGAGGAGCTGCGAGACCCGGTGATACATCACTGTCATCTTTTGTTTTTATCCTCCCCATGCAGCCTCATTAAAACACTGTTTGAGGTGATTACTTTGTTGCTTGGGGGGAATCGCACCTCCCTCCAGGCAACTTGACATGCTCCCACTCTGCTCCCTGTCTGTCGTCCTCTTTCTTCCTTCCCTCTCCCTCTCCCCCTATCATCACCATATCCCATCCTTGGATAGGAGCTCCAGCCTCAGTGGGCGGGAAGCCCACTCCCCAGGACTCTGTCTGTCACCTCTAATTTTGAAATCCATTGAATCACATGCAATATGATACAAGAGCTTGATGATAATGCCGCAGTTATATTGACATACCCTTTGTTTCTCTTGTCAGACAACCACAAAGCAATAAAAAGTGACTTAAATCAGAGTCAAACACTGTTAATAAGCCAAAAGTGTCTTACATAGATGGCACACTCGCACACAGCAGGAGTTATGGCTTCTAAGCAGGCCCATAAATTCTTATAATAAAGGAGAGTGGAAGCCAGCAGTGACAGTTTTATTTGCTGTAAATCAGTTTAGTGCATCTTGTGCAAAAATGAACACAACTAGCAGCTATTGTATATTACATGCAGCTAACACTCTTCCTCAGAGGACTTACAGTGTCTATACTAAACAAAGGTGTGAGGCATTCTGGGCCTCTGATAACATCTCTCTCATGACTCATACAGTGAAATATCTATAATCCCTGTTTCATTAACGTTTAAGGAAATATGTTTAAACTGGTTGTGATCTGGCTGTTTAGGCGACTAGAATCTGTATTTTTCCTTACCTGTTGTGCTATTTATCCATCTAGATTGTTGTGGTGTAAGTTGCCCAGTTATATCAGCCATCGAGATGTTCGCCTTCTCTTGAATATAACTGAATTGGATGGTTCTCAGCTTGTGGTGCTCAGACCACCAAATTATTCCCCTTTTAAAGATTAAACAGCCATGTCTCCTTCCAGAAATCATGACCTGGTTCCTCAAGATAATCTACAATCCTTTTGTGAGCAGTTTCATGTATGAGATGTTTTTTGTCTGATCAAACTGCAAACCACATCACCGTGCATCTGCTCTGTGACAAGAGGCGCTTGCTTGTGACGGTGCAGGATGTAAACTTTATTGGCGTTCTGCTCGGCTGAGGTGTAACCATAGATGTAAAGTAGAACTTGGCACTGAATGCAAAGATGCTGCCTGTTATGTCCAATGAGAACTGCCTGCCTGGTCCAAAGTTTACTTCCTGGTTATGTGGCCCACTGAATAAATGCAATAGTGCTTCCTGCTCGGCCCGAGGACATGAAATTACATTGTGATGATGTCATAGATTATTGAAAACGTTTTTCTCAGCTCAGGGAATGTTTTAGTAGAGTCATAAATTACCATTTGTAATGGCAGTCTATGGGGAAAATGATTTTTGGCCCTCAGGAATGTTTGTTTTGCTGCAAAACCGTTAGCAGCCACTGGGGAAAATTCGGAGCGAGTGTAACGGCACCACTCAGCGCGTTTACATGACACTCCAGAAAACCGAATTACTGTGTTAGTCCGACTATGATCGGATCTTTAAGATGCATGTATACACCTTAGTCTGACTAAAATCGGACCGGATCGGATTTCTCATAGTTGGATTAAAACACCCAGATTATTCGATTGATAGTCGCATTACTCCTGCATGTATACGTTCCATCAGATCAGATCGGATTGGATTTTGCGTTCTGCGCAGGTGCGAGATTTCTTTCTCGGGGCCGTGAGCCGGAAGTAGTATTTCCTCCGAAATAACCACAAGAAAGAGCGACATTGTGCATCTAGTTTGTGTAATCATCATGTACATCATATACGAAATGTACAAAGATGTAGCTTCGTCTCGCTCTTCGTACGCCATCTTTCTGGAATGCCGAGGCAGCTGGTGACGTCAAGAGGTCAGCCGAGGTGTTTCTGTTACCACTAGTTGAAATGGGTACGGCGCCACCTAGCGTACCGGGTATGACATGCTCCAGGCCAATAATCCTGATTTTCTCACCGGCATGTTTACTCGGACAGTTGCAGTTGTCTGATTGAGTAGCATAGTCGAACTATGGCTGTAATCTGACTAAGCTGTGCATGTAAACGTACTGACTGTGTCAAGGTTTAATTAATCCATTCATGGCTGCAGCATTATCTAGTTTATTTGGCTAAACTCTCATCGTGCTTCCCTCTGGGAGGTGATTCAGTTGGCCTGTGTAGTTTTGTTGAAAGATAATAGTCTCATTTGAAATTAAGTCATTTTGGTTTTGGGGTGACTTGTCCCTTTAAATAATTAAAACAGCCATGCTGTTAGAGTGAGAGTGTCAGATCAGTTCAATCACTGGAGAAAGTTAACCTACTGAGAACTAACAGACTTTCACATTGTCTGTTATTATCTTCATTTATAATCAACCAGCTGCTTTTAGCCCGTCAGCAAAGTAGTCGTTTATGATTGGTGGGTTAAACACTGTATGTATTTATCATATGTGTTTGTTTGTTTTTACAACAGTGAGGATCATGTAAAGTGTTCAGAAAGAAGAGACTCAAAATGTGGGTCCTAACTTTGGCACTTTTGGCCTCGCCGGCGGTACGATCTGCATCTGCTGTCTCCCTCTGCGGCGCACGAATACTACGTTTTGGGAAGCGAACCCCCACCCGACCCGTCTCTGAGTGGCATGGGGCTGCGGCAGAACAGTGGCAAAGTGCAGACGGATTATGCTCTATCGTAAATCCGCTGTCATTTCAAGACTCTCCGTTACAAGAGATTCTCTAATGAGAAGCCCTCCGCTGCTCCCTGTCTGTCTCCGTCTTCACTCCATTCTCTCGTTTTCACCTCTTTTATCTCTCTCTCTCCTCTCTCTCTCTCTCTCTCTCTCTCTCTCTCTCTCTCTGCCGTCTCTCTCCGTTTAATGGATGTTTTTAGCTGTCAAGGCCCTTTTCTGCATTTTTGTTTGTGTGAGAGCAAGTGAAAGATTCTGTTTGAAGTCAACATGTAGAGAAAAAGGCCTCGAGTCTCGAAGGCACTGGAGTTTCTCCAGTGCTACAACCACCCTGTTTTTTCATTCCATGCTGTGTCCAATTACAGAGATCTGTCTCTAAACCTCACAGACAGAGTTCATCTGTTAAAGCGAGGCCCTTTTGTTTTGAAACCAAATGAAAAGGGTGACGAGATGTTGGATCAAACAGTCGAGCTGTAGGCTAGTCAGGACTAAGACTTGAATCAATCGGGTTTTATTTGAGAGCAAAGCTGCCACTAGCAAAAATGTTGAGTGAATTATTCCAGAGTTACGATTTTTTTTTATTTTTTGCACTGCATAATGCATCATGCATAAAGATGAATAAGAACAATGAATGAGTGTGATTGTTTTTTAAAATTGAATCATTTGCATTGGATAGGGTGGAAATTGTATTAAAATCCTAGAGCTACGGGAAAGGCTAAGAAAGGTGAATAATGGATCTAAGGAAAGTTTAAACATGCAAATGACTCTTTCTCCCTATATTCTCCTGATCATTTCTCCACTGTCAGGAAGACATTATCATATTTTGACTACACCCTATGCTTCACCTTTCGACTCCCCCTTTTCCCCTAACGAGCCGGAGAAGAATCCTGCTTAACATCCCAACATTAACCTGCTTTCTGTCCCCGCTGCAGTCGGTGTGTTAAAGCACAGGCCTGGAGGGAAAAACGTTTGGGAGAGGATCTAAATGCTCTAACTCAGTCATAACACAGGGTCGACTTGGCTGTCTGGCCGTCTGGAGACATTGTAATAGATTTTTATGGGACTTAAGACTCAGCAGGGGAGCACTTTGGCTGCGAATCTCCTCGAGCCACCAGACAGAAGGACGGAGGACGGAGAGGGTTGGGAGGCTTGAGGGCACAATATAACATTATAATGACAGAAAAGATAAAGATGGTAGATTTTTTAGAGATGGCACGATTTGGGAAAATAAAAGTGAACAGATGGAGCGAATTTAAAAGTCAGGATAAGGAAACGGGGGAAAATGAACAGTTTTAGAGTCGGTCCTAGTCGAGGTAGACTGACAGAAGCAGAGTAGAGGCCAAAGAGGTCAGGCGAGGCCAGAGAGAGGTTTTTAGAAATCTTGAGACACATTGAAGAGCTAATGGTACCAGAGTTTAAAAGACGGGTCAAAAGGGGAGAGATGATGGGAGGCAGATGAGATGGTACACTGTTATCCCTCGCTCCTCCGCCTCTCCTCGTTTGTCCTCATTACGAAAGAGCACGTTGTATTGAAGGAATAATGACTCTTAATTGCTTGTTCTTTGCAGAATTTAAGATGACAGAGTGTACCGTCTCAAGACAGATGAGCTATGAAAGTGTATCCGAGGCGCTGCGTTTCCTAACTTTGTAACCTTTTCGAGACGCACGTACCATGCAATCAAAGCTGTAAGTCATCAAATGTACACACACACACAGACACACACACACACACACACACACACACACACACCAGCCTTCTTAATGCACTCTGTGAGGATCGTTAGCCGAGTTAACGTCCATGCACTTGGCCCGATGGGAGCCACTGTGTCATTCTCCACGCTCCCCAAACAGATACAGAGATACAGATATAGACCTGCCTTTGGGGAAGACATATGTGCACACACACTCACACACACTCACACACACACACACTCGTGCACACAGACATGCAGATGCGTGCCTCGCCGCTCGGCTCTTACAAGCTGTGGCAGACGGGGATATTAAGCGGAACTGTGGTGATGGTTTGAGGGCGCCGACGCTGTCACAACCGATTAGCTTGACGTTATCAGACCACGCCCTTTTACTCTTGTCCTCCTTCCCCTCTCGCTTTTCCTGTCTTTTCACACCCTCCGCTCATTCCTCCACTTCCAATTCCCCATCATTTTTCACAAAAGACACCTCACGTTTCTTGTTTTTCTTTTACTGCAGCTCTTATAGATGTTTGAGACTAAATTGCTTGTCCAGATTCAGGAGAGGAGGAATTTAAAAAGAAATTTCAAGCTCTCTGCAAATTGTTTCCAATCACCTGCCGTTGAGAGGGCATCAACGGGTCCTTACAGGATCGGAAAATGTACTAAAATAACACCGTTTTCTTTGTGCTTCAAGGCTCTACTTGGATCAACATATAAATTGGTTAGCAGTTCAACCTCCTCTCCTCCATCCACTCCTCTCCTCTCCTCCATCCTCTCCTCTCCTCTCCTCTCCTCTCCTCTCCTCTCCTCTCCTCTCCTCGCCTCGCCTCGCCTCTCCTCTCCTCTCCTCTCCTCTCCTCGTCTATCTAGTCTCATGTCGCTTTGCTTGACAGGGCAGGAAATCAGTCTCATTTCTACTTTAATTCGTTCTGATCAAACATGTCGCTCCTAATCAGCCCTGTTTGATTAGGAGATGCCCGTATCACAGCCCACCAAGCAGGTAATGGCTGACACTTTTATATTTCAGTATGATTGTAGTGTGTGTGTGTGTGTGTGTGTGTGTGTGTGTGTGTGTGTGTGTGTGTGTGTGTGTGTGTGTGTGTGTGTGTGTGTGTGAGAGAGAGATTTACTTATTATTTCCGAGGAGGTCACACGTGAGCAACAGCATTCAGAGTTGTGTGACTATCGCACACACTCTCTTGCGAGTGCTAATGTCTTCTGTATATTTAGAAACTCCATCAGTTTCATGTCTCCCACTTGAGTCTCAGTTAGCACCCTCCTCTGTTTCTCTCTCTTCATCTCCCGTCTTTTTTTTTCCTGTCTCCTCTCCTCTGTAACAGAGACATGGGGTGTAGGCTTCCGAAGTTGAGGAGGGCAGAAGAGAGGCGAAGCCCAGGCAACATCTACTCCACCCTTCGTCGGCCTCAGGTGGAGACTAAAGTGGGCGTGGCCTACACCTACCACTTCCTGGATTTCCTGTTGGGGAAAGAAGGTTTGGATGAAACTATAAATGTCTTTTGTACACGGGGAGAGATGTACTTCATGTGACCTGACTTGAACTCACCCCCGCACTCGCACACTTGAGACGGTCATGTGTTTTATCACTTGTTCCTTCACAAGACACTTCTTTATCATCTAGAGATGTCAGCATTTTGTCAGCTTAAATTCCAACATTGCCACTTGTTGCAAAACATTCTACATCCACTTTACACAACAACATTTCAATATGTAATATTTCTGAAATGTGAGCAAACACATCAGAACTCTGAACTAGCTTCATAAACTATTGTCTTTTAGATTTAATGGTGCAGATAAATGTTTTATTTATGGTAAAATGTAAAAAAAAACTTGGCCACATAGTCACATTTCCCTTTAAATTGTATTATGTCTTATTTCCTTCTTTGATTGATCTTGGTAAAGTGGAGAAACCAAAGTCAAAAAATGTCAGCAGGGAAAAAGTAGTTTCAGTACGGTGGCTCTGAAGTTCAGATCACAGCGGCAAATAGGAAAACACAAGAGCAAGAGACAAAATACGACAAATAGGAAAAACTGGACATCCCATTGATGAAAGACCAAACAAATTGAAAATCACAACACCAAATAGGAACACACAACAGCAAACTGCCTTCCTAATGCAGGGAAGGTGAATGAACGATGGAGGATACAGCTCAAATGAAAAATAACACCTCTTGGCCATCAGATGCATTTTCTTCATTCAGCTCTGATTCACATTTGAGTTCCGCTCTGGAGGAGGGAACGGGCTCTGAGAAATGTGTCTTCACATGTAGTCATCCTTTTTTTCCGCGGATCTTTTTGTCCGTTTCTTTTACTTAACTTTTCCGTTGCGCCCCGCTCTGCTTTGTCATCCTGAGATCTGGTGTTTGTGTGTGTTCCACTCATAAAATAGCCACTATTGCTTTTCCAACTTCAACCAGTTAAATAAAATGTTTAGGTCAGCAACTCTGCACAACTGTATTTTTCTCTTTCTTACTCTTAAGTATCACGGGGGTGAAAAAAAGTGGCTTAAAAGCTGAAGTTGTGTCTTTTGTGTGGCTCCTGTTGCAGCAAGTTCAAAGACTTGTCTAATTCTCAGATTCAGCTGTATTGTGCACGCTGCAGCCGTGCCCTCCAACTTCCCCCGGCCTCTCGCTCGCACACTGACAATATAGTAAAGCTGGTGTGTTTGTCTAGGGAATCGTGTGTGTGCGTCTTGTTTGTGGTTGCGAATATGAAAAATAGTGTGTCTGATACCATGTGGGTGTGTGTTTTTTCTTGTGTGAGCGTGGATGCTCGTAGCGTCTTGCGAGCGCTTGATGAGAATCCTCTAGAGGCGTCTGTTTTCTAAAAATACTAATTCTGCCATTGTGTTGGTGTGGACTGTGAAGAGATAGAAGCCAGGGAGAAGACAGGCGAGGATGACAAACAGATAGTGTTGAAGCAGATATATAATTTAAAAAAATCACCTCTTTTTCCGTATGGCTTAATGTTTCTACGAGCCTGTGTCGCGCACTCTGTCACCCGACAAACTGAAGCAGGTGCAAGTAGCTCACTGAAGTCCCTTTTAGATTCTCTAATGCAACACTGTAACAGACAGCAGGCAGGGCGCCACAGCCAAGTGGCAACGCTCCGGTTGCCAGTCGGCTTCATTTTCAGCCAGCCCTGTTATGTTTGGCAAATGAGTTTAGGCTGAAGCGTTGGCTGAGAGATCTGGCAACGTGGAGCGGTGCCGGTGACCAAAACAGACAATAGACATGAGGAGTGCTCGTCTTTATCTTTGCAAAAGGCAGTGGGAGATAAATTGTCTAATCGCACGGGCATATATTGATACAGAAAGACCACACACACACACACATACACACACACACACACACACACACACACACCGTTCATTCGAGCTTGCACAAAACACTTTATAGCACTTTAGTCAACAGAGTTAGTGTTATCTTTCGACAGTCAGGCAGGTCATTTATATGGTAAACTCAGTGACGCCACCTTGAGCTGCTTAAGATGAGTATACTCTATTTTAGGATAAACACAGCTACTGTGAATTGATTGTGTGTGTGTGTGTGTGTGTGTGTCTGTGTGTGTGTGTGTGCGTGTGGTTGTGAGTGGGTGTATGCCTGCCTCTCTCCGTCTCTCTCTCCATTTGTGATAGAGAGACCAAGAGAAGTGAAGGATTCCTGAAGGATTATCTGATTGTTTGTGGAGATTGAGGGACCTCATTCCCAGCAAAGGGATTTATTTGTGTTTGTGTGTTTGTCCGTATCTGGTGTGTGTGTGTGTGTGTGTGTGTGAGTGTGTGTAGGAGGCAGATAGAGGAATCTATATGTCAGTCCATGACATTGAGAAAACCCACGGTCAAATCCACACTTTAATTTAATTTGGCCCCCATTAATAATATTATTTCCCCTCAGCGGCACGACTTGATGGCTCCTACGCAGTAATGAAAACAAATATCTGGTCGCTGCCCCTCTCACATATAGCGTGTGTGAGACAAGTGGTTTGTTTGTTAATCTACGTCGCGTTCTCAGGAAGAGGAGCTTAATGTTCACAATGAAGAGCGCAGTGTGTTTTCCAGCTCGACCTTTCACTTAGTGTGTGATGAGACTCACCAGAAACAGCGTGGCTGATAATATAGTGTTTGTTTTATGAGCTGTGTTGAGAAATTCTTCCATGTGACTAAGCCCGACTGGCGCACACTGGGTCATAGCGAGCCTGTGGTGAATCCAGGGAGGATGAGGAGAAATATGCTCAGTGTTTCAGGCATTTGGCCTGCGCCGCACACATTTCATCTCATCATAAAACCAACGTGTTCCCCTATTGAGCTGTCTCTCTGCTGTGCCTCGACACGTCGGCCTCCCTTACACAAAAGTGTCACGATCTTTATAATCCCCGTGGTAACACTGATTGGTTACCTTGACATGTCAGCAAGAATGTAGAGTATGAAATGTAACAGCCAGGTGTGACATTTTAACCTAGCCTCCTTTTGTCATCGAGGCGCTGTGCAGATAATGAGCAGAGGAAACGGAGGGAGTGGAGAACAGCAAAGGGAGGCAGAATGAAATGAGGAAGGTGTAACTGAGAGAACAGAGAAACGGAGATACTGCGAGGGTTTTGACGAGGAGGGAGGAGGCGCGAGGAGGGAAAAGAGAGTTGGAGGTGTGAGAGCGAGCAGGCGAGCAGGAGTCGTGAGCATGAGGATGTGTGAGGAAGTAAGTTAGGTGTGATGCTGTGTGACTAACGCCGGTCTCTGGAGCAGACAGCGAGGAGCTGAACTCTGCTGATGACTTTCTGCTGCCCCACAGAGACGGAGACCCACTCGGCTCATTAAAACTTACAACTTGTGCATAACGCTCAGCACAGTGTGTGTTTGTGTGTTTTTGTGTGACTCTTGTGGTGCTACTTTATACCTGAGAGTGAGACTGTGTCGACTGTACCTTAAATACATCGTTATGATTGTGAATCCATAATTCAAACATGTTTGTCGGATCCAAAATGATTGTTTTGTTGATGTCTGGGTAAGAACTCTGACAGTCAGTTCCAGCTTCTAACGAGGTTTGTGTGGCCAAAAAGAATAACGTTGTTGGTATCTGTGTTCCGTCACCGATCAACGGTTGTGTCAGTCAAGAAAAAAAAAAGAATTTGAGCCAACGAGACCTTCACTGCCTCACGCTAGCTAGCAGCTCTAATATGATCCACACCTGAATATTACCATAGATAAGTTTCCTCCTTTGACAAAGAATAGTATTCCTTCCTTCGACCTTCTGTGGTACGTCTTCTGCCATCACAATCTGTGTGTGATGTATTTGACTCAGAGAGCAGGATAAGCACAAATCCATCAGTTTGATAGATCTATCCTGCCTGACACACCTATTCCAGGTAAACACATGAACCTTTTTTCTATGGAAGATTGTTGAAAATGCTGATCTGTCACGACTCAAACGGTTTTCTGCATCTTTCCTTTACGCTGATCTGCCAAAAACGCTTGAGAGATTACCAGCAAAGACGACGGAGAGATTCACAGCATCACAAGTACATGGTACTGTGTGCCACACTGCGTTCTCACCACAGCCAACCTTTTTATTCCCCTGCTGCTTTACACGTCAGTTATTTTTGTGAACTCTTTCTCTGACTTTTCCTGTAAACTGGAGCTCAGACGCTGACCAACAACTGCCACGGCCGGCGGCTGCATTCCCAAAACGGTGGGGAGCTCCTGGCTCCAGGAAGCTGATTATTTTATAGTCACTGTTTTGGCACATATCCTCGCCTAAAACCTCTGCAAGTCATTAGAAGGCTATTTAAATAAACGTGAACCTCCAGCAAGCGGAGGGATAAGCCTTGAAGGGTGGCTGTGAGTAGTAATCCCCATGCATCACCTAGCAGGCTTAGTGCAAACTCTTTCTCTCTGTCTCGTGCACACACACACGCGCACACACACATGCCAGGCAAAAAGAAGGCCTCATGCACACTCGCTCCAGATGCTGCGGCGCAAACACACCACAAAATATGCTTTAGAGTCGCACACAGAAATTCAGGGATTTGTACGAGGAATTAATAAGTCCTTTTCAAGCGGCTTCAGGAAGGGGATGACTCTCACACACACTCCCAACACAGCTCGTGAAATCCAGGGTCAAAAAGTGAGGCGTCGCTCGCAACACACACCGGCTGTCATGTGGTCAAAGCTTCGGGTTGAGACGGAAATAGCAGAGCGTGGATCAACAGCTGAACAGCCGCTCAGCCGTCTGCATGTGCCCGTTGAACAATGCATCCTTGGATATCTCACTTTTACACTCTTTAATATACTGACACCCAACCTCGGGGTCCTGACTCTGATTCATGGGTGGCTGCGAGGCCTTGCTGATTTGAAGAGGTGTAAGAAAAACAGTAGGCTCTATAGATCAGCGTTTCATTCACATCTGCAAAGACAACTACATGAAATGGATAGCCTTGAAGTTTATATTATTATTTACGATACAGACTTACTCTTACTCTTGCAGGATAAGGGCGCGATGAAGGCCTGAACACAGAACCGCCACTCTGCTAAACAGTCTCATCCTGTGTTAGAAAAGTATGCAGTTAAAACAACTAAAGGGCAAATGGAACGAAAGCGAAGTGTCTGGGAGGAGAAAACACTGATTTTGGAGGTGAAAAAAGCCTTTTAAGTATATATTATTATTGAAAATTAAATAAACACTTAATCTAGAAAGAAAATTGTATAAAAAGTGACTTAATTTATCAGGAAAAACTCATTTCTGATGTGATAGCAACAGAAAACAATCTGCTTAAAATTCATCCGGATTCCTGCAGTTATCTGGTTCCGTCTCCTCTATTTGATTCTGATATGAAATATCCATAAAATATGTCTCTTAGCTGGTTGCTGTCAGTTTACTCAATAAGAGAAAACGGGTACCTTAAAGGACAAGTTCACCCAAAACTGAACATGCAGTCATTATCTATTCACCCACATGCAGTTGGACAGTCTGCTGAAGTTCTGTAGTCCACAAAACATTTCTGGAGCTTCACAAGTCACAAAAACACTCAGATATTCACACACACAGTAGCAACCATCTCCAGCGTTCTTAAACAAACATGCGCGCACACACACACACACACACACACACACACACACACACACACACACACTCTCTCTCTCTCTCTTCTGCACACTCCTAACCCTACACCCCCCTTTCTCCCTCTATATCACTATAAAACTCCACCCGGCTTCTTTTTCTGCCCTGAGCCGTTCCCATGTTCTCATTCTGGAGCCGGAAATTCAGCCTCCCTTTAAATCCCACAGTGGCAGACAGTATAAATGAAGTCTCTTCCCAGCCTAAAGCGCTGCATAACACCCTAATAACTTCTGTATGCCTCGTCTGAATTAGCTGCCTTGCCTGCGTCTTGTCGGTGGGTGAGTGCCAGCCGTGCAGAGCTAATGACGGCTAATGACTGTTTACGGTGACAGGATCGTTGTTATCCCCCCCTCAGACACCCCACCCCAGTCTCCAGCTGGTATTATTATTATCATCAGCACTGTACTGCTTTTGATAAGTCCCCGCAGACACCCGTTTAAGTGTTTGTTCGATGAAAAGGCTCTCGTGGTTCCAAGCGTTTATGCCAAGCTGATGTGATGGTCGGATTTTCTCTGGGAGTTTTTTTTTTCCACCCATTGTTTCACTGAGATGGGAGTGAGGAGAGTGTGTGTTCATGTGCTTGTATCCTGACGTGCCGGCCAGCTTCTCGTGTGTGTGTGCGTGCGTGCGTCCGTGCATGTGTGTGCGTGTGTGTGTTAGAACATGCCAGATGATGGAGAACAAATTGAAAATGAGATGGCTTGCGCATCTTTTTTTTCCCTGTGTGTTTTTGTGTGTGTGCGTGTGTTTTTGTGTGGTGTGTGTGTGTGTGTCTAGTTAATTTATTCAGGTTATTTTCTCTTCTCCAGACCCATGCAAATGAGATTGAATGGAAAAGGGATGACAAGCATTCAGGCACAAACAGACAGCCTCATCTCTCTCTCTCCAACACTGCTCTGCTAACTGCCTCTCTCTCTCTCTCTCTTTCTGTCTCCCTTTTCTTCTCCCATCTCGTTTTCCATGCCTCCCCTCTCTCTCTCTCTCTCTCACACACACCTGGCTTCACTCAGCGATACAGAAACACACAGGCATACATGCACGTGTTCCCTTAAAAGCCCATGCACGGAGAGAGGGGCTTTACCACAATGCTCCGACCCCGAGAGGGCGGATCTCACAAACATTGCACTCTCCCTGGCGGATTTGCCGTTGACAGTTTGCTGCCATACGATAAGCTCCGCTAACCGTTTCCATTGAAGTAAAGGGGTTTTCTTTCCATTGTGTTTGGTAATAAGGGAGCTGACTCTGTGTTTGCGATTGCGTTTAATACCACACACCCAACACAGGCGCTGTGATAGCATTGTCTTTCCAAGCGTTTGATGCTGATGTGTGTGTGCATTTTGGATTATATTCGACTGTCTTCCCGTAGGTGCATGTCATTGCCGGCATCATGTGTGTGTTTTCCAAAAGCCAGACTGAGGTTAATAGTTCTGGTGTAATCGGTTTCAGATTTAGCGTGAAGATGCCATGTGTTGTTGTTCAGTGGGGAATTACCATAATGAAACATGCTCTGTCTTTGTTTCTTCACACCCTTTGTCCCCTTTTCTCTCTCTCTCCTCTTCTTTCTCTTTGTTCCAGCTTTTACCCACAGCTACATAGCTCCCCACTACTCCTCCCTGCCCCTTTAGCGACCTGTCATGTCCTTGTCTTGACCATTTCCCATTACCCCTTCTTGTCTAACCATGTTTTTCTCCCTCCCCTCTCACCCATTCGCCTTCCTCCAGAGGTGCCGGTGTCGTCGGTGCTTTGTCTCTCCTCGGTGAGAGAGCTACCAGTTCAGGTCAGGGAACTCTACGCGCAGGGCTTCGTCCTGGTCGCCGTCCACCCGTTTGTCCACTCCTGTGGCCCTCGGCACGCACACATCCAGCGCCAGCTCCACCGGGCCGTGCTGGTCCGAGAGACGCCGAGGTACGCATACTAAACAACACCCCTTGTGTTCAGCATGTTTGACTGTAATGATGTATGCAGCAGATTGATTTAAATGAATGAGATGATTCACAGTAGTAGCTTTTGCTACTTCATTATTTTGACATGGAAACCAATTGAGACCCATTATCACGAGCTCTGCACCTCACCTCCTTCGCTTGATGTCAAATTAATTGCAGATGAGTCAGCCACAAAGAAATGTCTAATTTTGGCCCACTGTTCCAATTCTTTCACTTTTGACTATACATGATAATACACTATACACTGTGCATCTCTGCTGTCGCCCAGTTCTACTTTGGTGACTATGAAACTTCCCTCCTCTCCTCCATGTTTAAGCGGAGCATTATTTTCACACCTCCCTTCTACCAGCTCTCTGTATTCTCAGCATCTCATCGTGGGAGCTGCTGACACGTGTCCAAACAGAAATCATTCAATGACTAACGACCCTGGTGATCCTCTAATCTGACATCTGGCACCTCCAGCAGGTCAAGGTTTTCACTTAACCTGTGAAATATCTCAACGCAGATGGACCGGCACAAGATTTGGCACACATTCGTTATAGCGTGAGGATGGGTAATAATGACCGTAGTGATCCCTGAACTTGTAATCCTGCTCCATCAACTTCTGATCCTGACAAATGATTATTTTATTACATATCTTGGATACATTCACTTCAACCTGGAAGTGAAATCAACTGGATCTAATCCAGTGGTGATGTTAGCAGTGAATGCTAACGTCAGCTAATTATTTTACCTTGAGGTATGACCCGATGTTAGTCTGGAGTTTCACTGTCCATCGTCTTTCCAGTTGCTCATCAGTCACAACGTGGTGACATACTCATCTGTCAGATTTCCAGATGTTCCTACATTTTTATGAAAACCTGTAACACCACAGCATAACACATTAAAAAACCTAAAATGGTAACCATGGTAAACATTACACATGATAGCATTTTACTTGTGAGCATGTTGATATTAGCACTTAGCTCAAAGCAACACTTTGCCTAAATAAAGCCTATTAGAGCTGCTAGCAAGACATTTTAGCATTGTTTATTTGCTATTAATAGTATTTAAATTCAGTATATAAATGATGTATTACTTGAGAGAAATTACTGAAAGGCATCTTCCTCATCGTCTTCGATCTCCTCCTTCTTTTTCTTTGTCTTCTTGTTCTTCCTCAACTTCTCCTTCTTCATCTTCTTTGTCGTCTTCATCATCTTCTTCTACCTCTTCAGGTACATACTGACACCTACAGTAGCTTGGACTGAGCTTGTTGGGTAAAGGAAGCAATCTGAATTATTGACTCTATCCATCGACTTTATCTTTCTTATCGCTACATAATACATCTTCACATTATCAACCAAAAATCATCGGCCTAATAAATATCCTGCGTCCCCAAATCTGGATGAAGAAAGTCTGTGTGGATCATTCTTTGTGTCTCACTCAGACAACCCTGGTTACATGTGTAACCTTCTATTGGTGTCACTTACTCTTTGCAATTAGAGTAATTACATTGCTTGGCATACAGTTTGGGGCATCTTATGTCGTCTTTCTTTCTTCTAGGAATAGTGTATTGTACACACACACTCTCTCACACACACAAACGCTGACACACACACTCCGGTGCACAGGCAGGTGCCGGGCTGCGCCTTTGATGCCCCTCCTGCCAAGTGGTCCTGCTGCTTCCTGGCACCTGTCACCGTGGAGACGGCTGATTGCATCACCAGTGCTCACCAGAGGGGAACGGCACGCTGAAAGAGAGAAACCATCTCTCCATCCTTTCATCTGCTTACTTCAGTGATGGCCGTCCCCCCCTTTTCTTTTGTCCTCCGCACCCCCCTTCGTCCCCTTTACTCCGCCTTTTATGTCCCCATCAACGCCATCCCCTTTCATCAAAAACCTGAAAAATGAAATGGAACAAAGTCTGACAGATCCACTGTTTCAAATCTAGCTGAGAATGTCACTCACGCCTCAGAGCACAAGATATTACCACGGCCTTCCCACTGACCTCAATCCAAATCTGAAGAGGCGTATCTGAATCCTGCTTCTATGATGGTGTCTTGCAGTGAGAGCAGAAGGAAATTTGCTCCCTTTTTTCCCTCTAATAAGTCTATTGTGCTTTCAGTGACAGTGTGTTCTCCTTTAATGGAAAATTCACCCTGTACTAGAATTGACATTATGTTTCTGCTGTGATCATTCTGGGTCAATGAGTGCTCATGAACACGAGCGCGTCTGCCAGAATCTATAGAGCCGAGGCTCATTTAGACTGTAATGTTACGGGGTGATGGAAGTGCTCTGGTGATAATGGACAGGAAAGGAACCTAAAGGGAACAGTCCAGGGTAATGTCATCACCGTACGAGACCATTTCACATTTTCTGGTTCACGAGCGCAGAATCGAACAGAAGTAATGACATATG
This sequence comes from Sparus aurata, assembly GCF_900880675.1. Lineage (NCBI taxonomy): Eukaryota > Metazoa > Chordata > Actinopteri > Spariformes > Sparidae > Sparus > Sparus aurata. Next base: position 21,041,775 of record NC_044189.1, read on the forward strand.
ATTGATGCTTTCGGCCGAGTATTTGTTTAAAAATATGTCTCACCCTCCAGTTCAGAGAAAAGCCAGCTGAGGTGGGGAAGGCAACGTCTGGAGACAGATGTGTGTGTGGCAGGTCACCAGACTGCTGACCCCGAGGTGATCCAGAGCTACGTCAAGAGGGTGAGTTCAACCGTCCCTGACAGTCAGTCATGCCAACAAAGCTGGCTCGGCCAAATATGATTCACTTTTATTGGATTTGGCTTCAGATAGAGATGCCTGAAGCTGGAGGTAAGAGCCGTGTTTGCTTTTTGTGTTTCTGCAATCAATCTCCTACTTCTTTTTGTTTCCTGTAAGGTGGGTCGAAAAAGATTCTTGGCTTGAATGATTAACCACCTACGCAGGATGGAGGGCTCAACGTTGCTAAAATTGTTTTGATGAAAGGCCTTCTGGTGAAAATATGCAACAGGAAATCTGACTGAAGGACACCGAATGATTGAACTAAAACAAGAAAGGGGAGCACAAGAAAATATTTTAAATCCACATTTATTTGTTGCATCCAGTGTGAGAGCAGCAGGGCTGCACCCATCCAACATTTCTCCCCCGGTACTGACTCTTGATACCTCAGCTGGGGGTGCAGATCTGATACCAGGCTCTCGTTTTTGCCCTGAATTTAAACTGTGTACCTCATGTCATCCTATAGACGTGTGAAGCCGCCCACGAGGCAGGAAATACAGATGGGGAGGGGGAGTTAGGAGAGCGGGACTACATTAACACAGTAATGAATAATAATGATACTAGAATAGAACCACATCATCCTCAAATTGAAGTGAGACCCCAGTGAGTTAGTTTGGACGAGGCACCCGGGTCTCGTTGGAAGATATGAGACGCTGATTGAAACTGTGATCTTTTGTAATTTACAGTAAGAGAAGAAGGAGAATGTCTTTGAGCCTGATATAGTAGGAAGTGTGTGTTTCCATTGAACTAAGATAAGACAGATAGTCAATAGGGCTGCACAAGCAATGACCCGCTGTGAGGTAAGTGACACAAGGAGGCCAGTTGTTGCTTAATAAGAAACACTGAATTTGATAATGACACCAGCAAAGAAAGTTGATTTGTTCCATCGTGGCTTAACGAGGTCAGTATTTGTGCTCATAATGATCCGCTGTATTAAATCAGTGTATCCCTGGAGAGCGTGTTGTGTTTGATAACCTTGTAGAGAGAAGGAGATGAGGTCACAGGCTGCAGGCAGGTGGATCGCATCTCCTCGACATCACATCTCCAGCTGGAGTTCTCTTTATTTTGTCTCTTAGCGCCACTTTGGAAATGTTCTACTGTACGTCTGCAGGGTTTAAATGATTAATCTTGTTCGTCCTCATTGCTCATGTTCATGTGATGGAATGGTCCATTTAATATAGTGGGTAGTGGGTCATGTCTAGTCTTAATGACAAACCACTTTTACATGTTAATGTGTGTTGTGAAAAGCTTATTTGCAGCAGCAGAGGAAGCTAAATGTAATCTCTTACACGACCTCCAGTGATGTCGCTCTGTGGCAAAGTGTCGTAGGAAATTTAGGAACCACGTTTTGAAAAACTGTCCTAGAATTGTACACCGATAACACTGTCAGACACTGTTGGAGATGTCGCCTTTTCAAAAACCTGGCTCCGACATTACCCACAGTGCAACTTCGCCAATAAATGACAAATCGCTGGAGGCAATTTATCAGATAACATGCAGCTTCCTCGGGAGCCACAGAAGGCTTTATACTATTTGTTTCACATGTGCAGTAGCACTTCACAAGACATGAATTGGTGCCGTTGCACTCTAATCTTTGTTTCTCGCTTCTCTCATAATTTATAGGCACATTTGAAATGTCTGCTTTGTTTTTTTCTTTTTTACATACTACATATGTGGAGGGAAATCTTATACAAGACGAGGAAAAAGAATGTGTGAAATAAAAAACACGTTAGCTCTGGTTCTGCTGAGAAGGTCGTCCAACACTGATGCTAATAGTCGTTGGCCGGCCAGACAAACTCGCCCAAAGCGTCAGTTTTTTACTACTTGGATATGAGACTCAACAATCAAATATCTTCTGACAGAATTGCTTTTTGCACATGTTAAGTTAGTCAGCGTTCCAGCAGTGCAGTGCTAAATCAGTGGAGGACTTTTTAAACAAAAGCGACCTACGTAGAATCCACCCCTCCCTCCCTCTCTGTCTCCGTGTGCCGCTAATGTTGGCACTCCACCGCTGCGACAGTGGAGGAAACATGGGCTCAAAGGCTACAGGCAACTGCCTTTAATTGCCTGTCTGTGCCATATGGTAACCCTGCCTGTTCTTGTCCAGACACATAGCTTCTCCAATTCAAATCGGGGAAATTTGACTAGAGGGTTCTCCATTTAAAATGTTTGCAAATTTACCTATTTGGAAGGATTTTTAAACATGCTGGATTCCCACTGGTTGCATCTCATGTGGCACTATCCTGTAACAGAAGGAGAAGCTATATGATGAATGTAAGATTACAGAAGTCATCGTAAACTATAGTTTGACTCGACCTTAAGATACTCTGCCCACTGCAGCGTCATCACTGGCATTCTATCAGCTGTAAAACTCAATTTTAGCCTCCCTGCTCATGAATTCGCGAGCAGTCCTACAATGGGAAATGAAAATGTGCTCTATTGAATAGATTTGCATCTGAACACCCATAGAGCACAAAGGGAAACCTGATTGGATGGAAATGCACATCACTGAGTATAATGTGATAGGCTTCGGCAGCGTGACATGAATAACCAATCAGATCACAAGCTGCCAGAAGAGAGTTCGAGATAAGAACCGGGGAGCAGCACCGGGCGGACAGAGTGACAGGCTGCTGTGTGAGACAGTGTGTTCAGTTTTCTATACTTCTATTTCTTCAGCACTCGCTCACCCACCCACTCTCAATCTGTCTCCGGACAAACTCGTCTCATAAAACTGCGCGAGTGTGTTGGAGGGTAATGGAGAGACGGTTTCTATATACAGTGTGTGACGAGTGTGTGTGGTTGAGTGAGGTGTGAGGAGCAGTGGGTAATGGGGGAAGATGTGCCTCATTATTGTTTGGTGGTAGTTTGCGATCTGATTTCTCTCCCGTTGAGCGTGTCTGAAGCTGTCAGCCCAAATATCAACTGACAATTAACCACCAAAGCTCCGCGGGAGGGAGTGCCACACACACACACATGCACACACACAGACATGCGCACTGTCACACACACGGATGCGTTGAGATAATGAGGTCCTTTTGTCATTTGAATATTTGATCTCTGCAGATGATTAGGTAGGTTGTTATTTTGCAGAATATCTACTCGCCGTACGTCAGCCTTTGTTTGTGTGTAAATGAAGTTTTGTTTGTCTGACGAGAAGAAGAGGCTGCAAATGTATTTGTGGCGCTGTGAATGATGTCCTTTTTATATTTATGTCACCCAGATTTATTTTAATATGCTTTATTTGTGTGTATGGATATTAATATTGTGTGTGTGTGTGTGTTATGCTTGCAGATCCAGGATGTAGCAGAACAAGGGGTGATGTTTGTGGGCTTTCTCCAGCAGCCGGGTGGAGGACCCTGCTTCTTGGGCCAGTGGGACCCTGAAGAGTTGTCCTCCTTACATTCAAGCCCCTCACCCATACACCGACACCCTTTCAGCGCCAACACCAGCCCAACAGATCCTGCAGAGGCGTACCATAACGATGTCGAACCAGATCATCACCCCTTTCAACCTCACGAAGACGCAGAACAAAACAAGCCTTTGCTGCCGCGAGAACCGGACTTCAGCCCGCTGAAACCCGTCCAGAGTTTGGAGCTCAGCCAGGAAGAGTCCAATGAGCAAATCCAGACCTTACATATCAGCCTCGAAGAGTCACTAGAGTCACCAAACCAACCTCAAGATCACAACAAACCCAGTGTAGATACAGTTCAGTGGTGTCCAAATCAGAACCAAGCAGGTGTCCAGGTGACCCAGCTGTGTGCCAGCCCAGCAGAAGCTGCAGGTGTAACGAGACAGCCGAAGGGCCAGCTGCCAGACCTCAAACATTTCAACCTTTCACACCAGAGAGACGGACAAAGTTCAAGCTCGGACAGCTGGCTCAGCTCTCCAGAGCTGGATCGGAACCATGAGAGGAAGTCCAGCTCCAGCTGTACAGATGGACAAAGCAGAGTGACGACACACAACAACAACCACATCCGGCTCAAGAGTTCTGAGAAAGATAAGGATTCATCTTCACGGCCAGCGCAGGCTAGTAAGTAACCAGAATCGCTGAATAGATCATCATTATGCACAGTGGCGTCTAACAGACCGTCCTGTTTATGTCTGCAGGGATGCAGCTGTTTGCCCTGTACAACCACACAGAGGAGATCAACACCTCTCTGAGGTTCTACTCTCTCAGGGTGCCACTGCAGGTCCAAAGGGAAGCAGGGCTGATCACAGAGGTCGACACACACTGGCTCGACCACATGACCCAGCACTTCACCAGCGGCGCGCACCTCATCGACGGGTTTTTCTACGTTGAAGATGAAAACGGTGTTTTTGGTGGCCATAGATTTTAAAAATTCATCGAATTGAACACTGACTGCTCCTGTTATGTCTTCTGTGTTGGCAGGCACAGCCAAATATGATAGCTTCATCCATTGTTTTTCAGGTTCCTTCAAAGATTATTGTTGTGGAGACTGTCTGCAGTCAAGTTCACCAACATAGCAGATACATCGCAATGTTTACAGTCAAATGTCTGGCTGCTGTTTGTAGCTGAACAGGAAGATAATAAACACAAAAAAAACAGATACGGAACCAAAAAGAGCATCACAGTGTGCCTTCAAACCAAAACGAGCTGAAGGAAGCTAAAATGCTCCGTGAATTTAAGAGGAGCTGCAGAGTTGGGTGATGATGTTTGCGGGTTCATCACTATGAATAACCAATTTCACATTAAATAGTCATTTGATATGTTGTTCATTTTAAACTATTGATTGTTGCAGCTTTAAAGTAAATGTTTAAACTCATGCTGGAATCTGAGAAGTTTCACTGTTTGAGTTCTTGACACGAGGCTGTACATCTCTGCTTCACTGCTAGTAATGGATGGTATACGTGGAGTTATGTTCCGCAAGTCCACAGCTTACACCGTAAGTCACTGTTCATTCAGCCGTGGAATAAGCAGGCTTAAGCCAAAGGGAACGGAGGGATCAATAGTGAGAGATTGGAGAGCTGAGATGAGCTTGTAACTCCTGTCTGAATCCCGTACATCCTCCTCTGTTTATCTGACTCCGGCTTTAATTTGTCCCGTTTCTGCAGACAACGGCGTTTCATCTGTGGATAGCGTGTTCATCTTCCAGAGCTCTGCAGAGGAGACGACAAACGCCTCCTACGACGCCATCGTGGTTGAGCAGTGGACCGTTGTTGATGTGAGTCTTAAGGGTTTTTAACACTCTGCAGAAGATGTGCACTTTGAGAAATCCTTTGTGACTGAAGGCTTAAGCTTCTGTCAAACAGCATAAGAGTGGCGATGAGGGAAAGTGGTGTGCAAGCTAGTGGCTGAGCTTAGATTTGCCAACCTGCACGCCTGAGGTGATGTTTTTTTGAAAATTTCTGTGTATTTCTTCTGTTCAGGGTGTCGTGGTGAAGGCGGACTACATCCCTTTGCTCCAGTCTCTGGCTCCGTACGGATGGAGGCTGATGTGTGTGTTACCAACACCGATTGTCAAGACCAACAGGTACAGAAGAGAAATAAACTCACATCTGTAATAAACCTGTATTTTCTTTAAACTAAATCACTTTCAGTCACATCACCAGCGCTCCGTGAGGATTAATTACCTTCCTGTCCCATTCTTTTTAGGATTAGCACTGACAGGCTTAGCTTTTGTACACGGGACAGATGGTTCGAGATCTGACAAATCGTGATCATATGCTCATCTCAACATGAAACCGCTTTTGAAATCTGCCGGAGCTGCGAACAACAAAGTAGCTCATGTGCTTTTGTCTTGTAACCTGTCACTCTGCGCGCAGCTGCCAACAGAAATCGGATTTCAATATACGTAGCGATGTGCAAGCTCCTCAGATTGTAACATAACAAGTATCAGTTGTAAAAGTGCTGCTCTTTTCTTTTCTTTCTGTAGTGACGGGAGTTTGTCGACTAAGCAAATCCTCTTCCTTCAGAGACCTGTTTTGCAGCGCAAGAGAAAAGACTTCAAGGTTTGTTCCATCTTTGTCTTCCATCTTAGTGGCACAGCTGTCACTTGTCTCTGTCGAGCCTTTAGGATATGTGACTTTATGTCACAGACGGTGCCATTATGAAGTCATGCTGCTAAATATGGGATGTACAGCAAATATAAACCAGCTCGGGAGGAGTCTAATTATAGTCAAATGGTCGACCTCAAACTGTACAGGAAAGAGGCATCAATGAAGGAGGCTTTGTTGTGGTTTGTCAGGTGTCTGGAGAGATGGAAAGAAAAAGCACAAAACTGTCTCAAACACATCTTTGTGGTTTCAGATGTTGAACCTCAGGGGTCGCAGCAAGGCAAAGAAGAAATCTTCCGGAGAGGACGAGAGAGAGAACACGTACCCTGTGATGGAGACAGAGATGGACAGGTTAACAAGAACCTCAAAAGAGGAGGAGGAAGACGAGTCGCTGAGGAGGAAGAGCGGGGACAGCGGAAGGAGCGAAGGAGCGAGCCCTCTGCCGGGAGGAGAGGAGGACGAAGACGACGCTCTGCATCAAAAGGGCTACTTGTTCCTGTCGGGGAGCACGGTGTCTGTTGAGGAGCAGGAAGAGGAAACCGACGTCGACGCCGTCCCAGCGTTCAGGCAGGAGAAGTCGGTGAGATGGACGGATGTGTGTCAGAGAGATGACAGAGGACGGGTCAAGGAGGAGGTGAAGACGGAAGAGCGGATCAAGCAGCAGCTGTTTTCTGGCGTCTGTTGACACATTGAGCACAGAGCAGGCGAGAGGGAGCCGAGGCCTGCTCCGTTTATCTGAAATGCCTTTTTAAAGTAACATCGTGTTGATCTGGAGCCCAGATGTAGTCGGTCGCAGCGTTACCTTTGCTTCGGTCTGCTCTGTTTTGGGCGTTGACTCTCTTTAGTCTTTGAGGTTGTAGCTCCCATAAATGGGAAAGTGTTGTGCAGTTTTTCTGCTTCGGGTCAGTGTTGCTATTTGATGTATCTTATACGAAACGGTTCACGGCTATAGAGTACGACCGAGAGCAAGTCTCCAGTCCAAGCCTTAAGTATTATTTTCTTGCCCATTGTTGTATTTTAATACTTTCTTGTAATAGGACTGTTAAGAAGGGAGTACTGACTTCACTGAGCTCGCTGTATTTTTATATGTAAAGTATATAATTTAAGATAGAAACAAGAGAAGTGCACTGCTGTAGAAACTGATGGATGGATCGCATTGGCCAATTTCAGCTTAACACAGATACAAAATGTATTTCAGTACTGGTTTAAATGGCTGATAATTAAAAAGAACTTGCAGTACAGAAAAAAGATTTGAGGTAATTTAGAAACTTTGTCTTTATTGCATACTGTAGTTTTTTCCCCGCAGAGTTTATTTCTAAAATTCTCAAATGTTTTACTTGAAACTCATCTTTGTTACAACTTAAAGCTGCTGTAAGTGTTTTTTTCTAATTAAAATAAGTGTTAAATAGCTCTATATTCCATCAATAATCACTGTTAGTGTTTGGTTAGTTACCCACGTCTCTCCTCCCGCCGCTCATGCAGTAAAAGAGAGAATAAATGCCTGCCTACATGATCCATCCAGGAAGTTTGCCAAAGCGTCAGCAGCTTTCACTAGAAGAATCTTGCTAGTTTGGGTTTTATTTGGCCAGATTTAAGATATCCATCTGACTCTTCTTCACCTCGGTACGATGGAGGTGCGAGGAATTGTGTTTGTGGTGTTCCCTACAAAAAAGAAAATCTTTTCCCACTGTCAACATCCCAGATATTCTGAATCAGGACAACCAAACGTCGTCCCTTTTAGGGCAGAAAGTGAAGCTTTATGGTGGGCCACGGGTCAAAAGCAAACAGGTGGATTTTAAAAATGCAAAATGGATCTTGTCACCTTGCCGGTCATGCTCAGACTACGAAAAATAATTAACAATGAGGGATCCTACACAATTTAAAAAGCATTTTTACTTAATTTTTTTTCTAGGAAACATCTAATGGGTCAAATTGAACGATATGGCGGGCTGACTTTGAGCAACTAGATAATCCACAGAACTCGTCGCGGTTTTCTTAGGGACCATTTGCTCAGCAGAAAAGGTTCCTATGGAAACTGACAACGGTGAGGTCTATTATTCAGAGTAAGTGGGACATTGCTTCTCAAAAGACACATTATGACCATTCATCTCCAGTGGAATGGACCTGAATGAATCAAACCTCAATAGCCTGCTTGGTAATATACGAGGGGCAGGTGAAAAAATGCTTCTTGTGATTTCCTTTTCGGAAAATGTGTAAATTAGAAATCAACTATTTATTACTTATTCCCTGGACCACCTTGTTGTGTTATGTGTGTAGTAGTGCGACATGTAAGTCTTTAATGAAAGCAGAGGTCAATAAAGTGTTTGAAAACAGATTGAGTCAATTTCTTTTATTTCTTTTTAGTCTCACATTACTGGCATAAACAGTTTCCCTCGTATGAGGAAGAAATGCAGAAACAACTCGAAAATGAGTCTCAAAAGCGCAACCCCCCACTGAGAGACGACTACAAGGAGCTCGCAACCATCTCCGAGGGATGTTCAGTGATCCAAGCCAATCAGAGACCACCTGGAGGTTCCATTACAGTGCACCATGGGATACTCACTCCACCCCGGGATGAGAAACCGTTTATGGGTAGTGGATGTATGTGATTGAGTCGAAGTGTGTGTGTGTGTGTGAGAGATGCACTGTGTTTGCATGTAACAGTGTGTGAGTGAGTAAACCGGGCGCGGACACTGGCCAAGATGTGGGAGATTGTTAAGTTTCCGCACTTTGGCGTGAAGTTTGCATATTAGTGAAATGTGAGAAACAGTCGCTCCAACGTAACTCAAACTCTCTACAATCCTCACTCCTGCAAATAAATAGCTCTGAGTTATTCCACTAAGTATATAAACACATAGGATAACACCTAAGAACACATTATTTTAAATCAGCAGAGGTATTTGATAGAATGAGTCATCCTTAAAACAATGTACAATGACAGTACAGATTGAGCTTCAATGTGTCTGTAATCCAACAGGCTTTAAAGCGATTGTTTGACATTTTAGGAAATAAGCTTGTTTGCTTTCTTGCCGCGAGTTTGATAAGATGATCCACAACACACTCGGATCTGTTCACTAAATAAAGAGCTAAAGCTTGTTTCAAATGAAGCCAGTGCAGAAATGCCAGAAATGTTCTTCTAATGGCCGCTGACGTGCTGGATCCAAAAGTGAGTCGATCCACATGTCAGATATTAAAATACTTAACAGCAGATACGAGAAGCAGAAAGAACAGTTTTGGTATTACTAGTTTCCCTGCACGTGTCAACCATAGAGAGGGAGAATTCTATACTTCTTAATTTAATTACCTTAAGTCTGAAAGTGAAACATAAATACAAGGCAGGGAGCTTTAAATGACAGGCACCTGGCTGGCTAAGCAGCTAAGCTAATGGCTGTAGCTTCACGTTTGGCAAACAAGCACAAGAGTAGAAGATTTGAACAAAATTAACATTTCCCCAAATGCCAAATTATTGCTTTAAAAAGGTGCAAAATGTGAGAACTGGACACCTTGAAGAGTCCTCACCAGTGTAACTGCTGACTGCTGCAAACTGTCTTCTGCTTACTCACCCATGACTGTGGCTACTGTTAGCTTGTTAGCTCAGTTAGCTGGAAGACTAGGGGAGTGTTGGCGCTCACTGCTAGCACAGGAGCTCTGGACGGCTAGGAGTAAGAGGTTTTCAGGCCAAGGGCTAGCTGGTTAGCATGCTAACTTCAGTAGATATCTCCTCAACACAATATATGGACATCTTTGACATAACGTCAAAACTGTAATTTCTTTTTTTAATGTTTTCAACTAAAATTCTTACATACTGCACCTTAAAAACATGTCTGCATAGAAAATGAGTGCGTAAACATCGTTTAAAAGTTGGATTAAAACTGAACATCATTCAATAATTTAATGAAGAATCTCAGTCAAATTTATAATGAAAATTAGATTTGTGAAACTTCTGCTTCAAATAAAACTCATGTCTATTGTGTCTGTGAGGCAGCTGCTAGCTGAAGAGTGGGCGGTCCCAGCGGTCTATGACGGATCAGGCACAGGTTGCAGCAGCAGTGATCGGAGGGTCAACTTCCTCAAGCATCCGAGCACTCACATTAATGTCCATAATACTCCATATGTGGGTTGCTCTCCATTCACACCACACCTCATACATCCTCCCCTGAAGACTGCAAAGAGGAGCGCAAGCCAGGAGTACAACCCTGTGGGATTCTGGGAATCGTAGGAGGTTCTACCACCACTTCTCGAAGAGGATTCTGTCTTTTGCGAGGCCCATATCCATGAGGGTTTTTGAAATTGCTTCAATCATGGGCGGAGGGCCACACAGGAAGCATAAAGTCCTCTGCGGGTCCACGTGAGCCCTCAACTCCTCCTCAGTGATTCTCCCACCTGCAGAGATACAAGGGACGTCAATCAATTAGTGAAGACGCAGTGCTGCGACACCTATTCCCACCAGTCTCTCATGTGGAGCTCTGATGGTGGCTGTTCTACATGATGACAGAGATAAATCAACAAAGACAGAGTATGGTAGAATGTGACAGTAACGGAATCATCCCTGGTAAACAAAGAGAAGTATATGCGTGTAGGAGTGTGTGTGTGTGTGTGTGGTTATTACTTACAGCTGACAAATGGCTGGAGGTGTGGCTCGACATCTGTGCTCTGTTGCGTGATGTGCAAGTCACAGGACAACTTGTCAGGAAACTCCTGACACGCCTCGATGATCGGGCTCTAGAAACACAGGGCAGGCTTTAATACGTTTGTGACAGTGATTCTCCTTCTGTACTGCAGAACACCTTCCACAATACAGAGGCTGTTGTACATCTGGCAGAGATATTCAAAGTTGAAAGAAGCAAGTTTCTGAAAAGAGCACACCTTGAAGAGCAGTTCCTGAGTGTTCTTGGCGCTGTAGCAGAGGTGGGCAGAGCCGATGTTGTAGTCCCGCCCACCAGAAGCCTGGCTGCGATGCAGCAGATCTGTGGCGTGCAACAGGATGGAGTACAAGGGATTGATCCCTACGCCACCGGCTACCAGCAGCAGATCCATGGTGGGGTCAGAGGGCAACGGGTCAAAGAAGAAATCCCCACCAACACGCATGGCCACCCGGGAGCCCACTGTACACTGAGGGGGAGGAGGGAGGAGGGAGCGGTTAAAACAAAGACACAAAAGAGGAGAAAGCAACAGACTGTGTTGAGCTGCTCAAGTTAGACACACAGGGCTCCTAACATTTCTCTGTGCACAGCCGCTGAGATGCACCTTTTGAAAAATGAAAGAAATTACAAGAGAGATTCAGCTTTAACTGCATCGAAGCGCCAGGAAAAAAGAAAACATTAATAGATCAGCATGCACACACACACACAACAAACCTCTGCTCTGCTACCAGTGGAAGCGGCGTCACAAGTTGCACAGAGAAGATCTTTTGAAGTCAAAAGGAGCAGTAAATATGCCTCCGTCTGCTTTTGTACACATATGAGCGCAAGTATACACAACAATGCTCAGGCTCTTAATCTGCTTTCACGTCCCTACACTATTCCTGCTCGCAGAGAGGAGTCGGAGCGCAAAATCAAACAAAATAGATCATCAAACGATCCCAGAGCAGAGCGCTGTAAGTCTCCGAACACTCAAACACATCACACCGCTTTCTGATATTTATTTGCACGCAGCACAGTAGCTGAAAGCTATTTATTAAGGCCCGTCATCAAACACAGAAGCTGCAAACAAACATGCAGAGTACAGAAATGGAAGGGAGAGGTAAGCAGGAGGCAAACATTGTTCATATTCAGACAAATACTCGCACACACACGCAGGATTAAGTAAAGCTACCTTTTGGAGCACGTTCTTGTGAACATGACACAATAATCTGCATCGAAGACGTCACATTATTTATGCAAAAAGCAAAAACTGAGCAAACTTAGCTTCAAATCTTTCTTCAATTAAATCATTCTACCATTATTAAGTATTCACACAACTTTTACTGACTCTGCGTAGCTTTCCAGCCGTGTTGTTGACACACAGAGACCAGCTTCACTGCTCTCATCATAGCTATCACAACTCTACAACACAGACCATTCATTTACTTTCTATAATGTATTATTTTGGTCTTTCATGGCTTTATTTATAGAACAGCTTCGAGAGATGACAGGAAATGGGGTGAGAGCGAGTGGGAATGATGCAGCCTCTGTACATGTGACATGAACTCTACCAACTAAACTCCTATAATGTAACTTTTTCTTACAGGTAATCTCACTCCTTTTGCAGGTCGGACACACAAAATAAAAGAGATTCTGATAATATCATCTGACTTGCCTTTTTCCGTTTTGTGCTTCACATATTTTAGAACAAGCAGTGGTGTGAGAATGTGGCAGTCTTCATTTCTTACCTCGATAACGCCATTTCTCAACACCCTGATCCTTTTTCATCACTTGTTTTCCTTCTACACCTCGTCTGGCACCCTCAGCTTCACAGTGTTTCAACATCTCACTCGTGCATACTCGTGATGTTAGCTCCCAAATAATAAGATGACCAGGTCTACCTACTTTTCTAGAAATTGAGAGCAGTCTATTCAGGCTTTTAATATTACACTTCTTCACATGAAAGATGGTATATCACATTATACAACAAGTAGTTCCGACCAAGCAATTCAGCAGGCCTAACTCATTACTCAAAATATTACTCCGCCAAGTCTGTGGCAACATTGTATTCATCTCCATGGCAACATTGTAACTGTCAGAGCTGGAGTAGGAAACGGCGGAAAAATAGGCTACAAAATGGATCAGTTTGTTGTTAATTTTGATGTATTTGCTTCATCATCTGTCCGAGGAGGACAGCAACAGGGCCAGGCTGGGAGCGAGCGAAGAGCTGGAGATAAACATGCGGGAATGAGTTATCAGCAAACGGGCACGCCACGAGAGAGTGTCCCGCAAGATGATCAGGGTGATGGAGAATCAAATGTACACCACCATGAGTGACAGCAGAGATGAGGAGTTTGCCGCGAGTGCTGGTCGGCTGAATCGTTTCCTCCGCCGCAACAACTTCACTTGCAGAAGACAACTATTGCCCAGCAGGATGCCGGAGAATTCACAGAGAAGCTGGCGAAGTTTGTGACATTTTCATCCCGGATTTTTGAGAGGAAGGAATTAAACGCCTGTCACAAATAAACGCCTGGTCTGTTAAGTGACTGAAACAAATAAACAGCCCCGCTATTATTTATTTTCCCTTCAGTGTGAGAGACACTATTGTGACCTCGGTAAAAACCTTTTATAGAAAAAAATCAACATCTTTGTTATAACTTGTGCGATAAAAATAAGCCTTTTCTGTTTATCTGTGCAGTATTGATTTAGTTCGGGAAATTCCGAGACCGCGATAAAACATGAACGTCAGCTCAGACTTCACTCATCTGGGACTAGAACATCCTTTCTGTTGCTAGGTCGTTACTAAGGGTTGGATTATTTGCTGGAGTGGTAAACTACGTTCCATTACACATATGAGTCACCTGACGTGACTGATTTTGTTTCAGTTATTAGTCAGACCCCATGTGTTTCCATGGAAACGCGATGCACAATCGCAAAAACCTTTAAAATTTTAGAGCAAATTGTCCATCAACATGGATATATTTTGATTATACATTTTATTTGTGTTGGTATTAGTTGTATAATCGCGATATTACCCTCGAGGGTGTGCTTTAACGTCATTTGAGCACGTCATGCTCAAATGACGTTAAAGCGCACCCTCTCAGGTAATATTGCTTAATTTCACCACTCCTAAAATCACTGGCTTCAGGACCTTAAAACCTTGATGATTACTTAATGTAACCTGAGGTCAAACCTGAACACTTGAGCTGAGCAGAGTTTTCCTGTTCAAGCCTCTCGGTCGACAGTAAGAACAGTATTATATAGTGCCGCCCTCACTCACCGCGGTGTGGACCCAGTGTGCCGGGGGGTGTTTGGCGTATTTGACGGCCAGTTCGACAACGCCCTCTCTCTGCAGCAAACCCGGGCTGGAGCACATGGAGAAACCTCCAACCTTCTCCACACCGGGGATGAAGAAATCCACCCTGCAAACACAACACACAGTTCATCCAACAATTATCTAATCAGTCAGTGGGTTTAATACTTAAGTTTATTTGAACTTTATTCATATCTAGACTAAAACCCATGAAGTCATGTTTACAGCACTCTGGAGGCTAAAGTTGGGTTGGGGTTAGACCAATAACGATATTTAATTTTGAAGCCTTAATTGACTGATAGAACACTTTATTATATTGTTGTGCATCCCGAGGAAATATATGTATCCCAAGTGGTTGAAAATGTGTTCTTGTTCTTCACTTTTTGTTATAAACCATATCTACAACCATTACTGAGTTTCACACTAGGTTATTCTGGTTGTAAATATAGCTGACTCTTCAGATCTCTAAACAATCGTTAATAGAAGAGCAGAAACAGGCTGAACTGAGGGTCAAAGTGTGAATGAATGTACCGTGGCGCCCTCTGACCTCTGCTAAGTTGCAGCCTGTTCCAGAAACCAAGTAGAACAAAACCAAACCAGATGGAGAGTTGCCTGCTGGTAAGTTTAAACAAAGTGAAGGCTTCCCAGTCTTAACACCCCACATGGTCGCATCTGTCCGTCATCGAGCGCAGCAGAGAACCCCCAAAGGAAAACAGCGGTGCCTAACAGTTGGGCTAATGTTCCTCCAACACAATGACCCACTGTTACACTAGAGAGAGACACTGACTGTGCAACCCTCAGATGCAGCATAAATATGGATCTGCTGTGAAGACGCACACATATGTTTCCCCCACCTCCTCCTCCTCCTCTTCCCCCTCCTCCCCCTCTACCTCCTCCTCCTCCTCCTCTCCCACCTGGAAGCAAACAACTAAACAGTCCTTTTTCTTTCAAAATTTCAGAAACACTGAGACTCGAGGATTTCCATCCATTTACATTCATTATCAGGCGCCTCAGGGCAACCGGCTGCCAGTTTTTATATCTCACCACCGCCCACCTACAGTATGGGCTCCTGTGCATATACTGCATGTGCAGGGTACACTAATTAACACTGGCAACACCGACTGACAGACTGAGAGCCGGAAAAAAAAGCTCTGCCTTCATCGAAGAAGTTTATAACTCGCTGTTATGATTATAAGAAAGTCGCTGGAAGTTAGCTTGAAAGCTCAAACACTTCCCAACATCGCTCAGCAGACAGAAACAAACTGCTGTGTCTCAGACGCCTTTCACGTCAACGCTGCCGGCGCACAATCAACCCAGCGCATACAGAGGTTTCATACACAAACATCAGAGCAAACTCCAGCTTATAAAGTCTCCAAATATTTGCTGCTCATCCTTATTTGGTAAAAAGCTCTAATTGATTCACAAGCCTTGATCGTTCCTTTCGCTGTTGTGACACGTTTCTTCAAAACACATTCCTTCTTCTTATCAACATGAATCTGGAGCTGGTTCACATGATGACTGTGATGTAGGACTGTAAACTCCTGTTCGCTGCAAAAGTTTTGTGAGAAGAGAAAAACACCGGGCGAGGAACTCAAACACAACGCTGCCACCTCGTGGTTACTACGAGCATTACGCGTACTATGAACGGACTCCGGAGGGATGTTTCGTATAGTAAACTCACTTTTGGCAGGTTTTGCTTATTTCTGTTCCACCAAGAAAGCATTCATGCAATGTTAGCAGAGAATGCAAGCAATAGTTCTACAAGATTCCATTAGATTGTACTTGTGTTCATGCCAGCTATGGTGGTTTTGAAACATTCGTCACGAGCTTGTTGTCACATACATGTGGCAGTGCGGTGATATTGAAAGCCTCTGAAATTCCCAACAGCTCTGACTCAGACTTACAACTTTGTGGGAGACTTGAGAGGCATTTCTCATTATCAATCTAAAAAAATATGCTGTGAACACGTTATAAGCATGACCTCTTACTAGGAATGGGTGATTTGATGATTCATTTCTCAGGCGAATCACAGCGATTGTGGTATTTAATGTCGCCCACATCTAATTTTTGTTACCACAGCTCAACATCTTGAATCAATCCAACAATCCTGCCAACTAAACCAAGTGAAAGGCTGAAGTTTTATTCAAGCATTTCAGCATTTTGAATGCATTTCCTCAGGAAGGGAGGATGATAAACATGGAGGATAGTCCTAGACACCTTCCTTAGTGATCACTGCAGTTACAACAGTGGTGATGAAAGTCGGTCCAGCATTTTTATTAAATACTCATTTTTTTTTTAGCTCAAATTAATCAGGAAGATTTAGGCATGTGTTTGTTAATGGATGTACTTACTGCATTATGTTACAAACCTGTCTTTATAGATAACGTAACAGCACTGTTGCTGTTTTCATAAGTCATAAATATGAGAACGTTCTGTAGCCAGCCCTTGTTCTGCAATAATGCATGCTTATGAATATGATGGTAAAGAGTGAATGTAAGTATCTACTCACCACTGTCCTGCTTTGAAGCTGAAGTCTGGGTGGACGGCTATTCTCAATCGTTTCACCGTGTCGGACTCATTCATGATGCCGCAGACTTGAGCCGGATACAGAGCCTGTGTTAGGCAGCCAGTCAAGCACATAACACACACATACAGAGTGAAAGTTAGGAGTGGGTTAATAATCTCAGGACTGACTGCCGGCAATACCTGTTAAAAGGTGAAGCAGGTAACAGTCACAATTACTACAAAACTACAAATAATCGACTTACAGATTGTCTGGAGTTGCTCGCTGTTCTCTCCAGATGGTCCATTTGTCTTTTGGAGGTCATGTTTCTTCTACTAAAAAACAGACAGCTTTAGTCAGTTGTCGGTGAACAAATACGCACTGGAAGAGCTACACAGCAGCATTATGTGACAAGAATATTCAAAAAAACAGCAAGTGGACTTTGCCCTTATGGCCAGCAAGCTTCAACAAGCTTAAAGAGCCAGTTCACCAAAACATACAACTCACAGCCAGCTGTGTGCAGCCATGCACAGAGGCCTGGGGGTATTCCAGAAAGCGGGTTTTGTGAAAACTCTGAGTTTGTTAACCCTGAGATGAGAGAAACTCTGAGTTTTCAGTTCCAGAAAGAGAGGAAAGTTAAACTCTGGGTCTGTTACTGCGGTAACTTCCTCTGTGAACAGAACCTGCTCACTGGCAGGTTTACCTGAAGAAACCCTGAGTCTGACGGAGCTGTCTGACAGCGGCTGTCCTTTCCTTCTCAGTCCCATCATGTTGAAGCAGAAATAATTCACATAGTTTTACACCAGGAGGAGAATTTAGATTCATTTAGATGAGCTCTCACTCCCTGACGACGACTGAACCGAACAGCAGACGCTTCTCATCAGTCCGTCATTTATATTCTCCGGCTGCACAGCGAATATCAGGCTACACGTCATCGCTGACGTGCTCTCACATCTGAACAATCCTCTTCGATTTTTTTGTTTGTTTTTAATCACTTCGCAGGTTAATAAATCACCTTCCAGCAGCCAGAAAAAGAGAAATAACTCACATTTCATTTGGCTTTCTTTATTTCTTAAAATGAAAAGACGACCGCATCTAAAACTCTGTCACTGATTTTCATTACGGCCGCAGCCGTATTACTTTTTTTCCCCAGAAAATGTCTGCTTCCCGTTTTCTCCCCTGTTGCCATGGTGAATCACTGTATCGGAGCTCCATTGATGATGGCTTTTTACTTGTCAGGCAGGAGCTCAACTCAGAGTTAACATACTCAGAGTCGACTTACCGAACTCAGATCAGCTGTTCTGGAGCTGAAAACTCAGAGTTTCACTTCACAGGGTAAGTCAACTCAGAGTTCAGAGTGAGGCTCAGAGTTTGTTGAACCTCCTTTCTGGGATAGCCCTCTGGTTACATTTTGAGACGTGGCCACTGACACGACTAATGTTTATTTACATATAACAAAGGACTCAAAGACTGAATTGTGTGGCTATGTAATGTTCAGAAAACCTAAGAAAATCTGTGCATTCATTTGGGTGAAGTGACCCTTTAAATAAAGTAGATAAGATAAGTACAGTGCCTCAGGGGGGAGCAGCCATGAGAGCGGAGAACAACAAACACAGCCTGTTTGTTCCGGATGAAGCTCACCTTGTGACGGAGCTGGAGCCCCGCAGCCGGCAGCAGAGCAGACCGGCGGTCGGACACGGCAGGCTGAAGCTTCGGGCAGCGGAGGACAAGAAACACGGGACGCTCATGGCGACCTGGGCTGATGTGAGGACAGAGTAGAGAACATCTGCTGTTAGCTTCCACAGCTAGCATTGCATCACATATGTGAACACTGTCAGTACATTCACCTGTAGATGAGTAGATTCAACAGCTGGGCCTCCTAACAATACAATTTAGATTCACCCCTCTGAATGGGAGGGCACAGCACACCAAACTCCTCTCACGGAACACTCTAGTAAACCGACCATTCGTGTCAGGTAATTCCCACCTGACTGGCCAGAAAAACGTGCCTCAAACCCACAGCATAACTGATAATCCTCGCTGCCACCCACCGATGTGTAATTTAAAAGACGAGGATGAAAGTTAGAGAGGCAGACCGAGCTTCAACAGTTACACACTAATCAAAATCGGTGAACAGTATTATTGTGAGTATTTCAAAGGGAGTTTGGTGTGACCTCCTCCGTCATGCTAGTGATGGTTAGCTCACTAGCTAAAGCTGGTAGCAAACCAATGCCGGTTTGTTTGACACAGACACACAAAACAACAGCACACGACGAGCTCCTGAGCTGATTCTCTTACCGAAATAAAATGATACTCTGTTTTCTATCAGATGAAGTTCATGTTCTTCTTCAGTATCTTCGGGATAACCTTGGTCATATTATGATTACATGACAGGAGTTATGTCTTCTTCTTCTACTGCTTTGAGGTTTCCTGCCGCTTCTTCTTCTTCTTCTGCTACATGAGGCGCTGTGCAGTCAGTGTGTCGCAGCAGCGCCCTCTTGTGGATGGCGCCCAGCCTCTGTGATTCAGCATGCAGCAGATCACTTTCCTCCCACTTTTAATATTCTTTCAACACAAATGTGTTCTAGGCAAAGACAATATTGATCCTTCATATTGATCCTTCATATTGATCCTTTAGATGTCAACAGTGTGTATTCAGAGAACAAATTACGTGTAGACGACTGTTGCTCTGTTTGCTAAACACAATAATAATAGAGTTTTATGGACAGTCGATGGATCAATATATATCATGTATTATATATATATAGGGTGCATTTATGTAGAATTATAGAATATATTTAGATATTTAGAGTGAGGTTGCTCAAATGTTGGATGTGTTGATGACTGTTTAGGTCCAGTTGTCCTGAACAATCCATATTTTTTTTGTTTATTATTATTATTATTATTTATGTTGACATATATACAACTCAAAAACTGTCCAGACTGTTTATTATTAAACATTATTATAATTGTTGTTGCTTTTTGATTTATTTTTCACATGCTACCTTTGAAATTGGGTTATTTTGTATATTGTTGTTGTATATGTTTCTTTTTACATCGTTGGCATTCTGTGGACAGAAAAAGGAAGAATTTCATTGTACTAGGAAACATGTTTCTTTACTGTGCATAGGACATTAAACACTTTGAATCTTGAATCTCACCTAAGGACAGTTTCTGCTACTGGTTTTGTTGTTGCCACTCGCATCAAATATATATTTTTTTCTCTCCTTTATTGAAACCGTACAAAATAAACAAATCTGGCACGTTTTTCATAGTACATACATTGCGCAAGTATATAGAAAATGCCAGGTGAACATCATCCAACATTAGTGCAAGTCAACTCACAATAAGAACATACACATTAGTGTTTCAATATAATACATTCAGAGCAATTGAAATAAAATTAAAACAAACATCTCAAATAAATAATGAAAAATAAATATATAAAATAAAATAAACATTGATTTTTTTCTTTTTTTTTTTTTTCAAGGGGATTCAAATTAGTCTTAACTATCTATTTCAGTGGGAAAATTCTTTAAGTTATCATATAATTTTTGTGCCTTAATTTCTGTTAGAAGTTCTAGAGATTTCATGTACAATTTAAATTCATTCATGAAGACAATAAATTTGGGCGATGACTTCATAACTCTATTCTTGTGGATGAAAAATTTGGCTAGACAAAGCATTACATTGCAACAGAGTTCATCATTTTTGTTTTCACTCGCATCAAATATAACCTTTTCATTATTAGCACGCCTGTGATGGCACAACAGATAATCAGGAATCAAATGTGTCTCCATCTGGTGGTCAAATAACACGTTGTGTGCGTGTTTTGTGGCGAGAAGCAGCCAGAACTTTTGAGTCTGCTGCTTCTTCAGGTTGTTCACATCACATAGTGTCGATATCAGAGCTTGCAGTCAGGCCCTCCTAATGAACAGCATCAGCAGCTTCCTGTTAATCGTTGTCTTCTCTGAAACAGTGACACCGTTTTTCTCCAATCCAATTTTCATCATTGCTTTAATATTGCTGCACTACAGTGGTTGGTGTGGAAAGAGGTGCATGTAGATTAGTTCAAGTTTAAACCTCACACTTGTTGTGACTCTGTAACTCAGTCGACTCACAGTAAGTTTGTACATGCTGCATTAAAGGCACATGAAGCAATCAGTGCAGAGAGCCTGCAGTCACACAAAGTGGCTAAAAAGGAGGCACCACAATATTCTGCACCAACAATGTCTCAGAACAACATCTACTGCATGTCGTGTCGTGTTGTCAGGTTAAAAAATGCTGTATCTAACTTTAAAAGTGCATGAAGGGATTTTTGGGAAAACGTGGGCGTTTCAGTAGAATACCTATATTGTCACTGCATGTGAGATTCGGTGTGCCGTAACAAAGCGACAAGAAGGAATAAATATAAAACACAAATAGCAAACAAAAGCATGGATGTAAAAAAGGGGTACAGAAAATATCAGGACATTTCAGTAGATAATATGAGTTCAGGAAGTAAAGAAACACAAGTTTTGTTTCTTTACTTCTGGTGTTACAAGGAACCAGCACCAGTACAATGATACAACAATCATGACTAAGTAATTCAAAGGAAAGCGAAGAAACCTCAGTAGAAGGTCCCCCTGAGTACAGTTTAGTCAACCCTGTGTGTGTGTGTGTGTGCGTGCGTGCGTGTGTGTGTGTGTGTGCGTGCGTGTGTGTGAAGCATGTGTGGAGGAGGACAATTAAAACTAAAAGTAACCAGTAACTGTTAGATTCCTTTCTGCATTCCTGAAGTTTCACGCTTAGCGTCTTGTGTTGTTAATCAGGTAAAGCTGCGGCGAGTTTCAGCTGCTCATAGTTTAATAACTGCAGAAGAAGAAAAGCGGCCGAACAATGCAATCCTCAAATCGAGCACACAATGTGACATCGAAACTCATTCCAGAACTCGGCATGCTCCACCCAAATGCTCTGGAAGAAGCTACTGGTTGTGTGTTTAGTGTGTACATTTCCTGCTGCTTTTCAACCTGTGACCCCCCACTGTGAGCACAAACACATGCATGTGTTCACCTGTGAGGTAAACAGTGTTTAAAGTGTGTGAGAGGGCCATTAAACCTGGTGTGTGTGGTCCGACACAGTAGCCGCTCACTTCCTCAGACAGCTCGCTGTTAGCTGACTCTACCAGTCCAACTGGCTGCCTACCTGCTGTCTTTCCCATGGCTAGCACACCTTGGTTCAACCTGTTGTTCAATGACAAATAGAGATTTTCTGGTTTATCACGACACAATGACTTACAGGACGCACACGACACACTCGTGATGCAAGCACATCACAATCGTCATCGCACACAAAAACACAAGCGTAGACGCAGAGTTTGCACGCAGTTTGAACATAAGAACATAAGTATTTATTCACGTCTCAGTGAGTCACTTTGTTGTGTTTATAGAGCAGCCAAATATAGAATATACAGTCACTGCACAGTGTACAGTCACAGTACAATCACAAACAACCATTCTGACATAGAAATCTGATTTCATGACGCCACTAATATTCTTTTTTTGGCACTGTAAAGAGGTTTCTTATTTATTTATTATATGTTTAAGCATTGAGGTCATTTAGTCAGTGATGGTGTTTTATTCAACTGCATTATGTTCATTATCCATCCAACACGGATGTAAATAGAAAGTGCAATAAAATAGAAACAGCTCTCGATATAAAGTAGTCCAGTGAAACATCGCCACCTTGAACCACGACTATAATAACGAACAGATCATTATATTCACACTAACAACGTCATCAATGTCCTCGACTATGAGCTCCGTACAGACAGAAGTCTCAGCAGGGCTGTTTTATTGGGCAGGTGTACCTAAAGAAAGGTAGCTACGAGTGTACATATCATGATCACACCTGAGATTTAAAATATATTATATTAAAATCATAAACAGTTTGACAGTTTTAAAGTGTTTTTCATTGAGGACTGATACTGCCGATATAAAAATAAATACATTAATAAATAAATGTGCATTTAAATGTTTATTTATTGAGACTTTTATCTATTCATTTTTGATTTGGGTATTTTTTGTCCTCCACAGGTATTGACTCCAGCTGTTCAGAGCAGATCATGTACATTTTCCATTTTATCAGAAGTTCAATGTTAGACGATACAAAAAAGGGGGTGGGGGGGCCTTTTCACTCCCCCCTCGCCTGTCTCCCGCTGGGGCTACCAACTGGGCTACTGGGACCCGGCAGGGGGGCCCCTTCGCTTGCCTTCCTGATACCCCGGTCCAACTTCACCCCTCACTGCATATATAATCATCGACATAATATAATTTATTTATTATAATCCCAACAATTAATCTTATGATAGTCATTGTCATGATATATTGCTTGCATTAGGTTGTGTTCACATATGTTATGTTTACATATATATTATGTTATTATCCTGTATTATATATTACATTACAAATTTGCCCTGTATTAATTATCATACCTCACACTATCTCTTCAGACTATATTAGGTTATAACATACTGCATTTCTTATTATAATATCTCATATTACATTATACTGTCTTATCTTATCTCAATTATCTAAGTACATTATATAAGGTTAAATTATATAACACTGTACTATGTCAATATATCTCATATCATGTTGCATACTATTACTACTTATTTAACTCATTTATCTATTTTTTTTGTTCCTTCAGTTTTACTTTCCTCCTCCTTCTCTTTTCTTATTTATACTTTATTTACTTACTTATTTTTATTGTATCATCTATCTATACCTACATACGTTTATAATACCATACTATCTGCCTCTCAGCCACTAGCACACACACACACACACACACACACACACACACACACACACCTGTGTTACCTCTACACATATCATAATAACTCTATGTTGTTTTTTTGTTGTTATCTGTACTGTATGTCCACTATCTGTATTTGTTGACCCTCGTGGTGTGATGTACTTGTCCCCCATGTCACCTTGTCTTTCACCTAATTTCACCAATAAAAAAAAAAAATAATAATAAAAAAAATAAAAAAAAAAATAAAAAAAAATAACACACACTAAGCTCCCCCCAAAAAAAAAAAAAGAAGTTCAATGTTACTTGTTCACTATTTTATTACTCAAGTTTTACTCCTCAACAACTACATAACAGTGATGCTTTTCAAATTGGTTATTCCGCCTCTTGTAATAAATTGTACATCTATTTCTAAACTTTAAATTGCATCGACTCATCATGAGAGACAAAATATTGAATCAGAAGTCATCCTCACAGCTGTGTTGCAGCTTGTGACGGAAGAAAGATGGCCGACCGTGTCTTAATGGAAACAGATATAGGTGAAGGGTATTACTGTACTTTATGCAATCAGTCGCTGTTTCGGTCTCTCCCTACAACGTCTCTACACATTCTCCACATTCCTCTCCGTCTCAACGGGCAAATATCCAGATTTCACCCCTGAGGGAATCCTTCAGTCAAAACTGGAGCATGTTCGATGACGGACGGCGCTCTCAGGGTGGAGCGCCTGATGTTTACAGTGCAGCTCGATATCTAAGACAATCTCAGCATGGATGTTTCCCTTATCTGATCCGGTTCAAGTTAAAGATCAACTTTCAGTGAGACTACCTGTACGTACTGGGAGATATGAGGTGGAGAGGCAGAGCAAAGCTGAGAGGTGATATAATAACATCCTGTGATTGTTGTGATGCTGTTCAGACCAGAAGATGCTGGGTGAGAAGGAAATAAGGAGAAAAATTTAATAATCTCCATATTTATCAGGTAATGATTAACTGGTTCCAGCTTGTTAAATGTAAGAGTTTACCCTTAAAACATTTTAAAAAGAGTATATTTCATATTTTTACTCTTATCTGGACAAAACCAGATTTTCTCTGGAGCCACTATATTCGGAATTTAACTGATTAAATCTATTGATCCATTAAAGAAGAAAAGAGACAACAGATTCTTTGATAATGAAAATAATCAGTTGCAAATTAAGAGTATTAATCACTGGGTGCATCATCTACAGCGTTCATGTCGGTGTGCATTAATGTGAGTGACCATTGCATCCATGCGAACCTGTATGTGAGCGCGGGCAGGATAAAGTACAATGAAAGAAGTGTTTGTGGTGCAGTGATGAAATCACTCGTTGGAGTTTCGACTAAGATGGGAGATGGGAGGAGAGGGAGTCCCTCAGGTATGCAGGTAGGCCGCCTGCTGCTGAGGGAGACAGACATGGTACAGATTCCTGTTGCCACAACAACTATCACTCAAACATTTTGGAGGAGGGAGACGAAAGGCATTCCCTGCTTCCACCCTCCTCTCTCTGTTTCTGTCTCATCTCAGCCCGGACCGGGTCTTCCCTGTTGGCACCGACTCACACAGAAACCATTTCTTTCATTCCGCAGGTGAACCAAAAGAACGAAGCTTTTCTCAGCACAACGTCACCTCTAGGAGAAGTGGTTCCCTCTGTTAGGAGGATCCAGTGATACTTTGAAACTTGGCTTTTACACAATAGATGGTTTAAGAATGGCAGAATGTCCCATTCACATGTGATAACATGCAGTGTGTCCTTATGTATCAATTTAACAATCGATGATCC
This sequence comes from Sparus aurata, assembly GCF_900880675.1. Lineage (NCBI taxonomy): Eukaryota > Metazoa > Chordata > Actinopteri > Spariformes > Sparidae > Sparus > Sparus aurata. The sequence continues at coordinate 21,067,034 of NC_044189.1, forward strand.
TGATTAAGGATGTATTGGTCTGTAGCATGTTCTCATTTTGATGGAGGACTGTTTTACTGAGACATATTTGACATATTTAACGTGTTATGTTTTGTATTTTGTATTTATAATGAGGCTGTGGACACATTTTATTAGAGGCAACAAAGCTTCATGTTGCACTGCACAACTTTCATATTCTATTTTATACCAAAAGATTAATTAAAAGCAAATGCAACGCCCAGTCACATAAATACAAATTCAAAAACTGGCACTGTGAAACTGCCTGCTGGCTAACACTTTCTAATAAAGTGCCCTTTAATCAGCAGTAGTTATTTCCTAACTAATGTGTCAGTAATAAGTCATCAGAAGCGACAGCTTGCACATTGTCATGTTGTGTTTGGTGACAAAAAAGCAAAAGCAAAAAACAAACAAACAGCAAAAATGCCCACATGGTCGATGAAACATGATGAAGTGTCCTAAACACACACAGCTGGAGTCCATCACGGCTCCACGATGACACGGGTTCTGTCTCTCTGTCCAGTGGACCGTTCTGGTGAAGAGCTGCAGGTCATGTGGAACAGATAACTGGTGGCTGAAGGACACGTCAGAGTCTTTACTGAGGTGGAAGAAGCAGCACAGCAGCTTGAAACTGTTATAAAAGAAAATCCTGCTTTGCAAATTTGAGTCAAAGGACATTTCCTCAGCAAAAATATCAAAATGAGAATCTGGCAGAGAGGGTGTAAATTAATATTGTATTATTGCATTGTTAATGTTGATGCATACATTTGAAAAACACTTCAGAGGGTGATGTGTGGTTGTTTGTTTATTTTCTGTTGTTTTAATTTCATTTTCTTAGCACATCTGAATATTAGAGGTGATGTATGTATAATAAAGCGCTGCCCTGAGATAATCGTAGGTATGTTAAACACCCTTGACAATGCACCATGTTTAATAAGCTCTTAATGGAGTTAAATGTGATTGAAGTGAAGGTGTTAAGTAACGTGACATGACTGTAAAATACAAGTACCTCAAAATGGTGCACAAAAAAAAGCACTTGCCACATACTTGATAGATAACTAATCACAATCATTGAACACATATCAGTGTGTGACTTCTCTATGTTAGAGAGTAAGTCATTCATGACCTCTTATGACTGTGACAACTGCTAACTTTTGTCATGTCAAGTTTTGAGAAGGATTTTAAAAAGTAGAAGAAGAAGAAGAAGAAGAAGAAGAAGAAGAAGAAGAAGCTGTAATCACAACTTCAAATCTGCCAGATAATGTCATCTATGTTCCTGTATGATGGATGTGACGGAGGCTCCTCTGGGACATGGCGTGGTGAACTGGTGGAGTCAGTACAAGCTACATGAAACTATAAAGAAACTGACACCAGCGTTGGACTTGAAAGTACAGAAGGAGGACAAGCAGAGGCATCCGGAAGTACCCCAGCATGTGAAACTGGCGCCAGGCCAAACTGCTTCCCCTCACTTAATGTGAACTTACAGCAGCAACAATTGCACGTCTGGTGCAGCGACGTCCTTTCAGGAGACTCCTGACTTCTTCCTGTCTCGCACATTCCTCTGGTAACTTCAGAGCAGGGTCACAGGGCTCAACCTGTTCTGGCCGGTGACTATTAATAAATACCATTAACTTCCCACTAAGTCATTCCTCTGTGTGGCATCACAATTAAAAGTAATTGTGGCTAAAACTATTGGGCGTCCCAGTGGAGGCTTGGGTTGGGTTCAGCTCATACAAAAGGCTCTTTTTTTTTTTTTTTTGATCTGTCACTGAAGAGGCACAAGCTCCCATGGGCTATGTTGCCACGCAACCACAAGCCCCACCCATTGTTGCAGTGGCTTCACCTGAGCGTGGCTCACGTGACCGACGCCGTGGAGTTCATCCAATCAGGAGCGAGGACAGGTGCTTCGAGGTGAGAGTTTCGGAGGCGGAAACCTGCTGGTTCAGTAGTCGACAGTCGGTTCTTATAAATGTGTCGCTTCATGTGGAGTTTCCTGAAGTGCAGAGGACGAGTGGAGGTACTTGAGGAGAGGAAGAGAGAGAAAACTTTCTGCTGGAGGTGGGAGATGTGAGCAGGCAGGTCACCCGGCTCGTGCGTAAAATGGATACTGCTGCAAGGCACTGAAGGATCGCTGTCACGGTTGTGCTCCACCACTGAAGTAGAAGAAAAAGAAGGAGGGAGTAGAAGACACTGAGTCTTTCCTCCGGATCTTTATCTCACTTAAAAGTGTGATTCTACTTCTTTTTTTGAAAATACAGTTTCAAGTGTCCACGGCACCTGTTGTTGCGCAGGTAAGTGTTCAGCAGCGCTTCATTGCGCATCGTTCACCTGTGAATCACGGCTTGGCTTTGCTCCTCTGTTCTCACGACTCATTCAACCAGTTTTACAGAAAAGCTAATCATGGTTATACTGGTTATTCTGAAGATTAGTTGGTTGGCAGCTGTCTCACCTGTGAACCAACCAACATTGTTGACAGAGAGAATCTAATTGAAAACACATTCAGATCTAGAAAGGGACAAATGATTCTGTTCAAACAGAATAAAGGATTTGTGAGAGTTATGAGTGTGACCATGTGTGGCAACAACACAGGTGTTTTTATGGTGATGAAGATGAGATCCATGATGTGGAATAGAAATGCTTTGTAAAACAATGACAGTAGTTTTTAATGAAGTGAGTTAATGTTTTAGGGCATTAAAGTGACATCACAGATTTAAAAAAACATGACATCACTTATAAAATAATACTTGTGCACAGGAGAGCATCTGAAATGCAGCCGAATCACTGTCAGCATCTTTTCTCTCCCTCCAGCCAGGATGACAACAGAGAGGTCCCCATGGTGGAAGTCATTCCTCCCAAAGAAGAAGAGTGGAGGCTCCAAGGACTCAAACCAACCCTATGGCCCAGACTTTGACCCCTTCGCACAGAAACAAAAGGATTACACAGCAGAAGCCTCCAAGAGTGCCAGCGACCAGTCCCAACAAGAGTCCAACAAGAGCATCAGCGACGACACCTACGACGACTCCCACCTGGACTCGGTCTTCAACGAGCAGACGTGTCGCAGGAACATGAAGGTGTCACGCTCGGGTCGGTGGAAGGAGAAGCGGAGGGTGCGCTCGAGCCTTCCCATCGAGGACAAAGAGAAGGATAGTGGGGCGACGGGGAAAGAGGAGAGACGGTGACCGTGAGGAGGAGGAGGCGGTGATCAAAGACTGCTTTGCAATGATGCTTGAAGGAAAGGAGAAGAGTGGAAGCGTACCAAGAGGTGATGATGAAGAAGAGAAGGAGCGTTCAAGTTTGAGCCCAGTGCTGCAGGAGTTAGGTTATCATGTGGTGCATGAAATAATAGATATTTGGACTTTTTTGTGAAAGGACACAATGATAAATGACTTGAAATTACTTTATATTTGTTCCTCGTGATGGTTTTTGAACCATTCTGCCAACAAAATTCCATAATCATACCCAAACAGAAGACATAGAGCACTAATGCAGTAAACGATTAAGAGCCTAACGTGTAATTAATGTCCCACAGTGTCTGTGTATCCGTCACAGTTTTTGACGTCAACAGACAACTCCTTGAAACACCTACGGCCTCTTAAGAAAGCTCCCTCCTCTAAAGCTATTTCCTGTCAGAACCCCAGATAAAGTGTGAAAAGCTCCCGGAAGATGCTGTTCATAAGATGTTTACACTGTTTCTTTATGAAGAGTAATGTATGTTTGATAATGAAGGATTACTGTAACGCTCCTTTTTGCAAAACAAATGTTGATTCTAAAGGGTTAGAAGGATATTTATGAAGGTGTTAAGTGATTTATGTGTGAAAAAAAAAGCAAATCAGCTCGTGGAGGGAAATTAAGGATCGCTCGCAAGTAGCTTTTAGTCCGATGCATGACACTTGCCAGTAAAATGCTTTAAAACACTTTGAATGAAGGATGTAATCCAACCTGAGTGACATAATGGGTCAGAACCAAAGCTACTACTTACAGTGAAGTATGAAACTACTGTTAGAAGCCGAGGACGTCTGATCCAGACACTGATGTAGATTGCTTGTATGTTTGGACCACCTGTGAATTCTCAAATGAAGACAAAAATATGATGAATAAATCTGGTAACTGTTACAATCAGGTGCATGAGTATGTGTGTGTGTGAATGTACGTGCGCGTGTGCTTCATTTTCTTGTGGGATCACCGTCTACCGGCTGAAGGGGAACTTTGTGCTGACAGATTTTTGTCTGAAACTAGATGAAGAAACGAACAATGATTACAAAGAGTCTCATGAGTACAAAAGCAAAAGTGCTCCTCAAAACAAAACATGAGCTCAAAAGTTCTAAGATGTGCAGATGAGTCATAATCGTCCTCTTGGCAGGTAAGTTAGTGCATCAACACCGAGCTAAGAGAAGACGTGGGACGAGTGCGTGAGTGTCCCATTGTCTGAAAAGGTCAATTACAAGGTATTAACACCATTTATTTTTAGTCTGCAGTGTGTGTGTCAAACCCAGGCCTGAATTACATTGTGGTGTCAGTACAAGGGAGGAGCCTGCCTGTGTCACTGCATTCCTGTGTCATGGCTGAGGTCTGACGTGTGTGTGTGTGTGTGTGTGTGTCTGCACTCATGTTTATTTTTTCCCAGGGTTACAACTGACACAACGTTTGCGCCTATAAATATCCCCTTCATGATATTCAGATGTGTTATTATCATCTCATTATCTCAGGCCAGCTGTTATAATTAAGATGGAGAAAGTGAACGAGGAGGATGAGTTGTAGTGGCGCGAGTTGGACACGAGGGGGCGGAAGTGTTGCCGTCAGACAGAGAAAAATGGAGAAGATGTTTGTTACGCTTCACCTTTCAGTCACAGTCAGTTATCATGCATGCACAATAGGCTGTTTATTTTCTTGCACAGGTGTAAGTGAAGGTGAGGGGGAGTCTTTGGCCCCTGTCGAGGCGCCCCGGCCCCCTTCTCTGTCCCCATTGGTCCCCGTGTGGAGCGTGGGGTGCTGAGGTGTGGCCTCCGCTGTCCGCCTCCTGCAGCGCGCTCACAAGGGGACTAACCCGTAAACAGCCGCGGTTATAAAGACACCATTGTGCGGGACCACTGCCGTGTTTTTCAGGGTCTGCTGTGTGGACACAGGTATGGAGTGAAGTTAGGCTCTCCGGAGTTTGTCTCTCTTGCAGATGAGCGGTGTCCTCGTCTGACTAAAAATAACTTGGGAACTTGTTGAGGCGGTGGAGCGCACGATGAGGCCAGCTGCATCCCGCTGAAGGCTCGTCTGCAAACAGGTGGATCTCTCCCGTTTCGTGAAGGTAAGACAAAGACACAGCTTCCAGTGAACCTGTCTCTCTATGCCAGGGCTTATAACTTGTAGAGGATTGATATTAAAGGTGCAGTACTGACTTTAAAGGACTTAATAATGCTGTCTGAGCTGCACATGTTAATTCCTTTCACAAAACTTAACAGCTAAATAATTTGAGTGCTAGTTTCACAAAGAAGACGCATTAAAACCATGTGTGGAGATGATTGTTTAAACTCCTGTGTGGTGTAGACTTCACTTCCTCATTGTTCTGACAGACCCACATGTGCAAAAAGGTAAAATAATCATGTTGTTAACAGCAAATAGTCTAATTCTTCCTGTACTTATTTTATTCTTCGCTACAAACTGAGCTTGATCGTCTGATGAAGCTGATAACAAACAATAAAGAATATTAATTTGTTTGCCCAAAACCTATAAACAGACAAATGAGTTGTTTGGAGGCTGTTAACAAGCGCTGCAACGATTAATCGATTAGTTTTCAACCATTGGATTAATCAGCAACTATTTTGATTAATCGGTAACTTTGTAACTGAGGCAAATTCTAATTCTCTGACTCCAGTTGAATCTGAATGTTCAGTGTTTTGTGCACTTGTGGCAGAGAATGAGACCCAAAAGAAAAAGGTAACAAATGCTCAAATGGGTCACCAGTTATATCACGTAAAGTCTATGTGTGGGAAACACTGATATTCTGGGTTTTAATTCCTCCTTTGCATCAGTCGACTGAATATCTGTGCACTGTGGCCAAAACAAGACATTTGAGGACGTCATCTTGGGCATCTTTTGGCATTTTCTGACACCTTATAGACCAAACAAGTCACTGATTAATCAAGAGTTTGATCGACAATGAAAGTAATTGTTAGTTTCCGCCCTACAGCTAACTGTCTGTGAGAAATAAAGACATCCAATGTATGTATTTAGGATTCAGGAGGCTGAATGTGGTGTAACACAGATACTGAGCACAAGATGGTTCACTGAGGCCTCTGAGACCCCAATCAGAACATTGTATTATATGGTTACACCCTCTTTACACTCACTAGTTCCAGTATTAGGTCATATCCTCAAGTCGGTTAGGTCAGCTTCATCTGGGGCTAAGCTCTCGTCTGGATCGTTTTGCATGTCTTTCACATAGAAAGTGTAGAAACTCCTTCGTAACCGGACAGCAGCTGCCACCTCCAGCTGCTCTCCTGAGTCTCATTAGATTGAACAAGACTCGCTACAGGTCAGCGAAAAGACGACAACTGGTGTGAGAGGTGTGTTTCCGCTCGCTGTCCCACCTGTTTCGTCTAGAGCTACGCTGACCCCGTGTCCAGCAGCTTCGCCCCCTTTAAAGACCTCGGCTATCAGTGTCACAGAGGCTGCTTGACACAGATATGAAGATAGAAATAGCAACACAGGACGCTCTGCCAGTTAGAGGGGAGGCATGAAGTGTACACACACACACACACACACACACACACACACACACACACACACACACACACACAGGCAAAGACTAGACAAGAGATTGATAGAGGGTCAACAAAAACAGGCTCTGTTCTGTGTTTTATTAAATTGCTCAGGAGGAACATGTGCAAATTCCGCTTGAGGACGTCGAACGTCAGACTGTCTCACAGCCGAGCAGGACAGCTCGTCAAGAATTTATGATGCTGAGGAGTCTGAGTGGACGTCTCACTATCGCTGTAAACACTGCGACATGAGCTGGATACGAGCCGTTCCTGGAAAGTTGATGTTTTTTTTTTATTATGCTGCTAATTACTGAGTAGTTTCTTTCACGATGAGAGAACCACAAGACATCCTGTGTACATGCTCGGTGTAAAGTGGGAGAAAAGAACAATGTGTGCACGCTGTAGCACTTTCCTGTGGAGTTTCCTCAATGTGTTTTCCATTCACTCGCTGCAGTGAAGGTCTTCGGTCACCGAGCGACTGAAGAGCAGGCGTCCATTACTTTTCACACAACGCGCTCCATTGTTCCTCTCTCCAGTCCTGCCACGGGGCATTGTGGGAAGACGAGGAGGACAGGGGTGGAGGTGGTGGAGGTGGTGGTGGTGGGGATAGTGTGTCAGATTTCTCTAGAGAGGATGGAGCCCTCGCTGCTTCCTGTTTTGCGCTGCACGGTGGTGAAAGCTCTTCCTGTCCAGTGAAGAGGGTCGGAGGCCAGCCAGCGTGCTCCTGAACACAGAAGCAGCTTCTGGCGTGACGGGGGAACAAACTAGAAGCTGGTCAGTGGCTGCAGTGTGTGAATAGTGTTTTATATCTGCAGGTATCTGAGGCCTCGGCATGCCAGTCCCCCCTCCTCCCCCTCCGCCTCCCCTGGCTCCCCCTCCTCCTCCACCACCGCCCAGCGCCGCCCTGCCACAGGTAGAGACCGAGCATCACTCCAACTCTCTCTCATGCAATTGTAAACACTCAATCGTGTCCTTCTCACTGACCATCAACCATCACCTGGAGGTTATTTGCATTATTGATTGAGGTGACACACACACACACACACACACACACACACACACACACAGACAGTAGACTCTCAGTAGCGGAGGAGTGTAATGTTTCCACAGCAGGCGCGCAGTGTCCTCATGTTAAATGAGTTGTCCCCACCAGAAAACAAGGCCACTCTGCAGAGAAACAGCTCAGTGGCTTCAGTCACATCACTAGATATGATCTCCTCACTTCACCCTTTGCTGAATGCTTTCATCAAACATTCCTGTCTATCTTTTTTCTTGTTGGTTTGTATCTGTTGGGCAGAAGACTTGAGGTTACACAGGGTTTAACAATGACAGCAGTCGCATTATGCTGCGCAGGAATAGCTCTGACCGACTGGAGGCACTCCTCCTCATTCGTAAGTGTCAAACCAGCTACGGTACATTCCAAAAAAATAACATATGGCAGTTTTATCAGACTTGATACCATGTAGCCTTAGTTTTTAAAGAAGAATCTGAGAATTTAAACAAATGAGCTAATGATCTCTACAACTCATAATCAGCTAGTCCACCGATGGCATAGAAAGTCAAATCAAATCATGAATCGTGACGCCCATAGTGCTGATCGTAACTCTACGATCTAAATATCTTGTCTCCTCCCGACTTGACTGATGTTCTTCACTGTTTGTCACTCTAAGTCTCTGTTCAGTTTCTCGGCTCCAGCTGGTCCAAAATGTAGCTGCTAGGTTTATAACTCATACACGATTACACCTGTGTCGGCCAGTCTACACTGGTTAACAACAGAATTCAGAACTGATTTTAAATACCTTTTTGATTGTCTATAGAGCTCTGTTGTAAAACTAGAACATGTTAGTGGTGAATGTTAATGTTTCATAGATAATTTGTCCTCTGTTGTATATTTTCCTTCCATCTAGGTTTAATTGTTTTTACTGTTTAGTGTCTGATTTCTTCTCAAAGTTACATAAAAAGCTGTTTTTACCTCTGTGTGACAGTGTCCCTCGGATCCTCCCAAGCTCCCGCCTGGAGGAGGAGGTGGAGGAGGAGGAGGAGGAGGAGGAGGTGGCAGGAATGCCTTGCTGGCTGACATCCAGAAAGGAGCCAGGCTCAGAAAAGTCACACAGGTCAACGACCGCAGTGCTCCTGCTGTCGATAGTAAGATCATTCAGCATTCTCTCCACGCTACAGACAGCACACTGTTAAAACACTGAATGGCGGTGTCAGTGTTTTCTCACAGCGGAGGTCAGAGGAAGGAGGTTTAATGGAGTGTGTTTGTATGTTGAAATACCAGAGAGTGATGCGTCAGAGTAAAGAGAGGAGAGATGGTCAGATTTAGTTCACTGGGGACACGTTGTTTTTTTTCATTTTGAGCTAAATTTGTGCACATACACACCAAGTGCACACTTCAGGAAGGAATGCAGTAAAGAAGATAAGGACGCAGGCAGAAGAGGAAACTACGATATACAGTGGCAAGCACAATAGACATGACAGACACTGCGTCAGCGTCATCGCAGTCAAACTCAATCACCTGGGAACGACTGGAATATGGATGCCAGTGAGCAACATTAACTGACAGTACTTAAGTGTTTACTGCAGAAATGTGAGTTGCGTGAATGAAGCCGGGACAGTTGAAAGGGGCCGCTGTGTTTTTCTATGAAGGTGTGGAGTCGGGCCTCAGGGACATCATGTGGTTTGGGTGGTGCACTAATGTTCCTGCCTGAAGCGTTACTGTCATAATGCTGTTGTCATAATTAAGAACTATTCCAACAAATATGAAACCTACTGAGCACTTTGAAGACTGTGAAACCAGAATCTAATAAGAGTCCGATCAGGATCTCAGTCGGTCCCTCTGAGCGACCAGTGTTGGCTTCTCACTGATGCGTTGCAGTGGTGTAAATGTGTGTGTGTGTGTGTGTGTGTGACAATAGGAAAATGTTTTCTTAAGAGTTGGGCTGATTCATAACTTTTCGCTGATAATCCATATCAGAATTTTTTTACTAATGTATCTGAGGATTAACGAATTTGTTGATGTATATGTGACGAATATATAATGAAATAAAAATATAAAATGAAAACTTTTGATTTTGATAAAATGGACATCAGTCATTGGTGATGTAATGTTCCCCAGAACCCAAAGCGAGCCCTGCAGATGTGTCCATCGGGAGGGACGGCACCAACGGCTCCGTCTCTGGGTGGACTCTTTGCTGGAGGCTTCCCGACTCTCAGACCAATGGGACAAAGAGACTTAGTTAGCAAGACCGCAGGTCAGTGCAAAACGTCTTGCTCTCACTAAATATGTGTTTTTTATCAACGGTTTGACAGTTAATATAACTACTGTGTGTGTGTGTGTGTGTGTGTGTGTGTGTGTGTGTGTGTGTGTGTGTGTGTGTGTGTGTGTGTGTGTGTTACAGTGTCGCGGTCCAGCTCCTCGGCCTCCCTGAAGCCCCTGTGGAACCCCCCCACACCAGCAGAAACCAGCAGCATCCCTGAGCCTCACAGGACGGCGGAGCTCCGAGGCTCCGCCCACCGCCCGCTCGCCCCCTCGTCCTCTGCTCCTCCCTCCCCCTCACACAGCGGCAAGCACCCACCTCCTTTCCCCACTTCCTCTCCTCCTCCGCCCCCGCCTGCCCCTACCTCCGCTCCCCCACCTCCTCCGCCACCCCTCGCCTTCCACGACCGGCCGGCCAATAGGCCTCCTCCTCTCCCCTCCTGCCCTCCTCCTCCGCCTCCGTCCCAGGTCACCAAGCCCACCTGGCTTCCTATCCAGCAGTCCCACCACACCACCATCTCTCAAAACTCTACTCCTCCTCCCCCACCTCCACCTTTCCAGTCTCCATCCGCTGTTCCAGGGGATCGTTCCTCAGGGTGCTTCTACCCTCCGCCCCCCTCCCCAGTCCTCTCCGAACCTTCCAGGTTCCCCATCCTACGGGACAGCCCACTGGGACCTCCTCCTCCACCTCCTCCTCCTCTCCCAGCTTTTTTTACCCCCACCTGCCCATCTGCCCTCCCTCCTCCACCGCCTAAGGTGGCACCAGTGCCCTCCCCTGCCATGCGCCCTCTGCCTCCCTCATACCCCTGCAACGCCCCCACCCGACGGCCCCCTGCTGTGCCCAGGAGTGCAGGTGGGTGTAACTTTAGTGTGTCATTCCTGCCACCAGAGGTCTCAATGAAAAGACGTTCTATGATGTAGTGAAGAAGCATGGGATCATGGGAAATTCTTGATTATTACACAGCTACCGATGAAATCTGACTACATGATTCTAAAATGTTCACGGTGAACGTGATGTGTTAAAGTTTTACTCACACCAGTCACGTTATCGCGGAAGTTATAGCGACAGGTGACCTAATCGAATGCACCCTAATCTTGAATAAAATGACAGATTTCTCTGGTTTGAACATTGTAGAAAACATCGAGGATAACGTCAGTACACAGCACAACAATGTATGACAAAGATCTAGTTGTTTTTAGATATTTAAATGCAGAAATGTAATATAATATACACTATCTTTAACGGCAGATAGAGAGCTGTTGCAAGGCGAATAAAAACAGAACCTTCTGTTATATTGTTTTTTCGGAGGAAGCGGTTCAATAAGATGGTGATGATGATCAGCCATAAGCATCTCTAGTGAGAAGATGGTGATCATTTAAAAAGGCACAAGAGGCCGACAGCCCAGTTCAACACAACTGACTTCTTTATAATGTTCATGTCATTTACAAGTTAGATAGGGAGGCACTCTGAAACAGAAGATCCCAGCCTGAAGTTTATGGGAACACTAAAACATTCAGTTTGACAATTTGAGGATTACACACATGGTTGCATGCAGTTCTGTTTATTCTCTTTTTTTTTCGTGAAGTGCTATTTTCTGATATTTTCATTTCTGTAGCAGTTCTCAAATAACCATTTCAGAAAACCATATGGTCACAAGTTAAAACAGGTTGGAAACTGCTGCTGCTGCTGTGAAATATTCCAATAAAATGTAGTTCAGAAACGACACAAACTCTTAAAACTTGAAGGTTTAACCTGAAGTCCTGCAGGCAGCCTAGAGTCTGCAACAACATCAACAACTGATCAATCAATTGGAATCAAACATGTTGTTATTCAAGGCTTTCTTTATGACACAGTATCATCAATGTGCATTCTATCTTACAGATTAATTAGAAATGCAGTATCTTGTTCGTATACAATGTAAATGTTGATTTTACAACACATGACTCAACAGCATGTTTATGAGGAAACAACAGCAGTAGAGGTATTTGTGGTAATTGCTAGTTTTGTGATTTTTCTAACAAAGTATATGTTTGAAACTGTGGCAGCTGTCGTACCTCGTCATCACAGCGAACAGAGTTATGTATGAATATAGCCTCTCTGTCTCTCGGATGTGTTTGTCACGCTGTGGATATTTCTATGTCTGACACCCCTCTGACTCCTCCGCTGCTGTCGCCCATGGTAACAGGTGTAGGCCGGCTGGCTCCTCCCCCAGCTCCTCCTGCACGTTCCCCCTCCACCGAGCTGTCCAGCCGCATTCCTCCCCCTCCACCGCCGCCTCCCCTGCCTCCGTCGAGCCTCAGGAATGGACACCTGCACAGCCTGGGTGGGACTTCATGGACCCTACAGTTATATATGTCACCTCTGAGTACATTTATGGTTCTGATGGATTTTTCTCATCCTACATTCAGCAGATGACTTTGAATCCAAGTTCCAGTTCCACCCTGTAGAGGACTTGCCCCCTCCTGATGAATTCAAGCCTTTCCCTCGGATCTATCCCAGCAAAGAGAACAGAGGTAGCTGCACAGAGCGCTCCATATTTCTCACATTTCACCGAGACGTTTTATAAATCTATTGAGACGATTTTCCTCTCTGTTACAGTGAACCCCAAACCACCCGGGATGAGGACACACCTCAGATGAGTCAAGGCCTCACCCAGTTCTTCACCCCCCTCTTCCTCCTACACACATATCAGACAGTTAATCCTCCTCTTCCTCTCCCTTCTCATGACAACAACAGAACTGCCATGGACCGGTTCGGATGCAGGCTTTGAGTGTGTGTTGTTTGTGTTTAGTGCACAACAGGGTCCCGCCTCTTGCAGACTGTGTGACCTCTGACCTTTTCAGTGTGGAATGTTTTGAATGTGTGTGAGGAGGAGGGATCTCCCTACTCACACTCGTACACACACTCATACACTCGGGGACAGTGTCTTCCACCAGATATATTTATCATGACACGAGCATTTCAGTCTCTAAACGCAAACTGTGGTCCAGCAACAATTATTGTACAGAGGGAAGCAGTTCAGACGTTGTGTGCTCACCGTCGGGTGAAGTTTCATTGCCCACAAAAGATTTCTGGAGCTTCACAGCAAACTGAAGTGGATGGGGACTTGTTTTAAAACGTAAAAAGCAACAAAAAAAAGGCTCCATACAGCTTGTCTGGCGTGTCCGGAAGCACAAATTGATTCTATATCTTTTCAAATCCATTGGGATCACAGTGCTCGCCCATTTTTGGATGACGCCGGCATGGACACTAATATACTTTTTTAAACGTGTCTCCATCTACATCAACGCTGCTTTAACGTGAACTCGAGAATATTTTGCGGGCTAAGAAGTTTGACAGCAAGTTCCAACAGTGTTCTTCCTGCCATTTTTAAAAATCTTCCAGCAAGACAATCTTCTCAAGATGTGGTTTGTTTCCTTCTCTTGAGTATTCATTAAAATATGGTGAACCTCATCTTAAACCCAGTGAGAGCTGAACAAAAAAATCATTATTAAATTTACAGGAGATCTTGATAAAGGTAACATGTATCACAACAAAGCATTGTGGTGATACAGATGCCCCAGCAATAATATCAACATTATTTTGATAGATTTTTCAGGGGAAAAAAAGAGCGAATCCCTCAAATTGTTTTTCAAAGTAATTGCAATTTAAAAAAACAAAGTTCTGCATATAGTTCAGCTCTGAACTCATTGTGAAAATACTGCAGGATCTGTTAACCAGGGGGTTCATAAATCCCTGTACATACTCCATAATGGTGCTCTCTTGTGTTTGTGTAATTGTTTTTATAAGTAACAAATGAATCCACAGAAGAAAACACACTGTCATGTAATGATTATGGGTGTGCGTCTGTTTTAAGTTACACAGTTATGAATAGATAATGAATGAGATCTACAGTTTCATTAACCCGTGCTAACACCTGTGACGACAGTGCCACCTGCTGGTTCGACATGTAAAGTGTTACAAGGTGTGACCACCAAATAAACCACAGTATTTTATTAAGAACATTGTCACCTAATTGATCACATTGTTTGGAGAACGCTACCTCGGACAGAACATTTGATCCTAAAGGTTAGTCTTGATGTGTTTGCATGTAAGATGTCAACCACAAAGCTACAGAAACAGGACAGTCCAGATTCTAGTTGGCACTGTGGGAACATCTTCTGGTTTAGCATCTCAAAACCGCCTCCAGCACATTGTTAAAGAAACAGGTACAGTTGCTCTCACGTCTCAGCAGAGATTATAAGTCATCATAAAAGTATTTCCATCTTTCTTTGTCCTCCTGTGAACTGGAGAAATAATGGAGGAGCAGGACTGAACAGTCCTTTGAGCACTGACGCTGCAGTGTTGGCATGTGTAAAATGACTTTCTCACAGATATTTCACACAGGTGTCTCTGATAACATTAATGATGGCCACGTTTATGTCATTAGCTGCACCTGTTGGTCTGTGTGAAGCTCACGTTTTCATGACTGAACACACAAAAGGTCATTCATATGTTCCCAGGGTCCTTTCCCTCTAGAGTAGTACAGGCTGTCAACATGAACAAGGGTCCTGAGTTACCAGGGTCGTGATCCTCCCGGGTTCTGATTAGCACATGATGGGACACTGAATTTTTTGGTTGTGCTTATATAAATGTTGTGATTCACTGCCTGTTTAGCAAAAGACAAATCGTGATTGTTCCATTGTTCTTCTAAGTGGAACCAGCAGTAAAAAGCTGTTGTGCTAGCAGGATAAACACCAACGCTCCCCGCTAGCTGCACAGCTCACTGAGCTAACTGTGTAGCAGAAGCTACAACCATGAATGCAACACTTAGCAGTTACTCTGGTGATGAGCTGCCCATGTCTGTTTTGAGCACCGCCAATTCTTACATTTTGCACCTTTAAAAAAGGGAAATTTCAGAGCCAAATTCAGTAACAAATACTTTATCTTCTTACATTACAGGTACTGTCACAAATGAAAATACAGTCTTAAAGCAACAAAATGTAACTTCCTGGGAAAGGGATAGTTGATTGTTGGGTTTCATCTTCAGGTTTCTGTTTGGCGTCTGACCCGAGCTGCAAACTTAAGGTGTCAGAATTTGACGATCTGGTGTTGAAACCCAACAACAAACTATCTCTTTCTCCACAAAAGGTACATTTTGTTGCTTTATACTGTACATGGAGGTTTTCAGGTAAACAAATAAAAACACAAAAAACACAAATACCTGCTTAAGCAAAAAACCACAGAAATGAACTGATTAAAAAAACCTTGTTGGCTCCAGTCGTACCAAACAAATCTTCACACAGGAGTTCACACGTCACACATGACACAAACATGTTTCTGTAAAACTGAAATACTTTCAGGTAACCTGAGAGAGAGTTTGCGATGCACTCCAAAGCACCAAAGTATTTCCACCGTGAAATAAAACATGACTGGCGGACTGCATGAGCACTGTTAAAGTTCATCGTGTTTGTACGTAAACTCTCTTGAGGATATGAAGCCGTCTTTGTTCTCATCCTCTTTGGCGAAGATATCCGCCACCATGTTCTCGTGTAGAGTGTCGTTGGGAGGGTAACCATGGCGCTCAAACTCCTTCTTCAGGTACTCTTTCACCTGGCGTGAGAGAGAGAGAGGCGTAAAGAGCCTTTACATGCATGTCATTTAATTTAAATCATTTGCTTGTTGTCAAAAATGTTTGCTTTGGAAAACAGAAACAGTGCAATCCCTGTTTTCACCTCGTGTTTGGAGAGCTTCCAGTCGTCGTTGAGGTCCATCTCCTGGAAGGACTCGTGTGACCTCGGTCCATTTCTGATCTCAAGCAACTCGATGATGAAGGTCAGTGTGCTCTCAGGTGGGATCTTACCTGACAGCAGACAACACCACAGGAAGAGATGCAACTGAAACCGGTTATTACCTGACGTATTTGTAAGCGTGCATCAGTTTGAAGAATGTACTGTTGGTTTGGTTAATGCTGCAGAAGTGGCGCCCCTGGTGAGTGAACGCAGCAACACATACTGAATGTGAGTAAATACTAAAGTCATCAGTTTTAATGAGAGGCAGTGCAGGTTATTAGACACAGGGGGATAAGATGTTATTGGTTAGGGTGGTTTGTGCTTACCAGGGCACAGCATAGCATCGATCACATGCTCCATGTTGAGAATAAGTGGACTAATACTGCTGAATGAAACCTTCATTCAGTGTGGGAGTCCTAGAAGGCCATTCAAAACAAGACAGAGAGGTACAAAGTACATATATGCATAACAATGTAGACATTTTAGAGAAGCTGAAGGACTTCTGAGGAGACAGTGCCATGCATCTGTATGTTAGCATGCAGTGACGCCTGCATGCGTCTGGATACAGACAGTATGGTACCTTTCCCTTCCTTTCCATAGGCCAGAGCAGGAGGTATGACCAGCTTCCTCTTCTCTCCAGAGCACATGCCCTGCAGGCCTTTGTCCCAGCCTTTGATCACTTCCTTGATGCCCAGCGTGAACCACACTGCCCCACTGTCCCCCGCCTGATCTCGACTGGAGGACAGACACAGCCACGTAAAGTTGAGAGTGGAGGGTTACAAGACTGAAGAAGGAAAGACTGCGAGCAGGGTAATAAAGGTGGAAATTGAAGGTCTGTAACTTCAAACTGAACAAAACTGTAATAAACAGTCCGATATGTATGAATGAAGTGGTCACCTGTCAGATTCAAAATCAAAACAACTGCTAGCTGTAGCTGCCGTTAATTAGTTTGCTCAGTTAGCCGTGCAGGTAGTGGTCTGAAGCTTGGAGCACCGAGGGAGTGTAGCTTACACTGCTAGCATGGTAGATTTGGACTGGGACGGGCTTGGTATAGCTGGTTAGCATGCTAATTTCAGTAGCTAATCAGGATTGTTATTTCTGTTAATTCATTCTTTGGTTAATTTGGTTGGTTGGTTGTATTTATATGTGATTTTACATGTGATGTATGTGATCGGACCCGAGCAAAGTTCCTCGCTGTCATTTTAAACAACTGAAAATAAAACACTGAGGGAAACTGTCCGAACTAATCTGTAGAAGTCACATTCATCAACAAGCTTTCATAGTTGGGGTGGAAAAAATTGCAAATCGTTCACAGCTTTTTGGGTTCTTTCTTCCTTTTTTAATATCAAATCCCACTTTTTTCTGTTTCAGTTCTTAAAACACCGTAAAATCCTGCTTACCTCCACCTTAAACCAAAACTATCTACAGTTAGACGCCACTGGAGGAAAGGGGGGAACATCTGTATTCTTGTCATTTGGGTGCAGTGTCCCTTTAAAAAAAAGTTTTGATCACGTGACAGACATAGTTGTCGTCACCAAGGAGATGTAACACGCGCGCTTACATGAAAAAAGGGGCTGGACAAAATAAACTGAACACGTATGTTAATGTTTGAGTGCAAAATGTGAATTATCTGCAAACTAAGAGTGACTTTACTAAATGTCTGCAGCCATATGAACGCTGTGACGTCATGGTGAAGCGTACCTGGAGTGAAACACGGTCCCGTTCTCGAAGTATCCGTCATGATGCACCAGCAGCATGTCTCCGTACTTGGACTTGCGGTGACAGAGGAAAGGTCTGTGCATGACTTCCACCTTCACCTCGGCCTCGGGCAGCTTCCCGCCGCTGGCCGCCTGCAGCAGCAGCAGCAGGGAGGAGCAGAACCAGCTCAGCACCGTCAGCAGCATGCTGCACCCACACCGTGCTCAGGAAACAGCACAGAACTGAAGAGTTGGACCAAATGTCGGAGGGGCAGCAGCTGCTCCCTCTACGTGGCACTTTCATCATGCATGTTGTTGCAGGAAGTCGCCCTCTGATTGGTTGCGTCTTTGCCTAAGCCCCGCCCACTGACTCTGCCTGTGTCAGCATCAGCTGCTCAGGACTGTGAAGCTGTGTAGGCCCGATCTTTATTAGTGTACAGTGTTTTATTTAATTTACAGACATGCAGGAGATTAACCACGAATCACATATTGCTGCATATGAGCAGGTTCTTCATGCGGCTGCGATGATCACAGGTGTTTTTCTCACCGTTGTTGCAGTATGACATTCATTTTCCTTCTGTCAGGTATTCGAACATTCACTTCAACAGGGCCACACTTTAGCTGGTACATTCACAGCGCTGGTTAAAGCGGTCTGCTGTGCACTGGCACACATTTACATGCAATATCACAGCATTGCACTTCACAAATACATGTTTTTTTTTTGGCAATACATGGCACAATCACATTTAAACACCCTGATTTGCATAATACAGTACAAATACTTTAAATACTGTCATCGCCTCTTTTGTAAAAGGCTCCTTTTTTTTTTCTCTCTGTCATTACAAAAAGTTTAGAACATAGCTTATTTCTGCATCAACAGTCAACAAGTCATACACAACTACAGTATTTCATATGGTACAATCATTACATGTTCTCCGCCATCGCCAGTGTTCGTAACAGTGCTGCAGCCGATGGAGTGACAGTAACAGGAAGCTGCTCCCTGAGGCCAATAAAAGACTCAAAGCTCCAGGAGAGATTGTCCATTCAGAGCTGACTCCCGTGACTTCTCATGGCTCAGAGCAGGCACAAGAGCTCCCCTGTAGCACTCTCTCTTCAGTCCATCAGTTAGTTTTATAGGGGTGAGGCTTCAGTAGAAATCTGAAGTGTGATCCCAGTGATCAGAATGAGGAAAAGTTGCAAAGTTGCATCCTGGCCAGTTTTTTTCTCTCTTCACTTTCCAGTTCAGGTGAAATACTTGCAACCAGTGGAATCAATGAGGCAAGAGTCGGTGCACCTGAGCCGCCCGAAGGACCTGCAGACGACACGGAAGATTAGTCTTTATTACAAGTGCACACAGGGGCCAAGGAGTCTATTAGCCTAGCTTAGCATAAACACTTGGAGCACGGGCAAACAGCTAGCCTGACTCTTTTCCAAAGATAAAAGTGAGTTTTACAAACGCTTTTAAAAAGGTGCAAGGTACAATTTCACTTAGGACAAACAGTTATTTGCTTCATCCATTCCAACGCTCCTGTGCATGCACTGTAAACACTTCCAAGCTCCCTGTCCGGACTGCTAGCTGCACGGCTAAGAGAGGTAGTTACCGAACGGCAGCTACATTTGGCAGCAGTAGCGGTTAGCTCTGGTTACATGCTGACCGCCATTTGTTTTAAGAAATAATTTCCGCCCTGTGTGTTGAGCAATTCCTTTAAGCGTTAAGTACAGCACATAAAACTTTGGACAGTATAATGCACCATCATCTCGGAACGGTTTCAGTGACATCACAGTAAAAGTACAGTAGTTCATTCGGGGGCGCTTTAAAATCCCCAGATCGATGCAGTATAAATGTACTGCTGATTAAAAAGTCACTCTCATTGTGCAAACTTGGCACTGAAAGATCTCAAGAGAAGAGAAGCAAATGAACGACACGTGTCTGAACCTTGTCAGTGATCTTACCCAGGAAGATAGGATTTGCAGGTCTGATAACCAAAGTCCTTCCCATCACACTCCTCCATGCCCTCATGTCTGTAGCCGTCTCCACAGTAGGCCCACTTACAGTCTGATGTGACGGAGAAGAGGGGGGTGAGGAGAAGGTAGTGGCAGAGTTTGGAGAGAGCGAGGGAGAGAAGGAAGGAGGAGAGAAAGATGACGTTACTAACTGCTTTGGCAGTCCTGTGTGTTTCTGAGATGCCAATACAGCATTTTCCTGCTAATTAAATTGAAGAGAGAAGGAGAGAGAAGTGAGAGGATGGCAGGAAAAGAGAGGGTGAGATTAATGAAAGATCAAGGAAAGGTTTCACTGTGCTTACTGCTTTTATCCTCCGCCACGTGGGTTCAGGCTCTGTGGCGTACAGTGTTTAGGCGCTGCAGGGTGTCTCGTGAACAGCTGGGTATCAGACAGCATGCTGGTGTTTGTGTAGCAAAAAGTCTACGATCTGCATGTTTGTTACGTCTCACTTCTGGGTTTTTACCTCAATTCTTATTGCACTGTTTGTCACAAACAGTGATATCAAGATAATCTGTGAATCAGACGTTTTTTAAGGCAATCAAATGAGCAAGAGTTGCATTTAACTCACTGAGACAAGCATCAGTGACAATCTGGTTTCCATCGTCACACTCCTCTCCGTGCCCGGCCTGGACCTTTCCGTCCCCGCACACACCGACCCTATCTGGGACTTTCTCTGTGGACTGGAACGGCTGGAAGGGCTGGACGAGTTGAGGGAAAAAGAAACATGACTTACAGAGTCGGTTGACCCAGGAGGGAGTGCTTATTACACTCTTTCCCACTGAAAAACCAAAGCCAGAAGGATAACACAACTATCTATTTAGGGAGACGGATAAAAACTTGACTGTTGTTAGTGATTACCTGTATGGGCTTCCATCCGTCTTTGTCTCTGAAGTAGAGCGCCCTCTGATCCTTCCTGAATGCCACCGCGTTGTCCAGATGTAGACCCTCCATCTCCTCCTCACTGTTCACCACAAAGATCTACACACACAGAGAGCAGAGGAGTAATCATTGACTCAGTGTCACCACAGATTCAGGTGGGATGGTTTTATGTGAGCGGGGTCTTACTGCAGGGACTTTGTCGGAGCCGCCCCGCTGTGTGTAGCTCCCGTACGGAGCATTGTTGGTTCCGAGAGTGGAGTCGCAGTCGCAGCGGCCCGGTGGACCTGGAAGACCCTTCTCTCCCTTTTCTCCGACGAGATAGAGACCTGCAAAAAAGACATGAATCGACAACTATTCTGGTTATTGATTGTGAGGATGTGCTGCTTTTCTTTGTCATTCATGTGAGTAAATGACGAGTCTTTGGGATTTGATCTGACAAAAGAAGCAATCTGATGGTTTCACTGAGGACTCTGGGAAACTTTGATGAGCATCTTTCAATAAAACAAATTAAATTAAATAATGAAAATAATAGTTTTTATGCAGCTCTTCAGCCTGTAAGTCATAAAACTGTCATTACATTATAAACTGTAATTACAGCAGATTGTGTACGAGTGTGTGAGGTACACTACTGTACCTGAGGCAGGTGGTCCAGGTGGGCCGGGATGGCCGTTAGGTCCTTGGGGTCCTGGGGGGCCCATGACTCCTGGTGCTCCGGAGTGGCCCTTCATGCCCTGTACACACCAGGCGACAACACAATATTAGAAAATACACACACACACACACACACACACACACACACACACACACACACACACACACACACTCTGAAGGTGACCTACATGCAACTGCCACTTGTTCACAGCTGTGATAATCTAGTTGATGGGGAGAATGTGTGTGTGTGTGTGTGTGTGTGTGTGTATGTGTGTGTGTGTGTGTGTGTATGTGTGTGTGTGTGTGTGTGTGTGTGTGTGTGTGTGCATATATGAATGTGTAGACTGAGAAGATCTAAGACCCTGCAGCCCCTCAGGAAGTCTATACTTAGAGCTGGAAGTAAAACTTGAGTGACTGAATTAGCCCGTGAGAGGACGGAGCGGAGTGTCAGTGCATCACAGCAGGATGTTTGAAATGTGTGGAATATTCTCCGCCAACATGCGTCTCACACACACACACACACACACAGTCCGGACTGTCCGAACACACTGTGCACATGTGCGTCACTCATCCTGGCTTTTTGTCACCTGTTTGCCTCTCTTCCCAGGCCGTCCAGTCGGTCCTCTCTTCCCTGAGACTCCTTGCTCTCCCTTTGGTCCCTGCTCACCCTGGGAGAGGAGTTGATGGATAATCAGTTTTAATCAAAATCCTTAATGTGCTCATTATTGAATCGTTCTTACCTTCTGCCCAAGCATCCCAGGCAAACCAATGGAACCCTAAAAGAGTCAAAACGAGAGCTTAATGTGTGAAAAGCCATTAAGTCAGCAGAGCAGCGCTCATAAAAGGTTTTAATGTTCATTTAATCTGTGTCTGAGATAGAAGGCTCAAGAGAGCTTGAAACGCACGGACCAGAAAGAAAGTGTTTGAAGCCACGAAGCACTTTGGATTCTAACCAATAATTGTTTTAGAGATTTTCACTGCCTAATGAAATGATTATTCCATTACAACACAACGGGAGGCGACGTCAAGCATAAATGGGCTGTACAGTGTAACACAAGGCAACGTTTTCAGAAACAGTTTAATGATCTGCAATAAAAAGGAAATGGTGTTTTTCCACCGACCTTATCGCCTTTTGGTCCTGCTGCTCCGGAGTCGCCACGAGTCCCCTGTTAAAAAACAGAAAGCAGAAGGAAACATTAAGAGAGGGTGATGTAGTTGTGTAGCCGCTGACGTGTGCACTGTGAAAAACAACTCACCTTCTCTCCTTTGTAACCAGGCAAGCCCTGCGAGGACAAGGAATATAACAGCAGATATTATAAAAACAGTCAAAGAGAGACTAAAAGAGTCAACAGTGTGTATGAGGTTGTGGATTTGTGATTAACCTTTGTCCCAGGTGGTCCCCTCAGTCCTGGCAGGCCCATGAGCCCTGGATCCCCCTTCTCACCCTAAAAGAAACATACAGATGTCATGTACATTTGTGTAAAACCTGTGAGGAGACCACTGTACTTAAAAATGTGTTCATCACTCGAGCAGGTGGACGAGTCTTACCTTAGGTCCCTCTGGACCGGGCCATCCTGGTGCTCCTTGTTTCCCCGGGAGGCCCGGAGCTCCTGTCCGACCCTACACACACACAAACACACACACAAACACAAACACAAACACCAGGCTGAAGCTTCAACAGAATAATGTTACAACCTCCTTGACTTAATGAGCTTAAAGAATTGGTTCAACAGACGTATTCACTTTTTTGCAAAGGGCTGCAAGTGTTTTATCTTTCAGTCGCATGAAGTTATTTGTGATATCTTAGCGTAGCCTCTACAGAATAGTTGAGCTGTCTTCATTTGTTCCAAGCTGAACTCAGCCAACATGGCATGAGGATGTGTTGGTGGTGACACTTGTCTCTGCTGGGTGAGATCAGCGAGTCGGAGCGTCGGGAGGAAACAGTGATGTGCTAATGAGAAACTCTGGCTTTGCGTAAATACTGAAAACAATCGCCTGCTTCGTGGAAATGTAACACGATCACCCATCATCACCTCTTAAATTCTAAACAGGATTTGTTTAATCTGCACAACAAGTGAAGTGTAGAAATGACAGTTTGTGGTTTTACAGGTGTGTGTGTGTGTGTGTGTGTGTGTGTGTGTGCTGGACTATTTCTTGGCCGGGTGTGGCGACTACATCAGGACGCCACTGGCTGCCCGCCAGCTGCTCCTGATATCGATCTTCTCATCTCACTCTTAAGAAGAAGGCAAATAAGCATATTTCCCAGAATGTCACTGGGCTGATTTGTGATTTTGTGCTGCGCCATGTCTGCTGCTGATCTGCAGCACTTTATGTTTGTTCAGATTAGGGCTGCACAGTTAATTGCAATATAATAAAAATAGCAATATCCTGCACATTTTTGATAAAGCTCAAGTTTGTGATGCAAAACCGCATCATAATGAAGTCTTTTTGTGCTGTAGTACCCGGCCTATAAATCTTATTATCCAAATGTGAGAAAACATCATTATTTTAATAATTTTTTCCTGTGTTTTTTCTAGTTGAGATGCTTCTCTCATGACCCTTCCCCCTCCTGATGTTCATGAAGACTTACCAGCTTAAATAAGGGTCAGAGTAAATACGCGAGCAGAAATGACCTCCTGTGATTTCCTAACCGGACATGACAGAGGACAAAACGTAGCGTGCAAAGCTTTAACAAGACCACGGAGATTTCTAATTAGTGAACAGGAATAAAGGCTTAATTGATCGAACTCTATTGCCAGTTCCCTCCAAGCATGAGAGCCAAATATATTACACAACAGCCTCACATCAGTGTAACACCTGGATGAGCACCCCAGAGCTGCGGCCATGCTACAGTGTGCCCTCGTTTAGCTGCCTGTCATTAAAGCGGCAGCCTGCAGAGACACCGCGGACCTGCTGCTGCCGTGTGAAGTGATTTATCACGGAGAGCAAAAGCACTTAGGGAGATTAAAGTGCAGAAGTGGAGTGCTGGAGAGCCTGGATCAGCAGAACTGGAGTCCAGTACGAGGGCTAATGGAGCCAGGCCAAGGAGAGGAGGGGAGAGAGGAGGAAGACGCAGAGGAGAAGGAAAGAAACGATGATAGAGAGGTGAGGAGCGGGAGGATGATGGGAGTCATCCAGGGATGTGATCAAACTTATACGTGGTTAAAGCGGCTACTGAGACTAATGCAGCATGACCCATTTAGCAGCTGCAGAGGGTATTCTGAGCACATCGACAGACAAATCACATCACAGAGATTGAGGATGCATAGAGGGGACAACGGAGGCAGAGAGAGAGATTTCCAGATCCCATTATTTCCAAGGACATGCGAGATGGACCAGAGAGAGATGAGCGAGGGAACGAGACACGCAGGAGGGGAGGAGCGGCTCACCTTTGACCCCGGACGTCCAATTTCTCCCTGGAGGAGGACAAATGAGGGGAGAGGAGATGTAGCACTCGTTAGCGCACACAAGGACACACACACACACACACACACACACACACACAAATACTTCAAGACCAACAAAACTACAAAACACAAACCTTCTCCCCTTTTGGTCCTCTTATGCCGGGTAATCCACCAGGACCCTGAAAAATGACACCAGATTTATATCCAGCTCACATACTAACAGAGCGAGCTACATCCGTAGGAAAATCAATACTAAGAAGGTCATTTTGTTGAATTTCCATGCTTGTTGAACAATACATCTGCAGCAGACAGGAAAATATCAAAATATCAATTCAGAATGTTCGTCATGGTTTTAATACTTAAATTCTGCACATCGATTCACCAGAACCAGCAGCGTTCTTAATCTTTCCTCTGTAACGTTTTCCCTGTGACATTATTACAGCGTCTGTCTGATGGATGCATCATGTAATCATATTGCAAAGTTGCCATGAATGTGAAGTTTCCAACCCTGAAAGAAGGGCTTTACCTCCGGGCCCTGGGGACCTGAAGGTCCTGGCGGTCCAGGTGAACACCCAGGTGTCACAGGTTTCCTTACTTCCTGTTCTCCTCCTCCGAAGACACTTGGCTCCAAGAGGCTCATATCGTCCTTCAATCAAGAGAAGGGAGATTAAACCAGCACACATGTGTGTGTAAATGAGGTGTGAGTGTGTGTTTGTGAACACCTACAGGGATGCCTCTCTTCCACAGCTTAGGCGGCGGAGGGAAGAGCGGCGGCGGAGGTGGTGACATGAGGCAGCAGGGTTCGAAGCTCAGCGGCTCACCCAGAAACCTGAAAGCTGAGAGGAAGGCAGAGAGACAGGACGTGTCACTGACAGTCTGCGGGCAGCAGGTGTGTTCTCTAACAGCCGGACTGACACGACTCACCTGAGCGCCCTGAGAGGAAGCTGTCCATGGAGGTGTGACGGCACTGGACCCACGCGGGACACAGAAGAAGGTGGAAAGACACTGCAATCTTGACAAGGTCCATCCTGCTGGTGCTGCTACACTTTACTGTCCCTACGACACACACACACACACACACACACACACACACACACACACACACTTTATTTCTGCTGTCTGAGCTTAATGCACATCCTGGCAGCTGTCACCATCTGATCTCTCTCTCCTCACAGCATAATGAACTTGTTGCAGCTCAACACTGCAGCAGATGCAGCACCGCTGTATGTCCACAGCGCCCCCCCCACACACACACACACACGTGCCAGGATCAGACCTGCCACTCAGGTTTATAACAGAAGTCAGCAATAGTAAGGCTGTCACGGTTCCCCTAACACAAACATCCTCCAGCATGCATTCAGCTGGACGCAACAAGAAGACTTGACAAGTCTCACAAAAATGATCATCCCGTGTTGACGCACGTGTGTTCTGCAGAAAATGTGATGCAGCTGCTTCAATCCGCATCCAGCACGTCCAGTGTGATTCCTGTCTACTTATACGTGCAGCATGCTGTGATGATGCAGGGCGTTAATGGACGGGATGTGGTCTCAATGCACAGGATCCTTCTTACCTTGCACAGGAGATGACGCCGCACTTGTAGACGCGCTGTGCGGCTCCTCTAACCCAGGTGGACTGCGCGGCGTGCCGTCGGTCCCGCTCACTGTGGCTGCTCTGACATCTGGCGCGCTGTAGCCAATCGGCACCGCTAATAAATCTGATCCACTTGTCGACCCGCTTGTTTCCCACCGCCGGTCAATAACAACACAATTGAGGAGGGAGGACCTTTTTTCTGTCCCAGCAGAATCCACTGAGTGGAGGCGGCTCGGTCCCAGCGGGTCTCTGGATCAGAACCTCATTAACTGGTGTGTCATCTGGATCGACGTGGGTCCGGCTGGCTGGATAACAGGGTGGCACTGGTGTTTTAAGTCAGCGTGCTTATACTGGGTCAGACACGTTTCTGGTGGGCTGTCACCGGTGAAATGGCGCCCTCTGCTGGATGTTGTAGTGCACAGCAGAAATCAAAGTAAAATAAATATTGTATATTCTTATATAACTCCACTCTGTCAGTGATGTGGTGAAATATGTCACACCAAAAATAAGAAGTATATAATATCAGATACATTCTGTGAGGTAAGGACACCACGAGTACAAACAACTTCTGTTTTGCATTTGTCTGATTGTTATAACATTTATCCCTGAATACAAATTAATGATTGAATGGCTTTAACAGAAAATGTAAGGATACCCAGCACGGACTCCACAAGTCCTGATGATTAATGTTACCCCACAATGCAAACTTAATGTGAGGACGGCGTCTTTGTGTTCCAATAATACATGAATAAATAAATAAATTAATAAATCTGCCATGGTTTCAAACACTGACATGATCGGGTCCAAAAGTCTGACACCAATAATAACAACACTTCTAGCTTTGAAATATGTCCATGAATTTTAGAATACTGACATTAATATGACACTTCAGAATACCCAGCATGGTGGCAAACACTGACATGTCGGGTCCAAAGATTTGAGACCATTTGAGTACAAACACTTATTTTGCTTTTGTTTTGAATTGAATACTATTTTTTCCAATATCAGCTTCACATTTGTATTCTGTTATCTCTTCGAATCATGTTTCTGATGTTGGGCCTCCTTTCCTTTGTTAACACGGTGAAGCCGAAGACATTCCAGACAATAATGTGCTGAACTAACTTTACAAAATGAATACAAGTGGAAGTAGACCATAAAAACACAGTGTGGAAAGAATGGACTACGTTTTTTTTGTTTTTTTTATTTGCACATCCGTTTTCTCAAGTCAAGGTCAATGAATTGTTTAGAAAAGAAATAACAGTATAAAAGTATAAATAGTACACTATGGTAACTCAGTAAAAGGCATGTGATGTTGCCCAAATATAAGCACTTAGCAAACTTTAAGAATTGTAAATTACACTTTAAAAAACTGCTGTTTTATATAAAAAATTACACATCTCTTCGACCACACTTTCCTTATGTATACAAAACATTCTCATTTTAAAGTGCATCTTTATAAAAATCAAAGGAATTAATCCAAATAGATTTAAAACAGAGGATTAAAACAGAGTAGACCCTCAAGAACCATTAAATGCACGTTCCAAAGTCTCCCCATTCTAAGACTGTAAAAGGAAAAACCTATAAACAGAAACAGACTGAGAACAAGTAGTCAACGCAATACACAAGAAAACCATGAGCAGTTATCAACAGTGCGTTAAGAGCTAAAGTGGCGTGAATGTAAAGTTTCTGTGTCAGCAGAAGAAACATTTGAACTCGTTTTACAAAACCCAAAAGCGCGGCTGCCCCTTTAAGAAACCTCGACTGAGAGTTGTCGAAGGCTGACTCACACTATAATCAAAAACAGTCTCCGACACACAAAACAGGGTGGCAGCAATGATGGAGTGAAACACAATGTTGTGATGCATGTTTTAAAATATCTATTGTAAATGATGAACCTCTCTGAAATGAAAACAAAGAGCACAATGTTTTCGTTGTTGGTAGGTGTGATGCTCCTGTCCACAGCTGTGTGTGTGTCCTGTGTCGTCAGTCTAATTGGAGGTGGCGTCCTTTAAATAGGTGATGATATCCGCTCTTTCCTTTTTCTTTCTGATCCCACTAAAGATCATCTTGGTGCCAGGAATGTACTTCTTAGGGTTTTTAAGGTAAACATCCAGAGTGTCCTCGCTCCATACGATACCTGGAAAACAAGCACAGACAACAAACACACGTGGAGGTTTGAAAATGTGAACAATATCTCGGGACAAATCTGCCTTCTCACACATCTGTTAACTGTGTTTAGGTTTTATGGACTCATGCTGGAGCAGAGCTCAGAGTCAGAGCTGTGCTGCCTGTTCAGACCTGCTGCTCTGACAGAAAATGCAAAGACCCAGCTGCTTCTCAGCTTTATGGCAGTGATTGTGAAACAGCTGTTACATGTACCTAAAAGTTCAGGTGAACATGAACATGTTGCATTCAGGGTAGGAAGGAAAGACAGTTGGTGATTCTGGGTTGTAAAAACATAAAAGTCTGAGTGGAAATCCTTATGAATTAATAAGAACAGTGTTGGAAAACAACTGGATACTGAAACTTGAATCATACAGTATCAAAGCATCAGAAAAACTGCTTTTGCTTCATGAAACCTTGAATAAAGTTACTTATTTCAGGGTTCGTACACATTTTTCAAGGTCAAATTCAAGCACTTTTCAAGCACTTTTAAGGGTCATTTTAAGATTTTCCAGCACCTCACTGCTGGGGTAAAATACGTATCTAAAGGAATATATATACTTGTGATTTTTTTTCTTCACTTTTTATAACAATTATGTAAATTGTATTATGCTGTAAACATCTAAAATTATATTTCATAATAGCAAAAACTTCAGAAATTAATTATCCAGTCTGATCCCAATTTTGAGAAAGCCACAGAGTTATAATGTCAAGCACTTTCAAGCACTTAAACTAAAATCCAAGCACTTTTCAGACCTTGAAAACACAACATTGAAATTCAAGCACTTTCAAGGATTTCAAGTACCCGTACGAACCCTGTTATTTCTCTGGGTTTGAACGTAGGTACACAACTCAATAAAATGTATAACAAAGTTCAAGTCATTCCTGCAGAATTCCTACATATTATGTCTTTAGGAACTGACGAATGTTTCTGCAAAAAATGTAAAACATTTGCTGGTTCCTGCTTTTTAAATATAGCATTTGCTGATTTTCTTTGTCATCTATGATGTTAAATGAAGAGTCTTTGTGGTTTGGACACATTATAGACTAAACATTGAATCAATTACTGGTGAAAATAGCTGGCAGAGTAATGGACAATAAAAAATATTTGCGCAAGTTATTTCATTGTGCTTCTGGGATCTCCATTCTCCCTAGACAGCAACTGGAAACCTTCCCTTGGTCATTTCATGCTGCCACGCGTGTCACATTTTGGCCATGAAAGAAATCATGAGACACTGAATGCTGGATGAATAAAAATCCTGCATAATTCATCTGAAGCCTGATTTGATCTCCATATTAGTTCAGGACACAAGAGAGGAAACATCCAGGCTGCACATGTGCTCTCCTGTGTTTCTCATCTGCCTTTTAGTAATCTACAAATCAGCCCGTCAGTCAGTTTCTCTGAGGTGTTCTGTGATCCATACCTTTATCGATGTTGGCCTGTGTGTAGGAGAAGCCAGGTGCCTGTCCCGTCTTCCTCCCAAACAGACCCCACAGGTTGGGTCCGGTCTTGTGGCGTCCCCCCTCATCCACCGTGTGACACTGGGAACATTTCTGGACAAACACCTTCTTCCCTTTCTTAATGTCCCCCATGTCCAGCAGCTGGGTGGAGAGGAAGAGATGGTTATCAGTGTGTATCCCTGTGAGTGTTACAGTCAGCCAGACAACATTAATGTGTTGTTAGACATGAAGAGTGGAAAAATACCAGTGAGTCCAAAGAGACTTCTGACATAATGTAGGCACACAAGTTACCCTCAAACTTCCGGATTACTGTCGAGTCATTAAACATGACAACAAGCTAAAATTGTAGGTTTAAAATACAAAACAAAACCTAAAAGTGTGTTTGTGACGCAGGGACAATTCTAGGATCTGACCTTTGGGGGAGCTAACTGAATGCAGCTGGCTGCATCCCTTTTTTGTGTTTCTTCAAACTTGTGGTGGTTCACAAGAGAAGAATTAACACTAACAATTGCCTCTCAATTGCAGGACATACTGACGCAGCATCAAAATGAGTTAAGTCTGTAAACGCTAGGAGCCTTTTCCCCAACAGCACCATCTGATGTTGTTTCAAATATTTTGTATTGTGAAGCAAACAGTTTATCAAAAATACAGCCATCTTGGTTTATGCAATGCTTCGTTGTTTTGTGATATAAATAACAAAAGTTACTACAGGTAAGTGATAAATGAAAAACAATAGCTGGGAGAGAAAATAAAGAAATATACAAAAAGTAAAAACATAAATAATAATAAAGTAATTAAGTGAATAACTCCCTCCCTGTTGTGTTCCATGTTCACCTGGTCTAGCTCCTGAAGTGAGTCGTATATAACTGAAATTGCATTCCTCTCCCTTGTGCAGTCTCTGAGACACCTGTCCAGCTTGTCAGGGGTAGCGTTTCCAAAATGGTACAGGTGTGTCCTTACAAAATGTCTGACTTGGAGATATCTAAAAAATTCACTTTTTGACAGACCATATTTCTCTTGTAGTTGTTGAAATGACACAAATGAATGACCAACGTACAGATCTCCCACACAGTGCAGTCCAAGTTCTTTCCATCTATTGAAGCCTCCGTCTACAATGGAAGGGGTGAATGATGGATCGGCTGATATTGGGAGTGTAAAGGCCGGCTTCCTGAGTTTGGCTTGTTTTGATATTTGCCTCCAGATCTGAATAGTGCTGTGTATAATTGGGTCATAGCTATAATATGATTTCGGAAGGTGGATGGGAGACATCACAATAGCACCAATCGAATAGGGAAAACAATCCTCTCGTTCCATGTCCAGCCAGCTGGCGAGCACAGATGTCTCATCCAGCCAGTAGGAGATGCATCGAATATTTGCTGCCCAATAGTACTTCAGCTGTATCTGCAGCAAACACCGATGCTTCCGCTTGCTCCTCTATCTGTGCCTCTTTGTGCACCTCTCCGGTCTGCTCCAACTCTCCCTGCTCATCGCTTTGTCCTTAGTAAAACAATAATGACATAAATATTAAAGAGAGATTACAAAGTCATCCATGTAATGACTCTAAATATAATGTACTTTCTTTTTATAGGTAATTAGTGAGGTGGTTAACAATAAATGCCCTTTTCTCACCTGCTTCTTCCAGGTCTTGCACTATCTGTCTTTCCTCTCTCTCTCCATCCTGCTCTTGCCCTCTCTCCATCCTCCTCTCTCCCTCTTTACATACATACAAACGTTTTGTAAGGAAGTAGTTATAAAACTTTATAATTATACATGATACATAAAGCAAACACGCTGCAGTGGGCCAATTTCTGGTGTAAATACAGCAAATGTAAGCCTACATTATAACCTGTCAATGTGCAGTGGGACAGAGCAGTTTTAAAAGATTGAGTAAATAAATGCGGGCAAATGCAATTAATGTGGTCAGAAAGATGCTAATTATTATGGCCTTCAAACTACCTGTTCATGTTCTCACCTGTTTCTTCTTGTTCTCTCTCCTTTTCTCTCTCTCTATCCTCATCTACTGGTACTGTCCACCAAAAAGACAAAGTCATAAAGTGTAAAAACTAACAGCAAATAAACAAATGCTAACTCACTAACATGTACTCATCTATTAAATATTTAGTTGCTATACTACTAAATGGCATTACATTCTCTCACCTGCTTCTGGCTGTTTTCTTCTAAAGAAATACAAAAATATGTCCATCTATGGAAAAGCAGACGAAGGGTTTAATGTTCCAGAACGGCCAAGATGGTCATTTTGACTGTTTTCAAAATTATAACTTTGTTGAATGAAAAAATGCAATACTGCTGTTACATGACTTTTCCCGAAAGTGGCTGTATTTAGAATAGTTTTTTTTATATAAATTACACAAAAGAAAAAGAAAATACATGTTTTACCTATTTCGGCCATAAGCAGTCATACTGACCGCACATCATTTCCCGGGTTTCATTGTTACACTTTTCACGTGGTTTGCTGCTTTCATTGTCTCTCGTCTCCAGCTGTGCTTCTTTGTGAATTTACTTGCAAGTTACTAATTATACAGTTGTATTAAACAGCCTGGTTGACACCATGAGCAAACAAAAACGGGAGTTGCCCCGTCCGTGAAACAGCAAGCGGAGCTGTTCAACACGAAGTTGCTGAAGTGATGCGACTCTGACTGTGTACCAGGGAAAGCCGAGGGAGAATGTTTAGTAGTTTTGGAATTCTGGCCCTTTTAGTGTTAAGATGGTATCCTACAGTAGCCTATAGTGACCATGAATCCCCCTTCTATCAACAGCCAGTTTAAAAAGCAGGCTTATGTACAGTAAAAAAAAAAAGAAGATTCATGTCTTTCAATCGCTAGCACTATGTTTAGTCTACTAGCTGCTAGCACTATACTATTGCCACGATGCTCCACCAACAGTGGTGCGCACAGACTTTTTGAAACGCAGGGGTGAAAAGAAAAAAAAGGGCACTTTAGCATGCGTTTTTGCCTCCCAAGAGGGCAGTTTATCATGTTTCAACCAGCCAAGGGGACAGTTTAGTGTGTTCTGCAAACCAAGAGGGCATTTTAGCACGCATTGTGGCTCCCAAGAGGGCACATCACTGTTCACCAACCTGACTAGAGACTAGGCTATAGATTATTTTGTGCCACATTAACTTGCTGATAGACTTGGCATAAGACACATTACAGTGACATTTCATATCTTGCATATTTTGCCGCTGGGCAACATGTTAACTCTGTGCAATTGAATAGCGAGCGCTAGCTCTTAGCGCCCTAGCTAATCATGCTACTCATCATTACAAGCCTATTTTGTGAACTTAAAGGAGAACTTTGGTCGATTTAATCATGCAGCTTCATTGCTCAAGCTACCCTTGACTTGCCAGTACCGAAGACGCGAACAAATTTGGTCCAACCATTACAGAGCTCCGTGAACGGAGATTTAGCATTGAACGCTAACAGCATGGGTTCAGAACTTTGCACTGTGTTTTAAGCGTCTTAACATGCTCCACATCTCACACCAAAAGTTATGCAACATCAGCAGACACCTTAGCACACAGCACTGTAGCGTGTATGACTCAAACTGAATAAAAAAGTAGTTAAAACAGTGTGTTTGTGCGAGCAGTTACTTACCTGTTTGTTGACATCCGTGTGTTCCGGTAGCTAGACCAAACTAGTCAATTCGTCGTGCGTGCACTTACTCCCTCACTGGCGGAGACGGAAACGTAATCCAGCATTTCCGTGTTTATGTTCATAATGTACATGTCCATGTTACAGCCTGTCATGAGCCATGAGCCTTACAATAGCCTGTTAAGCCTGTTAAGTGCACGCTCGATGGATATACTAGTTTGGTCTAGCTACCGGAACACACGGATGTCAACAAACAGGTAAGTAGCTGCTTGCACAAACAGTTCGATTCAGTTTGAGTCATACACGCCACAGTGCTGTGTGCTAAGGTGTCTGCTGATGTTGCATAACTTTTGGTGTGAGATGTGGAGCATGTTAAGACGCTTAAAACAGTGCAAAGTTCTGACCCCATGCTGTTAGCGTTCAATGCTAAGTCTCCATTCACGGAGCTCTGTAATGGTTGGACCAAATTTGTTCGCGTCTCCGGTACTGGCAAGTCAAGGGTAGCTTGAGCAATGAAGCTGCATGTTTAAATCAACCGAAGTTCTCCTTTAAATGTAAGAAGAGACATTGATGAAATCGTATTGTGGTCAACTGCTGTTTAATAGACATCTGACAGATTATGTCAAGGTCCTAAAATGAATCATTACCTGGTCATTAGTGTTACAACACACTGCTCCCGATTTTTCTATGATCCAGCTGCACCACAGGTAGGGCTGCTCGATAAATCGAATTTTCATCGTCATTGCGATATGAACATGTGCAATAAACACATTGCACAAGACTGCCTGACACGCAATGAATACAAAAAATCATTTTCTTTACATGCGCCATGCATGCACCTTGAGCATGCCAACATTTAGCCAATCAGACGGAGCCCTGGATACAAGGGCCAATCAGATGAAGCCCCAGCTAGCCGTTAGCTACCCTGACAGAATTAATCAGTTTGGTGGTGTTTGCCAGGTTATGATGGCTGTGAGAGGAGAGAAAAGCCATGAAAATGTGGTCGACGAAGACCTTGTGGTGAAAAGAAACAGCACTTCTGCTATATGGACTTATTCTGGATTCAGGAGAGACGACGTGTTACAAACACAGGTACTGTGTAAAACATGCCGAGCAGTTGTTGCGTGTTCTAGAGGAAATACAACCAACATCCATCACTACCTGCAATACAACCAAGACCTACACCAACAATTCAAAACTAACGTTAGCCTTCATTAACTGTATAGTTAATAATATGCAAACTTTAATATTTGTTTATTTATCGCAGTTATATTGTCATGGCAATATTGAACTGTGTTATCGCACAGCACAGATTTTCAAACTGAACAGGATTGTGAAAAAAAAGGATATACGATTTGAGGACTTAAAGGGATATTCCGGTGTAAATTTAATCCATGGTTTAACACACCGTGAAACTGTGTTAGACTCCCGCTCGAGAGATCAAGTTAGCAGACCGCTAATTTACAGAGTTTTATCAACCTCAGAAACTACCGCATGACAACAATACACTGCAGTAAATGGATCCAAATATAAACCGCCACCAAAAAGCCACAAATAATGCTCAGAACAGCACCAAACTTCAGCAACAGTACAAATAGGGTCTCAGCACATAGTCCGGGGCATCTAACCTCCGCTAGCTTAGCTGGATTTCTACTGAAAAGCTGACTAAATTTACCACTCTTCTGCAGCAGCTTCCTGTTGACGGGAAGTCCCGACGAGTCGATTACTGAGTGCAGTAGAGTTCCGCGGCTCATGGATGAAAATGTATGATTATGACTCCATGGAAAAGCAATCAAAGTTCATATGTGTCTTACCTGCCAGTTTATAACAGTTATTATCGAGAGCGAACAGGGAAAAGAACGGAATTGAGCATTTCTAACCGCACACGGTAATCGTCGCGTCGGGACTTCCCCGACCCGGAAGCTGATGGAGGAGAGTTGAAATCTGTTTTTAGCTTCACAATAGAAATCCAGCTAAGCTAGCGGAGGTTAGATGCCCCGGACTATGTGCTGAGACCCTATTTGTACTGTTGCTGAAGTTTGGTGCTGTTCTGAGCATTATTTGTGGCTTTTTGGTGGCGGTTTATATTTGGATCCATTTACTGCAGTGTATTGTTGTCGTGCAGTAGTTTCTGAGGTTGATAAAACTCCGTAAATTAGCGGTCTGCTAACTTGATCTCTTGAGAGGGAGTCTAACACAGTTTCACGGTGATTTAGACCATGGAATAAATTTACACCGGAATATCCCTTTAACGATAGGACGGGCTAAGACAAGTTCTGGATGGGCTTGAGCCCCCACAAAAAAGGGCTAGCCTCGCCACTGTGTGTATCACTGTGTGTGTTACAGTATGTATCACTGTGTGTATCACTGTGTGTGTTACAGTATGTATCACTGTGTGTATCATTGTGTGTGTTACAGTCAGCCAGAAGACATTAATGTGTAGTAACACATGAAGAATGGAAAAACACCAGTGAGACCAAAGAGATGTCTGACATACTGTGGGCACACAAGTTACCCTCAAACTTCCGGATTACTGTCGAGTCATTAAACATGACAACAAGCTAAACGTGTAGGTTTAAATACAAAAGAAAACCTAAAGGTGTGTTTGTGAGGTAAAGCTTAAGCTAAACACCGACTAGCTTGAATTAAAAAGACAGCTATGACTTTAAAACTATGTCTCCTGCTGTCACTAATAGTCCTGTCAACACAGACAAACACAACACTGCGAGATAAAACTGTAAAATAGTCAAAGAGTGTGTTACAGAGGCTGATGGGACTCAGACAACACGTACCTTCCTCCTGTGACAACACAACAAACAAAGCTAACAAACAACAACACTTTCCCGCTTTACCTGCCGACACTGTGTAGTTCACGTACCCTCAGGAAAAAAACGTCTGCTCTCACTTTCTGTCGTCAAACTTCTTCGTTTCGTGTTTTCCCTCGATGCTGTGAGGTGTCTGCTCGCCTCTAGTTGTAAACAAGCTTTGTACTGAACACGACCGGATTTGAACCACCGAGCAAAACGACTCAAATTTCAGGTGGGAGCGGCTTTACTCGGGTTAAATAAGATGTTATTAAACGTGATTGCACAACTGGGTGAAGACGACGCAGGAAAGTATGCGGGACACACCCATCCACCTTCCAGCGGCAGGTGAGGTATGTGTATAATGCACGGGATTACACTTACTGCTGAAGCTGAATGGAAAACACTCGCTGACACTGTACAGACAAGTTGGAGGATTATGTCAAAATGTGTCTTTTGCTAGTCTAGTGTGTGATAGTGTCTACTTCTCCCACAGCCCCTGAACCCCTCAACGGTCACCCCCCCTCCTTGAAA
Organism: Sparus aurata; assembly: GCF_900880675.1. Lineage (NCBI taxonomy): Eukaryota > Metazoa > Chordata > Actinopteri > Spariformes > Sparidae > Sparus > Sparus aurata. Next base: position 21,103,613 of record NC_044189.1, read on the forward strand.
GGATCAACACATTAACACTTAAACTGTCTTATTATTTAATGGCTGACTTGATTATTAGGCTGATGAAAATGCATTATTATAATAAAAAGCAGTATGAACAAAATGGAATGTCAAGTATTTTACTTTTTATTTACTTCAATTTTTAAGGCACCTAGAATAGAATAGAATAGAATAGAATACACCTTTATTGTCACTATATACATGTAGATTGAAATTTTGAATTGCCTTCTCTTCAGGCCAGTCGAAACAAATAGTGCAAAGTACGAAAAGGAAAGTAAAGTATAATGAATAAAATATACAAATATATACACATATATACAGTAAAACATATAAAAGGTACCAGCTTAAACAGTGTAATTGTGCAAAACAGTTGTTTGAGTATTTCCAATTTCTGCTACTTTACAGAATATTTACACTACATTTATTATATGATCATGATATAAGTTAGCCAACTAGTTACTTTGAAGATGCAGCACATTTTTAAATTATGTATTTTATCCAATTAAAAATAAAGATTCCAATAATCACAGAAATGCTGAATATCAGATCTGCTAATCGATAATCTGTTAACTCATAGTAAACAGTGTTTCAAATGTATGTAAATATTTGTTGCCAATAACTTACTTGCACTAGTATTTATGATTCTAGAAAACTACTTTTAACAGCTGATACTTTAAGCGTTTCACCTTTACAGAGGTAATATATTAACACGGTATCTTTACTTTTACTCAGATTGTTTTGAGTCAATAGGCCTTTTTCTCTGCAGACACATTTATATGTCAGGGTAGTAAAACATGAGGCATGTATTATAATACAATAACAAATGGCTGAATTCCATTTAGTGGCTTCAGTGTCAGGGTCCTGGTATTGTTCATGCTGGCTCACTGCTGTCATTACATACTGGGACACTGGAGGAGATTAGAGCCGTCGTTAATGCCAGAGGTAACGCCTGTTTGTTCTCTGTGACAGGTCTGCTGTAATGAGGAGAAAGCCCAGGTGCAAGTGCTGTGATGAATGATGCCCCTGCTCTGTGATGTGTCATAATAAGCCATCCTGCATAATACCAGGGCGTGACAAGTGACGCATCGGAAAGGAATGCAGCCATTATTAATGGTTTTAATTGACCCGGTGCTCTTCTTTCCCGGACAAGTGTGTGTTCTGTGGGCAAGGTCCACAAGAGCAGACTGATTCAGTCATTCTGTCACAGCATGGACTCAAAATGTGTCATGAAGATATTTTGGTATACTTGATAAGCAGCATTCCTTATTATAACACAAAGTGTGGTGGGAAGTAAAAAAGTACATTTACTCAAGTACTGAACGCCATTTTGAGGCACTTGTACTTAATTAGTTTCGTTTTAAGCCACTTTATACTTCTATCCCGCCACAATTCAGAGGCAATTCTTGTACTTTTTATTACACTGCATCTATATGATAAACTTTAGTTACTAGTTATTTTACAGATTCTGATTATTAATACAAAATCAAATTAAAAGATACAAGATAAGATAAGAATTTAATGCTCGGCAGGGTGATATTCAGAAGCTGTACCCAGCAGTCTGAGAAGTAATCTACCACTATCAATATTAAAGTGATGTAAACAGTAATTATAATCCAATACCATAAATACATTATTCTGAAAGTGAGCCATTCTTCATATGGAGAACTTTTATTATTAGTGATTTGAGGATATTTGATACTTTTAAAGATGTTTCTACTGAGCCTCAGTCATTATGTGGATTGTACATAAACATAATTTATATATATATATATATATATATATATATATATATATATATATATATATATATATATATATATATATATATATAATCCACATAATGATTGTAAAGCGATCATGAGATGACAGATGATTTCTCTTTTTTCATTTGTAAACACGATAGGCCTTTAATATTCAGGAACATAGTAAAGTGCCAATAAGGTCACATGTATTTATCATGTTATTGATCATTCATCCCTCCTCTGACCTTTCAGAGATCACTGTGACTGCGCCTGAATAAGGTCCAGCTGCCCGTGATGGATCCAAGCTTCACTCCAGACTCTGGCTCAGGTGGACGGTGGCTGAAAGCTGCCGGCACCCTTTATTTACCTCTCACTGGTATGAAGGTAATGTACATTTTTTCCTACCTTTGTTCATTTGAGGAGTTATGATTTAAGTCTGAATCCTTGGATTTGTACCTTCTGTGTCCGTTTGGGAACTGTTTTGTCTGTGGACACCATGAATGATGTTTGTCTCCCTCTAGTGACCAATCACTGCACTGACAGGCTCGTCAGTATGTTCATGTCAGCACACACACATGTAATTGAAGAATTGCATACATTGTGATCGTTGTTATGGTTATGTTTGCCGACTGTAGCATATAGAGTACGTTAAGGTGATCTTCCACGTGCTTGTTATGCGTTGCTTTAGTTCACACGATTTAAAAGACACAAAAATATGAGTAAGACTCACTGTCATCATCAGTCGTCAGCTATATCTGCAGCTTGCTTGATTTAAAAACAGAATCCAATCCAAACAGTTTATTGAACATGTGTAGAAGTGAATAACAGGAGAAATAAACCAAAGACTCGCTGTTCAAAACGGAATGCAGAGCGTCTTATTTTAAAATGTCTCTGAGAAAGAAAAAGAAAAGGTTTCTTTTGCATTTAAACATAGTTATAAATACTGAATTCCATTTATGCTCCTTTATCCCTTAAATGTGTTCTCATAACGATAATATGCAGGACTCAATAAAAGAATAGAATAAAAACCCAAAGCACTTGCTTGTAAACTTTTATTGTTCATGTTTAGGATATGTTTTCTGTAACAATAATAAAATTTTATTTAAATATTTCTACTTTTGTATCTATTCATCAACATGTTTGCAGTTTACATGCTATAATACACTTCAGCGTTGTCCTTTCTGATCCTCTTTCATCCTGTAAAGGTTTTTTCACGCTTCTCCACCTCTGAGCCGGTTGTAAAGTCAAAATCTTCAGTCCTGTGGGGAGAGAATATGTAGTTCCTTTTCAGATATAAAATGAATTTAGATTAATATTGAAAAGACTTTCCTACCGCTCAAATCCAGCGTTCACTATCTGGCCAGAGTCCTCAGCAGCCTCCAGTACAGACTCCTCCTCCAGGGTCTCGCCTCTTCGACACCGTGACACTCTGCACACATTTCAAACATCTCCCAAGCTCTTCCAAACCTCTGAGGCATGTTAGGGCTCGAATTTTGGGCCCCCTCGTCATCAACATAATCACTGTTCCTGCCGAAGCGCATGGGCATGTTGTGGTGCATGTTGAGAGGTGGGGAGGTGGGCGGGTAGAGCTTGATGATGGACGGGAAGCTGAATTTGCTCCTGCTGGTGGGGGTCAAATGCACTTTTAAGCTCTCAGGATCCAAACTCCTGCCCATCTCACTTTTTGTCTGGAAACAAAAACATGTTGTTGCCAAGATCGAAGGAATTATTTATTTTCTTCGACTTATATGATAGAAAATGATTGTGATGGCAACATAGCATAGAAAATAGTCAAACACTCTCACTCTCTCTTACAGTAAAGGTCTAAATTGACAGTTATCAGTCATTTTACCCATTTGCCAATGCTGAAATAAAAACCAATGATGCATTCACTGCTGCACTATAATGTGGGACAAAATGGGTGAATGTGATATCACTGAGCGGCAGATTACTTCCAGTGTTACATGGCATGATAACACATATATTGGACTCCCTGTATGTGAACATGAACATAATATTTGGCCAGAAAATACACTTTCCTGTAAAAAAGATGTGTGGCATTATAACCAGTAGTTTCAGTTAATTCATCTGCACAAAACACAAGGAAAACACATTTTCAGATTGCTCGTTTAATCCAATCAGCAGCCCAATACTCTAGAATATGCCTTTTAATATCATAGATGGCCAAAAATGCTACAAATTCTCACTTTTAAAATGTAAGACTATGATAATTTTCTAATTTTTTGATTAAAAAAAATTGCTTAACCGATAACTGATAATATTTTCAGCTGTAAAATAAAACCTAATGAGACAAATCTGTGTCCAGCTCTTACCTTGTATGATTGTAGCTGCTTCCTCACACTATGTCTTCCATCGCTGTCGCTCAAACTTCTGTCACTGTGGATCGACTTCCCAGAGACGCGCAGGTCAGACGCCTCGGCCCCTCCGAACACCCAGAGCATCAGGAGCGTTGACAGGAACGCTGCGGTCAACATGTTGGCAGCAGGAGACACTTTTCTCTCAGGACAGCAACGGGACAACTCTCATTTCCTGCCGCTATTAAAGACCCGTGAATGCATACGTCACCTGTCGCGTGTGATACACACATATGCATATATACCTCCAACATCAGCCTCATTTAGACTGAGCACATTCCTTTCACAGTAATCAGCTCTGAAGAATATATCTGAAAATGGAAAGAATGTCCTAATTGGACTCCTGAACGAACCAGTTGGCCTTTTTGTGTCAAAGGATGAACGTGAGAAAGTGGGAGCGTGTTTTAATGGACTGATGGACAATAAACAGGACGAGCAGCACTGAAAGCAGCAGTTACACAAGTTGATGTGTTCCATTCTGTCATTCATCTCATTAGGCTGCCACTTGTTCACTGAATCTTATCATTTTTCCTGTAATAAAGAAAAAAGGTGAAAGTGAAAATATCTCAATTTGCGTGTAGCTACTGTTTTCCCTTCTGCATGCATCACTCTAAATATATTAAACATTTCCACAATTTAATTGTCCTTAAGAGCCACATTATTGCTTGTGAACAGTGGCTGCAGTTATTGTACATTTACAGCACTGCAATTCTAAATGGTTACAGTGGGGAGAGGTGATACCTGGTTAATGGCCTTGTATAATACTAAACAAAGAAGAGAAGTAACATTATGAGAAATATGATCCGGTGTTTCTGGAGGCTGGTGTGTCAGACATATAAGCCGGTGATATTCTTTACTTTGGTTGATGTCAGGAAATCCCATAAAAAGACCAAATGAACTAAAGAAAAATAAATTAGCCTGTTTCTAAATACTTTCCCACCACAGCTTGTGTTCTGCTCTCTGCAGCACTGAGCCCACTCACTCCTACTGAAGACGTAAATCTTTAAAAATCATTCATACTTTTATTGTTTTAAATGGCGTGGGAATTTTCCCGAAAACACAGCAGGGATGCTGTTTCTCTGCTTTCAAACATCCAGAATAAGAAACTTAAAGAGGTACTACAGTGATTCAACATTGCACTTCCATAAAGTTTGTCAGCATAAGGACAAAAACACTCGCACACTAACCTTCATGCAACGCCATGATTTATTTCTGTTGGACGCTCCATGCTGGGTAAACACCAACATCAGCTCCATGTCACATCTGGAGTTCCACCAGTCATCTGACCACGTGTGACTGATTATAAGACACTGTTTTTATAATCAGACCTGCTGTTTTAGCTGTTGTTGGAGCCTTTTTGTTTGTTTAGTTTATCGCTTAGAGACGTATTTTTGACAATTTTGTTGTTATTTCTGTTATGGATTTCTGTTGTTTTATGATCTATGTGTTGAGTTGTTTAATTTGATCTTTATGCTTGGACTGCGCTGTATTTTTTTGTTTTATTGACACTTTGCAATTTTATTTTTATTTCTATTTTGCTGCGGTTGTGTTGATAAGGACCCCTGGAAGACCTGCAGCCATGTTGTGCAAGCTGAACAATGTCATGAAACAAAAAAACAACTAACACACTATCCACTTAAAGGGATATTCCGGTGTAAGTTTAATCCATGGTCTAACACACCGTGAAACTGTGTTAGACTCCCTCTTGAGAGATCAAGTTAGCAGACCGCTAATTTACGGAGTTTTATCAACCTCAGAAACGACCTCACGACAACAATACACTGCAGTAAATGGATCCAAATATAAACCGCCACCAAAAAGCCACAAATAATGCTCAGAACAGCACCAAACTTCAGCAACAGTACAAATAGGGTCTCAGCACATAGTCCGGGGCATCTAACCTCCGCTAGCTAAGCTGGATTTCTATTGTGAAGCTAAAAACAGAGTTCAACTCTCCTCCATCAGCTTCCGGGTCGGGGAAGTCCCGACGCGACGATTACCGAGTGCGGTTAGAAATGCTCAATTCCGTTCTTTTCCCTGTCCGCTCTCGATAATAACTGTTATAAACTGGCAGGTAAGACACATATGAACTTTGATTGCTTTTCCATGGAGTCATAATCATAAACTAATGCTCCACACAGGCCTGCTGTCATACATGTCAAGTCTAAGCCAAGCCCGGGAGAACGTGATGACATCATCGTGTGTTCTCGAGCGAGACAAAGCTCCTCACCGACCGATAGAAGACCTTATAATTTTCACAGGTTGCGTTGCACTTTTAATCAAACTTTTTAGGTGAAAAGTAATCTGATGTTATGAATTGAATTGACGGAGTACCCCTTTAAGTTGAACCTCCTGACCAGAGTAGATGAAGCCAGATCAGACCTCATGTTGTGTGAAGCTTTGGAGCAGATGTGTTCTCAGTGTCAGTCGTATCATGCAGTAATCAGTGTTTCACCTCTCAGTTCCTTCATGTGCGACTGTAAACTGCACCGTGTTTGGAGAATTTGCAGTCCAATTAATCAGTTTTATCGAGGGAGGATCTAATTAAATATCCTTCTCAGATTGGCTCATATCCTGTTTGAAGTTTTTGAATAAAAGCTTAAAGGAAACTAAAACAGGAGGTATTTTCTCCTTCTCTGTTTGTTAAATGAATCTGCTGCTTTGTTTTCTGTATTTCAACGTCTGTATCTGGCAACCGCTGAACCATTCAGCCGTGATTCGGAGCGCAGGAGTCGGGGCTGACGTCACTCACCTGTCCTGTTTCAGATGCATTGATGACTCACCGGAGCAGAATGTGAGGAATGCCTGGTGTGAGACTCAGGTTGACAGTGACAACGCACAGAGAACTTAAATTTGATCCATGCGTCATGACCCTGACATTGTTCCCATTTACCATGTTGCCATGTCCAGTCCCACCTCTGAGCACCGATACAGCCGTTTGAAGCGAATCACATCTGGTTTTAGTGAGTCAGTATCAACCTTAAGATGTTTTTTATGGCTCCGGTTTCAGTCTATCTTTCTGTATTATCATTTACCTCCCACCTCTCCTCAGCCTTTCTCTCCGTGCTCTCCCTCCCTGACCCCGGCCCCGGCTCGCAGACTATGGGGTTTGGGATTTACGATCCTGTCTCTGAGTCTTATCCGCTGAGGGCTTCCCTGTACCTCAAGCCCTCCCTTTGTTCTCTCAGCGAGCACTCCCTCAAAGACCTTGTTCTCCGCCACTGTAATTCTCTCTTCTTAATGTTTTTAATGTGCATCCCTCGCCACCCCGGCGGCCTTTTCATCTTTCCATTTTCTTGCTTTCGGGCCTCCTCTCCCTCCCGTCCTCTCTGCCTCTACATGCTGTCCACTTGCCTGAAAACAGACGCTGCTTCTTCGATAGAAAGATTTATTACATCTCAAACCTCCCATATAACAAGTTTTTGACTTATTTTGACTCGTGTTTCATACCAATCGCAGAGTATGTGTAGAATTTCCTGCAGTGTTCATCTGCCTGTCTTATAATTCAAGTTTCTGACTGACAGGGCGAAGATAAATAAAAGTAGAGCCAAGGAAGAGACAGAAACAGGAAGTAGGATGAAACTGAACACAATGCCACTGTTGATCCTCGCCTGTCTGGGATCTGGCAGTGTTCCCAGAATTCCTCTCCAGGACCGGGACACCCTCGGTTTCCCAGGATGATTTGTGTGACTGTGCCGTTATCCCCCCCGTTGAGCTGATTTATGTGGAGTTTTATCTTCCCCCCTCACTTAGACATCAGCGGGGTCATCATCACAACACTTTACATGCCCGTACACTCAGCGAGGAGACACATTCATCAAGCCCTCGTGATGGGTTACAGTTTCATCAATGATCAAATCCATTTCTGCGGGATCGCTGCATTATGATGTATGGGAAGACGCGCTGACGCCGGGCAGACAGACGGGCAGACAGACAGACAGGCTCATGCTACAGTACGTGTCAGTCTGTGTTGGGTCGTTTTGATTGTGGCGGATGATGATGATGGAGTCAAGACCGCATCCAATAAAAAGATGTGGCCCATTAAAACTTTGGGCCTATAGCAGGTTCAGGAGACGGATGTGAAGCCAGACAGGAAGCAGGAGCTCCAACTGAACATTTCTTTTCTTACAAAGACAGAACGAGTTCCGTGTTTAGGTATTTTAACCTGTTACACATGCACATGAAAAGAGGAAAAGACTGTTAATAGTCCTGGTTAGTTTCCCTCTGATGGTGGTACAGGATAAGACATGATATCTGTAAAATACTAAAGGCTGACAATATTCTCAGGTCTCGAGAAAATGACCAAAACGAAGGATGAGTTAGTCTGATTCAGTCTGAAAACATAAATCTTTATGGAATCATACATTTATGTCAAAGTAAATATACGTTTAAACAAAAAGATGGGCACGACCGAAACACAATCAGTGTTCAATCTGATAATTCTAAATACATTATAAACTCAAACAGGAGTTTTTAGTGCTTTCATTAAGGACTCTCTCCAGCTGTGGATTTGGTACAATGAGTTTTACAGTTCCAGAGTTCACTGTAATCAGGAATCATGTGAAAAACAACAACAACAAAAGAAGAACTAGTACACTGATGTGACACAGTTGAGTCTGTGTGAAGTATCAGACAGTTCTCGTTAGTAGGATCAGAATCAAACGAGCTGACCGACCCATCTCACAGCGTCCGGGAGAATAATCAGACGACAACAAGAGAAGTTTTCTTTGCTCCTGAAGAGCTGAACTTTTGGAGGAGTTTTTTATGACATCATACAATTTCTAATTTGCTTATTTGGGGCTCCTCAATGATGCCTTTATATGTTTACCAGCCTGTAAAACCCCCATCTTCCATGTTCAGCTAATCTAATTCTCTGAGTTTTCCCAAAACGGCTCTTTGTTCCAGAGTTGATGCGTCTGTACCAGAAGAGAAACCAGTTTGGGCTTGAAACATTATTATTGTAATGACATAAATCAGAAACCTTAAAACAAAACAATTCATATTGTTAAATCGTAACACTTTATTCTAACCTTCATTTATATATAGTGAATTTTTATCAATTTGACCATTAACAAACACTTAAATGCTTTATAACCGTTTATTAAACATTTGTAAAGGTTTGCAACTTTATGTTGAACATCCAAATGTTTATAGATGAACTAAAAATTGTAAATTCACCATTAACAAATTGTAATTAAAGTCAGATGCTTGGTAAATGGTTTAAAAAGCATTTCATTGTTTGTTAACAGTCAAATGACTATTGAAAAGTTTAATTAACTATAAATGATCCATTTATTGTTGATGATATCATAAAGATTTATCTTTAACTCTCTCTGGATTCAACTTATTCACATCTTCAGTTCTAAAGTTGTTCCGACATTGATAAGCTGTTTGTTTTTTACTTAAAAGTTAAAATGTATTTTGTCTTCGTCCTCTTATTCCTGTCATACACACCACCAGATGGCGCTCCAGGCTTAGATGATCAGCTCTATAGAAAGAGTTTATAGGTTTGTTTGTGCAATTTGTCTGTTTCTGTTGATTCATTGTGTTTCTGCTCAGCATTCATTTCATCTGCAGGTAAGTGTTCACATTTCTATAATAGAGATTCATTTGTTTTTGTATTAAATGCAGAATAAGACGATTTTTTAAACAGCATGTTGTAAAGCGTGTCGTCCACCAGGAGGCGCTCTGACACCCTTCTTCTCTGCTTGTAGAGGAGGAGGAGCACTTGAGAGGAGGTGGAGAGTCAGAGGAGGAGGCCGTCCTCAGAGGGAGAAGGAGTGCCTCCAGAACAAGGGGGAGGCGTTTTCACGACTGTTAAGGAGGGGAGGAGCTGGAAGCACCGTCCAATCAGAGACATGCAGAAATCCACCAATCAGAGGCGGACAGGAAAAGCTAGGGGAGGCAGACAGGAAGCTGAGCAAATGACCCTTGATGAGAGAGGGGAGGGGGAGGATGGGAAGGATGAGGGGAGGAAAAAAAGGGGCCCTGGGAGAGGAGTGTGTGTCGGTGTGTACGTATGTGTGAAAGAAGTGAAGGCATATGTTAACTTTCGTGTTTTTATTATAAGATATATTTCTTTTTCCCCTCAAACGTAAATGCTAAAAGGCCCGTTCAAGTGTAAAGAGGCAAATAAGGCACGGACGATGGAGGAGATGAGTGATGGAGCTGCGGCAATAAAACACGGAAAGAATAAAAAAAAAATAGTGTGACGACAGAAAAAGAGACGAGAAGACGTGTTAGTTTGTAAAAATATGACAGAAGTTGTCTGATAAAAGCAGATTAACGTGGAGGAATCCCTGATGCTCAGGGCGGGTGAACACATGAACCCTGTCATATTGTTGTTTTCTTTGCTCCGGCTTGATTTGAATGTTTACACGGCCGTTTATCTGCTGAGTGAGTTTCATGATCCTTGGGACCTGGAAACCTCCTAAAAACCTGGGGCGCATAAATCCCAAAGATGCTGGTGTCAGTGAGAAAACAGGCGTCGTCTTCTCCACTCTGACCGCTGAATTAAGTGCTTAGATTGTGTTAATAATATTTATGCAGCAGCAGCAGTGTGAGGAGGCAGAAAAAAATGAAGTCCTGAGTGGAGAAAGGGTTTGAGAACACGCTCTTTCTCGCCGTGTTTCTCCTGACCTCCCTGGCCTTCTCTCTGCTTCCAGTTGGTCGGCCAGTTCGGCTGCTGTTCAGCGGGTCAGAGGAGGTCAGAAGTCATCCGAGACACCCACACTGAGAGTCACACCTTGACCTCCGACCTCTCCCCGCCACACAGCTGAACCCTGCACAGCGCCTAAAGCAAAGCAGGGGAGAGGGGGAACTCTCCTACACACATAAATCAGATTTGTTTACTCCGAGATGCACATTTGCGGGATTCTCCGAGCCGCTTGTAATTTTCAACGTTTAGGAGGCAAAAATAGGATTCAGAAATGTGTGCGTCCCTCACTCTGACTATAACGATGGAGATGTGACTGTTCAACATTATCACTAATTGAATACATGAGACTCTGAGAGACAGGAAGCATGCACTGCCTTAATTCATTTACTGCTCACTTTATGTTGAGTGCTCGAGGGGCGGAGGGCGGAGGGTGGAGGGTGGAGGGGGGTCAGCTAAAACATGAGAGGACAAAATACCAGAATCTGACTTCAAGGGAATATTTATTTTGTGAATCAGAGGAATTTCTGCTGAAAAACTCAGTCGTGGAGGTCGGATGAACGGATCAAAGAAAAGTGTCTCATTAAGGAGCGAACACGAGGAGATCAATACACCAGTTCAGATTATAGTCTTTCATTAAATGTGGGATTTTATATTGTGAGCATGTGTTGGCAGGAAATCTCTGTCATGCTGTATCTAATTTAAACACAGGCAAATCGGTGCTGCAACTTATTGTTATTTTCACTATCGATTAATCCGCCTAATATTCAACAAATTAACTGATGGCTTAGGCTATAAAATGTTGCACAAAATGCCCAAATTGACGTGTTAAAATTGTGTCTTTTGTCCCGAGAAAAGCAGCAAATTCTTACGTTTAAAAAGCTGCACCCAGTAAATGTTTGACATATTCTGCTTGAAACAATTACTCAGCTATCGAATTAGCTGTCAGTACATTGTCTTGTGATCGAATAACGACAAATCATTGCAGCTTTGAACAAAACAAGCTTCCAACTCGTAAACAACAACTGGTAAGTTTACATTCAGGGGGATTATTTGTCGCTTGTGTAATAATTAATGCCGAATGTGAAGCTGTAGTTTGTATTATACTCCCATGACCGGCGTGTGTGTGCTGCATGCTGCAGTGGTGGCAGAACCACACGGTCGCCTTAATTAAATCAAAGCAGATATGATATAACAGCCCTCTAAAAGACAGCCAATCAGAGAGCGTACTGAAGCACTTAGCTGCTTTCAGTTACAGCACCAACGCTCACGTTTCACTTCCAGGAAGCTTTCAACCTCTGATGCGTTAACCTCCATAAATACAGAAAACACACACAGTAGTAATGTTATATTAAGTGAACAGTTACGCTGCTATTTTAGTTTCTAGCTAAGCGTAATCTCTTTATCGTCACGCTTTTATTGTTTAAAATTGAAAAGATTTTGCTTAATTATGTTACAAAGTCTTAAAAGGTATCACCTATGAATGAATAAATAAATTGTTATGTATAAACAATTATAATGGATGAGCGAAGACCAAGGGAAAATTCTGAATTGTATATCACATTCAATATATATTATTCATTCATATTATTTCATATTAATAAAAGACAATGTGGGAAAACTATTTTAGATGACTAGCCGTCTTTCTGATAAAGCACACAATATGTGCATAACGATACATCAGTAATGTGAGTGGTGAACATAAAAAACATGCATCTGTATTGTAATGAACATCCCATCAGTCCAACAAAAACAGTCTCACATTTTTACATACTTTTAATTTCCACAAAAACCCTTCGAGAGGTCAAACAAGGCTGCAAGATGCTGATGATAATCCAGGCCAGACACGACAGAGCGGGAACAGAGAGGAAGGCCGTGCTTTGATAAATAGCTCTCAAGTTTTAGACATCATTTTGCAGAAGTGCAGTAACTACACACACTGTTTTTCATCACACACACAAAAAAACGAGAAACATTAAAACACAAAACTCAAAAGCACGAGAATTTGAGGAAATATGGCGTCTCTGGCTTCAATAAAAGAGGAAGTGTCCACATCAAAAGGGCTCATCAGGTTGATTAAAGCGCCGTTCCTACATCCTTTATTTAAAAGAACGTCGGCCGAGAGAAATATGATGCATATTAAAAGCAGAGACTGTTTTCACCGTTCTCAGAGGAACACAGAGCTGAGCCGGAAGAGAACAGCTGACCTCACTTCTTAAGAGTCTGTTTGAGACGCAACCTCTTCTACGGTCACTGAACGCGGCCCAGTGAGAAAGAACGACCATGCTTTGTTAGTTAGTTTAATCAGATGAAGTCTGTTCGAGGACTTAATCTGATCTCGTTTCGATAATGTTCAAAAACAAATATGATTTAATCATCACAATTGTTTTTATATTTTAGACGTACAAAAGATAAATATGCTTTCAATTTGGCAGTGATTAGTTTATCGTTGTGCAACGTATCAACATGATCCTGCTGGCAGACGTTCATCCGCCTCTTTCTGCAGGGAAAACAAGTAAATGGCCTCGAAACAGACGAGAAAAAGAATTGTGTTTGACAAAAGAGACGAATAAGGCATCACAGCACTCAACCACGATACTGTCCATATTAAGTTTCTCTATATTTCAACATGTGCACATGCTCAGTATACAGTGTGTGTGTGTGTGTGTGTGTGTGTGTGTGTGTGTGTGTGTGTGTGTGTGTGTGTGTGTGTGGCCCGTTATGTGTGAATAAAACAGTGTTATCCTCTGATGGTCTGTGATGGTAAAAGCATCCCCACTTTCCCCTCATTTCCCCTCCCTTTCCCACTCTCTCCCCATGCCATTCCCGGCAGCTAGATTTGGACTCAGAAGGTGTGTGTGTGTGTGTGTGTGTGTGTGTGTGTGTGTGTGTCTCATACACACAAAGGGAACCTGATCCGGACCATAGCTTTCAGCAGGGCTGCAGGATCCCCAGAGTTTTGAAGGAAGACAGAATTAAAGAGAGGGAGACAGAGAGAGAGAGAGAGAGAGAGAGAGAGAGAGTCCAATTGGACCTCTGCGGGGCTTTGCACACACACACACACGCACACACAGACACACACTGTTGCGCAGCACTGAGTGGTCGGGACAGCTGTGGGATAGTGACATCATCTTTAGTTGCCGGCCGGTGTATTTGATCTGGGCTGAAGGGGAAGATTGAAGCTGAAACACCAGTCTGCTCTCTGGACCCACATCCCCTGCCAGAACAAACCCAGTGTGTGTGTCTGTGTGTTTGATTGTGTGCATGCACGTGTGTGTATGTGGAGGGTTAAGAGCACCAATAAAACCACAACATTGAGGCGCACTCTCTCTGTCTCCCTCCCTCCCTGCTGATTGATGCGTTGTATATACTCCTCGTGGTAATCAGATCCATCTCTTCCAGAGGTTTCTGTAAATACAGTCTGTGGAGGTGCCAGCCTGCCAGGCAGACTGTCTCCTGTGGGGATTTCGCCGATGCTCTGAAGCCTGGCATTGTGCTGGGAAGGCCCCCGAGGGCACGAAGGAACACATGACGCCTCCCTATGACACGATCGGCGCACGCTAGCTGTGATTTGTGCAAAGCAGAGAGGTCGTCCGAGGTCTGAGTTAGCACGGATGTGTAGATTCATTAGACTTGATCCGAGCGGTAAATTAGCTGTTACATGGAAATGAGCGGAGCAGCGAGGTGCTGCACTGATGCTACTTTTTGCGGTTGGGTGAAGATGACTCAAGAGGGAGCAAACACACACACACACACACACACACATGCACACACACATTAGCAGCAGATGCCTACAGGGTCCGATCAGCACTATTATCACCCAGTCTTCACCACCTAAACCATCCTCAGAATGTGAAAAGAGATAGCCAAACCAGCTAGCAGGAGAAGTGTGTGTGTGCGCATGCAAGTATTTGTGTGTGTGTGTGTGTGTGTGTGTGTGTGTGGTTTTAGACATTAAGCATGTGCATGAGAAAAAGTGCAACTTTAAACAGCAAAACAAGCAACCACCACCACAAATGCCGAATTCCTCAAAACCCCTTAAACAAAACAACATGTTTGGACGACTGAGCAGGAACACAGATGCACACAGACTCACACACAGAACACGACCGGCCCTATTAGTGTCTGCTAATACTCGTTAAAGCACATTCATACAAGACATGTGCAAATTTGGAGATTAAGGGAGACATATGCTTGTTTTCAGATTCCTAATTTATTCTGGGTTACTTCTTGAATATGTTGACATGCTCCTGAATATCCAGTCCGCTCTGATGGGTCAGCTCACACACGCCGGAACCAGAACCGCTCACCGAGTCTCAGAATGACTTGGTTAGTTTCACTTCTACCATGAATATAGGCAATATTCTGCAAATGGTGACACAATATGATGTTAAGAAGTCAGGGAATTAAGATAGGACTTGATGAGGAAACTTTGAAGACCTTTTACCTAAAGTACTGATGTAAAACACTGAAGGAAAAGAGTAAAACAAGCATTGTATGTCTCTTAAACAGGAGATATGACCAATTGGGAGCACAGTGAGAGAAAAGCTTAAAAAAAAAAGGATTCCTGTGAAAAATCAGGAGAATTGGCAGCTATGACAACCTAGCAAACACAGCCAAGTGCAACAAAACAACAAACAGCAAGCCTTTTATTTTGCATATGTTCTTGCGAAAGATCGTTCCCTCTCAACCTGAGCTGCAGCATACAGTCACATTCTGTTTGCAGCTACATGTAAACAGTTTGGAGAAGGTTCTTTCCCGTTTCGATGTGACGATGCCCTCGTGCACAGAAAAAAAAAGTTTTCCGAGTTTGCTGAAGAACTTTTTTTGCACAGAGCCCTGAAATAAAACACCTTCCAACACTTTTGTGATGATTTGGCTCTCCAGCCAAGTCTTATCGTCCCGGCCACAGTCGCCAGCCTCACAAATGTTGTGGCTGAAATGGAGCAAATGTCTAGAACCAGGCCCCAATATCTTGTGGAAACCCTCCCAGAAAAGTGGAGGCTGTTACGGCACTAAAATAATTATTGTCCTTTTGGAATGAGATGCTACTTGTTACCTTTGTGTGTAACGTTTCGGTACCACAATACTTACTATTTAATCGAGCTATTCTGGTAACATTTATTTATATATGTTTATTTTGCTTTTGAGGCAGTGTTTCTTAACCTTTGTGCCAATGAAGCACATTTGAATTGAACTGAATGGACGCAGAGAGAAACAAGAGAATGAGAGACAAAGAGACGGAGAGAGAGAGAAGCTGATGAAAGCGAGCAAAGGGCTACCACCCACCGAAGCAGACAGCGCACACTGTCTCACTCCGCAGAAAGTCAGCAGAGACACAAAAGGTACAAATGCCATCTGGGCTAGGCGGCTACGCTACATCCAGAGACAATAGGGACTCATTCACGCTGGCCAGCCCAGCCAGGGCCATCTGCTCTTGGAGAGAGTGAGTGGGAGAGGGGACCCCCTGCACCTCCAGGACCCCCAGAGGGCCCAAAATACAGCAGGATGGCAGTCTGAAATCAGCATGATATTAGAATGAGTGGATAAAAATATGAAAGAAGATTATCCTCTTCGTAACACGAGCGGACACAATGGAGGTCGGTGACTGGATCGGGCGTGTGAGGCTGCTACAGTGGGAATGAGAACACGTGTGGGGTTTTTCTGAGAAACAATGGTGAAAGGAGAGCAACTGTTACAACAGCAGGGGAGAGGGCGGCAGAAAGGAGGTGTGGATGCATGCAAACATCTATACATACAGCACGCACGCACAGATGCACTCTGGAGCGACATAACAGCGGCCATTCATCATGCATTGGAAAATGAAACAAAGGCACTGAGAGCAGAAGCCTTTGACTCGTGTGTGAGTGTTGAGCAAACTTGATCCTGCATTGTCTGACATCAGATGTGTGGCAGATTTATAGATTTATCAGATACAGATCTCTCTCTAGCTATGACAAGTCTTTACTGTAAGTACTCACGCAATGAAGTCATGTCACGCCATAGCATGAGCCGCCAGAAAGTGAGAGCGTTTGGGATGTGAAACTGAAGCATGGAGCCCACACTGACACACACAAGCACACATGCAGGATATATATAGAGCATGGAGTACGTGCCACACGAACACATCACAAACATGCAATCACGCAACACATGAACACACGTCCTGTCCATCTTCTATCATCCGTCCAGGGGATTTCCCGATTACATATCACATCTTCCACTTATTACCCAATAAGCCTGTTTGAAAGAAAACCACTGTGGAGGTTTAAAGACTCTTCACGCTGACGCTGAGCTGTGAGCCTCTAGTTTAACATCACAGGAGGCTTAAAACTCCAGTGTTGGAATATCTTCAATGATTATGTGTGTGTAGCTTTTGATATTTTACATATTTCTTTGCTGCAAAAGTCCAAACTGTGTCTTTGTGTCACTTATTTTGGAAGCCAGTGAAACAAAAGTCGCACCTTATTTTTCTTTTTTAGTCGTGGCTGTTTGCAGGATGCAGAGCGAGAGAGTATCTACGCTAGCCAAAACGTTTGCAGACTTTGGTGCCAGCTCCCGATTTAAACTTCATATTGATGTAAAGCCATGACTCACATTTTCCCACCTGTCTTGGAGGAGGAGGGCCAATTCAGGATCAGTTTACTCGTACTCGTGTTTCGTTCTTGCCTAATCTTCCAGTCTGCAGGCAGAGCTGCAGGGATGATGCATCATTGTAGGACAAACATGACGTTAGCATCGCCGAGGTTCTCTCAACAGAAAGTGATTCTGGATTATGGCAGGAAATCATCCTCGTGGCAAATTCAAGTTCATGAAACTTATATGTTGAGACTGAATTGAGACGGTTTCATAATCAGTTTAAACACTCCTTCTATCCACTTTAAACCTGTGTGTAATGACAAATCTGCTGAACTGATCTTTGAAGTTTTTACAGCTCATTTGTTTTTACGCATTACTTTAAAAACAGCAGACACAGTTAGCAACTAGCATTTAGCAGCTAATAGCCATTAATGCCCCTCAGGAGTTGGTGGAGACCAAAACAGAGCTAAAAGGAGAGTGAATATTGAATCTGAATTCATCGAGTGGTCAGAAACACGGCTCAGATGAATTCTAATATCAGCCCGTGTCTGCTTGATTTATAAATAAACGAGCCACATCAGCTTTAATAGGTGATAATAAGTCAGTGTTGTGTTCACAGCTGTTCTGCCTTCAAGTAGTTTCACAAAAACCGTGGACTGTTTTTCTGATTCTTGTCATGTACATGTGATTTATCGTCAAAGTTAACAGTCACGACGGTGTAACCCTCCTAAACCTGTACATCAACACCAACGCTGGCCTGTCATCAGCAGCTATTGTTGTTGTATCAGACAATTACATGTCAGAATCTTTTATGTCACTGTCAACACCGTCGGCTCAAAGCTTTTGTGTATTTTGTGTGTCCGATCTCACCGTCAGTGGCGGTCTGCGCTCAGTGGATTGTGCAGACTGCATTTTTTCTTGGCGCGTGTTTGAAGTGATTTAGAGAGACCTGTTTACTCACTTTGGTGTGACAGTGAATGCATGCGTCTGTGCAGACGTCTGCCTTATATTTATGAGCGAGCAGCTTAAACACAGACATTATGCCAGCCACTGATGAGAGATCCCGTGTCACAATTACCCTCTCGCTAACGAGCAGTTTTGTTCTCAAACACAACCAGACGCAGAAAGTGTGGAAATCCCCCTCGGCTGCTGACAGACGATTGTCAGAGGCGTCAGATTAATGGAGGAGTCTCTCAGTCAGCCGTACTCTCAAAGGCCGTGACAGCTCACCCTCTGGGACTTAGGTGACCTTTAAGTGGCTTAAAGCTAACTAACACATTCATTGGCAAATCTGCGTCGCTGTTTTAAAAGTAGATTGTCTATATAAAGAGCTACAGCTGATTTTCATTTCATTTTCTTCGCAGTTCAGATGGTTGTCATCTGACAGTACGCGTAATTGAATTTCATCGAAAGAGTTCACAAAGAAGTTCTTAGTTTTTATTACATTTTCCAAGACCAGGAGACACACAGTATAGCTGTTCAATCCTAACGTACTCCCTCGTCGATGTGTTTTGTTTATTTCTAGTCTAATGTTGGTGTAAAATTTATAATATATTTGGCTGTTTTATTTAAGATTATTTTGCCAGCAGCTTATTTATGCTGCCAGCTCGGCCACGTCTTCCTGTGGATCCAATGACAGTAATCTGAATACAGCGCCGGAGGCAGAGCCGTTTAGCGCTCAGAGCCACATGAAGCCAGAAGTTTGACTCCTTGAGTGTGAAATCAGGCGGCTCCTCTTCACAGCGTTCACACTAAAAACTTCTGCCAGCCGAGCTTCTGACTTCCTGCTCGGCCCTCCGCTCACTTGAATGGGAATGAAACGATGTCATGGTGCGCCTCTTCTCTACTTTTCAAGTTTTACTGTCTGTTGTGATGCATTATCCAGCGTTTTAAGGCCTCTTCTTTCACAATATAAGCCTATGGGAAAAAATCCTGTTTGGGTATCTTGTGATGCTGTCGTTACACGGTGCTGTCACTATGTCAAATTGGCTTCAAAGCTCGGTGCTGTTCCTGGGGGCTCGGGTCACCCCTGCAAACAAAATCATCAAACTTACCTGGTTAAAGGTTGGTAAATAAAATACTGATGCGTATTAAGTTTAATCAATTCAAAATCTGTGTTTATAAAAAGCTGCTCAGCCCTTCAGTGGCGATCATCTGAGCTGAACAGGCTCCTTGTTTGTTTGCGAGTGATCTGATGATTCATGTCCCATCTGCAGATCCACATCTGTGTTTCACATCATGCCCAGGTGATTTACGTCAGTACTGCACATCTTTACTGCCAGCGAGTCTGGAATTTCATTTCTGCTTGTGAAAGTGAAGATGGCTTAACGTGGAAGCGCCGTCCAACGTAACCAGAAGAAACCCACCGACGGCTCTCCAGCAGGCTCTGGATCCAGGAAGCCGCTGTGTTTGGCCGCCGCGATGACACTTATGGGAATGTTTTGGATCTGCCGGCCAACAGGATGGAATTCACAGAATATGTTTAATCTGTACAGAAACCAATACTTTCTTGCTCTTTAAAGTTATATAGACTTTAAGACTGTTTGGATGATGATTTGTGGCATCTCTTAACTACGGTTGAATAATTAGTTCAAGGTCTTCTTTGACGTCTTCTTGTTGCCGATGGATAAATTAACACGAGAAAACATGTTTGATTATCTTAAATACGCAGCATGCAACTTCTGTTACAGTTCTGAAGTGGTCTGAAATTAAAAAAATAGAATTTTTACATTGAATTAACTTGAAATGAATACAATTAGTATGTTTAGTTAATGAGTAAATATGAGTCGATTTCACTGAATTCTTGTATCATTTTTATTTTCTTTTGTAAGTCAACTCTTAAAAGTCTCTTTTACGACTATATCTCTTTCTTTCTATTGTGTGTGTGTCTGTGTGTGTCTGTGTGTGTGTCTGTGTGTGTCTGTGTGTGTGTCTGTGTTTACCCGCAGGGCACAAAGAGGTTTGTGACAGGCTTTGACAGGTACGGCATGGTGGCAGACCTCCCAGCTGTCAAACAAAAAGACAAACTGAGGAAACGAGATAAAGAGCACTGATACGAGAAGAATGACTGACTGATCGGCGAGGCAGCAAAGGGTCCATAAAAGACCAAACATTAGAATAATAAATTACCATCAGTCACTCCCTGTAGGCCTTTCTTCTCCGTCCTATCTCTCATTTCTTTACATCCCTTTGCTGTGTGATTTCTCACTTAGACGTCTCGTCCCTCAGCACCCGGCCCTCACCTGGACGAACGGCGGAATTGCACCACCGATAAATCTCTAATACGCCTTTAAGTGCTCTGAGTGGTGCAAACTTGCCTGAGCATGAGGGAAGCTGATCTGTGTGCGCCAAGAGCTGCTGCCAAGTATGAACTTGCAGGAAAATGTACAAAAGTTGAATCATAAGAGGCAGGAGGGGAAAGAAAATTCAAAGAAGAAGAGAGATCGTGATTCGTGTCTGTATTTCTTTGGCGAAAGGCCGTTAACGGTTTAGCCAGAGTGTGCTGTCAGGGCCTTTTACCTTGACAGCGACGGCTGTATTTCACTCACTCGCTCATCACTTAGCTCACTAAGCTAGCTATTCATTTCACAGATGTTACACAACCTGTTTACCCTCCAGTGTGTGCGCGAGCAGCAGCAGCAGCAGCAGCAGCTCACCTGGCATGTAAGGTGAAAACAACAGGTACATAAGGTCATGGGAAGCGGCATGTCTCAGTGTGTGCTGGTGTGTTGTCAGGCGCACAGGTGTGTTTGGCTTTATCTGTGTGAAAGCACATGAGCGCGTTGGCGGTCGAGCTGCTTCTCTACTTAAAATCTGTCACCATAACTCAGCAGAAAAAGAAGTCGAGATCACAACAACGCCCGCCTCCCACAAAAGACGGGACGGACAGATGAATGAAGAAGGGATGGACTGGAAAGCAGACGAGTGTGTAGCTTGAAAGATGGATGGTCTGATGGAGGGATGATTTAACTGACAAGGGAAATGACAGATGCTGGCGGATAAATGGGCAGATTGACAGATAGATGGAAGGGCAGACAGATGAATAAAGACGCAAAGTGACAAAAAAGGGAAGAAAGAAAACAGATTATCTGTCATGCAACACCAAAACGAAGACATGGTATTTAGCCAGTGAGTGATGAAAACAACGACCACCAAATCTGACTAATACCGCTGAAAGTGACTGATTTTTACACCTTTTATGGCTCAAACTGCAGCCTGAAGTGTTGACAGCTTCCAAAGTAAAAGACAGCCCGCATCGAGACCAGTCCAGTCGCCAGAATAAAATACTGGCAGTTGTCTGCAAACCACTGATAGTCTCACATTTGTATAAATCATCGTCTGTGTAACCTTTTGACATTTCTACAAAGCACGCCACATCACGCTCACGAGGAGGCGGTGGAGGGGGATGACGCTGCCAAGCCAGTGACCGCGGTTCAAGACTGTGTCTCAACATTTTTAGGTGTGAAACAACTGGATAATTTCTAGGAGACCTCGGGACAATTTTCAAAAACTGTATCCTTCTGACGGGAGGCCGGGGCGTCTACAGCTGTTTGCTGCAACCAAAAAAGGGAATTTAAAGATCCAATTTATTAGTTGATTTTTGAGTCTCATTCCCAACTCATTCAGTATTTGATGAGCTGGGAATTAGCTTTCTTTCGATTTGGATCCAATGAAAAGTTTCAACATCGCCGTGATTATCAGCATCTCACATCGCCAACTTTGACTCTGGGGAAAGGGTTGTCTGAACTAGTCCTGGCTCTCTGTTGGAGAGTGGACTTCCCATTTCTTCCGCTTGACTGGATGGGCAGAAAGGAGGAATGGGGTGGTGGTGGTGGTGGTGGTGGTGACTGGCATTCCCTTGCTTCCTCTCAATAGAGCCATCTGACGCTGAAAAGAGTAGATCTCCTCTCTCCCCGCTTCGCCTCGTCACATCTATCAATGCTGTGGCTGAAAGGCGGGACGAGAGCAAACGAAGAGCACTCAGACAAACACACGCACACTTACCATCAAACACGCACAGGGGAAGGGCGTTTGGTGCCGGTGGGGGTTTGACTAATACATCTGTACTTCATAATTATGTTGCGTGGCTCCAACCCTCATAAGGCTTTTGTCAGCGTCTTGCTGTGAGTGTTGACATCTTGCTATTTATGTCCCTGGTGTTGCTCATTTGTTTCTGCTGTTGTCTCAGTTTACTGTCTTTTGTCATTGGAGATAAACTGTCTTGTGGAGGCTGCGATATTAATCACTCGAGGAACAGTGTTGTTTTGGTTTCCAGCACACAAGACAAGGATCAAGCAGTACCTCATTTTTGGCTTGTAACTGTCAGCTTTTATGATCATATACATTTCATATCCACAACTCATAGATGTAATTAAAAGACAGGCTTTAGCTTCTGTGTGAGTGGGAATAAGTCTTTATCCCTGCAGTACTTCCCCCATTTAAGATTTCCAAAAATTGTTCTGGTCAGATTACGGCGGCCCTGAGAGCTCAACACACGGCAGCTTCATCACATGCTGATTGACAAAACTCAAGCACATTCAGAAGACAGCGAACAACAAGAGAAACTGTGTCAGGGGACTGAACAGGCCTGGACACAGCTGGGACAAGCTTGTTGTCCCGCTGGAAAAAAAACTTTGTGTTTCGTACATTTTCCAACAACACTTAGACTTCAATAACCACATGAGTCACAAACCCTGGCAACAACAACTGATTCCCAGCTCTGTTCCGCACTCGGAATGGAAAAAATGTATCAAACTGTTCCTTTAGAGAAAATGGAAGTGAGCCAATCCTTTCGATCTTGGCAGCGACTGGAACTTAAAGGTGGAGTAATCGAATCTGGAGAAAGATTGTTGATAGTTGGACTCTACAAACTTTACTCCCCTCCTCTCGGCGCTCCCTCAGAAGCTCCATCGCCAAACGCTAAATGAGGAAGAAACATGGTGGACTCAAGTTAAATTGCCTCAATAAGTAACACCACACAAAGACATGTAATTCCAGGTAAAAGAATGAGATGCTGAGAAACATTCTTATATCAAGCTGACATTAAATATCTTGATGTTACTTATAGTTTTACTGATATCATGATGGACCTCCGTCTCTCGTGGGTGGGGACGTGGAAGAGTCAGAGGAGATGGGAGGAGAAAGAAAAGAGGCAGGAGGTCAAAGTGCGAACTGGTTCCTCTGTTGCCGACAGGGTTGTGTTACAGGGTTGTGCACGATTAGTTTCAGTGCACACACACACACACACACACACAGATGGCAGCTGGTGGACTGTGAGGAAATTTTCACTGAATTCAACAAATCCTTGATAAGAATTGGTGACTGTACCTTTGAGTTTAATGTAAATATCTGACATCTGTCCTGCAAATTAAGACACAAGATGAAAAATATGAAGAAGATATTCAACTTTGGAACGTTTTTATTGTGTTGCACGCACATAAAAACCATCCCAGTGAAGCATGAAACCTTTTTTATAGCTGAGATATCATTACCGTGGGCGCTAAGCTACAAATGTTAGCACACACCCCATATGAAGTGCGTGCACACGATTGATCAGGATTGAGGTTGACTTGGATTACACTGGGCGAGCTGCATGGAGCCATTTTATGTTTTCTTTTTCAGTTGTGCTTTTTTTAATATGTTTTGAGTCTCCAACTTCTCCAGTTGTTTTGGAGAATTCTGCAGCGCTGTCTTGCTGGAAGTGGATGACGACTAAATTTTTATTTTGGTGTGAATTTATCCTTTAAAATAGAGGAAATGCCACAACATACAGTAGCTGTGGTCGATCACGCTTTCTTGAACACATCGCTACAGCAACGATTGTATTTTAAAGGTCATGATTTAAGTCGTGCAGTTCATCCAAAAGCATCATGAGCTTATTTGTTATCGAGGCTTATTAAATGATATAAACTCCACTTCTGTTGCAACAAAAGTTTTGTGAGAGAGATAAAGTTTTACTGCACACTTTTGGTTTATGCTCTCTGGCTCTGCAGAGCAGTTGCCTCCGAGCATTATTTGTTTGTATAGAACGACATCTGCCAAGGACATTGCATAAAACCAGCTTAGCTATAATTTTGTTAAATTGCTCGGACTGATTTATTCGTTGTAAGGTGTCAGAGTTACAGCTACAGTTGTCATATTTAATTTCAACACATAGAAACACATTTCCTCTCTCGGCTCGTTGAAAGATGTGGTGCTGCTGGGACTTTTTACTTGTCCGTCGTAGTGAAGTTAAAATTATTATAAACGTACACATGCAAATAATCATCTCCTGCTTTTTCTTCTTTTTCTTTTCGCACTGAGAAAAGACGAGCACGCCCAGAGGAGAAGTGGACGCTTTGGACTTGTTGAATCGTGCGGTTATAGCGAAGCGTTGTGGAGTTTCTCTCATGTCACTTCACACCTCACAGCTGTGGGACGGGAAGTGTTGAAATTTAAAAGATACAGTATAACCTGGCACATAGACACACACACACATACACACACACACTGAAGGTAAACACTAGCTCAGGTTTGTGCGCTCTTTGACATGCGTCCGCTGACCCTTCGGTCTCGTCCACACACACACATTCAGGTCCCTCATTCATTAATCTTCATTTCAACACACACTCTGGCCGCCGTCGGCACATGTGCTCCCAACAATCACTTGGCACTGTGCACTCTCTCTCCCACACACACGCACACGTGAACACACACACACAAACAGGCTCTCGGAGGGTGAGATCTGATTGCTGACACTGATATCGGGTCCCCTCCTGCTGCTGAGCTGTCCATCTGGCTGCCCGATCAGAAGACAGAGTGGGGTCCTCACGGCGGGGCTCCTGTCACTGTGCATTAGGAGAGGGCTGACGGCAGATCCGAGCTGACATTGAGGATAATATTGGCATCAGCGGAGCCCTTTGGTGCCGGTCTCACATCAGGATTACAGTGGAACATGATGACATCCGAGGTGGCCAGGTCGAGCCGTTTCAAGGGCGCCGCGTTCCCAGATGATCCGATGGAGCTTTTCCTGGATTTTGAAGGAGTTTGGGCCCCGTCCAGGGGACAAATCCACGTGGTGTGTGTCAGTTACTAGTGGATGAACTTTGAGAAGCCGGGACGTCCTACTTAAATGTCCAGAAATACATTTGATAAGAAGAGCTAGTTTACTCTTTTCCATCCCACTCGTGCGCGGTCTGATGCTGAATCAAATCCAGACCTCAAGAAACATGTCATGTTGGTAAAAAGACATCACCCACAGAGATGAAGTGCCAATCCACTCAATTTTTACAATGTTGTTTACAATAATCCCCAAATAGTGGGATCCATGTGTTTGTTTGAGTCCGTCTCCCCACAGGGATGACTGAATCCAGTCCGCTCCAAGGCTCTGATTCACTACAACAGAGACAAATAAACTCCTAGCCAGCGTTTGGCCAAGCAAATCAGCGCTGTTGAATGATTCAATCCCACCGTTTATTATGGTTTTTACGCCATGCATTCCAAATGAAGGCCTGAGCACGAACAGGCATGTAGGAAAAACCAGGCACTTATGCTTTGTATATTTCTCTTTCTCCCACTTTGTGTCTGTAGCTGCCTCAATAAGCCTCTTGTTCTGAAAGATAAATTCTTCGCCGTAGCGCTGAAATAAGTGCAAACAGCGCCTCAGAAAACGAGAAAAACTGTGCCCCCTGTTTTCACATCACTGACTGTTCATTCAGAAATTGTCCCGGGCAGAGTGGGCTGCAGTATTTCACCCCGGTGTCCCCAGCTGTGACTTGGCTGTCAGCAAGATATTCTGGGTGCTGGCTCGGGGCGACAGGAAGGTTTAGGTGTTGTAATCAAACTCCCCTTATTCCCCCCAGGCTCGTTACAAACGCTCAAATTCTGCACTAATTGGCCGGTGAGTCACATGGCAGCCAGGGACCCTGTCTGCCTGGTAACCCCAGGAGACAGACCAGAGGAAGGGAGTTTTATTATTTTCAATTTGTGACAATATATAACCTTTAAGCTGATTTCCCGGGCTCCGACAAAAGTGTGCGACATGTGAAATGTGGCCGAGTGGAGGCAGCAAATACAACAGACTCCAATTATTGTGGTTCAAGTGGAAAAACACATTGATTTGCAAATCTATTCCCCTGAAACACGCGGCTCCCAGTGAACAAAACTTCATTATTAATCTGAAAAAAATAAAACACTTAGCGACAGAGGGGCTAAACATGCCTGGCTGTCATGTTCACAATAATGGATGAAGTGTGTTTTCATAGAGATTTCTAAAGGATATTGCAGATGGATTCTGAATCTAAATGGATTCAGACGTGAGCAGGTACTCAAGATAATGAAGTGGAGCACATAAAACAGGGTGATGCAACCGTGGCTTTTCAATAATTGGAATTAGAAGATAAACAATCTTCCTTTATCTGCTCTTCTATCTCTGTAACCGCTTCCTCCTCCTCCTCCTCCTTCAATCTTTCCCTTTTCCCAGGGCACCTCCCTTTCTGAGGTTTTATGGCTCGCAGTTCTTTGGCCGCTGAACCGTTACCCCAAAGAGCAACAAACTGATCCGCGGTCACACTTTATAAGCTGTCGGCTGAACCGTGCTCCTCCGCCGACAGGTGAGGAATGTTTTCATTCACCTCCCTGCCTCTCTGTGGGTGTCTGACTCTCACATGCCGTTAAACGCATCTTTTTCTCCGCACCTGGGATCAGCACTTTAAAGATGAAAGGAAAGCCAGAGCAGGAGAAAGAAGATGGGAGGTGGAGGAGAGCGGGAAATGTGATCCATCATCACACGGGTCTTCCTTCTCCCTCCTGTGGGTCGTCCCTGAATCAAAGCAGACTCGAGGCCTCGACCACCTTTCAGTGTCTTTTTTACACAAAAGGTCGTCCACGTTAAACGACAAAATACCTGCTGTTTGCTCATAACCTCAAGAAGGACATACACGCTTGCTGATCTCATACCGGGTTGTGTGTGTGTCATTGTACTGGGCAAAGCCTTGATTTAACAGTCGATTTACGATTCCAACCCTCACCTATGGTAATGAGTTTGGTGCAAGCGGCCAAAATGAGTGTTTAGGGCAACGGCTGATTAGGAAAAGACTCCGTTCTACTTTACTTTAGATGCATCCAAAGTAACTCATTGTGGGATTGTAGACTCAGAACTTGCTGGAGAAATAACATATCTCATATCTCACCTGGCCGTCGAACGCCTCGGGATCCCGCAGGAGGAGAGAGATGTCTGGAATCACTGCCTTTCCTTAAGCGTAAGAAAATAGTTGGATGGATGGATGGATGACATCAGGTCTCTATCAGCAGGAGAACATTAAGTGGTAACATTTTGGATGGGTTTGATGTCCCACCCATCCAGCCTCACCTCCTCCTTCCCTGGACTGGTACCCACTCTGTGCTCTACGGACCTCTTACGTGTTTTCCCCTGAAGAACAAGGCTCATACTCTTTACAGCCGCTAAAACTGATGCTGTCATTTCTTTCTTTCTTGGGTGACCTGTCTTATTTTACCATGCGAGAGCTCTGGAGGCACTCCCCCTGTTCATAACAGGAAAGAAAGTGGCAGGCGAGACGACTTTGGGGCTTTTCCTCTTTGTGTTGATCCATATTAACTGTGAATTTGTTTGTGCCCGTGTCGCTGATTAGTGCACGTTTGATGAGGGCTCAGGTTTCTCGCTCTGACTCGTGCCCACCCAGCAGTCAGCATGGGTAGCTGCTAACGGAAGAGAGGGATTGTGGGAAAACACAGAGGCCTGGGGTCAGCGTGTCACCATCGCTCAGCATCCTTTGGCTCGGTTACCAGTCACACACACACACAAACACACACACACACACACACGAAAATGTCCCAACCATCAGCTTGTATGTGGTATCAGAGTTCTGACAAAGACAAGCTGGTCCAGCAGTCTCGACTTTAACAAGCTCCAGCTGAGGGTGGACATAGGCCACTGTGTGTGTGTGTGTGTGTGTGTGTGTGTGTGTGTGCTGGTACCCAGAGTGACACAAGGCAGCCTGTGTGTGTGTCTACTCCTTCATTTCCTGTTCCTGTGAGGCAGACTTTCCTCTCACAGAACATGGCAGCTCACCGTCGGGGGGCAAATGGGCCTGTTGTGAGTGTATGTCAATGTGTGTGTGTGTGTCAGTGTGTCAGTGTGTGTGTGTGTGTGTGTCAGAGTGTGTGTGTGTGTGTGTCAGAGTGTGTGCCTTCTCGTACCAACAGGAATGAAAAGTCGTGCACTCAAAAAGGAATCAATCGCACTTGTTGCTGATTGAGCCTCGACTCCTCCCCCTTGCTCTCCTGCCTCTGCCTCTTCTCCCTCCTCCTCCTCCTCCTCCTCCTCCTCCTCCTCGAGCTCTCCTCAGCTGTGAGTGATTAAGTTGAGCCGAAGGGGCGGGTGGTGGGTGGGTGGCTGGGGGTGGTGTAAGGGTGAGAGGAGGGGACAGGGTACTCACTCACTGGCTGAGTAATGGCTTCCAGAGACCCCCGACTCCCTGGCTCTGTGCAGCACGAGGGCTAATCAGGAGTGACGGCTCGGACCGTTTGGACAGTGTAAAGGCAGCCCCGCTCCTGTCAGGCACAGACATAGACAGCCACCCCCTCCTCCCTGTCTCCCTTCACCACAGGACCCCCACTGCTAGGCCGCTAGTCCCTGCCACAACCATCTGACAGGGAAATGTTGGGTAAGAAGGAGCAGGGGGAGGACAGAGAGGAGGAAAGGCAAAAATGAGAGCAGCAGAGTTGAGAAAGAGAAAAGACAGCCAAAGAATAGCGCACAGGGAGATACATGGAAGGCCCGTGTGCTGTGGAGTGGTCGCTGCGGTGTGTTGGTTTCGTGTTTGTGCGTGCTTGTGTGTCAGATTGACTGTGTGTGTTTAATGGAACCTCTGAGCCGCTGGGGAAACCCATCGTGTTCATTTAACAGTACAGATCTCAGGCAAAAGCAATACTGAGGTTACCGTGCCTATACGTGTGTGCGTGCGCATCTACTGTGTGCGTTGTGTGTGTGTGTGTTTTCGCGAGGGGTTACGATGTGGTCTGCTGATTCGTGCTGTTTCCACGGTGATTGGTTTCCATCACGCGTCCGAGGACCGAACCATCGACAGCGCTCCCTCCTTTCCCCGCAAACCTGAACTCCTTTCATTTTTCAATTTCACTTTCATCAACCGCTGCCGCCTGTTTTTTCATTTTTCTATTTCCAGCCGATGACAGAAAGCGTGTGAAGTGTGAAATTAGAAAGAGCGTGTGTAAATAATGGCGTGTAACACAGAGAACACACACGAGAAGGAGAGAAAAAAAACAAAACTGTGCATATGAACACACACGTACGCTGTTGCATAAGCCATGAGACAAAACCCATTACCTTCAAACTGAGCGATGAATAAAAGTGAACTGAATGCATAGACTTGCCTCCAAATGACATAATTGCAAAGAGAAAACGATGGAGGGAATTTCTTATTTGATTTCATTAAGCATGTATTCAGAATTTTGTGCAAAACACGCAAAAAAAAGAAGAAGCGTGTTGCTTTATGTCGCTGCCGGAGACACCATGAGCAGAGTTTAAGTGTGTTATTCCGTCCTTTTGGGGTCCCTCTGTGAGGAAGCCCCTGTTCTATGTCACTCATTGACAAACACACACACGCTCACACACATCTCGTCCCCCCACCTGGGTTTAACTGTCTGACAGAGTGAGATGTTGGCGCAGTGGAGGGCTGGAGAAGGAGGTCAGGGGCGCAAGGGCAGTCAGGTCCCTCAGACGTCCATCAAAATGACAGGTACCCCAGCCTTAAAACTCCCTGACCCACTCGAAAAACCTAGTTTCCCTCCTTTTTTGCAGACACACACATGCACACACACTTGAAAACACACACACACACTGAAATACCAGGCCTAAAAAGTAGCCCCGCAGCGAAGGAGACCAGCTCTCCACAATTAGGACATTCTGCGGCCATGAAATCATTCTGAAAATTAGCTCCAGGAAGTGAGAGGAGGGAGACAGAGTCCTAAAGACAGACAAAAAGAAACGGGGGGAAAAAAAGAGAAAGGGTGAAGTTAGGGGAGAAAGAAAGTGTTCTGGATCTGCTCAGCAGTCAAACGGACAGGCCACATGTGCTGGCAAGGCGAGAATGAAAGAATTTAGAATTATCCCAGATAATGACGGGCTGTTACGATTAACAATTAATCCTCTGGCCCCATGACATGTTAGATTTGGATCTGGGGAAACGACTCTGTGAGGTGTGAAGGGGCTCCAACATGGACCCAGTCAGCTAAGATACTCTCCGTGTGTATATGTGTGCCTCCGGTGGTTGACGGTGTCCAGGCCCTCGGTCCTGACAGGACAAGGAACCAGGGTTCGGATCTCAGCTCACGACCGAAGAGACCTGCTCTATGTTCTCCGTCCGGCCTCGCCTTGGCTACAACAACGGCTGTTCTATTTTCTGCAGATCTGCAGCGCTCCTGTCGCCTCTGGTTTACCCTGCTGTGACCTTCTGCCATTACACAAACAGCATCTGCCAGCGATCAAGTCCTAAGTAACGCTGGGACAACATTACCCAGTGCCACCCCAACCCTCAGGCCATGTTGTCTCTTAAGCTAAACATTTGAGAGATAGACTTGGGGATTGCTTGCTGCCGGCAATTTCTACTAACTTTAGAATAAATGGATGTGTGTGAGCCCAGCTGTGGGTTGTTAGTAGCATACTCAGCTCAGTGGGGAAGGGGCACCAGATGGCTGGCTGGGTGGAACGATCGAGGGTTGAAAGCAAGAGGTGTAAATCGCAATTAGAGAAGACGAAGGAAAGCCTTCGGAATTGGGCAATGGTGAGAAACTGCAGAGCGCAGCACGGACATGATCCAAAGCTGAGCTTTTCCATCTCGTCAATCCAGTAGTATCCCGCTGAGACACACAAACGCTCCCATCAAAATAGACACACAGTTGCTAGGTTATCCATACACAGCAGCTTCGTAAACTGACGTAGCGTCTATGGCCAAACTACGTTCATTTCGACTTCAACGCGCTCTTCAAACTCAGTAACTCCAGATATTTCCTGTGCACTTCTGCTCGTCATGGAGGGAAAATGGGTGAACATGTTGTTCCAAGGTTCTGCATTTTGGATCTTGTATCATTCCACCAACACGTGTTTTTTCTTGACTTGGGGAAAGATGAACAGTCAGGCGAAGATCACGCGATCCAGCGAGCTGCTAATCAAGCATTGGGAGAGGTTGGGAATTCCTTAGGAGGCAGACAATGAAGGCAGCGGGGTGTTTTTGTGGTATCCGGAGCAGCAGGGATTGGGAAATCAAGTTCAGCTGAACAGTCTCCTACACACACACACACACACACACACACACACACACACCATTACTTGACGAACATTTGGCAAGAGAAGTACCAATCTTGATTAAAGGCTTGCTCACTTGTGTGATGTATGTTTCTGCTGATGGCATGTTTCTTTCCCAGTGCTGTCAGCGTGTATGGACATGTGAACTTTTCCTCTGTGTGAACTTGCTTGTGTGTGTTGTGTGTGTGTGCATGTCTCCCGTCTGATTAGCTGCTGTTTCTCTCAGGTGTCCTCCTGCTCTTTAATCAGAGCTGGGGCCCCTGCCGTATCCGGAAGGAAACCCCTTTCCAGGAAGTGCCTGCCTGATACCGTGCCGCTGGCCTTGCGGCGGCATCAGTGCCAATCGGACATCTATTCATCTGAGGAAAAGGAAAAGCGACATTCCAATCCTCAGTTATTCCCAAATCCAGTTTCTGTAGAATCCTGTCCTGAATGGGAGGTGCGGCCCTCTGTGTTTGTTTTGAGCTCAGTGATTGACGTCTTGTTGATTGGTGTGACAGAAATACACACCGGTTACAGTCCATGACTCAACACCCCTGCATAAAATTTCTACGGAATGTCCTTTTTTTTTTTTTTGAAAACATGTCATACTATAGTTGCATCTGAAGTGCACCATGGGTCATCAAGCTCTCACCAAGGCGCTGAGTGATGATGTCATACTAAGGAAAGCACCACTGGGACAGCAGGAAGGAAAATAAGAGCTGTAGCATGAAAAGAGGCGAGAAGACACAGATTGAAGGCGACGGTTGTGATGTCAAAGAGTGTTTCTGGGCGCGCTGGCTGAGAGAGTGCGGTGCGGTTACTAGCTGGCTGTGGGTTTTTAATAAACAGCCTGTTGAAACATGACAGGAGTATTGGGTGAAATCATGGTTGTTTTACTGTGATGACTGCATTGACTCCCCGGACCTGGAGACAAACCAGATCAGGACGGGGTAAAAGCACGAATGTCGGGTTTTATGATTGTCAGTGGTGACACATTTGGTTATACTACATTTCGACAAACTGGTGTGTTTGTGCAGAGTAACAGAGCCGTCCAAGGATGTAGCACCAAACAGGGTTCCTTGTCTGCTAATCAGGAGCCAACATGCTTCAAGGAAAGTTTTAATCAGATGTTTGCATCCTCAATGTTTGCATCTTCCCAAAAACCAATCCAACGAGCACACCTGCTTGTGCCCAGTAGCCCTTCTTACACAACGTCTCCGCATTATCTCCGGAGGTGGTTCGCCAATTCTCCGCCGATGGTGATTCAAATAGAGCGAAGTATCTCTGCCGTACCGCCGTGTTCACACAGAAAGCGGCTCCTAAAGAGACGTGACGGTACACGTCATGTAGATGATGTCGGTGTTTCCCAGGTGTTCCCCCGTCAACCTAAACCCGCGGACATCATATGGATGCTGTTATAATGTGTAGTGATTGAGATCCTGACCCACCAAACATCCTGGAAAGTGACAAAGTTAAGTTTTTCACGCTTTATTACATAACTAATAATCACCATCAGTTAACAGGACGCTGTCTGACTCTGTCACTCGCAGGGATGGAGGCTGTTTTCTGGGGGAAAGTTCCCGACGCTTCTCCACATACAGCTGTGGTATTTGTTTTCCTCATATAAGTTGCCAAAGACAGTTACAGTTACTACGTTACTTTTGTTTGGTCCTGTAACGTTGCTTTGTGGGACATTTCTCTGTATTTAGTTGAGTGAAGGACCTGTGTAGTTATCAGACTAGTCAGACCGACACGCCCTCGCTCCACGCCTCCAGATTATCAGTTCACACTGGGACGGTTCAACAACAACACGGCCCTGATACTACCTCCAGAGGCGGATCAGCGCCGGAGCGAAATTTCAGAGGAGGGTGCGGAGAATAGGTGCAGGATCTACGCATGCAAATGGCAGGTTGAATGTGGCTAGTGATAGACCAGGTGTGGTGAAGTGAGAGATCAGGCAGGATTTCAACTTTTTCATTCTTGACCCAACTTCTTCCATCGGTGTGTGTATATATGGTGAACTGCAACCCCATGAAGGCGTTATAACAAGGTTTCAAGGTACATTTATAGTCGCCCGCTGCAGAACCTTACCGTCCAGGACCATACATAAACCATGCCAGTTTATGTTTTCACTCAGAATGCTTTTCTATTGCTTCTCTGTAAAAGTTTACCAGAATCTGGCTCTTGCCCTTCTCTGTGATTCCAGGCTTTTCACCCCACCTTTAGGTTTAAACGTACGTAACAGCTATAAACACATTCGCCTTCAGACGACACGTCATTATTACCTCGGCCTTGGGTGATAAAAAAAAATACAGTCATTGTTGAGTCATGGAGTTAGCTGAACGGTGCTAAAACTGACCAAGACGAACACATTTTATGCTGCTTAATTGTCTTTTAATGTGTGTTAATTCCCCCGAAACTGCCAATCTGACTGCAAACAGCAAATTCTGACTGAACAGAAATGAACTTTAACTAGCTAGAAACATATAGTTCATAGAGAATACTTACAATATAGAAGACTAACAACTTACCAAACATTTAAAGTCACAATATCTTGTCTTCTTTCATTTTTCTCTTGTATCTATACAGTTATATATTGGAATTATAGAGCTAATAAAACTTTGATTTTGGATTAATCTGGATCTGTTTGAGTCCCCCTACTACATGATGTATCTGATACCGCTGTGTTGGTGTCTTTGGACAATCACTGCGACTGACCAGCTTATGGTTCTGAATCATCAGGATTAGATTTGCTCCAGGACCATCATTTGAATTTATGAAAAAATGCTGAAAACCACATCTGCAGCAAGATCTCGTGTGTATTAGTATAGATCTCTCACTCAGGAGTTTGTTTCCTACTTGCCTCACCTGAGTGTTGACACGGACAATCACCTTGTGTGTTCTCTGGTCATATGTGGGAACTGTCCACACAGTTCAGTCTGACCAGACCTCGAGGCTCTCAGTTCGATGACACAACAACTTCTTCAGTTCCTGTCGTCAGTGTGGACGCCTGTGTCATGATCATGCTGCAGCCACAGAAAACAGAACAAAACGAGCTTTACAAAACACGCCTGCATGGCACTCAATGCTTTCAAAGGCAATTTGGAGGACAGAGAGGATGCTGATGCGAGCAG
This sequence comes from Sparus aurata, assembly GCF_900880675.1. Classification (NCBI taxonomy): domain Eukaryota; kingdom Metazoa; phylum Chordata; class Actinopteri; order Spariformes; family Sparidae; genus Sparus; species Sparus aurata. The sequence goes on from NC_044189.1 coordinate 21,138,400, forward strand.
AAAACAACCTTGCCTACCCCGCTCCCTCAACAGACGTATTATGCTGCTGTTCGGGTGAGGGGTGAGAGGTGAGAGGTGAGAGGCGAGGGGGAGGGTGTGGTGCTGCAGGGGAGGTGCTTGCCTCTGGATGATGGCTCTCTCCCTCATCCGAGCACCAGCTGCCCCTGACGCACACACACATATGCTGACATTCATGCGTAAGCACACTCTACGCATTAACCTACTCAACCTCCGTCCCCCCGAGCTCCAGTCACTTCTCTCTGTTTTCAACAAAGACTTTTTCCCTGTTTGATGCCAGCATTATTCACTCTTTTTTCATGCAGGTGCTTCATGTCTTTGCCAGATCTGTCCTGCGGTCACAGTCTGACATTTACCCAGTCCGCTACACCCGCTATGATGCCTGACAGATTGTGGTATACAGCCACTAGTCTCCGTTTGGTTGATGATGCAACTCTGAACAACAACAGCACTTGAGTTGAAGCTGATAAGAGCTGTAGAGCGCCACAGTGTTAAGCAGCAGCGGGTGCTGAAAGGCTGTGAGAGGTAAAGGCCTGTGGGGCAGATGTTAAACACACTGTGACTGAGGGGAGACAGGGCGAGAGACGGGGCTACTGTCAGAGCCTGACCGCAGCACAAAACTGCGAAAAACACACAGCACCTGCCACGGGAAGCCAAAAGACAGGAGGAGGAGAAATGATCTTGTTGTTTTTATACAAGAATCAATTCATCTTTCAAAACTGAAACCTCAAAGTGTGAAACATCTGCATGCTGAATCAAGTCTAATCAAGCTGCGATCAAAGATCGAGTCTGTGGGAACGGCGTTCTTTGGTGAGGAGGCCACACTCTTGATTTCTTTCCCGGCGGTGCGATGTAGGTCTGAGCCGTCAAGGTGATGGAAATGAGCACAGGCGCGTTCGACACGTGTGCTGGCCCGTGAGCGCTCCGAAGATCTCCTCTTCTCCTCCTCCTCCTCCTCCTCTGTCATCTCTCCGTCTCTCCCATGGTTTTCCTCCCATGGTTTATTATTACGGTATAATCGCTTCCATCTGCCTGTCAAGCCACCGGGTAGACCGAGATCAGGAACAAAAGACAGTGAGAGCGAGAGAGAAAAAGAGGGCAGGAGGGATTTTTCTCTCCAATACAAACACATCTCCTCCCCTCCTCTCCCCTCCCCTCCCCTCTCCTCCTCTCATGGTCCCTCGTGTCAGACCAAATCAAAATGCTGCAGAGTCACTTTTCTCTTTCTGTCCGGGATATTATAATTCAGCATGACTTCTGGACAGCTTCATGCACAATTAGGAATTCAGCGGCTTCGGGCAAGAAAATGTGATTCAAATTAGTGCTGTATTACATTACTGTTTACTTATGATCTCTCCTGCCATCTCACATCCTCTCAGGTTCCCTCTCAGGCTGTTTTGTGTGTGTGTGTGTGTGTGTGTGTGTGTGTGGTTTTGGATACATGAATGCACTTACATGTATGATGTATACACATACCCAGCAGGGATTTATTTACAAAAGGAAGTCAGTTTGAATCCCTGTAAACTCGCAGCATTGTCGGGGAAGTTGTAGCAAGCAACATAAACACACAAAGACTTGTTATGTTGCTCTGCTCCCAAATCACACGGCAGTGACCGGCAGCAATCAGCTGTGTTACAAACGTATGCGTTTGATGTGCACATCTTGGGTCAACACAGGGGCCAGGGAATACTCTCTGACAAACCACACAGGACCCCCAGTCCTCTGATCTGAAATCAGATTAGCCCGTCGGCCCAATTACAGCCAATCAAAGCCAATTAAATACAATTACGAGCAATTATGGATAATTAGAATGCCCCGGAGATTGATAGCTCAGAGAGATGGGGCAGCAGGCTGTCACTTTCAAGAAACCGTGACACTCATCGCTTCCTCTTTCTTGCTCCGGTCACTCCATCTCTGTCCAAGACAGAGTGCCGGATCTTTTCAAAGGATGGCTACTGACTTCAAAAAGACTTCACGATAACAGAGAAAACCAAAAATATAAATAACGCAGAACTCTTTCCTCAATTACTTCCAAATTATGGAGGTTCCCACTGGAAACTGAAACACTGGAACACCAAAATGAATGACCACCAGTCTTCAGCGTGCCAGTTCAGGATGATTTTCCTCGCTGCTTTTCTAAGACCGAATGACCACTTTGATTGTCAGCCATTTACCACAAAACAATCTGCTCTTTTGACGCTGGGGTATTTTGGTAATGTGGTCAGCAGGCTTCAAGGGAGAGGAGAGGCAAAGTCATGCCTTAACTCCCAATTTCAAGAGTAACGTTCTTGAAAATATCAAATGCCACATATACCGTGTAGTTTCTGGGGCTTCCCTGTATGGCGAATGTTTTTGCAATAGTTCAAGCCCTCTCGCTGGGTGCTATGGAATGTCTACGGGCTGTGTTATTGTATGGCTTTGAGTTTCGGACTGCCAGTGTGTTGATGTTTGACTTGGATTATTACGAGGTTTAAGGACACACATTTCCATCTTTTAACGATACAGGTCTTTTAAAGCAGAGCTGACATTCTTGAGCTCAACAGGTCTGTCGCGTTTGTCCGTCAAACAGCGGGGCGCTCCTGTCAGTCAAAAGGTCAACCTCTGACCACGTCCTGTCCCGCCCCTTGTTATCATTCAGCCCACTTAAGGTAGTTATAGCACCGGCTTTCATTTTAACAATTCTGTTTTCCATTCCACGGAGCAATTGATGTTATCACTTTGATTAAAATCACTGCTTCAGATACTTGGCTCCTAATGGCTGACAGAGAATAATGAGGCCTGTGCTAGAAAAAGTCCAGCCAAGATAAAGTGCGGAGCATGGACTTTTGCTGTTTTGAGCATTTTGAAGATTGAAATAATTACTACAAAATACACACATAAAAGCTTCCTTCTGTTTCACTTTGTCAGATTTCCAAGATAGAGCCTGCAGGGTTTTCTTGTTGCATGGGAGCTGAGCGGGACTGAAATAACCTCGCCACAGAACGAGGTGACCTAACTTTGGATGAACCCCATTATTGGCCGTTGAATGGTGCTTTTTTTTTTGGGTGTCTTTCTCCGTACGTCCCTCTTCATCAAACTTACACTTAACTGTGTTTCCTTCGTTCCCTTGGGTTATATAAGTTCATATATATCAGCGTGTGTTTGGGGTGGAGGGGTTCAAAGGAAACATGGAGGATAAACAAACAGACTTGCAGAACCGTACAAGGCTCGGCGCTGATTGCTCGGCTTAGATTGACTCTGCCCTGGTTTATTTGTCTATGTCAGTGAGATAAACATCACAGTTACCCTTCGACGAGGAAAATGAACCCTGCGAGAAGGATGAACACTCACACTGGTGAGCAGAAACCACTCACACATGTGTACATTCTGGGATGTTAAAAAAAGGACCCACAAACACATAGGCGCTCTCTCTATTTTACATACATACACATTCCTTCATGCCCTCCCCGGCCCCTTGCGATGAAGAGACCTCTGTAAGAGCTGTCAGTCAACGGCGGTCACCATGGAAGTGGCTGGAGCTCGTAACAAAGGCCCTTAAGAGTTTCTCACAAGGCAAAGAGAAGGAGAAGCAACAAAAAGAAGACAGAAACAAACAGCGAGAGACTTACCAGGAGACACGTCGAACTCTCGCGATGCACAGAGATTGACTGAGCGAGCGAGCGAGACGCCACGCAGATGAAGATGGATTGAAAAGGATGCGATGGACAGATGAGACAGAAACATATTGAGATAAAGAGGCTGGGAGGCAGAGTTGAAGAAGAGTTGGCATTGAGAGACAGAGAGGGGAAGCAGATTTTCTTCCACTGCCGGGCGTCTCACCAGGCCACATTAAACACTGCTGGTGTGACACCAACATGTCAACCAGGCACCTTTTCTGTGCATTTTAGGGTTCGAAATCAAGTGTGGGTGGTGGTGGTGGTCCAAAAAAAAAATAACTAAGAGGGAGCGTGGGACAGTGGGTCAAAGGGTGAGGGGGGTCAACGGGTGCAAAGGCCCGGGCGATGGGCCTGTGGCTGCGGGGTCAGTTGGGTGTGTGGGCCTCGGGCAGAGTGCCAGGCTGAAAGGCACTTGGGTGGGCTTGCTGTGGCTCTGATGGGAATAGAGGGGCATGGCGTGGATGGTGGATGTCCTGAGGGTAAGGGTGGAGGTACGCACTGGAGGATTTCCTTGAGCGTCAAGGTAACCCAGCCGTGTGATGTTTCCAAAATGTGATAATAAAACTTTTGCCAAGACGGCTGCGAATCTGGGTGGAGCAGCTTCACGTTGAGCAAAAAGAAGAAGAAGAAAAAGAGGAGAGGAGAGGAGGATTTATGCCTAGAATTAATAATTGAGGAATACCACCCCTGTCTCTCTCTCTTCCTCTCAAACACCCACACTCACACAGTCCTCCTGACAGCCCTGCTCCTAGATCGACTCCGTTTAAAAACACTTTTCATCCCCGTTTTGACTTGAGAGACAAAACTGAGAGGCAGTCAAGCTGCTCCTTAAGACTCGGTGACACGGTGATAGAAAACAGCACCAAGCAGTGACAGATGGAGTGAAAGGGAGAAAGAGAGGGGAGGAGGAGAGACAGTGAAAAAAGACAGAGGCCTTCAGTGGAAGCAGAAAATACCCACAGAGCAAGAAAGAAAGAAAGAAAGAAAGAAGGAAAGAAAGAGACTTTTCTGAAAAGAGGCTGAGGAGGCGAGAGAGAGAGCCAAGGAGAGGAAGAGGAAGGAGAGGCCAAGAAGACGGAGAAAGAGCGAAGGGCGAGAAAGAGAGAGAGTTAAAGAGATTACTTTCAGGTTCAGATACGCTCTTTTGGCTGCTTACTGGCTGTCACTCAGTGCCTGGCTCCTAGGGGGAGGGACGGCTGGCTCTCATTGGTGTCATTCACCTGTCTATCAGGCTGACAGGCGGACCATAGGGCCCCATGTTGTGGTGCGGAAACTGTCTGTCAGCCACACAGCAGCTGCACATGACATCATCCAAGATCAGGTTTGGAACGTGCATACACAAACTGTGCGTGTGTGACAAAGAACATACACATGTTCAATTTGGAAATATGGATAGAACACACCGTCAACACCTTCTGCGTCACGCACACACATTGCGAGACAAACCCCGGCTCCCTGTGGACTGCACCTCGCGGCCTTGCCAATCCCCTGTCTGACTGTCCACCCCTCCACTTTGCTCCCCAAAAGCCCTTGTTACTGGCAGGACATCAACCCCGAGGACATCTGCACACCAGAACACACCAGAACACACACACACACACATGCATCTGAACATATGACAGCTGGACAGTTAGACAGCCAAAGAGGAAAGACAGCTTTGTGCATACATCTTAGCCGTAATTAGCCACACGGCACACGAACACACACACACACATACGTGGCAGATCAGTACATGAATAAACCCTCCCTCACTTACCTACACACACACACACACACACACAAATGCACAGGACACACACACACAAATGCACAGGACACACACATAGCTCTCATAGCGAGGGCTTGGCAACGAGACAGCACCCATCTGTTTTGAGCTAATTTAACATGGTCACTAAAACAAAGGAGACAAAGGCCCGTCTTGTGAATAATGATGAAGTGACTGTCAAGTGAAAAACACTTCTGGCTCTTGTCTGTGTGATTTACTCCGTCCGTCTCTATTGGCTCACGCAGCCGGCACAATGCAGCGTTTTGGTTTGTACACCAGCACATTTAAACCAGAGAGATGTGTTGTGTTCTTCTACTGCGTGGGAGGAGTCATGCTCTGTGTGTACATCGCTATATTGCATTGATGGTTATTGTGTATTATAAATTATGCAAATATTCACAGTATGAATGGTTTCATATTCATATTTTGTCAGTCATGATAAGGTACGGTAAAGATTTTCTGTCAATGTTTTGTAATTGTAAACATGCATCACCAAATGGCGGGTCGCAGTCCCGGCATGGACCGAGTGACGGTTCTATCCGGGCCTGTGACCAATTTCTGAGTTATGAAATGAATTGACTACAAACTGCAGGACCAGCTAATCCAGTTAATACAGAGATCGCTTACCGATAGTGTCACACAAATGAGCCAATCAAATCGATTGTGTACAAGAGGAGATTTGTGAGAATGTGGTCGGAGGAAAACATGGCACAAGCAAAGTTGACACAGAAAATAGAACTTTTAAAAGTGAACAGACGGACCAACATATGTGGATTCTTGTGGCAGACAGCATTAAACTGTTGTGTCTCATATATTGTGAAACTGTAGCGCTGATCAAAAGTGGTAAATGTTAAGCGGCACCACGAGAACAAACACGGATTGTTTGAGGAAATATATCCACAGATGTCTGAGGTGAGTTGCAAATTAACTGAGCTGAGAGCTGTTTATCCGACAGACATAGAGACAAACATCATGAAGTTTGGACCTTTACTAACCGGGCTGGATTTTCCACTGACATCACGCTCAGGGTGGGAATCTCAGATGTGCTGCTGCTGCCTTCCAGGTTGCGAGTCGTATGAACGCAGCGAGCCTGACTAATAGTTATCATTTCACCGCTTCCCTTTTGTTCAGGAGTAATTTCAAGATAACTCGTTAGCCTCCGTTACCCATCAGCTAACATTAGCATTTAGCCCAACCGAGCTGACATAACTGTTTAATGGTGTTACACGATACAGTAGCAATGTTGTAAATTATGAGCGCAATAATTTAAACCTCTGAGTTAAATACGCCGTCTGTTTTCAAACAGTAATGTTAGTTAGAAAGTGGTTGAATGCCAGCGTTAGTTTATAGGTTATTGAATGTGTTGTTTTATCTTGAATTACGATCTGCCATCCCTCCAGATTTTCACTATCAATCATCCTTTCAGCTGCTGATGAATCAGGAAGTGCTTAAAATCATAAGTTTGTTTATACGAGCAGCATCTGAGCCTCCTACCTCCAGTGGGATGTCAGAGGAAAATGGCCGCCATGTAAATATGGTGTACTGCCACAGATAATGTAATGTCTGAAGACATTCAGCCAACATTTGATTGTACAGTTATTATATTACATGCTGCTAGGAGAAGTAACCGAGTACATTTACTCCAGTACTGTACTGTACTGCAATCCAGATCCACATTTTAGCTCTTTATACTTCTTCCTCACTACATCTCACAGGGAAATATTGTTGCAATTCACTTAAAACTAAATAAAGTGTTTAACATGAAATTAAACTTTTTATTTGAGGTGGAGAATTTAACTGTTATCTCATTATATATGTAATTTATTTAACTCAAATGCTGTACTTTATAAGGTTCTCTACTTTGTACTATTGTACTCTATTACATTTCAGAGGCACATATTGTTCTTTTTTACTTGACAAGTATAGTTACAAGCATCTTGTAACTATACTTGTCAAGTAAAAAAGAACAATATGTGCCTCTGAAATGTAATAGAGTACATTTCAGAGGCACATATTGTTCTTTTTTACTTGACAAGTATAGTTACAAGATGCTTTGATGATTAAAACATACAAAATATGTAAACAGCGGATAAAAGATTAAGGATCAGTATAATCTCCAAATTAACAAATTACATTTCTGCTTTCTATTTCTACTGTACATGAATGAATCAGTTATAATAATTAAATAATGTGATATACAACAATATCCTGCACACTGCAGCTTTGGGAGCACTTTCTTTCTTTCTTTCTTTCATTCTTTTGTACTTCTATAAAATTATCTGAAAAATACTTTTGTAAAATCACGAGTTCAGGACCTACAAAGGAGTATTTCACATTGCCGTGTTGCTACTTTTACTAAAGGCCGTGAATAATGTGCTTCTTCCGACACTAAGATTAATATTTATTATTGTGTATACCATAAGAGGAGGCTTGTGTTCATACAGACAGGCGCACAAATGTGTTCACGCAGACACACACAAACACACGCGGCAGGCGGGGAAATGGGAACTGTTGAACCATATCACTGTGACAGCTATTATGACGGATGGCTGTATCATCTGAGAGAGGAAATCCCTCTCTCTCCTCACTTGTGTCTTCTGAGGTCTGATTACTCTCCGTCTCACCGGCTCGCTGTTGACTTTTCTGTATTGGGGTCAAAAGGCGACATTTTAAAGGTTACGGAAGAAAATAAAACAGCACATGAGCACACTTACATTCAGCAACGGAGACAAAGCTAATAATTCAAAGAAGGGCATTAAGTTTTTATTTCTGGTTTGATCTTTGACATAATTCTTGTATTCAGTTTTTGTCTGGTATTCCAAAACAGTTGCAGGTTATAGTTTACACAGCTACTTATTTACAGTAGTAATATCCCAAGAAAAATATTTATTGTCTCTGTATAACCTCATTGATCTTCAGCTTACACCAATCAAACGCAGGCATGCAGACAGCCTTTGTAGAAAACAGGCTGCTCTGCTGAATGTCCTCGCCTCCGTCTGTGATGTGTTGCCTGCTGACAGTTTTGTCCATTGCTGAAAGCAGCCAGGAGGCTGTTCATACACCATGACAGACCGCAGATTCCTTGAATGCCTCGCACGGATGCTCCGAGGGTTTAGAATGGTTGCCCGGACACTGTTGCTCACAGAGACATCTCATTCGGATCACACAAGGTCGCTGCTCACAAAGGAACATCCCGCTATTCATTTACGCTGCTGTTATTGAGATTATCTCTGAACTTTATTCCTTGATGTATCAGCTGAACGAGCTCAAGCTGATGACTGTAAATCTGTGCTCTTATGGCGCTGACCTTTGGAGTAATAAAAATGATAAAAGGCACAGACAAAACCGGCGATTTCTTGTAGGAACTGCTGAGTGGGAATGTTACACTGCAGATTCAAGCGGAGAGTCTTTTGTGCAGCTTTCTCGCTTCCTTTCTTCTTCTCTTTCCCTCATCTGGTTTTCCTCCTCTGTTCTGCAGCTTAAAGTGATGTTGTTTTTCCAGATGGCTTGGTGCTATATAGAGAACAGACAAGAGGAATACTTCATTGCAAATATGAAAATATGTCAGCATGCGGACATCATTATGGCAGCCCAGATCATTTAAGCACCCCTAAAATTACCTCCAGGCCCCATGGAGAAAAATAATAAATGTGTGTGTGTGTGTATGCATGACGGCCCCACATATATGCCTCCACGTCTGAACTCAGATGTGCAGATTTCAAACATGTGCCTGCTTGTTTCTCAGGAACCTTGAGAGCAAATCATATCTAGCTCGCTAACCCAATTTGCTTTACATCTGGCTTAGAAGCCGAAAAACCTGTGACAACACGGAGATGAATAAAAAACACAAGACAAACTGAGAAACGCAGTCTCCGAGACAGCAATGCACTGCGAGATGTCTTACATTCCCTCCTCCATTCACTGTTTTATATCACTCAGATTGGTCCAGGGGAGCGGGTCTCCATGTTGGGCTTGGTTTCTTCCTAAATCTGCCCCCGGTGGGTCCTGAAAGTGCCCCTGTGCCAAATGAGCAGCGTAAAGCATGCCCCGAGACATGGCCCAAAACGACACCCAAACAGCAGAGCTGTCAGCCCATGAGCCAATGCACTAAAACATGAGTACAGCCGAACCATTGGCTTTTATAGCCTACAACTCCCAGTCACAAGCCCTCTAATGCCCCGTTTAACAAGCTGAAAATCCTCCATTTATTCCCCCTCCATCTCCCTTTAGGAGCTCCTCTATTACCATTTACAAACAAAGACTGGTTGAATACACTCTGTGGTGAGTATATGCTAGCTAAATAGTGTGAATGCATGTGACGTGGGGGGATAGAAGGTGCTCTGTGTTTGCAGTCATGCAACAGTGTTTCGCAATGATTTTATCCTCGTCAGGGAGAAATAGCTGCTGATTCGGTGGATCATCAATGAGCACGAAAGCTGCACTGTAACTGATCCCCATGACACTGCTTGAGCATTCTTTAAAGCTGGGTAGATTTATTTGCAGATTCGCAAGTTGTCTGAGCGGACTGCAGCGAGGGAGAAGAAGAAGAAGAAGAAGAAGAAGAAGAGGAGGGAGCGAAGAGATAGGGGGGTCGAGAGGTGCAGCGAGAGTCGGGGTCACTCTCTCTGCTCTCACATCATGAACACAGCAGATTGGATGAAGTCTTCATCAGCGTTACACTCCAGCAGTCACAGCCCTGTGAAACCAGCACCATGTCCCCAGCACACACACACACACACACACACACACACACACACACACACACACACACACACACACACACCTCCTCCCCCTGCAACAATGGTGTCACTCATGGAGGCCAAAGAGACACAGGGAGCGCTCCATCATGGGTATTAGCCACGGGGATCAGTTGCTTTAAACAAGAGAGGAGGGGTGTGTCTCTGCAGCCGATCGTGTAACAACTGCAGCTGAATACCTCTGAAGTTTTGTCTCTATTTATTAGACGTATTTCCCCTTTTAAATTGGTTTGTAAGGACAATAACGCAGCAGCACAGGCAGCGCAAATGATCGGGATGGCCTAGCCCATCTCTATGCATTTAAATCATCTCCAGATGTATATTATAATTTTGTTTCATTTTCATCATAGGTTTCACCACTCTCTATGGAAGTGGAAAGAACGCTTTCCACTTCATTTCATTTTACAGCACGTACTGTGGGGTCCTATTTTACCATCTCTGGGAGAAGAAATTAAATCAATTTTGAAGGCACGACACAAAATAGCAATGAAAGCCCCGTATTAAGCGGATCTGGCTGGCTGAGTGGTTATATTTTCCAATGAGGTTTTGTTTGCTTGTTTGTTTTGACATTTTTCCACCCTGAAGTACCGGGATTGGAAACATGCAAACTATACCGTCTCAGTGGCCTAACGAACCAGTGGTCTTGGAGAGGGGAACGCGTTCTGCGAGCCAAATTGTTTTTCCTTCATAACACCATCTGTTTTCTCCTAGTCAAGCGTGGCAAATCAGGGGTCATCATCATTAATATGTGCGCTCGCTAAAGCCCGATGCACAATCTCCACGTAACTCCTGGTTGATTTAAGGTTATGTGAATTTATCAGCACTAAAATTTAACTCGCTGACTGTTTGAATTTCCAAACAGTCTGTCATAGGTAGAAGTGTCGTTAGGAGTGAAGAAGAGGAGGATGTAAAAACTAAAAGATGGCCCAAATGGGAGGTGTAAAATTTCAATTCCCAGAGGTGTGTGGGAATTATGAACTCCTGGATTAGCTGCCGTGATCTTCAGCAACACACCTCCAAACTATTTGCTTTGACCATGTGTTTATAGGCTCGGGAGGACATGTTTATGTTCGACACCGTGACAGGACCAGAATCCTCAAGAGTGCTGTGATGTGGACAGGAAACTCTGAATCTCTCTCGCTCACAAACACAGTACACATTTTCCCCTCTCCTCACCCGGTTCTCTAAAATAACAGCTTTGACACGATCTACGCCGGGCGGCTGGTAACTCGAGAGCAGGCTGCTCGAACACGGAGCGCTGAGGAATCCCAAGGCTGTGAAAGAGAGGCAGTCAGGGAGCCAGTCGGCAAGAAATCGATGGGGTGGATGGCATAGGGGGCCCACACAGGACCCACTGGACCCGGGCCCCTGATGAGATACACCCCAGCCATCTGGACTGAGGTTGACAGGGCAGCCCAGTGTTTTTGCCCAAAAGAGGAGCATACACCACAAGTCTCTTACAGTGGAGATGGAGTGGATTTTTTGGTCGGTAGTGGTTAAATCCTTCTCCCTTCTTATGGTCGCAGTCAGACCTCTGTAAACATCTGTCAGCCATTGCCTCCATCGTCCACCCCTCCCCCCCAGACCTCAGCAATTCACTGTGCCCTCTGACCTTCGACTGAAGTCAGGAAAACTGTGACTTTCTGCCAAAAACTATCAAATTCTTTGACAAATACCTCAAAAGGCGAGACAGAATCAGCTGCATGTCTGTATATGGATAAATCAGTGTTATCATAACAGCAAATACTTGTTTGGCTCGTGGTTCACAGTACAGGAAAGAGGACTTTAGAGAGCGCAGCTGTACGCTGGTGATTACCAGAGAATGTGGCAGTGGAAACCCCTTCGGGTTATTTAGTCTTTTCAAAGGTTTGTGTACTTAAAAACTTGAAGAAAAAAAAAAAACACCCGACATGAGAGCTCTATTCGTCTGAAATACCTCTACAGAGCCTAACAGTTGTTAAAACGCTTTTAATTGCGTATGTCAGCAAGGAAATTCAAGCTGTTGCATATAATGGACAGAATATATTATTTTTGTATCATGCGAGATTTTGATTTTCACTCCTGTTTAGTTAACCAGTCAGTTCAGCTAATAAGATATGTCTGCGGTCTGGACAGTCGAGCCTGTGATCCACGCTGCCTCCCCTGAGGTCCAGACCAGCACCGTAGACCCGCGGACACAGACCAGAACCCTCATCAGATCTCCCACTCCTGCCTCTCTCCGGGGCCTCAGGTTTCCCCTCAATCCCTCCATCCGCCCTCCCTGCTTCCACGGCCCCGCAGGCCTCCCTCCTTCCCTCCCCACATCAATTACAGCCTTTCCCCCGTAGCGCCGGCCCCTCCCCTCCCTCTGTGACCCCGGGGGTTACCGAGTCATGGAGGTCAGAGGTGGTTCTCCCCACTGCTACCCCAGACATCGCTGCCCCAGGCATCTCTCAGAAGAAGCCCTGCAGGGCAACACCCACACGACCCTCGACCAGCCAGGGGACACAGGGATCCCCCCGTTGTCGTCAACAATGGACTGGTCCAGTCACTCTCCTCTGGCTGGATCATTGTTTTATTTTGCATTTGTTCATCGTAGTTTGGGTCGTCTCATCCACGGATCCTCCTTTATTCCTACTGTATAATTTAATATGTATGTTCTCTTCATTGAAGAAAGTGTCCTGCTGGTATTGTAGTGCAATTGTTGCATTTATATCTTTACCTTTATCTCTTGTTTCCATTCATGCTTTGCTTCTATTTCTACTTTGCACGGAGCATCTGGAACAAAAACAACTTCCCCCTGGTGATCAATAAAATATTCTGATTCTGATTCATACACAATGATGATTAAGATTTTACTGTGTAATGTTGAAATTTGTGCTCTTACTTTGACATGCAGAGTTTTTCTTTAGATCCAAATCTATGCAAAAAAATAAAATAACAAAAACACTGAGAGAACTTAAAGCTGCGACAAGGAACTTTCAGGTTTTGTTGATTCTGGCGGCCCGTGTGGTCAGAGTGATGTGATCACCACCGTCTCCTCTGGTGAAGGATGATCTAGCACTTTTAAAACTATTTTGTCTTTTAAGAACAACTGTTTGCAGGATGCATGATGAGGTGTATCTTTGTGGCTATGTAACTGTAATGTAACTGGCTCACCGTAATTCATCCTCATCATAAAATAAACTGTGAATAAAAGTTTTAATTTCAGCCCCAGATAAGTTGGTGGAGAACAAGAATAACTTTAATAACTTTGCAGAAATAGAAATCTTTTTGCGGATGGTCTTGTTTGCTCATGTAGGTCACAGAGAGGCATCAGTGTTCGACTGAGACTGTTTCATAACCAGCTGAAAGTTTGTTGCAGTGAGTCTGAGTCACGACAGAAAAGACATATTTCAGCGTTATCGTCTTACCAAAACAGAAGCACTTAAAATTAGTCTACTCAGGCCAAAATGAATGTCTCGACCAAACAACAGTATAAATATGGAAAAAGTGAGCGTGTGACCATGAAAATCAATGACTAATGGGATAAAAGGGTTTACACAAACCACTTTCCTGAAAAATACTGGAACATCGTGGGTACCTTGCGGAGAAAAAAGTGCAGATGTAATCAATTGTAATGCCTTTACGTGCATTTTCTTCTGAGACTAATACTAAACAAATAGATGTTGTTGCAATGTCTATTCACTTTCCATCTGTTTGCATTTATCATTAATATTCCCAAAGAAATTGAACAAGCAGAATTGCACTGATTCAGTGGAGGGCGTAACAGACACAGTCAACCCGGTCACACGGCGAGTCGAGGAGTCGGCCGGAGTTTTGACGTGGGCCTCGCGGAGCACAACTGTATTTCTGTCATAGAACCCAGACCCTGCTGTGTCAATACCAGACACATTATCTCTAATGGGAGAGGCTGAGGGTGGAGGCAAGAGGAGACACAGGGAGCGGAGAAGGACGGTATCTCTATTGATTAACTGGAAGAGGACCTCCACTCCACCCTCTCCTGTCCAGACATATGGGGTAATAAGGACCACTCTTCTACACTGCCATCCCCCCCTTCTTCTTCTCCTCTCCTCTCCTCTCTCCTCTCTTCTCCCCTCACCCCTGCTAGAAAGCCTTTTAATCAGCTCCCGGGGGAATACATGGATATGATATGGGAGAAAAAAGGAGGGGAAGACAGAGGGAGAAAAAGGAGTCCATTAGTGGAGTAGACACAATAGCTGCAGGAACACCAGAGGAAAGCCACGATCGGCCTGAAAACACTCACTTCCTGTTTAGGTGCACAAGCAAAAATATGCACAAAAATGAATCCAAGTCTTTGTCGTTCTACTTTCTTCCATTTGTGTGTTTGCCTGAGCTGATATTGTCCCACAGTAACCAGGTCACATCGCACAGGGCTGTTTTTCTGCTCGGCCGGGGCCATTCTGCTCTGTTTGTTGGGGCCCTTTCTGTTTTCTTTTCCAGCGAGGAGGCTGCCAATCTTGCCGAGCCAGACCGATTTTATCAAGGAGGCCAATCTCAGGCTCTGACATCAAATCCACAACCGCTTCTCTCATGACTTTTTCTTACTCCTTTTTTTTTTTTTTAAACTGTCAGCGCCTCGCCCCAGTGCTGGCCCCCTCAACCTCTGGACTCTTGAGAGACGGTGAAAGAAAAGGAAGGGGCGAGGAGAACGTGAGGAAGAGCAATAAAATCTGCGTCTGGTTGAAGCAGTTGTCATGTATATATTCTTTTATCTATTTTTGAGTGAGATCTTGATGATATTTTCATTGTTCAAAAAGAAAAGATGTACATTTCAATCCGTGAACACAGGATCCAGTCGTGAGAGGTGAGCAAACCACAGGTCAGGCCTCAGGATGCAAAACCTAAGCAGCAGCGCCCCCTCCTGGCCACAGTTGCACTGACACTTTCTCTGGCAAAACAGTCGCTTTTCAAAATAATAGCACATGTTACACACTGAAAAATGGGAATAAAAGTTGGGAGTTATTGTGTTTTACATGGCTTAGAGTGGCAATAAATACAACAGTTCTATATTACTGTCGAGACGTGTTAGTGCTGATGGAACAAAGCAGAACCACAGCTAACTGGACTAACACGAAGCAGCCAGCTTCCTGCACACCGCAGGGACACATCATGTGGAAGAAGTCTGCACAGTCCATCAGCATTAAAACAAAACCCGCACTGAAAAGGAAAAGAAATAAAGCCCTTAAAAGAGCGATGCATTTTTCATTACTACAACTCAATTTGCAGAGAAGCAGCCCGACTTGAAATTGCTTCCATATGCCTCCGCTGCGGGGCGCCACAGAGTCTGCCAGGATGGCTGTATTAACTTTTATTGCTGTACGCGCGCTGTGATTGGCTGATGCAGGGAGCTGGAGCCGGAGCCCAGGACCAATGGGACGTCGAGGTGGTGATATGCTCTGTGATTGGATAAGCGCAGTTGTCAATCAAGCAGCGCCGGGGTCTGGAGGCAGAGAGCGGCCAGTCGGTTGTTTTGCTCTCTGGAGGACAGAGCTCCGCGAGCTGAGCCGGTCCGACACACACACACACACACACACACACACACACACACACACACACACACACACACAAAAGACTGCTCAAGGCATAATGGATTAAAATAAGTAAAATAAAAAATATATTGGAATATTTTAGATCATACTCGTTTATATTTACATGTCAATAAAAAGGTGAATTACATTTTAAGGTAAACTATTCTTATTGTATTCTAGATTCTATTCCTAAAAATATCACACAATCACACACAGTATTTATCTAATAATTCATCTTCTTTCAAATTAAAATAAGAATTATTGTGGGAGGGAATTAGAACATTTTCCAGGAACGAAGTTTAACACACTATGGGTGTTTTTAATTACTTTGTGCGTTCTTAAACAAAATTAATATATATTTTAAAATGATTCCAAAACGATAAAATAAAACTATTAGCTCAAGAATTGATGATAGAATTTGACTGTCTTATTTTTAAAATACTGAAAACAAATAATTTGTTTTTAATTAGAAAAATGGAATTGTCCAATAATTATACATTTTTAAAAATATGACTTGAAATTAAATGAAAATTCTGCACAATCAGGAGATTAGATGGAACTCCATTTATGATATTAAGCTGTCTTTAGCTCAGCTAATTTAAACATCTCCTTTAACCTGCAACCGATGCCAAACATTAGGCTGTGTCCACTTTACATTATTGATTAAGGTAGCTGATCAATCAATAGATTCATGCCCAAAATTAATATTGCTCATCCACTTTTCATTTAGAGTTGAACTTAGTGTTTTCTGCCTTCAGCGATCTGATTCTAAATACTAAACAATTAAAACTAGTTTAAAGATGTGAGAGTCAGTTTGGATTGTCTCTGCACTCAGCATACAGCCTTAAATCTGACCCGTGATCAGTTTATAAATATGACCCTCAAAGTGAGTTTAAAGAGCAACTTTCATTCCTGAGGTCAAAAACAGAAAATACGATAAAATAGTCCCATGGAAATCACCTCGAGTTCCCCCAGCGTCCCTCGCGAGTCTTTCCGGGATATAAAGCTATGCGCAGGCGCACTAGCCTCACACGCATCATGTGCGATTCCACCAATCAGCGTGGCCCTCAGAGGAGCATGTGGGGGTGATTTAAGAGCTCTCCCCTAATAAATCTGTCAGAACTTCACAAAGTTGATTTAAATGTGTTTCACATCGTTATGAAAATACTTGCGGATTAATCAAATGACTGCGCGCTGGCGTCAGATCAGTTGGAGCAGATTACTCCTCACAGCTCCTTTTAAAGCGGCGCGATTTGGAGTTTTTAAACTGTGGATTTGTTTGGCCACCAAGTGGATCTGAGGCTCAGGCTGGTGCGAGGCGGACCGCAAATGTCACTTGTTATTTTAAAGGTTTGTGTTACAGCTGTGCGGGACTCTGGTGCGGGACTCTGGTGAGGCGCACGCACTGCTCAGGACGCGATTACGCGCAACTCCTCCAGTGATGGACTACACTTCTGTCTCAAACGGTCTGATGGCTCATTGCGTGAATGTGAACTTTATTACAGTTGGGCTGTAACAAGGCTGCAGCTGCATCCTAAATGAAGTGTGATGGACGTCAGATGAGCCCTGCAGCACGCTTGGCTCGTCCGCTGCAGATCAGTGCTCGTCCTGCAGGAGGTCTGAGACGGTCCAGGCGGCTGACAGACGCGATGTGTGTTGAACTTGTTGTTGTGTTGAACTAGACTCACTCATTATTGTCCCTTTAACGATTACCTTGACTTCTCTGTAGTGCAATGGCATTTACAAAGTTAGTGTGGAGTTTTTCCAAAAGGACTGATGTGGACTTCCATCGCACCCACACTCAGAGGTAAAGAGGTCAGAGTCGTAGAGACGCTGAGGAAATGGTTCCATCCATTTGGACTTCAACAGATTATTCTCACTTTACAGTTACAGGGTGTATATAGGGTATACTTGTACTATGTGTCGATAAACACAAGTGCATAAATACATCAATAGACATAGATGAATCATGAGGCTGTGAAACGAAATAAAATAAGAAAATATGACTTGGCATCTCTTTTGTTCTAAGATAGTTTTACAAGTCCACGATATTAAAATATCAAAATATCTATCTGCCTGATTTCACTTGAATAAGGAGAAAGTGATCTGAAGCTGTTCATGCATCAGTGTTACCACTATCCGCCAGCAGGGGTCGCAGTGGAGCCGCACTCCAGACAACCTCTTCCAGCGGAGATCTGCAGCCAGTCCTCTCCCTCCTCCACAGTTAGAGATGGGTGGCCTATTTAAAAGTTACCCCGAGTGAATTCGTGGAGAGACGTCACAGTTGAAGTCTTCAGGACAGGAGGGGTCATTGAATGGTTTGATGAGAAGAGAATAAAATAAAAAGAATGAATCAACATTTTAAAAAGTTAGGATGGTGAAGAGGATTTCAGTCTAGTTGTTTTTTTACTGTTAACTGTCACCCACCTGTAGCTCCACATAAATACACAGGAACATGATGTTGACTCTATGTAGGCCTACTCAACTCCAGTTTTCGTCTACGCTTTGTTTTATAATTTACTTTTAAGATTCAGACTTTATAAAGAAAACGTCTGATTGTTAAAGATGAAACAACCAAACAGAAAAGTATTTCCACCAACATTTAAATGCTGCTACGCATCAAGACATCTCAAAATAAGACTATGAAATACAGAACAAGGGTACTCTGAATAATGCATAAAACATTTTCTACTTATTTTTTTCTTTTTACTCAGTGATGGAATGTAACTAAGTACATTTACTCAAGTAAAAATGTACTTTACATGAGTATTTACATTTCCTGCTACTTTATATCTCCATTACAGAACAATTTGGAGGCAAGTATTTGTTTTTTAACACCTTAGTTAGGTGTTGCTTTGCAGATTGCATGCTGCATCAAAGAAGCACATTTTTAATATTCTTAAATCAGAAAACTGGATATCAGATCCAAAAACTGGCCGACCCACAGCATATACTGTACAACTTGTTTAATTTTCTTTTACCGTTTTAATACTTTAAAATCAGATACTTTCAGACCTCCACTCATGTGTGGGTGACTTTCACTTTCATCAAAGTATAATTTCAACATAACACCTTTACTTTCACTCATGTATGACTTTTGGGTACTTTTTACAACACAGGTTTAACTAACAAGTAGATGACATGACATGAATGTGTCTCCCACCACTGGATATACAGTGTACATACTCAATGTATTTCACTCTGTTCTTCCAAAATAAATGTTTTCTAAATGTGCAAACAGTTTCTGTTTTCATTTCTGTCTGTGTTTTGGTTTAACTCAAGGCTTTCCCTAATCAATCCACCCACATACGGCAGCACAAGCCTTGGATAATGTATAACAGCAAACACATTAATCTGGTCTGACTCAGACCCTGGATGTCTGACTGTAGCAAAACAAGAGTTTTCTGAAAACACCCCTTTTGATATTGTCCTAATACAAGCAAAATAGTTCACTGCTGAGGTCTTGAAGGACAAGTAAAGACATTTGTCTTGTTTGTGTGCTTTTATGATGTGTGACTGTGAATCTGAAAAAGAAACAGGGCACTGATATAACCCGGACAGCTCTCATTCCTTGTATCTTTTCCATTTTTCACTGAGCTGCAGTACATGCTCATTCATGCAGGGGCCTATATATATATTATCTATAGGTTATCGGTCTTATTTAGCCAGAGGAGACGACTTCAAAAAGTTTCAAGGGGCTTCATCTTGTACAGCATGTACAGTACGAGCAACGTGAATAGTGAGGAGTTATAATATCATATTTTCATCTGAGAGGGACTAGTGGTTCAGTTCTTAAATAACATGTTTATGATAATATCATGTTCAGTCCCAAAGTATGAGCTATTTTAGTCCCAGTTCGCAATTTCTGTCTCCTGATGAACAGTGCTGTATTTATCAAAGTATCTGAGCCTTTTCTAAAGCTCAGTGTGAATGTGCTCCATTACCGTTAAAAATCCTGCATTTAATATTTTTACTTAAAATGGGAGAGATCTTATGTGAAATATTGACTAAAAGTGTCCCATTATGCAGAATGAGCCAGTTTTAACTGTCACATTATGATGGAATATATTATTTCTTCTATTACGCTATAACTCTTTTATATGTAGTTGGGTAGTTTAACAACACGTTGTATCCATTAACTGACATGTTGAAAGAGATTTTAATCTGGAAAGTACCAATGTACTTTAATAGGCTGCAGCTGCCCACTGTGATGAATGCATTTTAATTTAAATGATGAATAAAGTATGAACTGATGTGTTATCTTTGTCCAGTGGGTGAGGTGTTTTGTTGCCTCCCCTGTTGGTGTGTTTTCTCTTTGACAGGGGATTAAACATGCAGCAGATGATGAACACTTGAGCAAATTCAATCTGTAATTCAGCCGCTGACCAGCAGGACAAACATGGGACGAATGCAGGTCAGTAGCACAAACTGTCCCGGAACTGCAGCCCGACCTGCTGCAGAGGAATCCTCTCCGGATCACCGAGCTGATGGAAGTTTAAAATCAAACCAACAGAGATCAGTTAATGATTTGTAAATCTGAAGTGATATCAACTCCGTTTCCGATATTATTCCTGTAACATGTGGAGTTATAAATCGGGGTGGGGGCCGGCAGTAGTCAACAACACTCCCCTTCTCTCATTGGTCAAAATATCAACAGACACTCATGTTGTCCAATCAGATACTGTTGCGGTGGGCGCTCTGGTCCAATCAGCGGAAGCCATGCAAATCCTGAAACGAAGTTTCCCCAGTAGCAGCACTCTCCGCTGACAGCATTTAGCCACTCAGATGTTTCATTTTCTGTTTGATTAGCAACTTGCGGAAGGTTTTGAAAGCCAGATGTCGCAGACGAATGATTTCTCCGATATAAGGAACTGAAGAATAACCTCATCGCTATGTTTGCGCCAAGAGGTTAACGTTAACCGGTAATCAAAGCTGATAGCTAACTGCTAACAGCTAGCATAGCGATCTAACGATTTCGCCGGTACAGGCGGACCTCTTTGTCTGACAGGGGAAGGCGTGCTCTTTTGTTAGCTTTTTCCCTTTGTCCAGTGGGGAAAGAGGAACTGTTTGGTCAGGATTTCACAATTATCTATTGCTCTGAAAGTATTTAGAAAATGCAAATCGCGAAAAAATACTTCACAGAAGGCCTGATTCAGTTAACAATCTTACTCAGTTTGATCGGAGTTCGCGTGGATATCGACAGCTACTTAAGCGGCTACTATTCGCCTCTGATAGAGATTAACTTGGGTCCTAGCTCAGCCTACACCCAGACACCCTTTCATAATTTGAGAGACACTCTTGACGGATACAGTGTGCACCCAAAATGTCCCGAGTTGGACTATTTCTTTGCAAGTCGCCGGCTGCTAGACGAAGTGAGGACCCTCGGCTCCCCGCGGTTCCCCACTCAGTTGAACGCATGGCTGGTGCACCAGGTGTCTGCCGCAGAAGAGGCTGACGATGGGCCTTCAACCAGCAACAACTCTGACACCAGCCCCGGGTTAGAAAGTCGCGGGGACGAAGCCAGAGATGACAGTGAACACCTGCCCGACAGTGGCCAAGAAGTGTGCCAAACAACCTCTGAACTGGGACGAGGGCCTTGCACCGCTGGAGCCTGCGGGTTTCTTAAAGAGGCGAGTGTGTGATGTAACACAAAGATAGACAGACTGCTGCTAGTTACGATATTTGACCAACACGCCTGACTGAGCAGCTAAAGTACTGAAAGTACTCAGCTAACAACTGAGTTGATGAACTAGAGCTAAAACTTCCTCATTGCTTAACAGAAAATGCTAATGCTATCACTAGCTAACTAGCAGCATGAACCCATGTTGTATAATAATGGATGTCATCCAACAAGTAACTTATTATGTTGCAGCATTTCCTGGTGCACCTGTAGTCAAGATAACAACATGTGATAACCTGTGTGCAGAACTTTAAATTGTGCATTCACTTTCACTTTGGATGGCTCCACAACTCCAGGGCCACAGATGCAATTCAGTCATAGCCTGGTTAGATAAGGGGACTGACATTTATTATGGATTTGGTAACTCAGTTTAAAGGCCTTACTGGTTTGGCAGAACAAATAAGTCATCGATATGTCCAGGTGATGAGAGGTGTAGCTGAAGTATTCACCGGTCAGCTGCACCTGTCACCATGTCACATTAAGCCCTCTCTTGTTAACAATAGAATTAACTTCACAAATAAGACTGCTGTATTTGGGGACTGTGCAGCTGTTTAACTGTTTGACAAGAGGTTCACCCGCCTGTTCTTGTCTAAAATCATCGATTGGACGTATGTGTGGTTTCATATTTCATGATGTGGCTTCCCTCTGGATTATGTGACTACCATTTTATTAGACTGTAATCACACCCAGACCTTTTTATATTTAATCCTCCCAGTGATCCAGTTCTTCTAGCTGAGGGTAGAAACAGCTGCTTGGTGCATGTTATGTCCTGGGGGCAGTTGATGTCGCCATTTGTGTAACTATATCCCCTTTCTTCAGATGCAACCGCCAGCTGTAAGCCTGGAGAGGCGGAGAAGTGAGGCTTAGACCCACACCCTGTTTGCTTACACAAAAGCGGTGGTCCATACTTGAACACTGCCCTCCTCCCAGGGTTCTTGTTCATGTGGATAATGGGATGTTGACACATCTTTTATTCGTCACCCTCTCTTCTGAAAATAAGTAAAAGTGTAACTGCTTCTAGGGCAAGATTTTGTGGTTTTGTGGTGGACAATTTGTCAAAGGACTATAAGACTAGATCAATAACTTTGTACCAATTGAAGCTGGAGAAGCTCCTCCAGTTGAAGTCGACATGCTCAGACAGAGCCAGGGCTGGTGCTGAGCACACTTTGTCATATTTGTGCCTCTAGCTTTAACGTCAAAACTGAGCATAACAGTTTTTGGAACAGGTGTGAATCCTCCCCCCCTTTCATCACATGGGTGTATGGAAGATAATGTTTTTGTCTTTGTGTGTAAGAAAGCTGGTGGTGTAGATGGAATGCGGTACTTGCGGTACCAGGCGTGTCTTACAACGTCTAAAGGGGTTGGGTTATCCTGAAAGTAATTAGTTTAACTGTTAGTGTATCAAAATATCCTCAGCACTGCTGTCATACAAAGAAACTCCAGCTCAGACATTTCTAATGCTGCGCAGAAGCCCTTGACTACAGTCAGCAGGACGACGACAGAAGCTCGGCTTGGATGCCGTCTGTTCAGCTGGTCTCCAGAGTTACAGCAATTGTATTCCAAACAAATGTTTTATCTGTCAGAACAGACCAACAATCCTTTCTGAAGATATCCAATTATTTGTGATGGCCGAATTGCGATCACCAAACCAGAACTGTAATTTTCTTTCGGCTATTTGGATGTCGGCAACAAATTAACAGTTTTTTCCTTTATCCTTTATCTCAAATCCTCTGACACCCGTCATGTCCCCCAATCCCATCTTTCCTTTCTCTCATCTACCCTTCTTTACCTGACCAGGAGGATGAAGCCAAAGTTAAAGAGGAAGAGGAACCTGCCCCACTCACTCAGCTGGCCCACAGTTCCACACTGGAGCAAGAGGTTTGTCACAAGTTGTCAAGTTGTCTTTGTCGCTGTGTGGTTTGTTATCAGTGTTGAAAAATGTCTGAGTTGTTCTGAAAAGAAACTATACTTGTTTTACAGCATTTCTCAGTCTTTTAAAACACGTATTAACTTGCATAAAACTAACTGTCACATGAGAGAGTTGAAAAGAGTTGCTTTGGACCATCTCTTAACCATAAAATCATGTTCTCACATGACTTCATCACTCAAATTGCACCATTCTGATGACAGTGCTGTTTTGGTGACACTCTGTAAGATCAGGGATGTTGAAGCACAACAATTACTGACGGTCTCACAGAGAAACGATTACTTTAATTCACATTGGAGACATCGGTTTGGCTACAAAACACAGATCTTGTGGTGCTGTATTCTCAGTATTTCTTTTTGCCCATTCCAGAGTCTGCTTGAAGGCATCACTGCACTCTCAAATCCAGCAGAACACCATCCTCCTGCCATTGACATTGAGAATTGGAACAATTTACTTTCTCTGTCTGTTACTGACCTTGAGGTAAGTTATCTGCTCGCATTAAGACACCTGAAAATTAATTCTACAGAATGCTCAATATCAGTTCTGAATTTCCGATGCACATGCTAGGAACCATTGAGATGTTTCAGTAATGATGTACATGTTGAGCATTTTCAAAATCGCAAAGGCTAAAATTCAAATGTGTGTCTTGTGTAGGAGCTGGACTCGCTTGTCACCGAGCGTCTGTCAGACCTCGAACCAGACATCACCACCGCCATCAGCCAGGATGTCAGCTTGCATGATGCTATGGTAACCGGTGCTGGAGTGTTTGGTGTGACGTCTGAAGGAGTTGGGTCCAGGCCAGTCGCCCAACAACAAAGAACCCTCTTCCGACTGGAATCCACAGGCTCCTCACACTCGGATGCATCACCAGGGATGGCAGTGGGCCTGGCTGCGCTCCCCTTTGCTTCAGTATGTAATTTAACTGGAAATGTGTTGCAGCATAGTGCGCTGGGCGGCTGTCTGGATGAGGCAGTGTTTGACCAGATCAATCAGCTCGGTCTGGAAGGCCTGGACACTATGGATACCCAGCTGATGGGCTGTCTGGAAGGCATAGACCCACAGGTCCTTGAGGATTTGGACTCGGACTCCGGCCTGTCGTTGGAGAGCAGCTCTGGAGGTCCAGTCTCCCCAGGTTTGTTCAAATCTCTGCAAATACTAGAACTAAGTTTTAAAGTGCGTAAAGACAAGAAACTCTTTGTTACACATACTAATTCAATGAACTCCTCACTCATCCAGGCTCATCTGAGATGTCATCATCATCCAGTTCATACTGTGAGGATGAGGGCGGAGCTACAGGCTACAGCAGTGAGGTGGATTCACTCCCTTCAAAAGGTCTCGTGGACCACTCAACGTGGTCACACATTGATCAGAGTGAAAGTGTGTGGCATGACCACAGCTACTCATCTCCTGCTTTCTTGGACCCGCCATCTGTAACACTCTCCCACAAAGGTATCAAAGAGGAGCCTCTGAGCGATGATGAAGGGCAACAGTTTGACCAGAGGGATATGAGTCGTGATGAGATGCGCGCCCGTGCCATGTACATCCCATTCTCTGTCCTGCAGATTGTCAACATGCCTGTGGAGGAGTTCCTGGAGGTCCTTGAAGGTCATGGTTTCTCCCCCGAACAGGTGACTCTCCTGAGGGACATCCGCAGGCGGGGAAAGAACAAACTAGCAGCGCAAAACTGCCGGAAGCGCAAACTTGATGCCATCACAGGACTCCAGGAGGAGGTGGAAAGGTTGCGTGCTCAGAGAGACAGGCTGCTGAGGGAGAAACAGCTTACAGCAAAGACAATGGGTGCTGTAGGCCAGCAGATAAAACAGCTGACCAGAGACGTCCTGGCCAGGCTGAGGGATGATTCAGGACAACCCCTAAACCCGGAAAGGTTTACCCTGCAGTGCGGGGCAAACGGGAGGGTTGTAGTTCAGCCTGTAAGACGGCCGGCTGTGTCCACATCAGCTCGCAACAAAACAGACAAGAGAAAGAAGGAGAAAAAGCAATGATTCAGTATTTCAAGCTGAGACTTGAGCTTTTAGGTTTTTGGATATTTTCTGAACTTTACTTGCCTGACTCTGGTTTTGGGATCTCCTCTTTTTGTAAAAGTGTGTGGATTCACCGCTGTTGGGAGCCTAAATCCACAAAAGCTGCAAAAAAAAAAAGGAAAAAAAAAAGAAAAGAAACTCAGAACATTAAAAAAAAGTTATCTGTAAATAAAATCTCTCATGGGAAAAATGTAGCTTACACACTGGACATTTGCTTATTGAAGATGGACAAGGCATCAGGAGCAGTTCAAGGCAACAGATACACTGCGGGAGATGCCACCAGTCTCTTTGTGCCTGTTAACATTTAAGTGATTGAGTCTTACTGTTTTTACAGACAAGCGCAGACAGCCAGACATGTCTAAAAGTCAACGTTGTGACAGTTACTGGATTTAAATCTAGGAGGAGGATTCTGTTTGTTTGTTTCCATGTAATCTTGCCTCTCAGTGTATAACTACTCAGTATAAGGAGGTTAAACATTGTATTTATTAAAGTTTCTGAGGTTCCTGAAATGCTTATATGCATCATGAGACCATCAATGTCTCAAAGCAGTATCTTTTTTTCATAATGCTAGGTTTATCTCAAAGTGGTAAGAATATTGGGACATTAACTATCTAAAGTTTACAGATTTGTGTGAGATATTTGAGGGCATGAAGTCCTCTGTAGAATTTTGAACTGAAATGTTAAATAAGTTAAAACATTTTGTTGTATTCCTTGTGTCTTGATGACATATGACATACCAATGATTAAACTGACAAGGCCTTAATTTGCATTGGACAGGTGTTTTGGATTATATGTGTGTGCACGAGCCACAGAGGCACATTATCTTGACAACCACAAATTTTAAGAGGCAACAATTTTATGTTTTAAACAGTTATTCAATCATTTCTTGTAAGCAGAAAATTGCTTAACCCTTTGATTTCAGTTACTTCAGAGATTTGGCAAGATTATATTCTACCTCAGCTGTAGTTTAAGTTTTAGATTTTGGCTAAATGAAATAAAATAAATAACACCCCCCTTTTTGTTTTTTTTAAGGGGATTTGAAGTGCACTCATTAACAAATTCTTCATTATTAAAGTGGCCCTGAATGGGTCATCCCATTAAGGAAAAATATTACAATCACCAACTCTATTTAATAAGATTGAATGGTCTTTTGGATGTTGCGGTTTTTATGTATGAGATTATCTGAGTTAAATTTACGTTCTTAGTATAAGTTTCCATCTTATTCACTGGCACACCATCTTTATACAGTTAAATGAGTGAGTGGAGAAATGGAGGAAGTTGCATATAGTTAAGAGTGTGACTCATGTTTTTTTTTTTCCTTCTCAAATTTGTATTTAATTTCCTGCTTTGACCGAAAGTTTACTTATTTGTTTGTATAAACTTCAGACTGTTTTTCTTTGTTGCTTGGGGCAAATGTTTTCGATTGCATGGTGATTGTTGAATGTTGATAGTATGATTTTGCTTAGGGAATTTGAAATGCTCTTGCAGACCTTTTGTTTTTTCTGATTTTGAAAAAAAAAAAAAAAAAAAAGATAAACTGACTGTCTCATTCTTGTGCCAACGGTTAAGAAGCATAGCTACATGCATATAATCATCAGAGGACAAGTCATCCTCAAGATCAGATACTTTTTGATGTCAGAATGCCCTTTTATTTTTAAAACCACACTGAACGGGGACATGATGAAAATATGGTGTAGTCAGAACACTTCAGCAGACATAGAATGTGCTGCCTTGATTGTGTATCTTTACCACAGCATTTGAAGGACAGATTAAAAATAACAAAACAGTGACAATTACTCTTAATGTCACATGGTCATAGTCAAGGTCATCTGGCAAATCTCTTAATGATTTGTTTTCATGACAACTCACATTATATATATATTGTTATACAGTAATTCACCTGACTTTACTGATATTTAGCTGCATTTCAAAAACTGCACAGTTAAATAACTCAGAACTTCACGTGTTTATAGTTGGGGTCAACTTGAATAGGATACTTTTTAAAATATCAACAAACCTCTTTAGGAAAAATGTTAATTTAAGTTCAGATATGCGAGAAATGTCCTCCATTGCTTTTCTTACTAAGACCCGCCCCCGTCTACCCTCTGATTGGCTATCACTTGTTGGGTTCGCCCTATTCTGCCTCTGATTGGCTTACCCTTATAGTTTTACCCAATCCCAATCTCTCATCTCTACCCGTTGCCGCCCCAACCAACGAAGGCCACCAACCAGAGGCAGAAGTGGGCGGGTCTTAATGGTTTTGCCAGGCTCTCGAGCGAAGCGCGTTCTTCCTCCAGGCTACCGTAGAAGACCCGATTTTGCCGCCTACCTAACCTGCAGCGAGTGCTGCATAAAAGAGATAAAGCAAAGGCTGACCGCGTGGTAAGGAGGAATCACCGAAGCAATTCCTGTTGTTTTTTAGGGTGCGTATGCGGAAATAATTTAGTTTTGAGTCTTGCATCATGCAACACCTATTGTAAACACGATAGCTTGACCCAAGCAAGCTAACGGTAGCTTTGTTTTACAAGT
The DNA here is from genome assembly GCF_900880675.1 of Sparus aurata. Taxonomy (NCBI): domain Eukaryota; kingdom Metazoa; phylum Chordata; class Actinopteri; order Spariformes; family Sparidae; genus Sparus; species Sparus aurata. Next base: position 21,166,305 of record NC_044189.1, read on the forward strand.
TGGACCTTGAAGCAGGGAGCAGTTTGCGGAGAAAGAGTGAGCTAACCTACGCTATAACGTTAACGTTACTCCAAACAGTAGGCTAAGTATGCTGTTTAACTCTGTTTACATGCACACAATGTCAATTTATGCTCACATATCGTACTGTATACTTCTATGTGTTGTCTAAGTTGCCACTGGCTAGCTAAAAGTAGAAGTGTCTCAGGATTGTGTGTCTTTAAGTTACCTTAAAGAGGCTGACTTTATACGATCACTTGCTTATTGAATCTGCTAATGTAAGATAACTGAGTTGTACATTTAGATAGCTTCTTCACACCACGGAGCTTTATTATCAAAAATGCAGTGCATGTGGCACAGTAAAGTCACGGGAATGTACTCTAGCGTTACCGCCTACTAGGCCTGAAACAATACCAGCTAGAGTTAGCATGTCGGCTAACCTACGTAGGGCCATGTCGTGATTTGGCACATTTTTTTTTTAAATGCCGGTTTGCATAAAGAGCAACGTAAGCTAAGTGTGTCTGCAACATGGCTCAGAATAGTAACATTGGTTTTTACACGCTGCCATGTTCGTGTAACGCTACTTAACCGCGCATTTAGCACAACATCAGCCTGCACAATGCGTTTTCTTACGGTCCCCCTAGTTTGTGCCTGTTTTGGGAGGCTGTTGATTCCTGCTAAATTCATACTGGATTAGAGCAGCTGCTTAATGCACAGATTATTAATTTGAAACACTTGGGTGGCATTGAGAAAACATGGTAAAGTTCTCACACACTCTCTCCCATTCTCGGTTTTAGTGCACAACATGGGCAAGAAGCAGACTACCAAGGGTAAGAAGGATGCGCCGGAGACGCAGGAGGAACCTGAGGAGTTTGTTGTGGAAAAAGTGCTTGACCAGCGTATTGTCAATGGAAAGGTAGAATTCTACCTGAAGTGGAAAGGATTTACAGAGTGAGTTGCCCGGGACACCTGCTGAGCTGGAAGTGCTTCCCTGGTATGGGGTTGTGCAATGCTTTTGTCTGTTGTCTTTGTTTGCATGAATACAAGCTAATTTTTTTTTATATACTTTTATTGTTTGCACCTGTACCAATGGAAATCTGAGTCAGGGGTGGGGTGTTCTGAGATGCTAATGCTGATCCCTCCTACTGCTCATGTAGTGCTGACAATACCTGGGAGCCAGAGGAGAACCTGGACTGCCCAGAGCTGATTTCAGGGTTTTTGGAAGCACAGAAGAACGTTAAGGAGAAGCCAGCTCCCGTTAAGAGGAAGGCCTCAACAGACGAGCCAGAGCCGGATGCCAAGAAGAAGGATGTGGTAAGTTAACTAGGCACTTTTGAATGCATCTCTAGCCAGCATTTTACTTGAGAAATGACACCTTTTGGAATTTGGAAGCGCAAATTATCATAGGAAGAGGAAAAAATGAATCGTGTAGGGGTATAACCGTGCTAGCACCAGGCAGGTTCTGGCAAGCAGCCGAGAACAGCAGCCGAGAAGTATATTTACGAGCCTTTTGGGAAAAAGCCTGAGTGGAAATAATTTGGATTTTGGTAAAAAGATGATTCAACAGACAAGATGCACTACTCAGAGCTGCAGATTCAAAGTTGCTGTACATCATTTTGTGGAAAAAATAGATGAATCACTGTCCCAGTTTCTTACATAATCTCACGTGCTCTGTTGTCGTCATTTAGCCCGAGAAACCACGTGGCTTTGCTAGGAACCTGGAGCCAGAGCGGATCATTGGTGCCACAGACAGTAGTGGGGAGTTGATGTTCTTGATGAAGTGGTGAGTACAGTCGGAAATGATCCTCTTCATGTGCTGGCAGCACAAACTGTGATTCATCTGCTCTTCAAACATTTAGTATTCCTATTAAGTCTGTTTAATACTTTTGATGAGAGTCTGCCTTGATGGATCCCTCCAGGGCTCGTTAAAATGTAACAGAAATTCCTTACAGATAAAGTGACCTCTGGCGTGAAGTGAAGTGGGATGGGGTGTGCTATAATGTTTTCTCTTTCTTCAGGAAAGACTCGGATGAAGCAGATTTGGTCCCTGCCCGTGAAGCCAACACCCGCTGCCCTCAGGTGGTCATTTCTTTCTATGAGGAGAGACTGACATGGCATTCCTGTCCAGAGGATGAAGCTCAGTAATGCTGCCCTCTGGTCCCTGCAGCCCCTTGCACCGCCTATGACCTTTTCCTCAGGACTGAATTCTCTCCTCTTGCTTGCCTTCTAGTTTTAGCTATCTTAGTTATTTTCGGAGGTGTTTCAACCCTGTTTGGCAGTCACAGAGAGCTATGTTGTTGTTGTACATATTAGCTGAACTGATTGCAAGAGAGCAGGTGACGTTCTCGTGGTGTATGATGAAGTCTTCCGTTAACATATTACTTCTTTATGTGATGTTTGCCGTATAGAAACAGTACTCTTGGGTAGAAGCCAACACCACCACCTGTATTCATACCTGGTCAAATTTTGTAAGTTCTAAATTTCTACTTTGGTCAGTTCAGCTGTTGATCACCTCGTGTATTACTGTTCATTCTCATGATGAAGATGCTGATTTGTCTTTTTCACACTAGTACTAATGTTTTGTTCTAAGAGTGCATTTTGTATACTTGGCCTGTAAATATTATTTGAAGTTCTAATAAAGGTTTTATGTGACCAAATTCCACCGTCTACTTTGCCAGTTCTTAACACATCATATGAATAAACTTAGTAAAATACATAACTTTAACTTGACTGTCATCGTTCACTTAGATTTTTACATCTTGATTTCTTTTATTGTTAAATTATTCAAGATGTGAATTGGAGCATTTTGTTAATGTTGTCATACTGTGATTTATGATTTGGATCCCCAGTTTAATGTTCCTAATGCATGTTTCCTGGACAAAGTTCAAGGTTGAACCATTTATTTTGGGTGAATTATTGCATTGTCTATATCGAAGCTTTTAAGGGTGTAAATTCCCTCTTTGAACCAGTATTGACAGCTTTAAGGGAAACCTGCAATCAGCACACAAGGGAGCATGTGGTAGCTCACTGGAGTCTGCATATGAGCAAGTATCCACCTCTTTTCAGTACATGCTGAGGCAACAGCCCATAATAATGTAATCAGAGCAAGTCCCCTTTGACTTGTATGATTGTATTTTGTTGCAGAATGTCTTTCTATTGAGGTGTCTCCACTTTTACCTGAGTAAATCACAGACGTGACTCAAGGCATTCGGCCCAAGACTGAAGAAAGTCCCACATTATTTTCTCATGAACAAGTCATCAAATCACAGTTTGTCAGGTTGAGTCGAGTCCTTAGCTGAGGCTAGTGACAACAGTCTTACCTGCAGTATCCAGTCTTTAAAAGTGAAAAGAAAAGTATTATTACCTGTCTGAGAATTATATTATTACCCAATATCATCAAAGCTGTTCATAAAGTGTGAGAGCGTCTTCCAGTTGGCAGAATACCTGCTTCTGTGTTTGGATTCCTTGTTCCTGTCCACTAACTGTATAACCATCCATGGAGATAAATTGAATAATCAAACAAGCTGAACCCGTAGAGTCATTCGAGTCATCATGTCTCAGGAGTCAGGAGTCTTTAATATCCAAGTCAAAGTTCAGTGTCAAGTCAGTTATTTTCTGTCAAGTCAGTTTGCAAGTCATCAAAATACAACTTGATTCAAATTCATTCCTCCCCATTAATCTAAACAGATATTTCCTGTGTTTACTCATGGTTCCTTTCATTTTACTGTTTAGATTTCTAATTCCCTTGTCCTTATTTTTAGTTTCTCTGTAGGTCCTCTTCATGTGGTAGGCTTCTGCCATTGAGAAGACAACCTGAGCCAGGCCTTCCAGATAAATGTTGGTATCTGTGCTTCTCTATAGTAACAAACAGCTGAGCAGCGATGGCGCTTTCTCTCCGGCCATGTCGCCAGATGGCATGGCTGCCTCTGCAGCAGTGAGCAACAGTCATGACTGGCATCAGGGTGTTGGACTTTAGACCTTTGTGCATTAGTGCTGATGCTGTTTCCATGGCAACACACTCCAACCAAAGTGGCCTCTGGCTTGCATCATATTCTTTCCAAAAAAGGACATGAGGGCTATTCAATTCTTCCTGCATTAACCCCTTAAGGAACACTGTTCACTAAACGAACACCCTTCGTAAAAATGAATAGTTTTTTTTTGCTAATAGTTTTAAGCATCAGATCTTAACAGTATTTACTCACTGTTGGAAAGCTGAGACTGTCGTGATTATTTTAAGCCCAAACACAAAGAAAAAAAGTTATTTCCAGACCATGTAATAGCCTTCTAAACTCACCATGACACAACATTAGAAAGAGCCCTCTACCGCAAGAAGCAAGAATGCCTACACACCTTCAGAGTGTTCCCTTTTTCCACAGCTACAACGTCATGCCACAATTTTTTTTCATAGTTCGCCAAGAGTCCATAGAATGGGAATATCCATGTCATTTTACCAAAAACTAGCTACAACTGTCGAACTGGCAAGAAACCCTGCAGGGTCTTAGCTTTCATTTGAGACCAAGATTTTGTTTCTAGGTAAAGGGGTTCTCCAGTTATAAGCCTTTGAATCTCAGTAGGCGCTGTTGGAAAAAAAGGACCCAAGCAAAACGCACAGACATGCCTTTAGAAAAGAAATTGTGAAAAATAATTTTTTTAGTCTTTTGACTTCAAATTTTGAGTGTAGCAAGCTGAGACCTGTGGCTATGGCCTCATTGTGTCCATAGACATACCTGAGCCCTTATATCTTAGTTTATTGACATTTGAATTGGACGGAAACCAAAACCTGTGTTCCAGCCTCTGTAACTCTGTGTCAGTATGTCATAGAATCATTACACTTCTAGAAAAAACGAGGGTGTTACCTTTCCAGTGGTACCAAGCACATCCCTGAGTCTCAAACTATGTGGGAGCTGTCATGCTTTTAATTTTGGTATGTCGTATAGGAAAAAGAACCTTAAAATGGGGGCGTTCATTAAGTGGTTAACCACTATGAATGAATGAATGACACAGTCACGAGTCACCACATGAAAACCAACCCGCAGTTACATTTGCTGTGCTTTTTTCATAAATCTGTTTTTATTTCTTTGCATTTATTCACTCATTTAATTTGGCATTGTAAATCTGAAGTACCTTGATTAACTAACAATCTTGTAATCGGTGCCTCATAGTTATCATGTGTGTGTCTGAGCTTTCTTCATGTTGCCATGTGGTTTAGACTGGCTGTGAAGCCGAAACAGCAGATACGGGATGTTAACGTAATGCAAATGTGGATTACCAAGATGTTTCCGACAGATGATCTGGGCTACAGACAAACATCATGTGCTACACACATGATGTTTGTTTGTAGTCCAGATCATAGCGCAGCTCTGTAACATCAGCTGATCCTTCCTAAGCACTTTTTAAATTCTCATTGGCCATAACCATAGAATTAGAGAGACAGAGACGTCAAGACACAAGAAAGCTGTTTCCATGACTGCCTGAAAGTGAATCACAGCCGCTGAACAAATCACTGAGTGGACCAGAGATAAGGAGACCTCTCAATGCAAATGAGCAGAGCTTACCAGATACCTTATAAGGTAGATGTGTCTTTATTTAAGGTCACGTCCCACAACTAGTGAACCTCCACTCCTGGACAGGAAGGCATTTTGGAATAAACTTCTGAGGACTTTGGTGAGAGAAGTTTGATTTTGTTCTTCAGGTTTTGATATTATTCTTGGTAGTTCTGCAGAATGTGGCCTTGAATTTACTGACAGTGTCATTGCTGGTATCAGACTTGGTGAAAAGTAAAAGTGACTGATACCAAAAATAGACCAGTGTAGATGTTATATGTGATGCTGAACTGAGAGTGAAGCTGTTAAAGTCCTGAGTGTTGGTTTAAAATTAATCTTAAAGCAGTGGTGATTGGCTTGAGGCCTGTTGCTTCTGTGATGTCTCTCTGCACAAAATGCTTACTTGGAAGAATCACAGTAGAATTCAAACAGTTCAGCAGCTGTATACTCTTTTCTTACGGTTGCAACTGTGGATGACCTGACCGTCGGGTTCATACACGTCACACACTGACAGTGCCGGTCATGTGTAAAGCAAGGAGTTGTCATCACTGTGACTGTGAAGCGTCTTGTCTTCTCATATGATCAGATGTGAGTAATGATTTTCCACATGTGCATTTTTTTTTTCTTCTGAAGGACAATATAGTCACTCATTAATAGCAAGTAAATAAAAAGGAGCTGACTGACTTACAAATTAGCCATGTACAAACAAATAAAAGGGTTCAACGCTTCTAAATATAATGATCAGAATTATTGATTGCTGTACTGTGTTATCTCCACTCATCAGCAATAAGCACGCACACCCTTCCTGATGTGTTCAGCCTCGTGTCGTCCATGTTTCTCCCCCCCAGCAGCTCCAGCAGCTCCCTGCTCCTCCCACCAGGTGATTCCTGTTAAAGGAACTCCTCCCAGTCAATCAGACTCAGCTGCGCCTCTGGAACACGTTTCTCACATCGTCTGTTCGGGCCAGGTTCCACAGCTTAACTTCATTTTTAACGACTTTGTCTTTTTATTTTGTGTATATTTTAAACCCTTGAGGCCTTCTCGAGGCAGACGAGTGTTGATCCAGCACCGAGCTGAGGTCCAGCACACTGAGTATTAGCAGCAGTTCGGTCCTGAGCCTCCAGCACCGCGCTGAGCTGCTCCTGCTGTTCACCAACAGCGGATTACTGCTCGGAGAGCACAGAAGGGAGAGGTAAGACTGCAATTATCAAGATTTGAGAATCTTCTGTTTCAGATTTTAATGTAATAGTTTTTCAGAAACTTGGGTGTTTCATCACTCCGATAAATAGTTGGACATTTAATTTATTTGATGTTTGTTTTTATTTGTCATTTTTACAGGAGGGGGTAGTTTACCAATCTCTATAGAATTGTAATACGTGGCTGTTTAGGATGCTGGACTACATTAACTGCCTGTGGTGTGCAGATGTTAATGCACTATGATCCTGCATGCCAGAGGAGGACAGTTCAGAGTCTAAATTGGGGATTTTGTGCATGAATGCTGCTGAAAGTAACGTGAATGTATTGTGCATTCTGTCATGGCGAGGAAAGTCCTTTTGATTTAAGGTGCATCTTCTTGTTGACCAGAGGAGACTGTGCGCAGCAAGTTTCTTCCACCTTGAATCTTTGACCTGTTGAATGATCGCACAGCACTGCTGCCATCAACAATAAACTGTCATGTCAACAGGAATATGAAGTCTGTATGGTGTCTTATCTCTATATCTATCTATCTATCTATCTATAAAATAAATAAATGGTCTTGGTGTGGCTTTCATGTGATGTTTGCAGAAGGTCGACTGAGTTCATTAGTCCTGCTTGAACCTGCTGCTCTTAAATACTGGTGTCTCAGTGAGGTGTCAGGCAAGTGATCCAGGCACTGAAGCCTTTAGAGATGCGTGTCATGTGAGGGGAAAGCTGTTGTATGAAAGTTTGCATGCCACGTTTGATAATTGATCTGAGCAGCGAGTGTTGCATCTTCATGGTTTACTTGGATCATAATAGCTGTGGTTGTTCAGTGAAGGGTGAAGAGCTGGTGAGGCCGTCAGAAAAGGCTTTCATATAATTTTCAGCTGTTTTTTGGTGTGTGTATGTAAATCCATATTAAGGCGTTTAGGGTCAGGATATTCCCTCTCGATCTAAATCCTGCTCCCTCGACCTTTGTTCCCCTGTGTTCTACATCAGCTCAGCATCAGCTTGAGTCCTAAAACTATTAATCTGCCTGTCAGGCCTGTGCAAAACAGATCAAGCTTTGCCAACAGTGGACTTTGGTTGCTGGACTGCTCATTACTGGGCTTTTTGTGCAATGTGAAATTTTCTCTGTAGCTCACATCGACTCCTATTTTGTGTTAAACTAAGATATTTGTATGCTTGAACGGCTCACCTGTAATGTTTCTGTCTCTCTCTGGCAGGTGTTTGTGCCCACTATGGAGAGTATGCTAAACAATCTCTCAAAAAATGTAAGTGATCATGCTTTCTCACACTTCCTGTTTGTCTTGTAATTGTACAGTTGCTGTTTAAAGCTGCAACATGTAAGAACTAGCCACCGTTGAAATTAGTGCTCGAAACAAATTGTGAGCAGCACATCACTAGATAAACCACCAACTTAGCCGTGCAGCTCACAGTCTGGCCTGGGAGTTTGGAGCACTGTAGGTCTTGGTGTTTACATCACTAGCTGGTTAGCTATGCTAACTTAAGTAGACATCTGTGCAGCTGAAACGTATCTTGGTTTCATTTAAAACATACGCTGGCATCTTTACAATCCCCTCTTCTCTGTTTTGAATGTTGTAGGAGTTTGTCAGCGTTTGCGTTCAGGATCCTCGGGTGGTTAAAGATGGCCTCTTGCACACACACATCGACTATGAGATCTGTTTACACGTAAGAAAAACGGCTCTGATTTTTCCTTCTGGGTCATCTTCATCTTGAGCTGTTTGCGATAAATCTATTGACTTGATTTCTCTTTGCAGACCAACAGCATGTGTTTTCGAAGAAAGACTTCCTGTGTAAGGCGGCGTTACAGTGAGTTTGTTTGGCTCCGACACTGCCTGGAACAGAACGCCCTCATCTTGTATGTTGATGCTGCAAATTCATATCATTCATTTAAATTGATTTTTTTAAAGCTTGCAATAAGTTGTCATGGTGGATTTTTCTCTGTTTCTCCAGAGATTTGCCCAAGTTGCCTCCCTGGAACCCCTTCTTCAGTTTGAGGAACACAAAGCAGCTCTTGCAGAGGATGAAGGGCATGCAGGAGTTTTTAGAACTGTGAGCTAAAGCAGTGGAAGCAATCAAGTTATAGCATTGCCACCTAGTTGCCCCCTTCTACACTCCCCTCTTCAAACCCCCAAGGCTTTAATAATGAACCTGCTGAAAGCAGGAGCACAGGTTGACTTGAAAGGAGACCTTGTTCTACGTTTAACTGTTTTTTAAATGTCTCTTCTTCTTTAGTGTTCTTCGTGAACCTTTGTTCTTATCAGACAGTCGACTCCATCTGTTCCTCCAGTCAGACCTCAGCATCACGAGGATGGAAAGGTGTGCTCTTGGTAAGACCATGTACACAGTGGCTGAAGCCATACAGCGCTCCAGCAGCGGTTTCATCAGCAGATTGGAGGACAAAGGCTGTGATTCTGACTCAGAAAGGTACGAGTTTGGACCGACCGGTTTGCATTATATAAAGGTCTGAAATGTGAACATACTCCACTACAAGTTAAAGTCCTGTGTTTAAAATGGGACTTTAGTAAGTATTAAAAATCACAAAAGTTAGAGATGCAATGTTTTCACTGAACAGTTGCGCAGTGTTGTAAAAAGTACCCAAAAGTCATACTTGAGTAAAAGTAAAGGTGACGTGTTAAAGGAAAAGTCTAAGAATATGTTAATAACTGTCTTTAAGTAACAAAAGTGCAAGTAAAAGTTAATTATACATATATTTACAAATGTTTATGCATGTTTGTTTACAAGGGGTCAACAGACTGACTTGAAATTTGTTTATTCAATTGATGATACATTTTAAAATGCACTTTTTTGGCTCTTCTGTAGGATGCAATCTACAACTAATAACTAAAGTTATAAAAGGCATGCAATGGAGTAAAAGTATAATATTTAAAGAGGAATTATAAAGTAGCAGAAAATGAAAAAAACCTCCATAGTTCCTTACACTTAGTTACATACATGCAGTCGGGGTAAAAAACTATTGTGATAAAAGTAAAAAAAAAACATTCTCCTCTGGTCATAACCAAAGTCCAATATTTGCCTCTGATGTAGTGAAGCAGAAGTTAAACAGGTTTACAACGTGCGTTAGAAATCCTTAATCGATTTAGATTATGAAAGCAGACTAATAAGAGCTTAGATTCTGCTTTGTTGTGTTTCCTCAAAGTCTGTTTACCGACAGTCATCCAGCTGTGTGATGTCACAAAACATAATTTTGGTTGTTTTATAGCACAAACACATCTGATTTCATGTCATTAAGTGAAATCATAACTTTGAGTGAATGTCCTGTGTAATTCACCACAGCTGCAAGATGCTTTAAAATGCCACAGAAAATATGTAGGAATCCTGTATAAAGTTCAATAAAATGTAAATACTCAAAGTACTTGTACAGTTCTTAAAGGTGCACAGTGTAGTTTTGGGGAAGACATTTTAATTACAAGAGAAAGACCTTCATTAACTGAGATTCTTTTTTCTTTTTAATGCCTAAACAAACTCTTTGATTTCATGACTGAATAAACAAACTGAAACAGTTTCATACTGTGTTACTTTGTTTATATTTGGCGGACCCTGCCATCTTTCTCACTTTAAACAGTGTTCCTGTGGTCCGTATTTTCCTTTGAGAATAGCAGCTTGTTTACTCACTAATTGAAAAAATAAATATTTCTGATTTTGTTTTATTACCTCATTTAATTTTGAGTTTGAATGTCCTCTTGAAAGCTACATTGTGCCCTTTTTATTAATTAAATGCACTCGGTTACATTCCACAACTGACGCTGTCTGACTTTGACCCTTCCACCTCTTTTCCTCCCACAGCTGCTCTTCATCATTGAGTTGTGGACTCAGCGTGGACACTTCATCGCGAGGGAGCCGCCTCACGTTCTTGGAGTCTTCCGACAGAGAGCCGGAGCTGTTCCCTTGTCTTTCAGACGCTCCGCTCACTGCGCCCTGACGCTCACGGCCACCTTCTCCTCCGTTACTCTGTGGAGCGTTTGCTTTTCATAGTTAATTTCCAAAGAGAGAAAAAAAAACTTTGTTTTACTTGTGAACTTGATTATTTTCTTTGACATTTTGTTGCTTTGTTAATGATTGTTTTAGTTTTCTCTCAGAGCAATGCTTTTGTCATGTGATAAAGTTTGCACTTAAAGAATGGTCATGTTTTCAAAAAATGATTTACCTGCAATTTATCATGTTGAATTCTTAAATATTTTCTAACTATATATTTTTATCTGCACTGAAGCTCTTCTGAGATTAGCGAGGGATGTGTTTTGACTTGAAAGTTTTAAGTGAAATGTTAGAGAATACTTTTATGATTTGTTAATGAATAAATTTCCCTTTTAAAAGAAACCGAGGCTTGTTTTTTCATTTATTATTTCTTAAAATGTTTTAATGTTGATTTTAGCCAGAACTTTCCTTTAATCTGACTTCATATGTCATATATTAGTGCAGCTGTTGTAAGAGCCCAGTAGAGGGAGTGTAGACATCACAGGACCTTTATCAGAGAAAAAGAAGATGTGGGCTGTCTCTACAACTGTGATGAAGTTGATTCAGACTTCATAATCCTGTTGTTTGTTATACTGATCATACATGTCATTTAAAAATGTCTTAACAAGTGTGCAGGCGAGTTGTCCTCTAATGCAACAAACTGCAGAGTTTGATCAATGTGTCCTCTGCAGTGCCCTTCAGGATGTGTTAATGCACCATATCTAACTACTAAGTGCATGTGAGTGTTATAATTTGGGCGTCTTCAGTTTGATGGTGACAAAGCGGTCCAGTTCTGGTCACATTTCATCCAGGTGTCACTTCTCTCCCCTGGTGAGACGGTCTAATTAAAGGGAGAAGGCAAATTAATTTAACTATTACAGACTTCTCTTGGGAGTCACCTGCGAGAAACAAGACGGCTTCAAACTGTGTGTGTTACAGGGACGTGTGTGTGTGTGTGGACGGACAGGAGTGCCGGACAGCGCTGTAAATTGAAAGCTGATGAAAGAAGCAAAGGCTCATTAAAGGAGACAGCAGCTGTCCCCCCTCTCCTCCCCCCTCCTCCCTCCCTTCCTCCACCAACAGCTGAAGTGACGTGGGCCGGCCCAACAGTAAACCGGGCCTGTCCCTCCTGTGTCTCTGTCCTCTTCTCTCCTTCCCCTGGATGGTGCTGTCTCCCTGTGCGCACCAGCCATAATGAAGCTGTCAGTGACTTCACACACACCAGCCACTGAGCTGTGTTCATACAACACACACACACACGAGTAAACACACACATGCGCTGGTGGGAAAAGCTGTGGATGAATGAACATTTTCTCATTTTCCTCATTCACTGTCAGTTTTCTGGGTCCCACTGGTTTGTGGTTGTGTTTGCTGTTGAGGTTGACCTTATCAACGCGCCCCATGACAGGCTCACACACACACACACACACACACACACACACACACACACACACACACGTCCACTGTTTGGTTCAGAGCAAGTCAATTTTCTGACAAAATGAAATGCAACCGCGAGCAGTGGCATCTTGTGTGCTCTGTGTGTGTCAGTACGGGACAACATCTAGCATTTGGATATTGAGTATTCACGGTACATGTCTTATTTCAGCTCAGTAATTTATAACTCAATTTCCAGTGTGCACTGAAGCGCTTCATACCTCCAAAACACCAAACAAAGCCCAAACCCAATTGTATTTCAAAGCAATTAGGGTGTCCACTGAGTTGTGAACGGGCTCCGTCGCGGTGGCTCTGGGCCCGTGTGAATTTTTTAATTGTTAATTTTCTGTCACATTAGTCAACTTCAGCGCCTCTGGACAGGTGAGCCAGCTCCTGTAACTCAACACATAAAATGACACATTCTCAGCTCTGCGATGCAGCAGATAGTGGATGGTGTTTTTATGTGTGTGTGTGTGTGCGTGTGTGTGTGTGTGTGGCGGGGGAAGGTTCGGCTGTGTGTGATGAGTTAAATGACAAGATTGTACATCATATTTACAGCTGTTTTATGGAGGGAATCTGTCTAATGCGTTTCTTTACACGAGGTGGCCGTCAATATTGGTATTACTTTATGAGGGTAGCTCATTTAGTCTTTCACCTGAAGCCCTCACAGGGAGCGGCTTCACCTCTGTGACCTCTCAGAAGCCAACAACTGCAAACCCTCCCTGTGTAACTCTCGCCCGGCTCCCTGCGAGCCTTTTCGCACCCACATTTTCTCTCCATCACTTTTCTCTCTTTATTTCCCCTCTTTTCCTCATCATCTCCCTGTAGGCTGCTCGCTTAATTAGCTGTTCTCTTTTGCTGACGCTGCAGGACCCTGGCTCACGGTGCCTCAGCTGTCTATCTGTTGAGGAAGGAGGCCCGGAGGAGGTCTCTCTTTCGCGCCGGGCGAGACGGGTATGTTGGGTCAAAGGTGACGACTCGCATTGTATTTGTGATTATTACCTCTAAAGTGCTATTGCATAGAGTGTCATTAAAAGTCAATGCATCTCCCTCTCTTTCTCCCTCCCAGACCCAGCCATTGCACGGCCTAAAACACACACACACACACACTCACTTTGCACGCACTCCACACATCGGCAGCCATTTAACAGCTAAAATACGACCCGTGCGCAGATAAATGTCACAGGGCCATCTATCTGCGAGTGTTAAAAGTCGGCTAATGGAGATGACATATTAGCGGCCCAAATGACTGCCATAAAATCTCCCCACCGTACCTTGCAGCGCCGCCCGGCCACTGTCGCTGCAGCTGATACGGCAGTGGCACTGCAAGCAATCCGTCCGCAGAGAGATGGAGAGCGGATGGAGGGTGATGTCATATCTAGATATTTTGATTCAACGATTTGGGGAATAACGACTTTAAGATATTTACCAAGGGGCCAAAGTGTAACACTGCATTACACGCACTCTACATAACACTTGTGATGTAATGCTGCTGACCTCTCACCTTTGACCTTTCATAGAGTCAGATATTATGAGTCAGGTCAGCTCCCGCCTCTGCATGTGTCAATAGCACAGCTGCCTCTACGATCAATAATCCAATCCTACTTGAGGCTCCTCCACAGGTACGTGTTCACCTCCTCTCTTCCTCCTTCATCCCTCCTATCTCTTTATTAATTACCCTTCTCCATCCACGCGTGTCTTTCTCTCTCTGAGTGAATGGAGCAGTTGTAATTGCTTCTCTCTGGAGCAGTTAGGAGCGGCACAAAGGAACCGTATAGAAACCACATTTGCATTCAAGATGAGCCGAGATGGAGAGGAGGGAGGGAGCACTGCCCTCCTGCCCTATACTGAGCAGCACCACTTACTCTCTCTCTCTCTCTCCTTCCCTCCCTCCTTCCTTCTCTCATCTATTGTCTCCCTCTCTCCATCCCTTCCCCTCTACCTTATCTGCTCCCGCCACCCCCACCTCCTCCTCCCTTTCGCAGCATGGCTCCCCTTGTATTGTCTTTCCAGAGAGTTCCAAGGTCGACGGGAGCTTGCTCATCAGAGCAGGGTATTGTACACTTAGCGGTGGTATGGACGAGCTAATTTGTGCGTGCGCGACTCGTGCATGTGTGTGTGCGTGTGTTGTGCATGTCCCGAGGCCTGCATGTGTGAGCATGCACGCCTCAAAATATGTGATTGTGTGTGTGGCTGTGTTTCTAATGGCTGGTAAAGAGGGGTGAAGGAGGGGAGGCTGTAATTAATAACTCATAAGCTCAGAATTGCAATTTTTTACAACCACCAATATCTCACCACCTCTTAGACCTGAGCCATCACTCTCACTCACTCCTGTGGAGCAGACACACACACACACACACACACACACACACACACACACACACACACACACACACACACACACACACACACACGCCAGCTCCTGAGGGCTCTTTTCCAGCTTGATAAGCATTTCTCGTTTGTTTCAGCGTTTTTTGATCAATACAGTTAAAACGCCAAACCAAGCATAATTAGGTCTGAGATGGCTCCCACTGTGACTGAATAGGTTTCACCTAGGGAGGCGCTCACCATTATCATCATCGCTCCACGCGTGTGTGTGCGCATGTGTTCATACCACACGCAGCAGGATCTAATAGAATTGACAAAGTGCACATCGGGACGTAGATTAAAGGAGAACTCTGAGCCATAGGTTGACTTTAGCAGGTGATGGAGTTGCCCATTCACCGTGCTTTCACTCACCTCCATCTTCATTCCCATGATCATTTAGACAACCTTTACAATGCATCTCTGCCAGCAGATTCATTTCAATATGTTATAGGCCACTTCAATCATTTTTTATTGGTTTATTTACTCAGAACGATACATAAATGGAGACGAGGGAGATCATAAATTGTCCACAATTACCATTATACACAGTGAAGTGACTCTCCTTTGTGCTATAATCCAGGGTGAAACCCTTTGTAAAATCCATCTTCGACAGTAAAGAAGGACGACTTCAGGCACTCACTGCACATTTACTCTCACTGCATTTACCCCTCATTAATACCAGAACAAAGCTTTGAAGAACTCCCTGTATATCAATTTTGTGAACAAAATCCATCACTTGATGGCCCCAAAATGTAAAAGCCCCTGTCTGCAGAAGCATTATCATTTTATCAGCAGGAGCTTCTAGTTTCATGGCGTACACTTTTTTTTTAAATGACTGATATTTCAGTTTGTATAAAGCTCATATCCTCCTTCATTCAGCAGGAACATCAGCAGCCGTATGTTCACACGGACAGTATTTCTTCATTCTGATTGTAGGTTTTTGGTTCATCTGTTTACATGGGATGGGATTTATAGGGTCTGGTGGTTACATGCAACAACCAATTTAATTGGAACAACGATGTGATATGTGCAAAAGTGGTGTTAGGTCATGCATATTTTATCTCTTGGCGCATGTTTGATGATGGATATCTTTGGTTTAGCACCCTCAGAATCCGCCATCTTTGGTTAATGCGTCGCTTCACGTTTACGTCAAGATGGTGTGCAGAAAGAATGCAGCTGGTCATACTATTTACACGGGACAATCTAAATTTTGATCACTTCATGAAGGGGTTTATCATGCTCTTGTTCCTGGAAACATATTTAAAATGATGCTTAATCTCTGAAAGTGCTTCCGGTATTTATCTACACTAGTATCGAGTTTGAACACTGAATTATTTATCTATTTTTCTTACGGATATGTTCAATAATAAGCCTGCAGAAGACCCGTAACTGCCTCTATTAGCTGAAAAACACCAAGACTCCACATCATGGAGTCTTACATGGTTCAGGTTTAAATTCAATGACAATAACACCGAAAAAAGACACTTAACACTTGTTTTTCTGAGAAAATATCCAGGCACCTGGCAAAAACACATCATTTTGTAACATCAAAATACTCCTGACTGAGAGTAACAGAGGGAAGAAACTCATTATAGTTTTTCAGTTCCTTCTCCATTAACACAACATTGTGCATATAAAATATTCAAAAACAAGTGCTTAGGTGGAAGAAAAGCCTGCTCAAAGAGCAAAACGCATAAAAACTACATTACCTTGCATCATTTCCAAGTTTATGACTTTAAAAAGTAATATAAACTATATAAAAAAGTGATGCATCAGTCTTTCAGAGGCTGGTTTGTAAGCGGCTCAGGAGTGAAAGAGAAAGAAGAGAGAGTGGGTCACCTGTCTGCAAGATCACTCATGGGCTGTTTTAGGCTCTAGGTTGGGCATAGAAGCTGTAGTCTGATATCTCTAACCTCAAACTAGCTTTCAATTAAATGGCTTCCATACCAGGATCTCCTGTTGAGGTGTTTGCTATGAAAGCAGAGGAGCTTTTTGACAGAGAAAACACTGAAAAATCATCCCTGATCGCCTTTTTTCTGTTATTTGATATAACTAGTGCAGTGTCCGTAGGAAATATGTATTCCTATAGAAAAGTGGGAGGTTAAGAAGCTTTTTCATGGATGGCCAAATGAGGCTGTGTTTGAAGGTGGGACATCAGGGATATTTAGGTTTGTTGTGAAATCCGATATTCCAGGGTATAATTGGCCGTTTTTGACTATTTTTGATTTCGCCATTATATTTTACCTTAAAAACTATTTACTTGGTGTCATTATTTTCAGCACAACCTCACATGTGACTGTACAGTTAATTTTTTATTTTGACATACTGTATTAACACAATGGACCTAAAATCACCAAAAAAAACATAAAATCTGTGTAGTAAAAGTTAGATTTTTTTGCTGTGAAAACCACAAATATGTTTAACAAACCATTTTTTATTACTTATAATGCAAATATAAATTTTTGTTTGCTAAATATTTGCATACATTTTAAGAATTTACAAAGTTATAACTATTTACATTTAAATGCAGACAATGCTCATTCAGCTTCTCCTCATTGTTTTGACTCATTAAACAAAAAACCTCCACTACTCACTAAACACACTACACCAAACACTACATAACACACTAACTACACACTCCAAACACGCTAAATGTCACAAATCTCTCAACTCTCAATATCGCTGTCTCTGACCATCATTGCCTGTCAATCATCCGCCTCCGTCCCTCCTACAACTTCCTGTTCCTCAACAACCAAACTTGCTGCTTGGACACTTTCGGGACAAAAGCCCGTTTTTACCGTTTCTTCCTGCACCAGACACAAAGCAAACGTGACGGCAATGTTTGCGAAAAAGCGTGGTGGACATTATTTACCCTAAGTCCGGTTTTGGACGTGCCGGTGCGTCCGGTGCGTCCGGTCCGTCGCCCCGGGAGGTGGGCCGAGTGGGTGGGCTAGCAGCTAGCAGCTAGCAGCTAGCTACACACGAACATCCACAGATTCCGATTCCACTTTGTTGTCCGCGCGTCTCCGGATCTCCTCAGACCCGAACAGACTCGGTCCGGACTCGTTTAGATGCACAGAACAGAACGGGACCGAACCGCCGGCAAAATCCCGGTCCAGCTTGCGCCGCTGCAGGTATAAATCTGCTTGTTTCTTAAGGTGTTTCGTGGGTTTGAGCTCTGCAGTGATTGGCTCTGGTGCGCACGTGACTGTGGTGGCTCCGGTGGACAATGCTCGTGGAATTTGTAAAGCATTTATGAAACAATTTATTAACGTTATCATTGCAGTCCAAACAAATCCGACGTCGCACACCCTTGAACCACGCAGCAGCCATGTTGAAACTCTCAGTCTGATCCTGATCCGCAGAGATATTTGAGGAACAGACACACACACACACACACACACACACACACACACACACACACACTCACACACACAGACAGACAGACAGAGATTCCTTGCTATTATAGAGAGATATGTTACTGAAATTGATCTACAACTGACTATTAACAGGTTTCAAACTACTACTACTACCGTTTATAATCGTAATATTATCCTTCATGTAAATGTGGATTAAGTCAAATACTGAAATACTGTTAGTATCACGGCTACCCATGCATGTTTAAATCTGCCTTCAAATTTGTAGTTGATAGTCGTACCCTCTTCTATCTCTTACTGATCTTTCGGGGGGGGAAAGGAAGAGCAGTTTGTCTCCAGGGTCACTTGAACACTTAGAGAAATGAGAGCGAGGGCAGATGACAGTGGCAGGGTCACGTCAACATAGGCTGGAGTTTTAAACGAACTGCCCCTTTAAAGGGAGAGCACGACGAGAAGACATCTCAATTCTGATCACAGCCGACAAATAGCCTAATATGCCGTGTGGGAGTGTGAGTGTGTGTGTGTGTGTGTACAGGTGTCTATTACAGAGAGAGAGTGAGAGAGAGAGAGAGACCCAAACTGCTGCTGCTGTTTGGGGGGATCATTTCAGAGGCGTATGTTGTGCATGTGCATGCCTCTATAAGCAATCTGTGTGTGTGTGTGTGTGTGTGTGTGTGTGCCGGGGAGGACGTGGGGTGGGAGGAGGATTTAGACCCATCATAAAGGAATTCTCCCCCCCAGCCCGTAGCTCATCCCGACACTTTTATGCCTTTTTATTTTCAGGCCCATTGCAGCCAAGCCCAGAGATGTGATTTATACTGCCTGGCAGCATGGGCACTGCAGCAAGAAAGACAGATGGAAGGAGGGAGGAGAGGAGAGGAGAGGGAGGGGGAGGAGGAGGAGGAGGAGAGGGGTTTGCCGAGGAAGAAAGGGGAAGGGGGGGGTGTGTGTGTGTGAGAGGGGTAATAAAAGAAGGAGAGATGAGGAGGTCAGGAGAAAAAGAAGAGGGAAGGGTTGAGAAAAAGCAGAAGGAGAGAAAGGAAACAAAAAATCTCCTCTCTTTTGTGGCGAGGAGGAGCTCTCCCCTCGTCTCCCTCTCTGCCACATCTTCACCTCTACATCTCTCTCTCTCTAATGAGTTATTGGCCCTGTCTGACTCAGGAAGAGAAGCCCCATCTCTCCACCAAACTGGCGCCCTGACAGCCTAAATCACCCTCCCTCTCCAACCCTCCGCCACCCCACCTCCATTCCTCTATTCCCCCCCCTCCTCCAGGCGACTGGGACACTCCACCTCCTTCTCCTTCTTGCCTCACGCCTGCCTGAGGTGTGTGAAATCTTCATGGCGCTCCCATTGATTGGTATTGGGAGGGGAGGGGGGAGGTTGTGAGCGTTTGATGGGCTCAGGTCTGAGGAGGAGGCCGCCGCCCACAAGGAGACAGCTCACTTACAGGGTACATGGAGAGGGTGGAGGGAGGTGGCAGGGTTGTGAAACGGGAGGCAGGTGAAGGCCAAGAAAGGAAGAAGGGGATTTTGATATCGCATGCAGGTGCAGCAAGCTTGGATATGTGTGTGTGTGTGTGTGTGTGTGACACCTGCCTGCCAGTGTGGCGTTGTGCTGTCTCTGCGCTGTAACATCTCTCTCTGTCACCCAGCCGCCTGAGAGGAGATGAGCTGCCATGCCGACTGTCATTCATCCATCACAAAAGACAGCACACACACACACACATACACACACACACACACACACACACACACACACACACACACACACACCCTCCCTGGGATACAAAGCTAAAAAGGCTTTCTTTCTGCTTTCATCCAAATTTCCACTTAGATAAAACACTTTTTTTGGGTTTCTGTCGATACATTTTTCTCCTCCTCCTCCTCCTCCTCCTCCTCCTCCTCGCTTTCTGTCTCAACTCCTGACCATAACTGTCACCAAAGTATTTTCGAGAAGGAATTGCCTCCCAAATTCAGCTCCAAATGAGAGCAGGGACTGCTGAAACGCCTCTGGTTTATTACCCCATTAATCTGCGGTTATTTCGCCCAGAGACTTCAAATTTGATATCGGGCACTCATATCTGTCTGATTCAGAGCACGCTGATGTGTAATCCCAAAAGAGAAACGCATTGGTATCTAAAAGCAGAGAGGCACGCTGGTGTAATCTGCTCCACAACTAGGGTCAGTTGTAACATTGGTTGGGGTTAATTGTAGCGATCATAAAAAGTGCTCATTTTCTAATTAAATTCTAATTACTTTTGTCATTAATTTTAATGGGGTCATTTATAATGTCTCAACAACAGAGCCGTGGATGCTGCGTGGCTCTGTGTGTTTTGAGAAAGCAAATATGGAAGTATAACTGCGTGTGTCTCCCGAGCTAACGCAGAAACAGCATGACACCAAATTAGAATCTCGGGGAGCTGGTGTTTCTCCCAAAGTGCCGCGGCAGAGCACACGGCGCTTTGTTTAATGTAAATGTAAATTGGAGACAAGCGTGGCAGCAGGGATGTGTTTGTTTACATCAGCACGGGGAGTTACAGTCTGAAATAACCGAGCTCCGGTTGCTGAGGAATGTAATATTTGTGGACTTTAAAAATGTAAGCTGATTATTTTAAATTAAACCCCTAATTTTAAAGGAAAAGACTAATGTTCTTCTATTTTTTTTTATATTGTCAACAACTCCCACGAGACCTAAACCAACAAAGGTTTCAATACTTCCCACCCAGCCATTCCTACTAAGGATGAAAGTCCTTGAAAGCTGGACCACACACACTTACTTCTTATCTAAACAAGCCTCAATTTCCTGAAACAACTGGAGTTTGTTGTAAACATTGCTTACACGGTAGTGACTATTTTAAGCTTCGGATTAATAAACATTTGTGCATAATGACAGCAGCAAGACAGTGTTTGCAGGATTCACTTAAAATTCCTCCCATGGCACAGAGGAGTCGCCGGCCTTACACTGTAAATTAAAGCAGCTAAAATAAAGTAATCATTTTGTGTTTCTGGCGGCCCCTGTGGACAAAAGCTGTAGTGTTTCCTTGGATCTTATTTGGCTCGTGCATGCGTTTGTGTTGGAAGCGAATGAAAGAAAAAATGCAACGTAATTTTTCTAATACTACTTTTTAAACAAAGCTATTTGCAGGATGTGTGTCCATGGGGTAATGCATCTATTTGTGGATACGCAAGATCATTAATAACTGCAGTGTGATAATGGTGAAAAGGTGACAGGCAGAATAACTAAAAAGAAAAAAACAATCTTGTCGCTAATTGTCTTGTTTTGAAATTCATAAAGAGGCATCAGTATGAAATATAGACAGTTTTCATAACCAGTTCAGGTTCCCTGTGGAAGGTCTTACAGATGATTCTAATGGTTGGGGCTGAAGAATAGAACATAACCAACCATATTAATCCATCAGCCAAATGAAAAGATGTGTGTAAAAGTTCTGTTGTGGCTGGTGGATCTGTTCCCAGTCCTTTCCTTTTCCTTAATTCGCCAACATTACAGCAGTTGGAAACAGATTCTCTCAGTAGCTCGTTCTCCCCGTCTGGCCTCCGTGGGAGGAGCACTTGTGATCTCAGAAAGGTCAAATCAGTCTCTTAACATTACAACGCTTTTAGGAAAAGGTTGCTCGACTGATGACGAGGCAATATTTCTGCTGCTGGTGAAGAAGATAAGGCAGTCTGTGTGGGATGAACGTATTGATTCTCTCATGATGTCACCTGCTGCTGAATGTTAAGTACCTACCTAGTAAACGCTTCCTTGGAGAGTTTGAGCAACTCCGCCATAGCCTTCCGTTGGGTTCTTATTTACAAAGGACCAGCTCCTGCATTGGGTTTTATTTAACCAAAACAGTCAGACGGCGGTGATGTTGTTTTAGTTCGGCACAATTTATGTCGGCTCTAATTGGTCGCCCGTCCCGTCTCATGGCGCGTATCTTTGAACGAACAAACACGTGCTGCGCTGTTTCTCCAAACGCTCGTCGTCGCGGGCCTAACAGCCCGTACTGGCATGATGAATTTGATAAATCCTCTTATCGCCCCGGGAGACAATTAAAGCGCATGTGACAGGGGTCCCTATCTCCGCTCTCCTCCTGTAGTGCTTCATTTAGAAGCCATTTGTCTCCGCTATGGATTTCCTATTTTTAATGGCGCGCGTATGCAGGGGTCGGGGCCGTGCTGAATAATAGATGCCTTTTCGCTCCCTCTCTTTCCCTTTCATTCCCTCTCTCGCTCATTTCCTCATCGCCGGGGCCCCATGGGAGGGTGTCGGTGTCACTCTGGAAACCAAGGTGCAGCACTCCTGGTGCTCTCCAGATTCTGGCAGGGGGCTATTCAATCTAGCCGACCAGGCTTTTGGTGAAAGCCAGCGGCAGACAGTGAGCTGATATCAACGGGCACACGTTAACCCTCGGCACCCCCTCCTCCACCGTATCCCCAGTAAAGGACGTTTATCACAGAAAGCGGGGCCGCTGCGCACTGAGGTGATATATCGTCCTGGCCGAGCGCGAATGAATAGACTAGTAATTATCCCGTTAAAAGGGTGGCCAGACAAAGAGAGAACCTCGCTATAATTTAAATTGTTTTGTTTCCCCTGCAGTCGAAGCCTGGCCCGCTGACTGACATCACGGAATGGGAAAAGTGAGCCTATTTATAGCCTGAGACGTCCAGCTAATTGTAGAATTTAATAAGGTTTCTGGAAGAGTGGATTCTGTAAAAGCCATCGGCTTGCACCTCCTCTTATATCTCCTTCACATCTTTCTTTGCCCTGCATGACTCCCATATTTCTCTCTGTATCTCCCACTTCAGCCTCACCTCCCATCTTGCCATCTTCTATCCTAGCATCTCCACTTTTTGTGTATCCTGACCTCTCCCCCGTGCCTCACCTCCCACCGAACCCCTCTATTTTTCTCCCCCTCCCTCATCCTGTTATCTCCTATCACACAAAATCTACCTTAGACTAATACTCCTCTCAGTTTGCTTGCGTGACTCTGATTGTGTGATTCTCGGGATGTCACGGTGGCTTAAGGTGTGCATGGATGTTTGTGTGTGTGTGTGTGTGTGTGTCTGTGTGTGTGTCTATGATTACAAGTGAAGATGCGTCCGATGGGTGCATGTGTGTGTGTGTGTGTGTGTGTGTGTGTGTGCATGTGGTCTCGTCTGGTGCGAGTGAGACAGGGGTAATTGAGCTCAGAGGGTTTTCTGTCTTTGGTGGCAGAGGGGAAATTGGAATCTTCAGAATCCATTAGAGAGACCCTCTCACAGAGTGTGTGTGTGTGTTTGTTGTGTTGTGTTTGTTTCGTGTGTGTATGTTTGTATGGTGGCAGAGAGAGAGAGAGAGAGAGAGAGAGAGAAGAGAGCGGCATGATGGGTAAAGGAGTCATAACGAGCACCGCAGCTAATGGACAGTATAAATATAAGCATACAGTCAAAATTAACTGAAGGCTGCGCTGGTGTCTTCAGTGTGTATGTGTGTGTGGAGACCCTGGAGTGTGTGTGCGCGCCGGCTATCTGACACTAACTGACTGAGTGCCTTCGTAGACTGCGGGGGAAATGGGGAGAAAGAAGAGAGGGAAGGTGAACGGAGAGAGAGAGAGAGAGGGAACAGCAGGTAGCCAGCAGCAGATGGTCTCAGGCTTCCTCCCTGCAGAGCTATCACTCTCCTCTCTCCTCTCTCTTTCCCTCTCTGCTCTCCTGCCTCATGTTCTTTCCTGCATCACACGTCGTATAATGTATCACCTCACCTCGGCGTCCTTGGTCATGTACGGTGTTTGCGTTGTTTGCCGTCTTACGCGCGACTAAAGCGCCTTCTGTTGGCGAGGTTTGGTTAACTTAATTCTTGTCATAGATCTGGTTATTTGTTTTATTGGAGCAAGATGTTAAACGATAAGTTGAAGTTCCATCAAAATAACAGCTCAGACAATGAATGTATGAGCAAGTGTCGTCTGTTTAGGCCAATCCTGATATATCTCGTTCCCCTGTTCTGTAGACCTTAGTCAGACCTTAGAGTTATTTGTTTAACAGTCTAAAGTGCACCATTTTTATTCTGCAACATAAAGAGAAAAATAATCCTCTGCATGTTGGTAGTTTTCAAAACCAATCACAGCAGTTTTGGGCGGTGCAGAACCCAGGACGCAGCAGCAGCGCCGCTGCCGAATTTGGAGGAAGATTTGCACGTGGAAGGCCGAGCTCTCTGACAGTAAAATGGCTGCAAAAGAAAAGATGAGAGCTGCTACAGTAGCTTGTTAACGTGACCTGATAACAGTAACTTGCCTTTTCCAGCATGTAGGTTGTTAGTTAGGAAGTTGTTGCTGTTTTTTTCTTTAGAGAAGTTGTTGCTGTTTTTTTCTTTAGAGAAGTTGTTGCTGTTTTTTTCTTTAGAGAAGTTGTTGCTGTTTTTTTCTTTCTCCACATCAGACGACATGTGATACACTCCCAGTTCTGGACATCTAGCTCTCGCTCTTAAGTGGTTTGACTGTACTTACAGTCAGTCACTTTGGACAAAAGCATTTGCCATGTTAATGTGATAATAATGTGACCACACAAGCCGTAACACCCGCCCATATGTTGACATTCTGACCTATCAGCAGTCCCGACTACATTATTACACGAGCACTCAGCACTCATGGGCTTTTTATTTACAGTCCGTACGGCTGTGATGTCACCGTGCTGAAGAAACCGTCCGTAAACAGACAGATTTAAACACCTGGCAAACCAAAAGAAACCCAAAACATAGATGTTGTCACTCATCTCGGGTTATCGTGCATAAAGTTCTGGTTTTATATCCCCGGGTTCTGAGAGCATGAAAACCAATGAAGTTGCTTCCAAACCAAGGAGGTTTGCTGCTCAGTTACCACATAACCCGAGGAAAGTCATCGGGACATTTTGGGTCGGAGACTATTTTGGAGGCTCTGTCAGAATACCATCAATCATCTCAAGCCCAGACATTAAAATGCAGACGTTATAGTTGTTTCCTTGTTTAAGTAAAACAAAGTCTATTACATCTCTTTTTCTCCTCAGCTTAATCTAACATAAATCAAAGCATTGTGATGGTAATAATCCAAATAAATTAAAGTCCAATCGTTTCTTACAGGATTTTATGGGAGTAAAAACTTGAAATGTTTCTTTCTCGTCAACTGAAGTGATAAGTGGGGTTTTGTTTGAGACCAATGTGTATGTTGAGGGAAACAAGCTCCGATCAATACAGTCGCACTGTTAGCACTTTAGTCACAGCTTCTTTAACATCCACCGTGTGTGTGTGTTGTTGTGTGTGTGTGTGTTTTACTTTTAGCCGTTCCCCCGTGTGTATAAAGTCCTGTTTATGTCTCTAAGTGTGCTTAAATTGATATGAAACTGCATCCATGCGACGCCATAGAGGCGTATGCATATGTATGTGCCTCCGTGTGTGTGTGTGTGTGTGTGTATACCTGTGTTTGTGTGTGTGTATGTGTGTGTGTGCATGTGTGTGTGTAATGATTAGCCTTCTCTTAATGGGAAAATAACGTCAGAGCCACTGGGACGTTTAATCCATCTGAGCTGATTCTGTTTCCATCACAGCTATTGATCAACTCCTGTGACAAATCAACACAGGGGCTACTGGTGTGTGTGTGTGTGTGTGTGTGTGTGTGTGTGTGTGTGTGTGTGTGTGTGTGTGGTGAGGGGAGCACCTTACGCAGCATTTTACTATGTCACAGACAGAACTCGTGATGCCACAGTAGACTCCAATAAGGTGCTTTTCCTTTCTCTTTCCTCTCTTTCTGTCTTTCTCTCCTTCAGTCCTTCATTTATTTTTTTTCCATCTTCTTCTCCTCTTGTTCTGACTGTGTTTCCCTGCTCACACTCATCTTCCCTCCATCGCTGCCCTCCCTCCCTCCCTCCCCCTCCGCTCTCTCTCTCCAGTCGTTAAGTGGTATTGGCTTTAAAGGGGCAGCAAATCAGTTGCTGATTAATACTGAATTTTTGGGGCCATTTGTCTGCACCGCTGCCCCTGTCTGTGACACTCTCCCCCCTCTTTTTCCTCCCTCCCTCTCCTCCTCCTCTCTCTCTACCACTCCTCTCGTTCTCCTTCCCTCGGCGGTGATGAATGACCGGCCGATTGCCGAGGGATTAGAGTCGTCACGGTTACCTGTGCCTTGACAAAGTGGTCCTGATTGGTGACCAAGGCACTTCAGGGGGGGTCACATCTCAGAATGGACTAATGTGTGTTTATGTGTGCGTGTGTTTGTGTGTGTACGGCCAGTTTCAGCCAAAGTTGTGTGTGGTCTGTGTGTGTACAGGCAGGGTTAGTGTACACAGTTTATCATGTTTGTTGCTGTGATTAGGGGCAGGGCACTGCTGTGTGTGTGTGTGTGTGTGTGTGTGTGAATGGGACAGGGGTGAGCTGCTACCCTCCAGAACGCTGATTATGTGCGACAGAGATTGGCGAGGTCCCGCCAGCGATGTGACCACACTGACACCCGAGAACCTGTTAAACGGGTGCTAGTGGACACTGATGAATCGGCACTCGGAGGAATCGAACACAAGCCTAATCAGCGCATGGATCCCCCTGCAGCAACATTTTTCAGTTTTGTCTCGCCTTATCAGGTGCAGACCGTCAGACGAGTCAGATCCCATCGGCACGGCCCCTCTGTCACTTACAGCCGTTACATTAGGTGCATTACAGATTATCAAGCAGGGGCTGTGATTGCTGCAGGGGCCCGGTGTGTTCACAGGTAGGTGTGCATTTGTGTACACAACATGAGATGTCTATAGCTGTGTTTGCATCTCATTGTCAGGGAAATAGAAAATAAACGTTTGAAATGTTGCAAGACAAAAAAAGGAAATGGACGTTTCCATCTTCTGGTTCGGAGCAACATAAAGCATAGTTTTGTGAGAAGTTGGGACTACAGCACGCCTGTAATAAACAGTAATAGACGAGTAAAAGAAGTGGAGTGTGCAAACAGATACTAAACTGGTGGTTTGCCACCTGCGATAAAACTTCAAGTGGAAAAAGAAGAAACAAAATCAGTTTTGTGGCCATCACTGTGAACAAATGGAAAGCGATCTTAAGAAATTGTTAAAAAGTCAATGTGAGCTAAATGTTTGCTCTGTCAGCACAGATGTTGTTCCCATCACCCACTAAGTGCATTTTCTTTTTTTTAAACTTTCTTTTTCCTCAAGCAAGTCTCACATACTTCCAACTCTGGATAAAAATGATGGAAACAAAGCTGATGATCACCTTCAAAACAACAGCTTCTGACACGTTGATACGTGGAAATTCAGGTAATCACTTGGGGGAGGAGACGGTTTGTCCAAAAGACCTTGACCTGGATTCTGACTTTTAACATCAAGAGCATATGATGCAAACCACATCTCAGAGAGCCTCCAGGAAGCACCGGGAAATGACATATATGCTGCCACAAAGGGTCACTGAACAGTTGGATGAGCATGAATGATTTAAATCATATGCTATGACCTTCACCGCCGTCAGATCTGAACACCTTTGGGAGATTTAGGACTGATGCTTTAAATTGCTCTTCAAGACAATAAAATCACAGAATGAGGGAATATGTTTTAGAGGAATGCAGTTAATGGATCTCACATAATTTCAGAGATTTGTGGAAATAAAGGGCTGTCAACACCGAACACGTAACGCGTGGAGGCTGTTAGCAGGGTGGCAGCCTCAACACTATGCGACCACTAAAATCAATGAAACCGATTACATTGGTCATAAGAGTGAGATCCACAAGCATATAAATAAAGAAGTCTTCTGTTTATATTTTACCTGAGATGTGCTCGGCCCTTCTAAAAGGAAATGGGTCCAACATTTTATTAAATCTAACTGCCTGTATACGGGAAATAACTCTTGCTGGCCTCTGCTTTATGGTCTGGATCATCCTGTTGCCATTTATCTAACAGCTGGTGGTTGCTTAGTTACTTTATCTGGCGATATTACACAAACTATGTGAAAAGGTGAAGTTTCACAGCGCTGTGCTGGGTCCAAAACATGAAAACATAATCCCCCCTATATCATCTTGTGGGTTATGATGCACTCAACTCTACGGTGTACGTGCGCTGCAGGTGAGGTAAAGATATGATTTGTAACATTTGCGCATTAAAATGTCTTAAGCAACCTTTATTTAAACCCAGCACAATCTATAGACTAATTTTAATCTATGTAATGGTGCTACATAAGAGGCTAAAGGTGACAGATCGTGCAACCTTAAAGGTGGAACTGTAATTCTGATGAGACGTACGTACGAAAAGACAAAAGACATCAGGGCGTTCCTCTGGTGGGCTTCTCTGAGAAGCCATCAGAGAGGGGGATCCTGGGAGGAGGAGGAGGAGCAGAAGATCCCTCCTGTCCCTCCAGGCTACAGACGAATGAAGGATGGAGAGACGGAGGGATGCGTAGTTTGGTTTGAAGAAGATTATGTCAGGGCAGTGGAGGCTGTGGAAGAGCCTTGACTAATTATAGTCATCTATTACAGACACAATTAAAACCTGGCTAATTTACTGCAGCTCGACGCTCGCACAACCAGCTGATTTATACCACAGCTCAATGACACCCAGAGGACATACTCACACACACACACACACACACACACATGCAGACTTACATAAACGAGAAGGAAAAACACACACTGTTTCTTTATTTTATCTATATTGTGCTGCATTGATCTGGACTGTACGGGCACCACAAGTCATCTTGACTGACTTCCTTTGAGAAATAGAAGGGTGCTATCATACCTTATAACCTAGCCTATATTGTGCCATCCACGTTCATATAACCCTTTTAGAGTCAAAGTAAAGGCCTGAACTGTTCCATGACAGACAGAAGACAGAAGAAAATGCAAGCGATGTAAAGGTGCCGGTGCAGAGCAAATAAAACTAATCTTTATTTTGACTGATTTAGTGTGAGCGCGGCCAGCATCACACCAGAAAGCGTCAACAACCAAATACTTTGAGAAGCATGATGATGATATTTTTATTTCTACATATACCCCCTCTTGCTTCGACCAGGGGTCTAGGTGCGACTAATGGTGAGATTAACGGTGGTAGCACCCAAAACTGGACCTGCAACGGGCTGTTAATGTGCTTCTTCTGTTATGACACGACTAAATGTTTCCCCTGAGGAGGTTTCCAGAGACACACATGAAGACAAGAACATGTTTGAGAGCACTTAAAGGTCCAGTGAGCAATTATTTTCTTTTACCCCGTCCCTCTTCATTTTTCAGATTTCTCTGTGCTACCTGTTATTCCTCAAACTCTTCCTCCCATCGTCGCGTCACCCTGACCAGTGTGTTTGTACAGTGAATCAAGTGTCTAGGACTTCATCTGTTGGCTCCAACAGTGTGACCTGTGTGTGTGTGGCTGTCACTTTGTGTCAACCACACACACACACACACACACACACACACACACACACACACACACACAGAAAGAGAGAGAGAACTAGGGATGTGGGGAGAGAAAAGAAAGGGTGGAAGAGAGAGCAATATGTCAAGCAATTTTCTTGCTCCTCCAATAGGCTTCAAGGGTGTTGGGTTGCTGCCGGCAACCAGGACTCCGCATCCTGCCGGGAATAGGTTACGTCTGATCTAACAGTTAGCTCCTCCTCCTCAGATGTTATCAATCAAGGCAAAATCACTGACTGAGCCCCCTCAGCCCATCAGGGAGGCTCTGCCCAATAGAAACATTCTCTCCCCCCTAGAGAGCTCTCTGTCGGAGAGAGGGAGGAGTCTAAGAGAAGAAAGAGAGAGAGAGGGAGAGGAAACAAGAGAAGAGAGAGGGACGAGAATCCTCCTCTCTCCTCCCCCCTCTCTCTCTCTTTCTCTCCTCCTCTCTCTCTTTCTCTCCCTCTCTCTCTCTTTCTCTCCCCCTCTCTCTCTTTCTCTCTCTCTCTTCCTCCCCTCTCAGACAGCAGCCCTCAGGTGATGCGGCGCTTTAAGGGTTAAGTCGGCAGCATGCAGGATCTCTGCAGAGGTGACAGATGCTTCCTATCCCACCCAGCACCACAGGGGAACCGGAGACACTCGGCATACCAATGAGCCACCGTCTGACACACACACACTCGCACACACACACACACACACACACACGGGCATAAATATGCATATGCGAGCACACAGAGATCACAAATGTACCCAAACGCACACACCCCACTACATGCATATGCTCAGATGCATACACTATGTGCCTGCTGGGGTATATAAAAGATGTCATATTTATGATAATCATCTGCATGCACCTCATTTTAACATCTCCCTGCTTTGTACGACCGGCGCTAAAACAAATAGATGTGCATGGCTTCCCTTCCAGCGGGAGTCAGGCAGATGTGATCCTTTGTCTCGACACATGACCTCCTGCAGAGGGCCACTGCACACAGCCATACAGTAGCAAGCACACACACACACACACGCACACATAAATGCACACATGCATGCAGATAAATTCAAACATATGGCACAAACAGTATGTGCACACACAAGCAGACGCACACGCGCGCTATAAAAGTGACAGCTGTCGTTATGATGGAGCACTCGGAGAAGGGGAAGTGAAGGCTTAGCCACCGCTCAACATGGTGTCGAGAAGACCTGCTATTCATTTTCAGCTTAATATGTTCCAGCCCATTGGAAAAACATTGCAGCATATAATGTAAGCAATTTCATATGCGCACACCACCTCTCACAGCTCTCTCTCTGAGGCGCCCGGCGAAATGAAGAGACCAGATTTAGTCGATGGTTGACTGACTTCAAAAATAACACACAGCCTTGGGAGTGTGTGTGTGTGTGTGTGTGTGCGTAAAAAACATTTTGAGTTCATACGGTAATTTTTGCATGTGTGTGTATTTGAATGTGTGTGAGAGTGTGTTAATTAAACTGGTGCCATCCATGTCTCGGTTACGCATCTGTGCACATCTACTCTCCATCGCAGCATCGCCTGATTGTGGTGTTTATCCAGCAAAGCAGCGACGATGATCAGCAGCGTGACACTGGATGGATGTCTCAACCATCACAGATGCAAACATGATATAAACATACACACACATACGCGCGCGCGCGCACACATGTCCAGCGATGCCATTTGACGCACCAAAGCAGTCGTTCCCTCTCGGACAACAAAACATTGGCTCACACATGCACACACTGCCATATGATGACAAAAATGCTCATAGACACACACACACACACACACTCGCAGTGAGCCCCAGACGGTCCCCTAGCATCTTTATATGGGTAAATAAATGGCGTGCTTGGCAGTGGGTAAATGCATGTGCGCTCAGCCTGCGGGCCCAGATGGCAGCCCAGTCGTTTGCTTTACCTTGTTTTGTTTAATTACTACAATCAACTCTCTATTTCTTCAATTAATCACCACCAACCTGTTCCATTAGTCTCTCTCTCTCTCTCCCTCTCTCTCGTGCGCGCATCCTCGTGCACACAACAAATACAGAAAACACCGCAAACGCACAACGACATGTTAATATTAACACAAACCACTAGGAGGGCGTTAATGTAAATGCCACATGCAGCTGTGGCCCCTGTCACGTTATTAGCATTTTAAACGATTCAACTTTACATGAACTTCATGATAGGAAACATGCAGCCGGCTGTGGTGCTCAGTGATGGGATGGAGAGATGGAGTGGAGGGAGTAGGAGGAGGAGGAGGAGGAGTGGAGCATCCAGGCAGCGTGGAGGTGGCTGACAGCAGCCGGGCACACGAGAATAACGGGGCGGAAAGCACTTCATTACGTCCTTTTATTCCGTTATAATCACCGCGCGGCCATCACTCCTCGGCGACACCGGGGCCCAGGCACTGACACGAGGATTGATGCACCGGAAACACGGCGCTCCTGCAACACAATAAACAACACCATTAACCAACGTGGCCCCGTCGACGCCGTAAACAGTTCATATTAATTACAGTCCGGCCGACGCGCGCGCGCGGCTCCACGTCGCATTTAACCCGCCCTAATATGACGACAGAAGATTGTCAATTACACTTTTTATATGTAGATGGCGGCGGATGCAGGCTGAGCAGCTTGTAATAGAATTAGGTGGGATCCATTAAAAAAAAACACACAAAGCGAGGCAGAGATGAAGAGATACACTTGCAGGTTCAACTCATTCCATCCTCAGCCAACGAGCTGCGTTTAAACACTTTATACTCACTTTGGAAATTGGTTCTGCTCGAGCGCTTTGGTGAGAGTCTTATAAAGGCCCTGTGTGTGTGTGTGTGTGTGTGTGTGTGTTGATGATGATGAACTCACTGATGCAACCCTAATAAAACTCACCTAATCACAGTTTTATCCCGGCTATCAAAGCATTACAGTTTTACTTTAGTGTGCAAACTTTCTAAATGTGATCTGTGTGTTCAGGTTCAGGAAACCAAAGTGTGGCATCAAGGCACAGTTAATGTGAAGTCTGGGACTTGGACCTGAACGCACCAGCAGCACCCGGTCCGTCAGGGGGGCCAGTGGAGCAGCCACTGTTTGTCCTCTGCTGCCATCTACAGGCCAAAGTGTTGCAGTCTTCATCCCTGGAGGTGCTCAACATATCCATTTAATCTTTTCTTTGACCTCGTTGTGTTATTGACATGAACGCTGAGCAGTCATCGTGCCTCCCTCTTCTATGTGACTTATTTCTAATCATCATCCCAGATTCATTTATCAGTTTATTTGACAGGGACAACACGTGTAGACATTGTTATCTCCAGTTAATATGCAACTGATGCAATGCATATAGGACTTAGCTGTTTGTAGTTATGCTTTTGGGAATAAAACACATGATTTAACACTCTAAAAGAAACATTTACAGTAAAAATAGATGCAAGATAGACGAGCGTCCACTGCAGACGGTTAATGTATGCCTCTATGTCTTCTTAAGGTATACTATTAGCATTTTATGAAGCCAAATTTATTTTAGATTTAATCATTTTCATGTTTTATTTATAGACACAATTAAGACACAAGTGAAAGCACAGGTTTATTTATTAAAACTCAGGGAAGGACCTGGTGTTGTGCATGCCGGCTCACTGTCAGGCTGCAAGACATACTTGCTGGAATAGAACGGAGCGATTGTAAATTTTATTAGTAACACTTGTGATCTTCCTACTCTGAAAAAAAAAATGTATTTCTGCTGTGAAGAAGGCCTCTTGCAAAACACCCTCTCTCAGTGCTAGTAATTAAATAATAATAGTAAGAAGAAGAAGAAGAAGAAGAAGAAGAAGAAGAGCAATAAAAAGATAGCAGTGCCATCCTCACAGTAATATCTACCATAATCTCTGTAGCTTGTTGCTTGTCAACCTAAGCGGCAGAACATTTTTTAGTTAAGTACGGATATGTTCCAACTTTACATTTCATTAGGTTCAGTTTTCAATTTCACAATCAGGATCAGCTTATTGTCTGAGTATGAGTACACAAATCTAAAAGAAAAATAGATAATTGAAAAATGACTAATGTATTCAAGATATTGTAATTGTAAGGAGGAACGGAAACACAAAAAGCACTTTGAGAGCAAAGTACCAAGGCAGCCATCCATTGCATGTTTTTTTTTGTTGTGACTACATTGTGCCTATGTCCTGGTTGGGTTTATGCACAAAACCCACTTGCTTAGGGTCAGAAAGAGATCATGTTTGGACCTAAAGTACCGATTCAAACAATGTGAAATTGTCCCCAGGTCTCCTAAAGATATCCAGGTTCCACTCTTGCAAATGTTAAGAATGCAGTCTCAAACTGCAGCCACTGTTTGGAAAGCTTTCTGGTCCAATACCAACATGAGTCAGTTCATAAATTACAAGTGAAAGTGATATGACACATGTTGTGGAAATGTGAACACGTCAGTGGTCTGCAGAGCTGCAAACATTATATTCTGGAGACTGAGCTGGAACCTGATCTCATTTATATGTTGCACTTTTGGTTAATTTCTTTGGTTGAGAGGATGAAAATAAATACATAGATCTATGCATGTGACCTGCACATCAGAGGTTGTGAGGTGTAAATTTGAAATTATAGAGACTTCAGTTTTTCTAAATTTGCCCCTCAAAATTGAGAGATTCCTCCAATGTGCTGATGTTAATCAAACTGCAGTTATGAAGGATCAGAAACAGCAAAGTTTACTCTGCGTGTAAACTGAGTTTAGGACAGTTTCTCAATCCGACAGTGACAGGAAGCAGCCTCTGTAAACAGGGATCATCAGCATGCATCTGTCCCAGCGTCATTCTGTGTTGAAAATACTTTAAACTGAAGAGTTTCTGCTGTTCACAAAAACATCATACAAGCTAAAAAGTTAAATCAAAGTCAGACGTTTAGCCTGCTGATTTACAAGCCTGCCTCCCCGCTGAGCTCTGCGCAAAGGCATTTTCTCTGCGCACATTGACTTTGGAAGCAGCAACAGTCAAAGAAGAATCAGTCAAAGGATTGACCTATCAAACCTTTGTATTATTCAAACCATAAAGAGTTTCAAATCAATTAAAAATGGAATGCAAAAGATAACACAGGGTCATTAAAGAGCATTAAATCTGCAGCTTATATTTACTCTGCAGCCCTCCCTTCTTCCATGACCTTCATTATCGCACAGTGATATCAGGACGAAACAATGCAGTGATTTTATATCCTGTAATCTTCAAAGTGATTGTGTCTGTTCTCAGATGGGTCGAATAACAGGGAGGACGCTTTTGTTTGCTTGTGTTATAAACAAACTGTAAAACGATCCAGTGCAAAGATGCATCTCGGGCCATCTGGGAATCAACGTCCCATCACGCGATTAACAGGATCTGTAAATATTGTGATTGTGGATCTGGTGAGAAAAAGCTCATGTCAAACATTTTTGTGAGCAGAACGCGACGGAGAAGACAGCTGACGTAACGAGCTGATGGTCATTCCCACGGAAAAAAACCTTCTCAGTTCCATCTTTGATTGACCGATCACGTCAAGGAGAGCGCAACACATCACAGTGTTCACCTCGGCCCAGCGTAAAGTGGCCTTGGCCTACATGTGCAACCTCCAGTGAGAGGCAGTAACCCCCACCCCCTCACACACACACACACACACACACACACACACACACCACACACACACACACACACACACACACACACACACACTGCCTTTAGCCCTGTTAAACTCAGGATATGAGTCCTGAGTGAGAGCAATAAACCCAGGCCAATAAAACGTCCCTCCGGTTCTGTTTCTCCTGCAGCTCCTTCTGTTCTGTATAGGCTGCATGTATGTGTGTCTGTTGTAATGCATATCTATCTATCTATCTATCTATCTATCTATCTATCTATCTATCTATCTATCTATCTATCTATCGAGGGAGATTTGGACTAACACCTGTTCTGTATCTATGACCATTACAAGCCTCTTATAGGCTTCAATATAGCATTTTTAAAGTACCTGTACTCTGAATTTACTGAGGTAATCTCATTCTTCGCATATTAGACTAAATAATACAACAGACGAACTTTCAGTGGTCGGATGTAAAATCTGATCCACGGCTCAATTATTATATTCTCATTCGAAGCAACGTACAGTGAGTCAGCAGGTACAGGCTTAATGTTCTGCCCAGTCCACCAGGAGACAAGGTGGCTTCTGGGATCAAACCATATATTGTTTAATTTTATTTCTTTTGTATATCTATTTTAGTTTCAGTTGTAGTCCTTTGGCAAATGCCTCAAATCCTATAAAGTGATAAAATCTACAGAGCGAAGACAACGAGGCGGCATAAAGGCAGCAACAGCAACAAAACAAGAATCCACACGATGCAGCACAAGACGTGCACATCAGCAGGCAGCAGGTGGACATCAGCACGACAACACAGCAGCAGGAAACAGCTTCTCCACACATGTGGCCACGCAGGCAACACACACATATATATATATTCATTCTCATCATATTGATAAAATGTTAAAAGATGCATTTACAGGTTAGTAAATAAGGAATATACAAGTAATGACAACAAAAAGGTTTAAGACACAACTACAAAAGAACAGCTTGATAAGATAATCTGTTCACTACACAACACCTGTTACTGCACATGGTATGGATATCATAGCTATGTTATTGCTCTATGATATCATGCTGATAATGAGATTTAGACTACAGAATTTAGTATGGATCCTTACAAACCCACTACTGAGTTTGTGAAGGGCTCAGCACTCACTTCTGCGGGTGTCGTTGCGTGTTTCCGCCGGTAGATGGCAGACTTGAATGAATAATGCTTGCAGGAGCAGAGGAGCGCGCCTGGAGCTCCGGGGAGCGCGCAGCCTGCCTGCCCGCCTGCCTGCCTGCCTTCCTTCCCCTCAGCTCGGATATTCCGCCTCCGTGCGTCGTCTCGCCACCGTGCCGTGGCCGGGTGAAGAGTTCATGGAGCGGGCTCGTCGGCGGATGATGCGGGGCTCATGTCAGAGTCTAATCTGATTTTGCAGCGCGGTGAGAGCGACATGTTATATTACTGGAATCAGTGAGGGGACCCAAAGAAAGCATGCCAATAAACAAAAGTAACGGGCAGCCTCTCATTTATAACTATTAGGGACACTTAACCTTATGGTCAGGTTATGGTTAGAGATAAATCCAGCAGCCATTTACTGCAGCGGTTTATTGAGAGGCTACACACTGAATCACCGGCATTAGATTTAAAAAAATAACAGATTTTTTATTGAGCCTATTTGCATCTTTTACTGTCCACTGCAACTTATGATGAAATAGACGTACTCAGCTCTCATGGCCACACACACACACACACACACACACACACACACACACACACACACACACAGTCAGATGCACTGAGTTATTCTGC
Organism: Sparus aurata; assembly: GCF_900880675.1. Lineage (NCBI taxonomy): Eukaryota > Metazoa > Chordata > Actinopteri > Spariformes > Sparidae > Sparus > Sparus aurata. The sequence continues at coordinate 21,202,980 of NC_044189.1, forward strand.
TGTTATAATAACCTATGTTGATCAGAGTGTCCTTAAAAACTCACCCACAGTGCACCTGTTCCTTGTTCCTGTCTGCTTCACACACACACACACACACACACACACACACACACACACACACACACACACACACACACACACATCAAGCCACAAATTGTCCCACAGTGTCAAAGCCAAACAGGGTTTGCTGTGTCCTTCAGTGTAAAGATGCACTTGAATGATAATGGCCAGCAGGGAGCACTCTGTGTAATCATAACGACCTATCTCCTGTGAGTTATATCAGGATTTGTCCACATGAATCATGTTTCGGCATCATATACATACATTTAGGATGATAAAGTCCACTTTTTTGTTGTCGCATCAGAGGTGTTTTGAGTCATGCGTTGTTGTGCAGCGAGCAGGAAGCAGTAGCCATTGTGTTTGTTACTATTGAAAAGACCAAATTTTGATTGTCAGATAGATATCTCTGGTTTTGATAGAATAAGTTTTGGCAGAGAGCGGCAAAGCATTCCTCAACAAAACCACGGGATTAGAGCGAAAGGGGACATTTTGAAAAATGAGCGTCATATGTCATCAGAAAAGCTCCCGTTGAACTCTCCCACAGAGTCGAAGGAAAATATTTGCATTCTTTTTAAAAATAAAAAGTGGGGTAGGGTCCAAAAGACTGCAGTGTCAAAGAGCTGGGAATCAAAGAAATAACATGAGATATTAATCAATTCAAATATTCATCTTCCTTCAACCATTTACATTTTTATTATAGATTCTCCACAACTTTACACGCACACAGCAGACAGACATTATGACACGACAAAGACATAGTTATTGCACACACAGCACACACACTCAACATGAGACTGAACACTTTTTTTTAGTGAAACAAGAAAACAAAACATTACATCACTGATGATATTACAGTCCAACGGTGACCTCGATATATTACAAAAAGAGAAAGAAGTTGTGACCTGATTGTATCTCGTCCCCTTTCCTATCGCGACATGACAGAGATGAAGCTGCTTCGTCCATGCTGACAACATTTAGAAAGTCCTGCGACCAAATACTTTGTCTTTAACAATGCAGAAGAAAAACTAGAATAGTTAAGTAGAGTGCGTACCTCCGCCAAGACGCCAACAGCGCCCTGTAATTCAATGAAGAAAAAAACATTATTTAAATAATCATCCAATTGTACTCAGCCATCCTGATACGTCTGATTTTTTCCATCATGCTCCATGAATTATTCCCTGAAGATTAACGAAAATGTCTCTCTATCTGGCACTTTTATAGAAAGTAAGAAGATTCCTCGATCCGGCCCTTCATCCCGTCACAGCCGGGGTTGCTGAGAGGTCAGTCTTAAAAATGACTTCGTAGTAAATGGTGTGAGACATTCATGTTTTTGGTATTAATTTGAACTACTAGTATATCTAATAGTTAACATAAATGTACAACAATTTGAAAGTGTTTTACATCACAGCAGACAGCAAACATGAACACCAGCGTACTGCAGGTCAAAGCTGCAACTGCAACTGTAGACAACAACAGCAAGGAGAGAGAAATATCTCCAGACTTCTTTATTGTTTGGACCTATTTATAAATTCTGCAAATGTTACACATGACGTTATTTCTTTCCTTGTGTAAAGACCGTTGTTTCCCATATTATACATATATATAATTAATCGAGAAGAGCATGTGGCTTTTAACAGAGACTCCTGTCAGCAGTGTAGCTCACACACTTGGCTGATTAACCAGATTGTCAAGTAACATAAAGGCTTCACAACCAAAGAAAGTTTTTAAATTATTTGGACAGTCAATTAACAGTTTATGATGCCCTGTTATACGAGGTGCTGAAGCCCCCTCAGCGCTCCTGCTCCCCGTGTCCATGCTTTTATCTGGATCCGCACCGAAAGTTAACGGGGTCTTTTCTGGGCTGAGACCCATCGTCTGTCCTCCGTCCAGGTTTCATGGAAATCTGTTCAGTATTTTTTGTGTATTCCAGCTCACAAACCAACCAATCAATGGACACAGGCGATAACACAACCTCCCTGTTGCTGGTCCAAACCCTTTATGACTCTAGAGGAAAAAATCACGGCTTCTTTCCCTTTAAATCCTTGATTTACCTTTTCGCTGTCAGTTTGGATGCATCACCTCCACGTGTAAATCCGAAACTAATAGGGACAAAAAATGTTTCACATTTATTTTGAAATCATCAAAAGTCTCTCTTATGAAATTCTTTTGCAGCAGCTTACTTTGTATTGACGGCGAGGTGTTTCCAAGAGAGGAAAGCAGAGGACCCTCATGCTCAGTGTGAGTATCTGCTGTTCCTAATATCCACCAGTAGTTGGCAGCAGAGGACTAAATCTGTGGCTCACGGCCTCACACCTCCTCTGCTGCTCACATCGCCTGCATCTTCCTCTCCTCTGGCAGCTTTCATGTGCAGCTGAGTTGAATATATTTTTTTTATGCAAATAATTTATTCGAGAAGATGTGTAACATATTACTCTGATTAATTTAATGTTGCTGAGCGATGTTACCGCTATGATGTGGAGTGTAGTGATAGCAGAAAAAAGATGGCTAAAAGATAATGCATTTTCTCTAACTAACAACAAATTGCTTTAGTAGAAGCCTCTATCCTTTTTCCCCTGGAGTGATTAGTCAAATGCTCTCTCTCACACACACACACACACACACACAGACACACACAAAGCAAGAGAAGAAGAGAGACACTAAAGGCTGTGCTGCATGTGTCACCAGTCTGACCCAGACTGCACTTCCTGCTCACCAGACAACTATCGTCCTGTAATGACACACACACACATACACACATACATACACACACACACACACACACACACACACACACACACAGGCATATACACTTGCACATACACATACACGCTGGCAAGAGAGCCGGCACCAGATGGAGGTGCTGACATAGACGGAGCTGATAACGGGGTTACCCTCATCAGTCCCACTTACACCCTGACGAGCATGGGCCTCACACGCACACATAGACAGACACATACTGACACCCACACACACAGACACACAAAGACACACACACACACACAGACACACACACAAGTAAACGCGTTATCAGTGGCCGTGGGCCCCTGCTCACGTCACACTCCTGTCCCCTTATCAGCACCTCTTTGCCCTGAGCTGTACTGCTCATCCTCCTGAGGGGGACGCAGGGACAGTGAGACTGAGCGTGTGTGTGTGTGTGTGCACGCGTGTGTGCATACAGTATGTGTGTTGGTGCAGAAACTGGTGAAGTGATGGAGTGAGGAAGTGTGGAAAGATAGCGTGGGTGCAGAGGGCAGCAGACAGACACCCAGCCTGGCAAGAGAGACGCTGCGAGAGAGGACAGCGAGTGAGAGTGCAGAGGATGTGTGGTCTGACTGCTGAGGCGAAAGTGTTGCCAGCCAGATGTGCTGCACCTCTGTTTCTCTCCTGCAGTTTTGTTCTAATTCTGTCTCTCCGCAGCAGTCTGTGCCGGGTCTTTTCTCACTAACTTTGACTCCTGGCCCTTCGCTCGGCTCTGCATCCTTCCTGCTGCGGGGCCCCTTCTGGCCTCGCTGTTTCCCACAGGCGCTCTTGCTCATCTGTTGTGTCCTCGTCCCTTTTTCTGCATCCATCTCAGACTTTGCAGGTACTTGTGCCTGTAGATTGCATGATATAAAAAAAGTTGCATGTTCTGTATAAATCGTTTTTTTTCTTTTTTCCACTCCTTCTACCTCTCACGACCCCCCCTTCCCCTCCCGCCTTTCTCTGACCATTTAGCTCTAACAAGTGCTCTCATAGTTAATGAAATTTCCCTGTCTCTGCTCAAATTTCTGCGATTAATCTTACTGTGCCTACTCCCACTTCTCATCCTCTCACCTCTTAATAACATCCCCTCCCCTCCTCTCCTCAGAGAAACAAGAATTCCTGCCTTCCTCTCTCATATCTCCTCTCTATCTTTCCCTCGTTCTCCCCCCCCTCTCTCTCTCTCTGTCCCCCACCCCTATTTTTAATTTGCTTGTGTGTAATCATATGCACAGGAGAAGAGGAGGAGGAGGAGGAGGAGGAGGAAGAGGAAGAGGAGGGCTCGGCCAACATTTGCCTAAGGCTCCGCAGCCTTGATCGATAAGTGGTCTTAAGTTTATCTGATTTTTATCAGCGGAGCCGACAGGGGGGCAGGTCGATGGGCTGTGCCCGCGTCAAGTTGACCTTTTCAGGGACGACGGCGAGAGAGCTCCCCCTGGGACCCCCACGGTCCCCTGTCTCCGTCTGACTGGCACAAGTCTGTTGCGCTCAACGACAAAGTCTGCAGAGACGTCTATATCAGCGCCCGGCGTGGCTGACAGGGCCTGGCTGTTGTATTTATAAACTGTCCTTTGGCCGTGACACTTTGCCAATGATCGGGCCCTAATTTATGCAGGCAAATCTCCTCGGTGCAAAAATGAAAGCTAATAGAGTCATTAGCCGCTAATTCGAGCCGGGATACCTTGTATAAATTGGCTTACTTTGTAAAGCCCTCCCCCGATAATACCCCCCCTCCCTCCTCACCCCGCCACCCTCCCCTTGTCTCTCTCTTTCATCTCTCACCCAGACCACAGCATAACATCACACACACTCCGGCATAACATCACACACACTCCGAGCACACACATCACTTTAGCGCCTAAATGGTTGATGGTGTGTGTTTGTTTAATGGTGTGTGAGGCAAGATATCTAATGTGTGTATGCTTGTGTTTTTCCACCTCTACAGCTGTGTTACATAAAATATACATACTCAATGTACCAGAGATGTTGCACTGAAGAGGCGTGCGTGCATGTGTGTGTCTGTGTGCACGTGTGTTGCTCTGAAGCTGTTAGTGCTGATGTGTTATTGTGCCGCCTGATGGCTGATTATGACATTAAATGTTTATGAGCATTGATCAGCGATAGCCCCAAAGTGAGAGCCATTTCATATCCTCACCGGCCACTGCTTAACGGCATTCTGATGGATGCACAATAATCTCCGATAGGACGCGGGGAGACCTGCACACGCTGCATATAAACACATGCACACACAAGCACATATTCAAACACACCCACACGCCCATAAACACAGACTCATGTGTGCAGGCACAAGCATTAGAGGATTCATTTTAACCATTAGTTCTGTAGTTTAAATACTTGTAATAATCTTTTATTTGGTGGTCGTTATGGGGATGAAACGAAGGCAGGGAAAATTACAGGGCAAAGCTGGCAGGACACTTGATGAAGAATGATATGAAAGCCTTGGTTATGCAAGTTAGTCTAAAACATTACAAGATCAGTCGAGCTGCCAGTTCCTTGTAACAGTTCTGTTTACATCCCTACTCTCTTAAAGATCTAAAGGCCCCCACACACCGGCTCAACCGTTGGACGTCTGAAGCGTTTGGAGAGACTCGGACGAGGTCGGGAACAAATATGTTTGGTGTGTTCAGCTGCGTTGGAAGCCTTCGGAGCCACGCGGACGTTGTCGGATCCGACTGAGCATGCGAAGTCTGAGGAGGCGGGCCGTCGGACGTCTGAGCCATTGGATTCTCTGATTGGAGGTGTGCTAGCGAATCAGCGCTGTGTGTGGGAGGGGCGGAGTACTGTGTGCGCATTGGTTTTCTACGCACTCCGTTCCGTCATTTCTTGTTTTCATGCTTTGGTTTACTGGCACGAGACTAGCTGTTATTATGTTCATTCAGGACGAATTAATCTGTGGTCATTTAGTAATGCCTCGTTGCATGTTTATGCAGCTGTTTTTGTCTGAAATAGTTACGTTTCGTTTTGATTGAAAGTAAAGAGTGTTGCGTGCATAAACCTCTAGTCCAGCGTCTTTAAACACTAGAGCCACCTGCTTATTGCATCTCGCGCAAGCGCAGAATGTACACGTACTGTGGAGCTGGCAGAACACCGAAGCAGTGTGTTCAATGCAACTTTTGTGCCGAACGGGTCAGACGACAGGCAACAGAGTGGTCGGAGAGTGGTCGGATAAGGCAGTTGGACGTCTGGGCGGTGTGTGGGGGCCTTAATGTGTAAGCTGGACGGGATTGTTTGCTGATACAGCATGCGTATCGTAAACCACACAGGAAATATGAAGGCAGGAAGACGCCACTCTGTCCAGTTTCCTTACAGGTTACAGTTTCTTCGTTACTTTGTGACCACACAGGAAACCATGCTGAGTGTGCCGCACAGCGCAGCATCCCTATAAACCAACAATTGGCTCCAACACAGGAAGAAGTGTGCCCCTTAGGTGTAGCGAGGGTGGAAAGTAAAAGTAGAGCGGCAGAGACGTTATCAGAGACAAGACAAACCACTTAAATATGACGAGGAGGGGTAGAGCGAGGGCAGGTTGTCACTAGTTAATCCATCATCGGTAGTCGTTCTTTCTCATGGATAAACAATAAAAGTAAAAAATCCCAAAATGGGTCGCCAAATGTACTTTGGCTGCCTTTATACACCTGGGCCACCGTCCCAAGTACAATCTGTGTGTGGGAATCGCTGGTATCAGCCAATCTTGCTGTTGCACTGACGCCAGCGCACAGTTGAGAGATTCACAACAGTTTCGGACGATTTGGTGTGTTCAAATCAGCGTTAAAAAGGAGGCTCTCACATTAATGCACATGATTACCAAGGAAAGTTATGCAATTCAGACATTAAACATTTAACTTCCATTCTTGCCACAGAACATCAAAATCTTTTCTCACTTGTAGTGTCTTGCTGAACTGCTCCACAGAGTTACCAGAGGAGGCATTTTAGTTCAAGCATACTGTGCGCAGAAACAGAACAAACGTCATTCAGATATTTTTAACTTGACGTTGGCCGCTGGTGGATGACTGTGGCAGCAGTGGGCAGCTCCCAGGTGTGGTTGTGTCTGGGTTTGACTGTGTGTCACTGCATGCACACTCAGCAAAGCCCTTCCCAGGATAAAAGAAGAAGCCGTAAAAGAATGAATAAATCTGCGATTCGTAGTTCTTTGATTGAACTTTCAAATGTTTCAGTAGAGACAGAGAGGATGATGAACAGATTTAGGATTTGCAGACATTCTGTCATAGGCGCTGTGCATTATTAGCAGAATGAGCTGCTGTGGCTATAAATTTCAGGTTGCTACCAAGCTGGCTCGAACAGCCACTCCATCAGCCTATTTATGATGTGAATTATGCGAAAATCTCAACAGGAATTCTGTTTCAGTTAGCATGAAGTTATTGCTCTAACGCCAGGTATGACATATGCAGAAACCCATGGAGGAAGACATGTCCAGCGTTCTTAAAAGACGATCCAGACTTACTGCATGTTTTCCCTGGAAAAGCTTGCAGCCCCGACAGCAGGTCCAGGAAACTTCCCACACACTCAGAAACAGCCGGCAGCAGATGGAAAAGACTACGTGGAATCAAAAAAAAATCTATTTCCAGACGTCCTGGGAGTTTCATATGGGAATAAGATCACAGACTTAACTCTTCATTAGGATAGTTAATCATCTATATTATTAACAATTTGAAAAACTGAAACAATTGTGTTTGGGCTCAAATTGGATTCTCATGAGGCGACCAGACTGCCCAGATGTTCATTAATCTAATCATCTAAATAACAAATCACCCCAAAAACTTTAGAAGCCAGAAGATATTTATGTAGGAGGAAAACTTCCCTGAAATGTGCTGAAAACCTGTAAAATCTTTAATTATTTGGCTGAACCTTGGTTGCACGATACTCTGACGCCTTTGATCGGAACACACGAGCAAAACTGACGGAGAATCAAAAGCAGAACACAGCTCACCTCATTGCACCCGCTAATTTGAATATGTAATCAAACTTTTCTCTGACTTCAAGGGTTGAGAAATAAATAATTAAGTCGATCCAATTACTTAATTAATTATTTCATTAATCATGCGCTCACACATTTCCTTCGCCTCCATTCGTCATGCGGCTCAATGGCTTCATTACGGATCAATGTGGCGCCGTCCCCATCAAGAGTCGCACTGTCATCGTCAAGATTAATCAAGATGTTGCCTGCATGCAGAACGGGCCTCGGAGCGATCGCTGTGGTTCCCAGCTTGCAACACTGGGAGCAAAAATGAAAGTGTGGAGAGATGACACCGTGATTGACGGTTTGTATGGCACCACTGTTTAAACTGAACAAAATGCAAGTCTCTTTATTTCTTTCTTCATCTGTTAATTGCTGAAAAGGTTGGAAAATTGAAAAATTATTATATTTTTTGTTGGTTTATTATTAAAACTATTGCACCTTTCTAATAAGTCATCAGTTATAATAAACAATGCAGCACTAGTAGGTTGCAAAAGATTTCAGAGGTTACTGTTTGTGTTCATCTCTGAAGCAGCTTCAGATCCATATTACATTTATTTATAAGTGGCAACCTTTAGTCTGAATATGACGGAGGCAGGTTGGATGGATGGTTCAAACACACTCAGACCAGTGTTCATGTCCCTGTTAAAACAAAGTCATTGGACATTTGTGTACAATCTTGTTTTAAACTTACGACTTCATGAGTTATGGCCTAAAATGTGTTTTGTGAGGCCGCAGTCACCTTGACCTCTGACCTCTGGGCAGCAAATAGAGGAACATCTGTGTGAAAGCTACAGAGACAGAATGAGGAGTCAGTTTCACTCTTACAGCCAACTAAACAGAGCCTTCACTGGATGTCCCTCGAAATAAAACACAAAATGTCCAACAGTTGAAAAGTTGCTGTTGTTTTGTCTGTCACACTTCCAACCAGAACACAGCATCTGTCCCCGGCGACGAGAGCCAGGCAGCCCCTGCTGTTTACTGGCGGTGATTATGTGACATGATTTTGAGCAAAAAAAATTCTCTCACAATGTCTCAATCGCTTTCCATTATTGTGTTGTTGTAGTTACTGCCTTTGACAACTTAAATAGAAAAAAAAATCACCAAATTGAACGTATGAAACTCGCTGTGATGGTCGAACATTTTCAGATATACAGGTAGAAACATGCAACAAAACCCCCAAAGTTCCCAACATTATGATGTCATATCATCACGCCTCTAAGAGCTATTTTGCGGCATGCTGAATGAAATGACATGCTGGAGCAGCGTTACGCTAGTGCTGCTTGGTTCAGTGTTAAAAGAAAACAAGGTGAGCCGCCGTTGTGCCGCTCTTGTGAAATCTCTTCCTGAAAAAAAAAAAACATAGCGAACATTTGTACCAAATTTGAAGAAATCCCCTCAAGCTGCAACGAGTGTGAAAGTTGGATGTCACTCTGCATTCCTGACTGTGGTGAGAAAACTGTTCCAGGAAGAATGAAAGACTGCAGCGAATACTGGAGTCATAATCTGCATCTTTAATCAGCTCGAGAAGCACAAATCTTTCAACCACAAGTGAACAATTCTCTTTACACATTTACTGCAAACACTATAACATATAATCTGCAGCCGCTCTGAGAAGAATCCTTCCTAAACAGCATTACTCATTGTAACAACATCACGATACATCGCACACCTTGAGTTCATTTTATTGCTGGGTGTTTTGTCTTTCACCCTTTAGTTTGCTCATATTTTACTCACATAAGACATTTAGAGCAAAGGTGCATTTGATGGTGTTGTCACAAGAGTATATATCTATTATCTGCTCGTCATTTACACATGCCTGTACTTGTATGACAGCTCATTCTCACTCCCAGCCGGATCAGTGGCCTCATGCTTGTAGGTTTGACACTGTAGCTCCTCTCTAACATCACGTCTTGAAGCAGTGAAGTGGTGTATACAGCAAGAGAGGTCCAAGAGAGGTGGTGATGTTTGGATACGTCGTACACAATGCTCAAGTCCTGTGTGGGACCTAAAATTAAGATTGAGTCATTTATAAGTTATGTTACATTAATTTTTTGCGCCTAAAACTAAACAAACTGTGACCGTTCACATTGTCAGTAACAGTCCGAAAGTCACAATATTTCATAATATGTGAAATGTTTGTCAGCAAGCTATATATGCATTATTGCTAACTTGACATACATGCTATCTGTAACTTATCATATAAGATCCTTACAGTGAAATATATTTTTGGGGCTGTATGCGATCATGTTCCTTAGAATTGTCTGTTTTTAGCGTTTCTTCCTGCACCAAATACGGACCAAACATGAGGACGATGTTCAGGAAAAAGCATGGCGTAATTTATTAATCATAAGTCTGGTTAAACAAGATCACTATCAACACAATTTAAAAACTGCTACATAGTTTGACGTTCGCACTTTGCACACTAGTTGAAACGGAGTTGAAATGGAGTCGGCCTCCATCCCACCGAGATCGCTGATAGACGAGCTGCTGTCCAGGTCTGGACTCAGACGCCAGCCTGTCCAGATAATAACTGCTCCGACATCAAGCCGCAGCTGTAGGTGTGTTTCTGGACCTCACTTCTCAATGTGGCCTTGAACTCACAGTACTGGGAGAGATAGACTGGGAAATGAAGAGCGAGGGCATCGTGTTATGTCCACTTACCGTCTCTGGTACACCACCCACTGCTGCGTGACGGAAATGTCCCACTAACTGTGCAAAGTTTGTGTTTTTTCATGGGAATATTGCCACAGACAGCCAGATCGTAGTTCTGTTAATGCGAGGACTTCTCATCTTGTGATCTTGATGAAGGAATTGATCCATCAGATTTATGAAGCCATCACTACATACTTAAAATGAGAAGTCTTTAATGCTGTGGCTTGTGGTTTTGTGGCCTCTAAAGCAGCGACGAGCTTTCCACTGATATAAAAAAAACATGCAACAGAAGCGACATGATCAGCGGGCTCATTAGTGATGCTACAGTTGTCATGCCTGTTAGCATTTCTAAGTTACTGCATGCTATTTTACAATCTGCTGACAGAGTTGTTGGAAGTTTGAAAGGAAATAGGTTGCTTGACTAAAATCTGCATGGTAGTCTTTGAATTAAGGAATGTATTGTCCCATTTTTTGGTACAGAGATGCCAGCAGCAACAGCTCAAGACGGCCTGACTGTGACAATTCCAGCCGACACAAAATACCAGAATTAGTGAGCGGACGAACGCCAAAGCAGCTCTGGATGCTACCTCACCTGTGACTGCGCAGGTAGATATGCGTCTTTGAGCACAGACACAGGAGCTGCAAGATGCGACAACAGACACGAGCGCAGGGAAGGGAGGGAGAGATCCTCCCTGTTTAAGTCTAAATTCCTCGTTTATTTGTTTGATTAATTTGCGCGACGGCGTGCTGTAACCTCGTTCTGTCACACGCCTCCTTCACTGGGGTTTATTTTAGCAGGGCGGTAAGTGGCCCCATAATGTCACCGTAATACTGGGTCAGGCTTTTCCGACTGGAGGGATGGGAGTGGGAGGGATAGAGAGAACAAGGGATAAGAACGTGTGAGACGGGAGGAGGAGGAGGAGGAAAACGTCCCTCGTTCATCTTCCGAAAGTGAGTGTTAAAATAACACCTGGCCTGACTGGATTCACGGTGGGTGTGCTGGAAGGATCTGCGCAGCGGGCTAACAGGAACTGTCAGCTGAGGTGCACACACATGTGCATACACAGAAGCTAATGCAAGATCTTAAAAGTGAGAATTTGCATTGCTAACACACATGTGAGGGACCCGAACCTGCAAGCCTTCAGCTGTCAGTAACCTGGGAGGTCGAAACCTCTTGGTGAAAATGCAAATGGTTGAAAATGTACCGTTTCACAGGGCCGTGTGTGTGCACGCATACATTTCTGTGAGTGTGTCTCTGAGGCAGCCATGACAGAGCTCACAGGCGAGGTAGATGGCAGAGTTTAGAGGGATAGAGGGAGAGACATCTTGCATATTCAACGCTCTGTCGCCCGGCTGTCATCGGCCAACTGAGCGGTGAGGAGATAGGGAACTAGTCAAATTACCGGCCGTGCTCGATTCTGTCTCCAGCACTGACAAGACTGTCAGAGATGGGATTTAATCTCTTAATAACGAACAGGGCTGGGGACGGGTTTTTTTTTCTTCTTTCATCTCTCCCTCCTCTTACTCTTCTTCCTTTGACCGTCTTCTGATCACATCTGGTCATGTCGACAAATCACACGCAGCCCGGAAAGAGAAATATCCACGTCTGAATATCTTATATTCCCCGCTCTCTTCCTCTGTATCTCTCCATCCCTCCATCTCGCCGTCTCTAATACAAGCTGTCGTGCTAGATCATGATTGATCAGGGCCTTAGTGGCCAACGCCAGCTCTCCCTCTCCCCGCTGCGGAAATGAATGGGGATCAGATGCGCTCCAGCTATGAAGTTGGATGCTGAGTTATTGGTGACACGAGCGAGAGAGAGGAAGAGAGGGAGAGATGAAAATGAGGAGGAGGTAGATGAAACGAGATGAACGTCGACTCTGGGATGTATGTGCTCTTAGAAGTTTAGTGATTTCCGGGATGACTTACGAAACACTCAGATCCATCTGAGAACAGCACTTACTCTTATCTCTCTACTTTGTGTTTGTGTTTAGCCTGAAACACGTACACATGGTGCAGATGACAGACACTACTTTGCTGAATGGCCATCAACCTAAACACGTGATTTCAAACAACTCTGCATTAAAACGTCGAACAACAATTTTAGTTGTTTCTCATTCCAGATGTTTCCTATTCCTATTATTATATTTTCTTTCTTCATGTTATTATAAAGTAAACGATGGCTGTCATGATATCAGATTTTCGCTACAAGATTATCGTGACCAAAATAATTCAGGATGACGATATAACCACGATATCTTTAGAAAGTTAACGGATTCCAGAAAGAAAAATCGCATACAATGTACAACGCTGTTCTCCGGTTTAACTGGTTCTGGAGGAGCAGTGGGCGGCCCAGGGTCCAACTCCAGACCTAAGCCAGTTTCTGTCAAGGGCACTGACCACATCATTTATTATCAAACATATTTTTGGGGGAAACTGGAGAACTGTGTGGTAGAGAAAGCGAGGCCCTGCCCCAGCTGGGATTTGAACCCAGTGCTTACTGGTCTGTCATCCTCTCTGAAAGGATTTTGTGCAGCAGGCAATAGTAGCAACACAATGTAGAAGTGGCCACCTGACTGCATCTTCTTCTTCTTCTTCTTCTTCTTCTTCCCTTTTTGTGTTGGGTTACAACCAGCATGAAGTCACATTACTGCCACACACTTTGACGAAGTGAGAAAGAAAAGAAACGGAAATGATTTACAGATTATTTCACTCTATCATCCTGAGTTTTGTAAAGACAATTTCAATATTCCATGTTCTAATGACAATAAGATTATATCACAAAAGTCTTCAAGTGAATACACCTCATTCATCTGAAGAGCACATTTGATTTTCATATTATTTATTAACAGTTTCAATAATGTTATGTCGGAGACCTAATTAACCTGTTCGGCAACAGACTGAAGAACACGACAGCTCGAGTTAACTACAAGACTAAACTGGCTCAGATGGCAGTGAATTGTCGATGAATACATTTTGTTCATTAAAGATGCTAGTAAAGCATCCATAGAACTACTGAACAAAGCCGTGAAAAACAAACTTAAGTTGAAATAAATTAAAGTTTTACAAGGAACCAATTTGTCCGTCTGGTTTCAGTGATCAACATCCGGCACAGATCTGTTCTCTAACAGTTTCATCACTACGTGTTTGATAATAGAAGCGTTTATGTCACATAAACAGATTCTCATATCCCCTCCTGCTCCTACCTGCTGGTATCTGATTGGTCCAGCCATCCTACAGTTTAAACATGAACGGCCGTGCTTCCCACCCTCAGGGTTGCAGCTGCCCCCCCCCCCCCCCATTCCCGCACGGCAGTCACTATAACGACAGTTGTAACTCTGGTGATTAATGCCCCAGGAAATGAAAGTGTTGCCAGGGACGATGTGGGAACATTGTAACTTCCTGTGCTCCGAGGGGCTGGAATGCTTTGGTGTCCAACATCGAGCCTTTAGCTAATTAGCTAAATCAGCTCGCTGGGGCTTAATTAGAAGCAGCTCGCAGACACACCCGTGTCCAGGGGCTCTTTAATTACCCTCAGGTTCGTTAGGAGAGAAGGGCCTCGAGCTCTAATTAACTGGCTCTGTGCACTTATAAGTGAGTGTGTGCATTTGTTACGAAAGCGTGTTTGTCACCCTTATAAAAACTGAAATTTGAAAACCCACAGGGTATGTTAATACCTTGTTAAACTGTGCCACAAATATGGTAAACAGATCGCAACTTTTCATTGAGACTCAGGAGGGCAGAGGAGGGGAAACATGGAGAGAGAGAGAGAGAAGAGGAAGGCTAGTGAAAGACAGGGTGGATAACTGGATAAGAGATTGTAATAGAGATTTCTGCAGCTCGTGAGTGACAGCTTTGTAGAGGAGTAGAAAAGGGATGGAGAGGCAGAGTGAAGGAGTGTAACAGAGTGTGTGAGAGGAAGTGATGAAGATGGAAGCAGAGAGATGGTGCCAGTATGGTGTAAAGGAGGAGTGTGTTATCTGTCCTTTCATGGATGTTGTCAGCCGGAGAGGCCAAACGCTTTCATGTTGTCTCACCGCGGACAAACAGCAGTAATTAGAGAGACGGCGTGATGGAGCGAAGACGCAGTCACGTTACAGTGAATAACATTATACACACAGAGAGCTTCTGTGGCAGCTGAACATGTCGCACCTCTCTGTCTGGAGTTTGGAGATATTCAATAGCATTGGGAATGTCATTTCTGATATACAAGAGATTCTGTAAATTTGATTTTGTGACACGTAACTGCCTTTCATTCAGGTGAGCTTGTCCCAGGTTGCTGGTGCCGTTAACAACCTAATAACACTCTATACTTCTAGAACAATGTTCGGTGTGAAAGTTGTTGTTACATAGTGCATGAGCAGTGTTGACTTTTCATGGATTTAATGCCCCAACAGTAACCAAGGTGCAGGTGTAGCTCCTCAGCTTCCAGCAGTGGAAGAAGTACACAAGTACATTTAGCTCAATTAATTAATCACTTCCATGCCCTGCTATTATATGCCCATGGCTCCAAAACTCCTAGAAGAAGCATATTTATTAATCTCTTCATCAAAAGACAGTTGGGAGAGTGTGAACCTACAGATCAACAGTAGAGAAGAAGTTGAAGAAGTTGTTCTGATCACTCTTGGGACCAACTGGCTGTTGTCCTGAGATGTTTTAGCCTATTGGGGCAACATGTTGTAGACAGCAGATATTCTTCCAATATCCATTCTTTGAATCCAGCAGCTGTCATCAACAATCATCTGGTTAATCTCCATGAACGTATCCAACTTGTGATCCAATCTGGTAATTCTGGCCACTACAAGCAATGACGGAATAAAAGATTGACACACTGGCCACTTATTGGTAGAACAGTCCGTCTGATTGGTTCTGACACGTTCCCACATACTGTCAGTGGGCGGAAGGTGCAGGAAGTCGTACAGAGAATGCCATCACCTCCTCCCATTGCATTACCTATTATCATGCTAATATCATGCCTTACGCTAACAACTGCAAGCATTTCTTTGGCTGCAAATGTGATTATTCAATTAGAAGAAACGTAACTTAACTTGACAAAGACATACCTTTGCTGTGACCATCAACATAAAGGTATATTTGACTCTTTGATCCAGATAAAAGCAGCTGGACTTGATGCTCAAGAGATAGATTTTAAGACAACTTAGTCCAACTTGCTGTTCTATCCTCGCCACAGTGTTAAGTGTGAAGTATCCATGTCTTTTTGTGCTCTTCAGAAAGTACTGTGCCATACTGTGTCAGGCCCGGGCGAGACGAGCTTCGTATGGATTCATTGATTGACAAGATGACTGGAAGCTGCCGGGCTTGAAGCATTGAGTTGGTTCAGTCGATTTGTCCTTGGCTGACAGAGAGGACTGTGATGACACACAGAAAGAGCCCGCTATCAAAACACAGGGACAGTGTAATAGAGTAACACACAGGGAGTGACAGCAGAACACTCAGTCAGTGCGTTTACATGACACTCCAGAAAAATGAATTACTGTGTTAGTCTGACTATGATCGGATTTTTAAGATGCATGTATACACCTTAGTCTGACTAAAATCGGACCGGATCAGATTTCTCATAGTCGAATTAAAACACCCAGATTATTCGATTGATAGTCACATTACTCCTGCATGTATACGTTCTATTAGATCGGATCGGATTTTGCGTTCTGCGCAGGCGCGAGATTTCTTTCCCGGGGCCGTGAGCCGGAAGTAGAAGGAAGGCAGCGTCTTTCTTCTGAAATCACCACAAGAAAGAGCGCCATTGTGCATCTAGTTTGTGTAATTATCATGTTCACCATATACGAAATGTACAAAGATGTAGCTTCGTCTCGCTCTTCGTACGCCATCTTTCTCGAATGCCGAGGCAGTTTGTTGTTGCTGGTGACGTAAAGAGGTCAGCCGGAGGTGTTTCTGTTACCACTAGTTGAAATGGGTACAGCGCCACCTATCGTACCGGGGTATGACATGCTCCGGCCAATAATCTGATTTTCTCACCGGCATGTATACTCAGATAATTGCAGTTGTCTGATTGAGCAGCATAGTCGAGCTATGGCTGTAATCTGACTAAGCTGTGCATGTAAACGTACTGACTGTGTGGAGAGGGCGGAGGTTTGATCATGATGGTGACAATTGAGGTAAAAGCGTTGATTCTGACGTTGTTAGTAATGATGATTATGATAATGATAATGAAAATGTTGGCGACTTTGATTTAATGACAGCTCCTTTAAAACCTCAGAGTTTGTGCTTCCAGCTACACTGAAGTGAGGTATCCAGATTTTAGAGAGCACTGATATCAGATTGGTTCAGAAAAAGTTGAATCAGTTTGACCAACCTTTGACAAAGTTAATAACAGTGACGGTGATGATGTTGATTATGGTGACGTACGATTGTTCAGTCAGGATTTGCACATCGCTGAGGACCCAAGAATGTTATGTGTCGAGAGTCAAGCAGCGTGGATGAGTTGTTCTTGAGAAATAAGATAAGAGAAACATAAACATAAAGTCAGAGCTGGCACAACTCGTCAACATCATTGACATCATAAGTTACGGACTACGACAGGTTATAAAGATGGCCGTGCCCAAATCAACGACCCCGGAGAAGAAGCTGCAGCTAAAATAACCTCGCTCATGATCAACTAAAGAGCGGGAGAGACCCAACAATGTGGTGCTGAGCTGTGCATGTTTGAGTGGGCGTATCACACCAGCAGTCCAACTCCTCTTCTGCACGAACACTAAAACTAAAAGTACAGCAGAGTGCTTTGTCAAGACGGCAGTGACAGCAAGACAGCGCCGTTACTCGTCTCCCCACCCAAGCATGATTATCAACGTAAGCATGGAAGTCACTTCCTCACCGCCCTCGTGTTTAAAGTATATTTGTTACACGATAGATTTTCTGATGTGATTATATATTTTATGGGAGATACGACTGTTCTTACATGACATTCATGGATATTAGATGATGATTAGAGGTCTGAATAAAATATTGAAATATCAAAGAGACAAGTTGGGATATTTAACGGCCGTGATTCTGGTCTGACTTTGGCTGCGTGGATCAAATAATTATATAATTTGAGGGTGATATCATTATATGCCTATTGTGGGATTTAACACACACACACACACACACACACACACACCGTTGCTGCCTGACAGTCCTCCCTCTCCTTCCAGCTGTAGAGAACGCACCTTCAGCCATTCATCAGTGTCACCCTGTCACCGTCGGTTATGGCCCGGGGCCCGTGGCGTCTTCATTACGGTCCGAATAAATCTGAAATAAAACCACAGATGATTTATTAGCTTCCGATGGCGTCGCGCTGGTTAGCATGGTCTGCCGCCACTCGGGCCTAGGGAGACGGCCCTCAGACATGAGCAGCAGAAATCTGATGTGACAGGGAGACGTTTGTGCGATGATATCAGTCTGTGATCACAAGTTCTGCCTCATGAGAGGACGAGGGCATCCGGGAGAGTGTCACACACCAGCAGTGTTTATTTGCTGTGGTGCGTGTGATATTTTTGTCTGTGATCCCCAGAACACAAGTTGCCTTTCAGAGGGATGAATATCATTTTGTCGCTATGATTTTAACTAAATGATCAACACCTTTAACAATGTTTTTTTGAGCAGATGTAGTTTATTTACTGTTGATGCTTGACTACGAAAACTTGACAGGCAATCCCAGTGTGTCCCAGGCAGAGGCTTTACTTGGGTGCCCGGTCCACAAAGATAAAAAAAAAGTAGGTTGATTGATTTACAATATCATCACGTACTCTTAATTTACTGACAAAGTTATTTTTCCTGAGTCTGAAAAGTAGCTGTCCTTAATTGCCATCTCAGATGGATGTCATATAATCTCTTTCTCTGTCCTTAATTGTTGCGTCAATCCAGCTAACAGACAAGAGGTTAGCATTCAGACTGATATTTTTGTTGTGCCCAGTGGAGCCTCTAACCCTGGATCAGTCCCAGACTGGCCATTTCAGCTGAGGCCAGTCCAGATGACAGAGATCCAGCTGACTCCAGGCCAGTTCAGCAGGGAGAGGCACAGCTGAGACCTGCAGGTGTCACATTGTCCTGGTTGTCACTAACCCAATTACACCTGGATCGCCGGGGACACACTCGCTCCAGCGTGCAACATAAGCGCGCACACACGTAACAACACACATGCATAATGAGACAGGTAACACACACACACACATGCAGATCGGTAGAAAGCATCGGTGTGCAGCATGGCTGAACGATGAGGTAAGCTTACACACACAAAAAAAACCTGACATCCAGGAAATTAATTTCTTACTTGTCGTTAATTAATTATGCATTAGAAGAGGCAAATAGAGAAGATGATGGCAAGAGAAATGAGACATTAAGGAAAAGTGGATTTTCAACGCCCGTCCACCCTCCTCGGTACATCTCCCATCCCTCCTCTTCTTCTTCTCTCTCTACTATTGCTCTTTTAACCTCAGCTTCAACCAATCCTTCAGGCACTCTCTGGTCTGATGGTGTGTGTGTGTGTGTGTGTGTGTGTGTGTGTGTGTGTGTGTGTGTGTGTGTGCCTCCAGGAACTCATGAGAGTGTGTGTGTACGAGCAATCCAGCTACTCACTCATACACATGGATGTATATTTGTGAACGCATGGTTGTGGTAGAGCACTTACGCTGTGTGTGTGTGTGTGTGTGTGTGTGTGTGTGTGTGCTCTAATGGTGTTTAATGCCCAGACTAATGGTTTCAGCAGGGAATCCTTGTGCAGAGCTTCAGTCCAGGCCTGGGCTGATCGCTGGCAGGACCATCCCTCATCCTGATACCGCATGGAGGTGAGAGCCAGGGGAACACGCACACACAAATTCATGCACACACACACACACACACACACACACACACACACACACACAAACTGTCTCTGCTTCTCACTAGCGAGCTTGCTCACACTCACAGGTTCTCTTCCTTTGTTTCCCTTTGACTCTAATCCCGCGTCTATCGCTTCTTTACATTCCCTCCGATCTGTCTTTTGTGTTAATTATATCATTCCATCTTAAACATGTCTTTGTTTGTCTAATTGATCCTACTTACAAATACTGTTTGTGTAGTGAAAGCCTGATACAGCTTATCCCACTCACCATTGTGTAAAAGAAAAACAAATGGAAATCAGTTGCGCTCGTTGACTTGTGCCTTCATTATGATGCACGTGGGCGTCGTAGTTTATTTTGAGTTTATCTCGTAACACCACAACTAATGAGCAAATGCACCAAGTGTGTATTAATCTGCAGCTCAGAATAGTGCCAGGAAAAAAAACACTATTACTTCCTGTTTGAGTCACGCTTGTTTTGAGTTTTGGCACAATTTTTTATTTATTCTTTTATACTAGAACAATATATTTATACACATTTTTGAGGATTTAATTGCCCTTGAAGCACAGAGATAGTTTGTGAAGTCAGAAGATGTTTAGAGACGGACTAATGAACTGTTCATGTCGGTGTTTTCATGGCATTTGTTGACAAAATGAAAAATATCTAATGACACCAGATTTAAAAGGGAAATATTTCAGAACTTAAATTAATAACGTTTAAAAATTTGCAAAAAATTATAAATTACAGAATGTGAATAAAACTAGCTGTGACGTGATGATGTCTGTGTGTTGTGTTGCAGAGATATCTTGTGAAGTTAGCATGCTAAACAGCTAGTGTACCCCCGTCCCGGTCCAAAGCTCATGTGCTAGCAGTGACAACACGACCCCTCCTCTGGAGCCCGAGCTCTCAGTCCAAGCTGCTAGTTCCACGGCTAACTGAGCTAACTAGCTAAGGGCAGCAGTTAGAGGTGATTTGCATTGACAGGTGGTGAATGATTACATATTGCACCTGTAATGTTTAAATTACTGTTTGCTTCATCAATATTCTGATGCTTGTTGTTCTCCATATTACAAACTTCTTTCATTTTTGCTCTTACAATAACCGGACTAATACATATTTATGTAAAACATGATGTGCACACAAAGAAGACATGCAGAGGCTCAAGCTGCTGTTGCACAAGACCTCATTATATATATATATTAAAAACATTCATAAATACAATTCCAGTTTTCTTAGATGATGGTTTCATATATGGGCACAAAAGGGCAGTCGCTTGGCCTCGGGGTTTCTTGCTTGTAGGATTAAGGGCTGCTTTGTGCCTCGGGGACCTGATTCACATGACCTGAACAGGCAGGTGGAGAGGGCTAAAGATCCTTTTAGATGCTGAAAATGGAGTACAGAGCAGGCTTTTGGTTTACAGAGAAGAATGTGTGTGTGTGTGCAGGTTTTGTACGTACAAGAGGGAGTTGAGATACATTTCGAACGGAACAGAATCAGATTAGGGGAAAGGGTTAGCGTGGCTGGTTTATATAAAAGAAGGAATGGAGGGGTCATAGCTCGTGGGGAAGTGGGAAAAAAATGGCAAGGCTAAAGGTGATAAGATCAAAACAGAAAGGCTTTGGTTAATACGAAACTGTGGGTTGCACAGAATTGCTCGAAAAGGAAAGGTTAGGGGAGAGGAGCAAGATGACGGAGTGCAGAGGTGGGGAGTGCGAAGCGGTGAAGACAAGATGTACGGCTGTGCTGGAGGTGGGGGAGAAGGGGGAATACAGTGGGAGGGTTGGGCTAAGATAAAACAGGAAATAGGGGAGTACAAGGGAGGAAAGGCTGGCGAGGAAAAGGTAAGGCGTGTGTTGGTGGAGGCGAGAGAAGGGCAGAAGGTAATGGAGTGCCGGAGAGGACGTGAGGGGAAGGCAGGGGGTACTTGGGTGCATGTGTGGGTGGGTGTATAGGGGTGCAAGCTGTATGTGGGTACGCTGGAGCACGGCAGTGGGGCGAGGGGGGTGTGTCAGTACAGATGCTCTGTGACCGGGTGTCACAACTCGGGCCAGGAAGCTGAATCCGACGATTAATCACCGGGCCCCTCCGCTTGTAATCAAACGGGCTCTGGCCATGATGTATGAGCCATGTCACAATTACTGACTCACACTCGCAGGCTCGCGCACGCACACACTGCACTGAGAGTTCATCGTGTGCACACATGCGTTCACACATGTATGAGGGTGAATACGCACGAACGCACGCACACGGCACGCCGAACAACCTCTGGCGACTCGCTAGGATTATGGCCGTCTTCCAGGAGGCCACTGGGGCAGACTTCAAAGACACAAACATAAACATCCTACAAAGCCAACACATTATAATCTTAGTCAGCAACACGGGGGGAACAGAGCAGAGGACGTCAGCGCCGAGAAAGACAAGACGAGGGGAAAAAAAAGAGAGTGGAAGAAATAGAAAGTGAGTCAGTGGGAGTTCAGGTCTAATGAGGAAGACAGATATACTGAATAATGGGAGTAGAAGAAAGACAGATGAAAAGATTGGAGATGTAAGGAAGACTGGAAGTAGGAGTGAGGGCGAGAGAGGCTGCAAATGAACGAATCAGGGAGGCGATAATGAGAGAGAGAGAGAGAGAGAGAGAGGAGGAAGTGAGGCCCGAGGAGGGGATGAAGAGGTGAATCCGTAGGGACGGGGGGTAAAGCTCTTGGTCAGCGGTTTCCACGGCGATGGTGGACAGGCCAGCTGACAGGATGAATAATTTAGGACGAGGTGTGGACATCGATCCCACAATGCACTTCTGCCTGACCACATTGTCCCGAGCACATATTCTCAGACACACACACACACACACACACACACACACACACAAATCATCCTCAGTGGTCCCTCAAATCACAGCTGACCTCTTTCAAGCCGACATCCAGACAAATGATTACTCTCTTACATGTCCTAAAATTTTGATTTATTTAAAAAAAAAAAAAAGAAAGATTTTGATGAAAAATATTGGAATCATTAAAATCAAAGAGAAAGATAAATATGTTTTTGCTGGCACGTACTCACACACACTCACACACACGTACAGCATCTATTTTTTGGGCCCGTGCTGACAGACGCTGATGGCTGCTGGTTTTCAGTAGCCTACTCTGCTTAAAGTTCTTCCTGTTTGGTCCACTGACTTCCTGTCTACTGCAACCTGATACTTCCTGGTTGAGTCAGATGTCTTTGACCCTGCCGACCTGCCGTCCAAAACCAAACACAGCCACACCCCCCTCCTCTCTCCTGTAGGAAAGACCAAATGAACACGGAGAGGGAGCAAATTTCAGATACTTCGTTTACTCTCTCTGAGAAAATCTGCACAATCAAATGGCTATTATCAATATTTTATTAGTTTATTACGTTGCCGAGCTTGATTTTAAACACTGGATATGATGAACGTCCACTTAAGTTTGCAGTCTTACATTTTTTTTTTTAGTAACATTCCCTCAGCCTCTGGCACAACACAGGGCCATTTTTAACCCCGTAGAACAATGTTTCTCCCAAATCTCTCCGGCTTTGCAGGCACCTCTCCTCTTCATTCATCACACAGCCTGAACGAGTGACCGGGGAATGACCTCGCTCGCACGCAGACACACACACACACGCTGTAAACACACACCATCTCATGCACACACACATCCACAAACACGCTATCAACTCACACAAAAGCACGATTCATTTATCACAAACGATGGATACCTTGGAACACATGCTCGAACACGCGTGTGCCTACACACACACACACACACACACACACACACACACACACCTAAATGCACGCACACTCACACATAGCGGTTCCTATCACATCCGTTACAGATGGGTTCTCCTCCTCCTCAGTCCTAAATGAATATAAATATGTCTGTTTGACATCATTCATCTGCCAGAGAGGAGCACATTTACCGCGTCCAGCCAAAAGAGGCAGTGTTACTCTCTGCTCTGCTGGGGAGGGATGCATGTGGAAAAAGGAAGCTGAGGAAAAAACAGAATGGGAGCAGGGATGAAAAGACTTGCAGAGATAAGGAGGATCCAAGGGCATGTAAAAGGGTGGTGCAACGCAGTAAATTCAGCTAAATATACTTGGTAAAGTTTCTTTTCTCTTTTTTTCACAGACTGCACACAGGCATGCAGAAAGGCAAACAATACTCCCCCTCTTTTTAAATACGTTTTATACTGCCGCTGTCGCCCCCTAATCAAATCCGATCCTATCTCTCCCCTCCTGACAGGTTGCATTCACAATAAAGCATTTGAAAGCCCATTAGCTCCACTTTCCAGCGCCGCAAAGCCAACAGCAATCTGATATCATCAGTAACAGTCCGTGAGAAGATGACGGCCAGACGACAAGTGAGATGTGGACGGACTGAAGGAGCTGAGAGGAGGAAGAGATATCGGTGATGGGAACAAATTGAAACAAAATGGCGGGTGATGTGCCGCCGGGAGATGCTTCGGGAGATGTCATACGGGCCAGTGGCGAGAATTTACAAAAGAAGGCATATCGTCATGTGGTGTTTGAGATAATGATCGTCTGGAATTCGCAAAAGAAAGTATTGCACCTGTTGGGAGCTGTCTACACATGTGAGGATGTTTCAGGTCATGGAAAGAGTTATCGCCTGATAACCATTAAGGTTCACCACGTATGACCTGTGTCCTCTTTGTAATGTAGTGTTTGCGACGCCCTGAGGGAGGCGACAGTGGTTTCACAGTGAGCCGGCTCCTGCTGCAATCTGTGCTCCATATGTCATTAAGCCCATTAGGGAAACACTAGGTTAACATTACAGAGAGTCGCAGCCGACATAAAAGCGGCGTCTCACTTTGTCTCCCTTCCTCGCTTTTCCTGGCTGCCTGTATTAACAAGCCATTGTCTTTTTCTCACCACTACGCTTTCTGAACTGCATCCTCCATTTCCTCGCCTTGAGTCATTTCTCTTTCACTCAGAGCTTTTTTAATGCTTCTCCCTGTTTCACCTTCACTGTGCCGACAACACGCCACTGGGGGCGGTAGAAGAAAAAGATGGCGGCTTTTGGGAAAGCTTATGCTGTCGGCATGGAGTAATGACAGCCCATGTAAATGTATTCATCGTGCATTAGCGAGGTCTCTTCACTATAAATGTGTATGGTATTTTGAAAAGGCGCATCATAAGTGTGTTATGACAGAGGCAAACTTTAGAGGGCAGAAGTTTAGATCTTGTCTTGGTTTTGTTGAAAAAATGGCCAATCACAGTGTTCCTCTCCAGGAAAGCAGGAAACCAATGTTCACCTAGAGGTCAGGTGGAGGTCAGTGTGGACTGTCATGCCTCTGCTCAACTCCCCCTCCTCGCCTCCCTCCTCCTCCTCCTCCTCCTCCTCCTCCTTCCCCATTCCTGTGACAAAGAGAGCCAGTTTGGTTGCCAGGGAAACAGGCTTTTTCCGCGGCGATGTTGAAACACGTGGGAAGGGCAGGGCGGCTTTGTTTCACCCCCGTGATGAAGGATTCTCCCCATGCATGTTTAATCGCCAGACTTATGGTCCCAAACCCAACAGCCGAGCCCATCCACCACAGCCTGATTATGTTCAATGGAGCTTCTGACACCGTCATTTTGCCAGTTTTATCACGCTGCGCAGCTCCCACCACGGGCACCTTAGCTATTGTTGCACGGGGTTGCTGATGAGTGCAGCTGAGACCACAGATAGTCAGACCAAACAGTGGAAGGCACACATGTGTCTCTGTGGCGGTAACGGAAACATGCCTGGACAAATAAACACACTTTACAGAAACATACGTTAGACCCAGCACACAATCCTTTTTGTCTTTTCTCGTATCTCGGCACCCACCCACCTCTGTTTGGCTTAACACAGTGGGGGGAAAAAATGGCTGATCACCATGGCAACGGTGTGTGCCGTTCTGCTACAGCTGTGATGTATGTGGTGACACTTTTGACCCTCTGGTGAACTCTGTAATGCAGGAGCTGTGCAGAGTCCGGATAGACCCCGTCCGCCCTGGCTATCCTGCCACTATAGTGGACCGTATAGGTGCACTGTTAGCTTTATATGACCAGGGCGCCATGGCAACGGATTCTCTGACACAGACAGGATCAGAGCTGCATACCTTAGTCATGGAAACAAAATAAAATCTCAACAACGTCTTCGTCAGCACTGGTTTGCTGTGACAACAGGAATACTTGGGATTACAGGGATTATGTGCTTTGTAATGAGTGGACGTGCTTTAATACTTGTGTACACTCGATTTTAATCACCTTGAGTAACATAATGCACCAAATTGCAAACCACTGGACATTCTTAATCACCTTTACCAGTCAGTATAAACATTTCAAAGTGTTCTCTTATATAAAATGTCTATTACAGCAGCAGAGAGGCGTCACACGTCGATGTCACATACAGACGGATATCTGAGGAAGAGGACTCAAGGTTTGTTTGGCCCTGACATGTTTGTTTCCGACTCCTCTCTCAGTTATGTTTGTTCTTTATTGTCACACAACACGATTTGAGGACCTCTGTTGGCGTGCCATTTCCACTGACATTTATAAATCATACACACAGTCTCGTGCAGAGAAAGGGTCAAACACACACACCACCACTCGTCTGCAGTGATGCACTTACACACATTAGGAAACACATCTTTTGTTGTGTGATGAGACAGAGAAGTTACGCATGCCCGTCTCACTGCCACCATCCACCGCACACACAAATACATGTGCCAGTGCAAAGAACACAACACGCAAAAATAAGGCGGTGCAGATCTTATGCACTTGTCTCCTCCTGTTTACTTGGTATTGCAGAAATGTAGCATCACTTCCGTGTTCAACCACTAGGAGTGCTGCAGCTTTGCACAAAACCAGCGCTCCCAAATCACACACAGCTGCTGCTGCTGCCTCACACTGAGCCGCTGTGGAGCAGAAGAAGGGGAGCTGACACCCAGTAAATGCAGACAAGTGGACACCTTCTAAATCACTCACATTGTTTTTTTTTATTAAGAATAAATTGGTTCCACATGGCACCAGACGCAGAGCGAGCATATATAATCTGGGACTGTACAGATAAAGTGGCTGTGCTAACACCAAAAATATGTTCACAAAGAAAAAGTGCTGCTCCTAAAATAAATTACATTCTCAGTGGCTTTAGAAGACGACAGTCACAAAGAGAAAAGAAAGAATAATGCGTCTTCAGTTGCAACACAGAGCACTGCGTAAGCTTTTATAATTTCGTTACACTCACACAACGTTCTCTTATGTAAACCGCCTCATGTGATGCCAAGAAAATGTTTTCTTTTGCTCCGGCAAGTGCAGAGGGAGGCATATTCCAGCTTCTCAACAAAAAAGTGAAACGAAAACAAAACAAGAGGGACATTCCGTGTCCTGCTGCAGCTCCTCGGTCCTGTTTGTCCAGGTCACAGTCTGGGTAGGTCATGACCCCTCTGAGATACAGTCAGTCCTGACATACCACTGAAAAGTCAACCTGCAGGTCTGTAGAGAGAGAGAGAGAGAGACAGACACAGAGAGAGACAGATACTATAATTATTTTGATGCACTTACAGTAAATGAGGGTTTAAATGTCTTTGCACAGTCTGAGAACATCCAAACTTGTATCTGCCCACCTGCACTTCATCTATTTATGCATGTGTTAGAGGTTATTGCTGTAGAACTTCAAACACATTTTTTCTTGCTCGGTCATTGGTACAATAGCTTAAAACATTTCGCTCAGGAATGTGGCGATATTGCTTAAAAGAAGTCAGACGTCGGAAAAACCTCAATTCCAATCAGGCAAAACTTTACTCAACTCGGGGTGGACTGCAAAATCCAAACAGACTGTGTGAGGATAGAAAGTGTCACCAGATATTCAGACAGGACACAATAAAGGCATGTTAACATAATATGCTATGCGACAGGCAACCATGCCCTGCCATCCAACATACAAATGTAACCATATTTCACTAGAGCAAGGAATCTTTGTCTGGATCTTATTTGCATTCCTCAAGAATTTTTCATCTGATCAACTTCATACTTGCTGGTTTGCTGCTGAGGACCAAAGGAGTTGTGGTTTTGGATGTGGTGCAGTTTGGACACAAGAAACATTTAATATTCACCGGAAAACTGGGGGTGAGATTTTAAGTTTCTGTCAACAGTAATATGCTAGCAAACATTAGCTTCAAGGGCTAGAAACATTGCTCCAGCGCTCTCATCAGCTCTTGTTGTCTGGCTAATAATCATTTGACATAATCTGTATCAAATTTAATGGTCCGAACGGGCTCTGCGATAGTCATAAACACATTTGCGGCTTTACTGCAGTTCTGCATGTGGTTCACATGAGCCGAATTTCTCACCTTTAACATGGGTGCCAAAATGAAAAACAAGATTTTCCACAGACGTGCCATTCACCTGAGATATGTGTACACTATGTGAGGCTGTAATGCAACTGGGCCACCAACATTTTGCTCTAAAATTTGGGTATGTTATGAAGTAACAGTGCAGTTAGCAGTGGCTAACGCAGCATTAAGCAGCGGTGAGGTGCTGACACAAATGTTATCTTCAGCCGCATCCAACACAATTGCGACTCTTTTCACATACGCAGTTGCTCTCCCCAAAACCTGGAATCAAGCTCGTGTGTAAAATCGTTGGAGTTTGCCTTCAAACAGATCAAAACAAAGGCAAACTGTGAAATCATGACCCAAACCGACACCTTGGTTTAACTTTACAGGACGCCACCTACTGTAGGTCTGTGCAAGCAGTTTTTCTTGTGCGAAGGGAGAATTTTGTTGACATAAAGGGTGAGCTCACTTTGGGTTTTACCTCCAGGCAAACTGGTTTTGACAGTGTTTCTAACGCGCTGGCTTGTTAACAACTTTGTCTGAACAATGAAGTGTCTTGCCCCATCAGATTTTCGATGTCACCCTGCTCCTGTGTCTCAACACTGACTTTGACGAGCACAGTTTTACAACAACCATAAAAAAAAAATGCATTTCCTTAAAAACTCCAAGATTTACCTTTCAGACTGTCACTTCATTTCTGCTTGTGCGCACCTGTCTGTATGCACACGGCCCTGCCAATCATGGTGATCACGTTTGGGGATGGCCCCCTCCACCCGTCCAGCCCTCCCTGTCGCTGTCCCTGCCTGCGGTCCTGCCACTGATGTTGAGCGGGTGACCTTTTCTCTCAGCTAATCCACACCAAAAAGCCCTAATTACTGCTGCCGCTCCACCAACCTCCCCTGGCCCAATAATCAATACAGCCGATTGGCCGGCGGATCACCCCGTCAGACACCAGCGCTTTACATATGAGTGTGTGTGTGTGTGTGTGTGTGTGTGTGTGTGTGTGTGGGATGTAGTGACATTATTTTAATGGAATGAAAATGGACAGACAACAATAAAAACTATAAAATGAGGATTAATAAAGATAAGATAAGAAATACAAACACTGCAAAAGCAACAGACACACACACACACTTGTACACACACTTGTACACACACTTGTACACACACATTCCGCTCTCCAGCCTGAATGTTGTGACACCAGTTGACCTTATTGAGCTGCTGTTCTGTAAAGAGTCCCTGATTAGAATATCTTCCCTTTAACCTTTAGCAAAGTGACGCGGCGCCCGAAAGCAAAGAAATAAGCCATCGGTTTATGCAGAGAGGTAAATGTATTCTGGCGTTATTTCATTAAGCTGTGGCATTTCACTAAACGTCCTGATTGCATTGGTGAAAATGTCGCTTTTCAACAACGATACATGTTACTCGTTTCTTCTGCTTTGCAGGTGTGCCCTTGACGAGCTGACAGTGTAGAATGTTACGCTGCCCAGAGCGCTCATACCTTTCTCGCTGCATTTTCTCACCTGTACCTGTGTGCACGGGACGCATCTGTGCGTGCAACAAACGCCTGAGGACATTTAAGGAGTGACAAAAGGCGCCAGACACAATGTTATCAGACAGAAAAAGGAAGTTCAATTTTGGACGCATGGACAGAGTCATATCTGTTAAAAAAAAAAAAAATAAGGAGGCGATCTCTCTCTCCACTCCTTGTCTTCTCCTTCTTTCTCCTCCTGTCACTCCTGCTGACAGTCTTTGATTGTATTAGACAAGTTAATGAAAAGCAACACTGAAGAAGCGACTGGCAGCCTGCACCTGCCAGAGTGTATGTCTGTGTGCACATACCTGCCAGTGCCTATGTCTGGCCGCCTCGTGTCCTCAGGCGTGCCAGCCAGCCAGTCAACACGATGATGAGACAGAAAGAGAGTGATGAGAAGCTTGTCCATACCTTCGGGGCGAGGTCCGTTCTGCAGACGTGAAGTGGTTATGAATATAAACTATCCCCACATATATGCGGTTAGAAAGCTGAGGGGTGAAAATGCTTAAGTAAAAACATTTACTTTATTTTGAGACCCCATTATCATAAGTCCTAGTGACATTATTCAATGCATTGTGTGTGTGAGACTTTGCTGATTTACATGCCGTGTGTCAAAACTTTGCAAACCAGTCCATCAAAAATGTTAAACTATTTGAGCTTCTGATAGAGCGGCGGGTACATTACATATCATTAGCTAATGGTCTTATTCAGCAAATTGAATTCACACAGGCTGCCTCAAAGGGATCTTACACATGAGCAGCCACGGTAATGCAAAGTAGATGGCTTCAATGTATATGTGTGCATGAATACCCTTAAGAA
Organism: Sparus aurata; assembly: GCF_900880675.1. Classification (NCBI taxonomy): domain Eukaryota; kingdom Metazoa; phylum Chordata; class Actinopteri; order Spariformes; family Sparidae; genus Sparus; species Sparus aurata. The sequence continues at coordinate 21,232,954 of NC_044189.1, forward strand.
ATAAGTGCTAAGTTCTGTGGAAGAAGAATTAAGCCCGTAATGGATGATTTTGCACCTCACGATTCATGTCCAATGCCAATATCCAGTGCCAGTGCAGGAAATACTGTGAATGTGGAGAGCAGCTGGGTGATGAGCATGTAAGAAATCTGGAGTTTATGGCCCATCACGGACCTGCAATCTATTTTTTTGTGATCTTTCCCCGAACCATGACCACGTATTATATTTGCCAACACTAACCAGCCCTTAACTGTGGTTTATTTGCCATCGTGGAAATATTTCAGAAAGGAAAACATGTTGAACAGTGGATGCAAAAAAACAAACAACTTTGTAATCGGGTTGCATGTCTCGGTCTACTGCTCTGTAGTCTGAGGACCAGAATGAGTCACCTGGAAACTCACGGTCGTATGACGTCAACTGGAACTGGAACCTATCATTCACCGAAGAAAGCTGCTCAGTGGCACACGAAGCCAAAAGCGTTCGACTTCTTGGATATAAAATTACCCATGTCGTTCCACTTTGTGCGGCCCACAGAGCGTGCACACTACAGGCTTCCACCAAGGGATAAATGCGGATTTGCAGACTTTCCAAATGTTATCGGACACAATGGATCAAATCTGATGGAGAAAAGAGTCATTCCATGGGGGTTCTGACACACATTTTCACTCATCACACACATCTTTACTTCAGAAAGAAAATATGTTTAACAGTAGCAGCTATTTGTTTGTTGGTTTTGCCGTTAATGAAAAGGTAATTATTCTGTGTACCACTTTGCTACCTGTGATCTGTGAAGATGTGTTTTTCTTCAGCGCGGACGAACAATACGTATCTATCTCAATAACTACAGCCACATTTTGTTCATCCATCACCAGAGGTTGATGAGGTGAAACAATCACTGCAACCTGTGGTCAGCTGTGGTTAATCTATCAGCTCCGGCTGGCGACCAGGTCAGAAGGAGTCGATAACTTATAAGTATCTCCTGTTATGACATTGTATATCATAATCTAAGCGTATATTGACATGTAAACATAGTTTCTCTGATGTGTAGCCGTAATTCTCTGTAATACAGTGTGCTGTATTTAGGAAATGGTCGTGGGTGATGAAATGGGGATCTCAGTCCCTTCAATTTAATGGTAGGTATCAAGTCTACAATGCAATTCACAAGCAATAATAGGTTTATTATATTAATGTAATGGATGCACCGGACGATGGAAATGAGTACCATGTATGCGTTAAAGCTGCAATAAATAAATGTTTTACTGTCCCGAGTAACAAAATGACTATAATAAGTCTTTGCAGGTTAATAGAACCAAGAGCAGCGACTCGACAATCGTTCTCTAGATACAAATTTCTGTCCCTCAAAGCTTGTTGTCCAAACTAACATAGCAACGCTTCATTTAGATGATGTTACAGGTCAATTTCAACTTATTGGCATCAAGACGGAAACCTCCCTCGCTTTGTCAGATATATGCATAGTAGGACAAGTAATCCTGGAGCATGAAATAAAGATGCTCAGCAGTGGTACAGAACTTTCTCTCGCAGTCATGGTTGTACCCTTTGTCTAAAGGAGACGTCTTTGTCTGGTGGTGTCCACTTTTTCAGCACAGGCGTCATTGCGACAACTCTAAAAATAAGACCCAGAATGTAAAAACTCCTCAAATACTCTGAATGTTCCTGTCACACTTTAGGCTGCATGCCAACAACCTGTGTGCATATGGCAGCACGTGGATGTTTCTGAGTGTGAATGTGAGCGCATGATGGCGGACTGAAGACATGCAGCCCCACAGAGAGCTGCCCCAGTCAGCCCGGCCTGCTGAGTGAAACGCTGTGGTAATGTTTAGCTTGAGGGGTGAAAAAGAAGGTGAGTGGGGGGAAAGGAAGGAGGGAAAGGACGAGAGGATGACAGGGTTGGGGTTCTGTGGGAAGACAGACCGCGAGGAGAGCGAGGAGAGTTTGAAGGAAGGGAGGGATGGGTCACGGAGGAGTGACGGGGAAAGGGAGGGAAGGAAGGATGAAAGGTCCGAGCGGGACGGAGCGCAGGAGAGGTCCCGCTTGGTCTTGTCAGTCAGTCGTCTCTCTCTGACACCTGAACCTCCGCTGACCGGGTCGTGACTGCCTCTCTGGCGCAGGAGATATCACTAGGGGGGCTGACCTCTGACCTCTCACCTCCTCATCGCCAACACAGCCCCGCCCTCTCAACCACCCCCTTACTCGCTTCCCCGCCTTGATTTCTTTTCAGCCCTTTCTTACCCAGTTCTTCGCCAGCAGTTTGGTAATCCAGACCTCCAAGAACGATGTGTGGCTGATTCGTCCGTAACTGTGCGACAACATCACACTTTTGTTTCTATTGTTCAATTTGATTCTGTCCATCCAGTAAAATATTTAACAAAAATAGATATGTTGCATTTTTTTTTTTTGGATGATGAAATCATAGCGCAAAAACATGTTGTACTATTTTCTGTTTGCATGTATATTTCTTTCCACTCGTTCACTGATTCTGTATAAACCAGGCATCATTATGGACGAGGTCTCCTCCTCCTGCATGCTCTACCCGAGTGCCACCCCTCCTCAACCAAACGGATCAACCCCTGTAGGTGGGAATGCATCTGACGTGGACGATCTCTCCTGCCAGAATGCGATCTGAATGATGACGTATATGCGCTGCGTATTGGCTTTAAGGATGGAGAATGAGGGAGAGAGGTCTGACTCAGTGAGTTTGTCTCACTGAGGTCTGTTTCAAACTTTGGCGAGCAGCAAAACGCCTCAACCGTGAAAAATTATTACCTTGTGGACTTTTTGGGCACTTGTAGTGCTATGGCACAATGCTATTCCATGACGGCTGCCTAGCTAACATTAGTCCCTCATAGCCAGACTCTCCAATCACAATCATCTTTGGCACCACAAAGCAGGAATACAGCGGTGTCCCTGCAAAATAGTTTCGGGTGCAACTTGTTTCGCACATGAGGTGGCAAACCCTGACATCAAAATGTCCAAACGCCCACAAAAGAAAAAGTTCAGTAACAGCGGCTGTCTTGTTAAGGTTCCTTTAACAATCAGGTTAGGTTTCGGCTAGCATTGTTTCCCCTTTAAAGATTTTTGAAAAATCTACGAAGATATCCATGCAGCTTCACCTTTGTTCTTTGAAGAAGAATGCACTCAGTTTATTGCTAGACCTTGAAGATGCACAGCTCTGAGAGGATGAGGTTAATATGCTAAAGCGAAACGGCTTCAAAGATAAAATGTGTAGACACATTTTGACACGTTAAACACACGTACACTAATTACACTGCCTGCACTGACCTCCTGTTCCCGTGTGCAGTGAGCTACAAAGACCTTACACAGTTTGAAAGGCAGCCGTTTGAGACAACAAGCTTACACAGTTAGGACAACACACACACAAAGATGCACACACACATATATCCCCGGAGAGTCGGGCCTAATCCCGAGTTTACATTGTTAGGACAACAGGGATAATCCTGCTAACAGGGTGTTTATCTAGAAACTGCAACCGCTGAATACCCAACACACACAGTATTGACCCAGAGAGAAAAATAGCAAGCGGGTGAGAAAGCAAAGACAGAGAGGGAGAGAGTGTACGACAACCAAAGGAGGTGAATAAAGGAAAGAGAAAAGTCATCAGGAAATAAGCAGAAATGAGTCAAAGGCTGCACTGGAGGAAGCAGACAGAGAAGTAGAGAGGGAGATGGAGGAAAATGGGGGTTGGAAGAAGGAAGAAGAAGAAGGTCTGTGCTGTCAGGTATGCAGATGAGAGTGTGATGGCATCAATGCAGGAGTGGACACAGCCAGTCCCTCAGGACCACACACACCAGCAGGACACACACACTCCAAATGGCACACCAAAGAGCAGATAAGCCTCCGTTAGAGACAGAAAACACGGAGGCAAATACCGAACAAGCGTCAATACAATACGATCATAAGGCTCGAGATAGAGACTTCCTGCGGTCAAACACGCATATGAAGTGATAATCTATGAAATAACAGCCTAGTGACATCTTTTGTTTCTGCAGATGAAATTTGACTCTATTGTGATGATGCTTTTTTTTTGTTTGGCTGCGATCTCCATAATTGCTCATGCTTACGACTGAATCCGTCTTCCCCCCCGTGGTGTCGGCGGCACACAGTATTAAACATGAGAGATTAGCACTCTTGCATGAGCCACTCCTGATCCAAGAGCCGACTCTCACTCAAGGAACTTTTATTGAGCAAATGAATACGGTTTTATTGGAAGAATAGCTCAGCTCCTGAAGTCGCTCCCTAATTACTACAATCAACAAACGGGTTTCTGTGGTGAGTGCTGTAACAGTCACATGTGGCTAATGAAAGTGTAAGTAGGACTTTTGTGAGACTCTACCAGATCAGAAATCCTTACGTCTTTATGAGTGTGACTGGTTTTGACTTTTGACTGACGCTGATTGTGTGTAGGATGTAATTTTAGCTAACTCTAAACTGCATTCAAAAGGAGAACTAAACTACCAAATCTTTTCACCTTGTTGGCTGACGAGGCTCCAAAACAACAGTTAACAATTGACTCGTCCTGTCTCAGGGGTCTCTATTAATCATTTGTCCAATAAATGCTTTATTTATTTAATGACGCAGAAGGTTGCTAGGGGAGTGAGTTGCTTGTGACCAGATCTCACAGATTACCGTACAAAAATACAACTTTAAAATTTTAATCAGTGATTTGGGTGATACTGGGGTCATGTGTTTAACAGAGAAAGTATTTGCTGATTGTTTCCTGTTAGGCCCTGCGGCTGCTCTGCCTTGATAGCCAGACAGCTTTCCTTGTTGCTTAGGCAACTATTAACAAACATACCGATAGCCGGCAGCTTCTTAAAAAGCCGTCCTGACCGAGGCTGTGTGCAGCCAGTGAGAACGACAATAAAGGCCAGTTATAATACCGAGGTTTTTTAAGGATTTTCCGTGTAGACAGATACCGATGTCTTTGATGCTAAGTAAAAGCTAGCTGCTGCTAGATGTACACTTTGGTGAGCGGTCCTTACTGATGAGGCCCCCGGTTGCATGGAGCCAATCCTGGAACAAACCACCACAGCACTGTGTTCACTTCATCAAACTGGCCTCCATCTTCTCTGAAGCTTTGCTCTTCTGTCCCGGTCCGGCCGTGTTAACTGGGAGCTAACTGTCCAGGCAGAGTCATCATTAGCAACATGGCAGTTAAAGGTTAGAAATGCTCAATTCCGTTCTTTTCCCTGTCCGCTATCGATAATAACTGTTATAAACTGGCAGGTAAGACACATATGAACTTTGATTGCTTTTCCATGGAGTCATAATCATACATTTTCATCCATGAGCCGCGGAACTCTACTGCACTCGGTAATCGACTCGTCGGGACTTCCCGTCAACAGGAAGCTGCTGCAGAAGAGTGGTAAATTTAGTCAGCTTTTCAGTAAAAATCCAGCTAAGCTAGCGGAGGTTAGATGCCCCGGACTATGTGCTGAGACCCTATTTGTACTGTTGCTGAAGTTTGGTGCTGTTCTGAGCATTATTTGTGGCTTTTTGGTGGCGGTTTATATTTGGATCCATTTACTGCAGTGTATTGTTGTCGTGCGGTCGTTTCTGAGGTTGATAAAACTCCGTAAATTAGCGGTCTGCTGACTTGATCTCTCGAGAGGGAGTCTAACACAGTTTCACGGTGATTTAGACCATGGATTAAACTTACACCGGAATATCCCTTTAAGGTGTGGGCTGTAAGGTACATCAGCTACTGCTGTTTTCTTACAGGAAACAAGTAACTATGCCAAAGCAAAACACACTCGAGTTAGTCGTAGCATGTTGGGGCTACAGCAGGGGAAACAAACGACTGGTGAGCATGGGCTGCCTACAAGTTTCTGATACTGGCAGACTGTTGGTGAGAATGAAGACAATCACCCCTCTGCTTGCTGTATGCCATAAACTTAAAGAGAATAGTATTATAAAAACAGTTTGAAAAAGTTTGAGTTTGACTAGAGGCAGAGAAAATGGCTTTTCCTGGTCAAGTAATGAGCGTCGGCCATGTTTGCCTGAATACAAGTAACGTTCAGCCTCTAATGACATCGAAATGGCTCTTTAATCACAAGCTCGAATGAAACCAAATGAGTTCTTGAAATTTTACTGACGAAAGACACACACTGGACCACATATTCATGCACACACACTAACCATCCATACTTTTTCCCTACAGGGGCTCGAACTTCAGTGGCTAACTGCCACTCCACTATCTAACACTGCCTGTCGCAGTTATTGCGCTGTGTGGCGTTAAACTTCCTGTTGGGGGAGGTAAGGCAGGCAGGGGGGATATCGGCAGAACAGCGGCAAGCTTTAGCATGCATGTCAGGGCCAGGGGACGCTCCCTGAGCCAAATGCCAGTCTATAGATCGCAGAGGGGACTAAAGATCACATCATCGTCCACCCGGACACGGGTGACACCGGACAGCAGACGTGGGAGAGAGGGAGGGCCGAATGATCTCTGCCAGGACGAGCCGTTATAGACAGCCGCTGTCATTACAGGGCAAACATGCACCCGTACGAGTGCACACACACACACAGGGATCAACACACACTCACGTACACGAGCCGTGACGACGAGGTTATAGACAAGCGCTGTCATTAGAAGAGTCTCTGAGGAGCTCAAATGATAACGAGCGAGGGGGAGTTAGAGGAGGGAGGTGTTGACGAGGGTGACTGTCCAGCTGTCTGCAGGTGAGCCTGTGGTGCTGGAGAGGTCAGCTCACTTCAACACACAACCCTGATACAATAGACACACAGTACAAACTCAGAGTCACTGGACCAGACAATCTGAGGTTTACGCCTGTAGCTGGAGTTTGAAGGTGTGTTGAGCCTGGGCTCATTCAAGTTAGTGATATCTATCGGGCCGAGCAGCTCCTCCCGAAAACAGGAAAAATACAGCAATACATCTCTCTAACAACTGAGACTACACATCTTAAATTCTGAATCGTTGCTGTTGTAAAGAGGAAATGAAAAAATGGCAAATCAAATGTTCATGTTTCAAAATGGGACCTTGCAGGCGATCAGCTGACTTTGAATACAACACCCCTCTGATAGAATGTGGACACAGTTGCTTGGTGAAAGTGGAAACGGGTGAGAAACGTTGTGCTTTGATCAGTTTCATTGCTACTTGACGCGGATCCGTTAAGCCTTTAAGCCTTTCCCTGAAGCACAAAGTAAGAACGAGATTCAGATTCAGTGGTGACAGATCACAGAAGCTGCCTTCAACAGAGTATTATCTACATCTTGTGCAGGTCATCAGATTAACACTGCTGATGTCACAAAATGGCTTTCTATGTCAGGTACAACTGATTCACAAACAGGGCTACAGAAAAAGACTAAATTCACAAAATAATCTTGCCTAAAACAACTGGATATGTTTGTACAAAGTCCAAGTTTTCATAAGACGTACAGGGTCGAACATCTTCGCTGGGTTATTATAGCAATATTATCGTATGTTCGTGACTAACAAGATAAAAGTATTTATTTTTGTTTAATATCACGGTTATTGTGAATATCGAGATGTTGTGACATCGTTGGGTCAATCACTGGACTTTCTCTAAGAGACTGGGGTTCATATACCGTGTGCAGCGGGTGGCTGTAGCTCAGGAGGAAGATCAGGTCATCTTGTAATCGGAAGATCATTGGTTTGAATCTCAGCTCCCCCTAGCTGCATGTCGAAGTGTCCTTTAGCAAGATACTGAACCCCAAATTGCTCCTGACGAGCATCAGTGTATGAATTTGTAAGTCGCTTTGGACAAAAGCATCTGCGCGATGCTCCGAAATGTAAATAAAACCAAAAGTCGACACTGACTTCTTTGAAATGGTTTGCATAACTTACATAACTAAAAATACTTTTCGTGTGAATACAAATCACGATCCTTTTCAAACAAAAGTGTTTCTTCACAAGCCTTATTTCTAAACTTTTAACCAGAAGTTGTATATTTATTATCGCTACGTTGACTGCGGAATAAGACATGTACTTTTTTGGCATGTGTGAGGCAACACATGACCCTGACGTGGTGGTCCAGGTGGACTGGCAGGTCATGAAACCAGCAGGACCAACATATGTGTTGCATTGGAAAAAAAAAAAGCAGAACTAAAGCAGACAATTGAAACACTACATCACCAATTTGACATAGAACACGAGATAACACCACCAAATATAGAAACACTGCAAGTTGAACAACACAGAGTTACACAATAGCACAGAAACTTTAGTGGGAGAAACATTCTTACAATGAGTATTTGTCGCTATGATAACATTATTAAAGATAACTTGAATTAACAAAAACAGAAGCTTCCAGTGACGTCATGTATGTTGTTTTTGGAAAGTGAATGGCAGTGCAGAAACATGACTTGAATCCAAAAGGCAAACAAAACCTTTAGGAAGACTCGCACGTTCACAACATCCTGGTTCACGCAGGTCGATGTTTTCTGACGGCCGCTGCTGCTCTGTCAGCGTCTCCACTCCTACGGTGTGATAAGAAGCTTTTATCTCGTATGTTTACACAGCCATAAATATACAGTATCACGCCGTTTTTTTCTCAAAATCAATTTGTCTCCCTAAAGCTTACTGTTCAGAGTGCTGCAGATTCAAATCCAGACTGCTCCTTGCCTAAAGGCGACAGGCAGCCTATCAGTGCATAGTTTTGCACTCTGCCTCTGAGACTCCCACAGTGTGATGCGCCTCGGGGCGTGTACAAATAAGAGGCTTAGAGTTACACCAAGCCTTACATCTGTCACTGAAACATCTCTGTCATTCTTTACAATAACAAGCTGCTGCATTAGCACTGACTGTTTTCACATCCATGCTGGCTTTACAGCTGTGTGTGTGTAATGTCTGGCATCAAGACACTAATAAAGTGCACTGAAGCGAGTCGAGTAATTGGGATCCGTAAACTTGACTTTGCTTCTAAATGGTGCTGTTCATCTAATGGCTTTTGAGATATGACCATTTTCAAATTAGTGCTGTCAACATCAGGAATGCCCTAACACCTCAGATCTCAATCAAAAGACTTAAAAAAGAAGAACTCTGCTGTATCACATGTCACTGAAAACCATCTAAATTTCTTAAATTTCGTGACCTGGTCTAATAACTGCTGTCAGGATCCATCAAAGACGCTGAACGCTCCTTTTTGTGTCAGTTAGCGCACAAATTGCTACCTAATCCCTCCCATATTGTGCTTCCAGTGGTCTTCTGTCACAACGCACGTGAGCAACATTTCTCTTCTTGTGTGGAGGACTGACAGGTCGAGCTCTCAGGTGAAACGCTCTCAGTTGAGCTTAAACGTCCCAACAATTGCTGCAAGTCGCCGCGAGCGGAGTCCAACGCTCACACATCTCCAAACTCTCCCTGACATGGAGACGTTTAATCTGAGGTGCTGAAACCTCCCTTCTGCCCTGAAGTTGTGTGTGACAGTACCGACTGCGGCTGTGCGTTTCTCTCTGTGATATGTTAGCAATTATATCCTTGAGGCTGTTTCAACACGTGCTACTTCACCTGTCTGGTTATTCATTAGACCAAAGGCCCAGGTCTTTGATATCAAAGACTTGGCTCAGGCTCTGCTTATTGACAAGTACTCAGGAAAGGCTGCTGGCTCTGCTGCTGGCTGTGCAGTTCAGGGTTTGGGATTATGTTTTAGCTTTGTGTGTTAATCTTACATCTTTGGCTGAATAAGATGATTAAAACACACATGAGGAAAGCTACAACAGAGTATGAAAAACCACAAAGTGGCTGCCTGGTTTTGTGTTTGACAAGGAAAATAAAACATATATGTCCCCTTTTAGATGATATTCTAGATATGTTATATTTTAGATCCATCCTTCTACAAATAAGAAATGCAAATAAAAAAGTGGTTTAATTAAACTGGTCTGTTTTCTTAAATGTGACCGTTAGCTTAGCCAACATTCAGTTGGTTAGCCTTGTCGTTGGTTAGCCTTGGAGCAGACATCTCACTGGGCTAACTAATGTTAGCTGTCGATGGTCAATGAAAACCTCCTCGACTTAAACAGGAATCATACAGTCTGTGTGCACGTGTGGACGCTGAATTTAAAGAGATTCATCTTCATTTCAGCTTTCTCTTTCTTGTGATTGCGCCAAGTAGACAAAGCAGCTCTTGTTCTCCTTGTAAGGAAATCGCCATTTTGATTTTGATTCATAGTGCGCATGTAAGGCAGACATCTTCCTGTGCGTGCGATACTGCGCATGTGTGAGGAGTCGTATGAATAAACCTGAAACTTGTTTGGAGGATCAGTCCTGAACTGAAGCATTAACTTTAGTTGTGGAGCTGGATTCAGGGACAGATAGAGGAAGACTTACTGGTTAATTTCTCAGGCACAATTTGATTCTGATCCTAGATTTGGTGAGTTTAAATCACAGTTTAAAATAAAGCTCGATACAGGATTGATACGTGATTAAAGGAGTATGTTGTGCTTGGCAGAGGTGTGCGCTCTGCTGAATATCAATCAGGTTGGTGTGTGTTTTGAACCATATGTCAGCCATTATTATACACAAGACTTTTATTGTTATGATGACTGAATTCTATTCAGCTGTCAAAGAGAAGATGGTATGAATTGATTCAAAGGGCTTTAAGTGTAAAATTAATTTCTATTTGATGTCTGCTGAGACGTCCTTTGTATTTGTAGATGAATCGCCCTCACAGTGTTGTGCTGGTGCCATCTGTTTCCCCGCGAATCGAGCAACCAGAACTGTGTATTCTTCTAAATTAATTGTAGTATTTACACATTTATTAGCATAGTGTGTTTTAAGGCTGTGATTCATGGAAAGCATTGTGATTTTAAAAGTTGTTGCTCAGATATATAGCTGGAAAACTAACCTGGGATTCATTTTTCAAATAATATTAAAAAAATTTTGGGTGAAAAAAGCTCAAAAACACACCTCATGCTTTTAAAAAAGTCCACACGTAGATAAAACAAAAAAAGATAAAGGATTTTTACTGTATGTTGCAGAATTTCCAAGAACTGTGCTTTCAGTGTCTCCGATCCAGCTCTGTCGTATCCGCACATAGCTACTCTAATCTACTCATCTTTTAGCCAGGATGTTCCTGAGCGGTTATTCCTGAGGAGTGTGTGTGTGTGTGTCTGCGTGTGTGTGTGGTTGTGTGTGTGTCTGTGTGTGTGTGTGTGTGTGTGTGTGTGTGTGTGTGTGTGTGCGCCTGAGAGAGAGAGACGAGGATGAACAGCCTGTCTGTCAGGTGTTGGTACTCACATTAGTCATGTAAAAAACAAAGGATTCTGGGAAGCAACAATGGCCAAAACAAAGAGCATCCAGACTCCTCTCAGTGTCACCCGATCTCTTGTGTGTGTGTGTGTGTGTGTGTGTGTGTGTGTGTGGGTAGATAAGTGTGTGTGGGTGTCTATGTGTGTGTGTGGTTGGGGGGGGGGGAGGCTTTCTATAGGGGGTAAGGGCGCCTCATTGGCTGCCATGCTGGGGTCAAGCTGAGGTCAGGACATGTGTGATGGATGGACCTGTGTCTCTTCTCCCACTCCTCTCTCCTCCTCTGGGCCTCAGACTTGCTACGCCGTCCTGGCTGTGCTCTCGTCTGTTCGCCTGTCTTTGTGTCTTTCCAGAGAAGGACTGCTTCCACAGAGAGACGGAGCTTAAAGAAAACTGCAGGCAACTCTTTGAGGTGAGTTCTGCTGTGGACGTACAGCCGGCCTCTTACCTTCCACCCTAACCTCTGCCTCTCCTCACTCGGAACACCGCCACACTTTACTGCTTCATCACATATATGCAGCCACTAACCACATGATGTCATCTCTCTCTCCTCTCTGTCCCCTCCTTTTCTTCCTCCATCATACTGTCAATCCCTCTATCGGCTGTGTCCCTTTATCGGCACACGGAGACGCACATCTGTCGATGGAGGAATTCATTTTGGCTGCCAATCACAACAGGGGAGTGGTCAATGAGCGCAGACGTGCCAATACCTCGACGACCCTGATGACTGACTTCTGTCTGTTTGCCTCTCTCGGTCTCTCTGGGCTGCCAGCACCGTCTGTGTCTGTCTCACTCTCTCTGTTTTGATCTTTATTGCATGTCCACACTGTGTGTGTGTGTGTGTGTGTGTGAGAGAGAGAGCACCACAGCTGACCACAAACAATCCACAACGAGGCTCTGAAAGTACAGATGGATCAGTGCAGGAGACACTGAAGCACATCCCTGCACCTCTCATCATGTCCCAGGACACCTAGAATTTCTCTATTACAACAGAGAAATGAGCCTGAACCCCAAAAGCTTTGGTCAATAAGGTTTGATGGCAACGCCAGATGGAAATATTCCATAGGTGCTACAGTAACCCAGGCCTTCTTTTATAAAGCTTTCCAGTTGCTCCCTTCTCTCCCTCTCTTTTTTTTTCTTTTGGTAATTCTCTCAGAACTTTATGATCCTTTCTACTATATTTTTCCTTGCACACACACACACACACACACACACACACACACACACACACACACACACACACACACATTTTTCACGCCTAAGCATCCAAGAAACATGAGAAAATGAAATCAACAAGGTGAGAATTCAGAGGCAGAGGCACCAGTTTGACACCTCAGAGAGACATTCTTTAAATGTGTTTCCTCTCTGCCTACTCTGTGTGTGTGTGTGTGTGTGTGTGTGTGTGTTTGCATCTGTGCATGCATGTAAAAACTCCTCATATCCTCTCGCCTCTGTGTTTGCATTTGTTTCCAAACAAACTCAGTACAAATATGTGGTACATGCTGCGTCTCTCTGCGTGTTTAAAGTGAGTGAATGTGGTTTTGCAGTAAATACCTGGACGCTCTCAGGTGGCAGCCTTTGACTCTTCCTGTCGTCTCTGCATCTCTTATGTCCACTGATAGCTGCTGGAAAAAAACACATAGGCTACATTGTGTCAAGTTTTAGTGTAAAGTTTTTGTCATTTAGCTTTTAAAGGTGTATTATGTAGTTTTAGAGAAAAAATTCGAATCAGAAAAGAAAGTCTGATTCATCGACTCATTTTTTTGTTTTCATGCTGAAACAAACTAAACAAAGAAACTCTCTTTGTTTTCGTGCCCAAATAAACTGAATAAACAAACTGACTGTTGAGGGCAACACCAGTTCACTTTGTTTAACTGCGTAGACAGAAAGGTGGCAGGGTCCGCCAAATATAAACAAACAGTGTTTTCGTGGACCTGAATTTCCTCTGAAAATTTCTCAGCCTGTGTTTTTACCTGATCGATATTGTAGAAAGAATTTTTGTGAATTTTTAAAACTACATAATGCTCCTTTAACTAATTACAACACCCTGTTCAGACTGTTTCCCTCCCAGCGTGGGATTCAGGTCGAGATAATAAAGAGTTGAGGACGAGCTACATTTTTTATTTAATACTAGAATAAGAGATCCATCATAAATATCCACATGGAAGAGAAAACGTCAAGATACGACGTTAAGAAATAGTGTGTTAAGTAGAGAATCTTATTTCTTTGTAATTGATTTAATAATTTGAAATGCTTCTAAATATCGACCTTCATTTATACATCGAAGAATATGTAAGAAATTAAAATTCAAACTAAACGTAATTAATAATAAAAATAAATCGTCTTTTGTATCTAAAACATGTTTTCTTTTTTCACGTGTTTTACAAATCTTCCTTTCTAGCTTACATCCAAAATTAATTTTTAAATGTAATATATATCTGTATCTTCATGTTTCATCCAGGTCAGTTGATTTCGATATTTAAACAGCTCAACAATTTGAAGTTTATGTGAATGATTTGCATTTCTGATACTTTAAGATTATCGGCTGAATGAAATTTCATGATGAGAATTTTCGGAGTGTATTTCCGCAAAGAAATGTAATTAAAATCAAAATATAGGTGAATATATTTGAGTTACAGACTGTCTGACCGGCCTGAACATTCTCCCTGCTGCCGACGCTGTTATAGGAGCTGATGGAAGAAGTTAATTTGACCGATCAAAGTTAAAAAGTCATTTTTTCTTAAGCTGTGTTCTGATGACTTCCGTGGCACAAATGTGTGTTTGGCACAGGGCGCGCGTCTATAAAAGGCCGCATCAAGGACGCGCAAATGAACTCTGTTAATTTCTGCGTCACCTCCTTAAAGTCAGTCAGGAGCTTTAAACATCTTTTCCTCCTTCACAAAGCCTTAATGGTTTTCGTCAAACATCTGTCATCGTCCATGTGTTTATCTAAAGGCCCTAATGGGAACCATCAGCCGCGCGGGGCCACATAGTGGAGGTCGGGTCGGAGAAAAACGTCCTGACTTCACGAGGCTGAGCTTCATTTTTAACATTCAGCGACCAGTCCGAAGCAGTTTGGGTCAAACAGGCCTTCGGAGCTGGACTGTGACCGTGTTGTCGAGGTGCTTTTTTGCGCAGTGTGGTCTTCGAACTGTTGTTTAAATGTGGGTGCTGCTGTGACAACAAACTGTGACCGAGGATTGACCCCGTGTCTCTTTGGAGGATCAGCTGCGTTTCTAATCCACTCTGTGTGGCTGCTGCAGCGCGCAGAGGCCCGAGGAGAGACGAACCGGAGAGCCTGGACTTTAAAAGTGCGGAAACATGTCCAGAAAAACAGCAATGTCATTTAATTTTATTTTATTTGTTTTTTTATTTTTTACCTACTAACACTCAAATGAGATTGTGACTTTTTCAAAGTCTCGGACAAGAACAACTTTCTCCCTGTTCCCTCTCTCTACTATGATTATAATAAGTTAGCATTAATTTACCATCATGTTTGGACACACACACACACACAGGAAAATTAATAAATTCAATTAAATTCTGCGGCCAAATGAGTAATGTGTGCCAAAATGTTGTCGGTCCCAGTTGGACAGAAGCGGATTTGTAATTTCGGGCCAAATAGAAGGACGCCAGATGTGTTGGAGCGACTGAGATTCATATTTTATCGAGGGTCATATAAACGAAATCAGAATGACTTTTATAACACTCACTGTGATTCATAAATATGCAGATTTAGGAAGTGAAATAAATGTTTTTAGAACTCCAATAGCAATCTAAAACCTTCGAGTTCTTTTTCTTTTAATTTGGCAAAAAAAAAAAAATCCTTTTTTTTTTAAATCAGGCCCCTTTTCTGACTTTTAGACAAATCTAATGGCTGCATTTTAGAATACGTGTTGTTCGAAATAATGATGGAGAAATAATAAAAACCAAAGAATTAAATTGTTTTTACACAGCCTTTTAAATTCAATCCTCGTGGTTTCATACATATTATGTTGAACATATTCTAAAAATGTTCAACACAATAGCAGACATTAAAAATAAAGTGTTCAACACATAACTTTTCTTTATGCCTTAAAACACTAATCTCTTATTAAAATGATTGAATTCATTAAATGAACACTAAGTTAAATTGCAACCAATCTTTAGCTGATCAAATCAAGATATTATATTTAATTCTCTGCTAAAACAAAAGTTCTTTGTCAGACAGATGACGCAGATAAACGTGTTTTCTCTCCTTCCACCAGCTCGCTCTCACTGAAGTTGGTCTGACGAACACAAACACCGTCCTGATCAACAGGTCTGTGCGCACGACTCACTATTTACACCGAAACAACTCCTCCAACAACACACATGGGCGTCTGCAGAAACCAAACTAACCTTCACAGGTTTCAGACAGAACATCCACTGTCCCCCCCGAATGTAGAAAACACCTGACACAACAACATCTAATATACCAGAGGTGATATGAAGAACCACACGACTTACTCTCCTCGTCCGTGTTTGCTGTTGCTGAATGAGACCGAGCAGCAGCCTCAGCAGGTCTCCGCAACTCCAATAGAGCAGCTCGTGCAGGTGGATCCCAGGTAAAGGTGAACGTCGCTCATTAATCATGGCGCTTCTGGCGGTTTTTTTGCCCTTTTATGGTGAGATGGACTCGCAGGCTGCACACCAGGAATTAAAACAGCGAAAGAACCAGGAAGGCCCTTCTTCTTTGAGTTTGAGGAACTGGCCACCTTGAAAAAAAGGAAGGTGAATAAAACAAAACAAAAAAGCTTTAAATTCAGTCCAGTTGAGACACTTTTGTTTGATCTGATTGATACATATTAATGTATATCAACCAACTTACAATTTAAGTTAAATGTAAAGAGGAGGTGGTTCTTATTCGTTTGATTTTACCGAATTAAACGGGCGTAATCAGAACAGAACCTGAATCAGAACTTTGACGTGCAGTGCTGCAACTTTTCACCGTCCGTCGTGTCGTCAGGTGCGGATGATGACACCTCCGTGCGACTCAGAGGGAACCGAGGAGTTAACGCTGACAGCGCCAGTGGGGCCCCATCCTTGTCGATAGCATACTCTCGATGTTTTAATCAATAGAGTTGCTTTTTTGTCCCCTCAATAAGCCGAAAGCTCGATGAGGTTGTCATCACAAATGACGCTGACGTCCGCGCTCTCATCTCCTCCGTGGATAAACATGCCTTTATTATGCCAATAACGCTTTACCCCAGGGATGGGAGCGCGCACGGCCGCATACATTGAGAGATTTTGCCCCATGCGACTTCTCAAACGACGGGGAAACGGACAGTTTCCCATCATGTCTGTGGGGTTAACACAAGAGGTCTGATAGGCGGATTTAAGATTTAAGATTTGCTTTGAAATCAACCAATTCTGTCTCTCCCAAGGCCTCCCTTCAGCAATGACACAGAGCAATAGGTTTTTGAAGCAGTAAACGCACTTTAATACACATGATTGACCCGTAAACGTCTCTCCGGACAAAAACATCTTGTATGTGGATTAAATAGAGAACAGATAACAGCCTGGAACATACAACGACCGGCTCCCCAACTGATAAAACTCAGCGCCCCGCTAATAATACATGAAAGCATTACGCATCATGCAAACCTCACACAAAAGACATTCAGACAGTCGGGACACACAAACACACACAGGCCTCAAACACAGAGGTGACAGTGATTAAGGAGCTACGATAACAATGCACTCTATAACGATTAATAAACGAGGTCGTCTCGTTGATTGTGTGATGCCTAATTGACGACATCAAGTGCAATCAGGCTGACCGTGGCCATGACGCACATCTTTGGCACATTTGAGGTATTTCTTTGTGTGTGTGCAGCTCTGTGGCTTTACATGGGCACATTCAGCAGCACAGGTCAGGAGCAGGTGGAAAGAAGGTGGTTTGGATATCTTGTGCGCCATCATGGCGCAGCGCATACTTAAAGCCAAAGGAAAGTGGACACATTTTGAACCATGGCCTACATTTGTCATCGTTCTTGTGAACACAACACACAATATAAAACAAATCTATAACTCAGAAATTGTCCACGTTATGTCCAAAGTCTCAAATAGTGCATTTACTCATCTTGAATGTCCACATCCATCAACCAGGACTTTGGTTTCGATACACTGGGTAGGAACGTCGATATATACAGGCCGCCTGTGGCCCAGGAGGTAAAGAGGCAGTAGGTTCTCAGTTGGAGGAGTAAGGATCAGCCCCCGTGGAAGACACCGTGGAGGATGTGGGTGACGGAGTGGATGGAGCTGAGACAGACTTCTCTGAGTCTGCATCGTCCATTTTCTCTTGAATTCTCTCCCCCGGGTCTGAGGAGGATGAAGCCTTGGCCGGCAGCAGCCCTTCTTTCTCCCTCTTCTTTTGCTTCATCCTTCGGTTCTGGAACCAGATTTTCACCTGAGTCTCATTCAGCTGCAGCGCGGCCGCGATCTCAACGCGCCGCGCACGGGTCAGGTACTTGTTGAAGTGGAACTCCTTTTCCAGCTCCGTCAGCTGCTTGGTGGTGAAGTTGGTCCGGACCGTGTTGGGCTGACCCCCGTAACCGTATTCCCCGGACCGACCTGAAGACAGAGACACAAATAACAGTTAAGTTCCAAAACAGTTATCACACATGTTCTCTGCTCACACGAGTTATGAGAAAATTACTCGTGCCTGGAAGCAACCTTTACGCATGAAGAAGCAACTTTTACGCAGCAGTCAATCCATGTCATCTACTTTGAAACATGATGTAATGCATGTGTCTATGCTTTAAAATACAGTTAAAGATTATATCTGCCACTGTATACATTATAACACACCCCAGTCTCCAGTTGAACAAATTATAAGAGTGACACAATCAGACAGGAAGTGTCACATTTCATGCGTAATATTGATCTCAACTACTTGGCTTTAATTGTGTTTACATTCCAGTGTTTCCTACCCAGAAGACATCTACCAGCATAGACTTTTCAGAGTTGAAATCTCTTATGAGCCAGTGTTGTTCACAGACATGCAGCTCTGTGCCGTTGCCATAGCCACCACTTGGCACCCACCTGTTTTGGGTGGGTTCCTCTTGACTTTCATCCAGTCGAAGGTCTGTGCAGAAGACGCGCCCTCAGACAGAGGTGAACAGCAAGCTTCCAGGTGCGCCGCGTGCAGTGGTGATAGTGGGTTTGAGCACCCAGGAAACGCCTGCTCGTGCCCGCCACCGTACGCAGGGTGGGCATACTGAAGTTGACCCAGGGGGGCGGCGCTGTAACCTTGGCGATGCTGAGACACCATGGAGGATGAAATGTTACCCGAGTACATCAGCGGGCCGCACTGAGTGAATCCCGCTGAGGAATCTACTTCCTGGTTGAGCGCGTAGTGGTTATAGGTCGTACAGAAACTTTGGGGTCCATAGCTGGAGCTGCAGGCCGGATGGGCCCCATAGGTGAGACCCAGCGAGCTCGCAGTAGACGGGTATGACCCCGGCTGGTGAGGGATGCCGTCAGGGGAAGCCCTGCTAGCCATGAAGCGGTCATCCGCGCCGCAGTTGTTGACGGTAACCGCGCAGGACTGGAAAGTTGTAATCCCGTGGTCCGAGTGGAAAGCCCTGACAGAGCACGAGCCACCTTCACCGCTCATCACCGAGTAGTCTAAGAAGCTGCTCATTGTAGCATTGTTCTGCCGGGGCCGAGGGACCGTCCACTCTGCAGACACCCTCTGATCTCTCCCTCTCTCCCCTCTTTACCCTGAGTGACCGTGCCAACCTTTACCTATGCTCAGTCCTCATCAGAGGAGGGAGGGGGCGCACGGGCCGATATCAATGAACGGGTGCTGTCACGTGGGCCCGGGTCAGCCAGTGAGGCACTTGTCCTTATCCCCTTAGCCGGTGACAGATTGGTGTTTGAGTGGCTATTTAAATTCCAGGCGCTCGTCGATCAAGGTGACGCGCGTCGCCACTAATGTATTGGCCGAGCAAACAATGAGCTGGGAGGCAGACGGCGGCGGACAGCACCGGGGTCGCATGACGAGCGGGGGAATGTCAGACACGGCGTCTTCTAACCCCACGCTGCGCGCTCTCCAGCCCGGGGAAAAGATTAACGCTTCACCCTCTGCAACCTCCCCACGAGGACGACCCAGCGCCCTGACCTCAGGTACGGTATTTTTGGAATAGGTGTGCGTGCGTGTAATGCTCCTACGCACGCGGTTGTGTGCTCATACTGCATGTCTGTCCTCGCCCGCGCATAACAGCCGTGATGTCATATATATATAATGGTGTCATTCTCTCCTGGATGGATGGATGGTTCAGTGTGTGGCTGTATGTGTGTGCGCCACCGCCACAGGCTATAGAGGGCTATCAGTGTCCCATTCCAATGCGAAGTGTTTCACGCTTTAACACTGCGAGGGATCTGCTCAGCAAATATTGTCACAGTGTGACAGAGAGGGAGAGGCAGGAAGGGTTCACTCCTGACACAAGCAGAAAGTGCTCCAGTTCAGTCGGAGCGAGCTGTTTCTTCATAACTTTGTTTCCCATCAAGGTCGCATTAGAAGTGTTCTGCTGCTCCTCGGTGCTCGCTGGGAGGTCACAGGTGATGCGACGACAAGACAACACATTAAACATGAATCTGATGCGTTATTAAATTTTTCTCTCCCGGGGTCATAAGGTCTGCTATCTACTCTGATTTCACTCCCACATGTATTCATTATGCATGTATAGTGATCAAATGATCTGATAATGCGCGGCCCGTCGCGGAGCTAATGCGCCCGTGTAGCCCGAGGTGCGAGTGTGGGCTGATTATCCTGTTAAGTTCATCAAATAAAGCTGTTGGAGAAATTAATGGCCACTGAAAGAGGCGCTGAAAAAAAAAAGGGGGGGGGGGGGGGGGGGGGGGGAGATAGGAGGGGGTGAGGGGGGAATGTGTGGGGGAGAGCTGTGGTATGGCGAGAGAGGGGAGAGGAGTGCGGGGCCAACCTCTCACTGAGGAAGGAAAAGGAAGGGGAGGGGAGGAGGCGAGGAAGGAGGGAGGGAGGGAGGGAGGAAGGAAGAGAGGGTCACATGGAGGGATGAGCGCCCCTATTGGCTGTATGTGGCCAAACACCCAGAGTGCATTTCACTCTGTTTATAAATGTACAGATAGATAGATAGATAGATAGATAGATAGATAGATAGATAGATAGATAGATAGATAGATAGATAGATAGATAGATAGATGTCGTGCTACTTTATACTTCCGCTGCACTATTTAGAATGCAGTATTGTAGTTTGTATTCACTGATCTGGGAGCTGCTGCTTCAGATCAGGAGTTTACAAAGACAACCTTTGAGAAGTTTAACCATCAGTGTGGAAGAGATTCAACCAGCTGCGTTATTAATGTGCCGCCTCGTGTCGCTAGTAATGTTAAATCTGATCACTTCAGATGTGAAAATCTAATCCTAATTCTTCTGTCTCATGACGACTTGTTCTGACTGTTCTGACTGTTTCTACAGAATGATACTTCCACTTTAACTCAGTGATGGAATGTAACTAAGTACTTAACTAACTGACTACTTAAATACAAATGTTCTTGTTCTTTACTTGATTATTTTCCTTTTTCTGCTTCTTTATACTTCCACTCGATACTGTAAATTGTCAAAGTTGTCAACAAGACAGAAAAAACGATTACCTCAGAGTTACTGTAGTAAAGTAGACTTTTAAATTCGACTTGTACAATTTGGAGTTAAAATATGTTGTACTTTTTATTTTGACTTTAGTTACTGGTTACTTTGCAGATGGCCGGCTGCGTCAGAGCCAAAGCAGGGCATTTTTAAATTAATTAATTGTATGTGTAATTGGATCATAATGATTTAAGGAAACACACTGAATATCAGATTAAACATTCATTAAATATGTGTATCATTTATTTCTACTTACAACTAGTGAGTACCTTGAATATCAGATGTGAGGCTTATATTTAAGATGGCCTACTATTCCTTTGGTTGACTTTCACTTTCACACTTCAACACTACATCTTTACTTTTACTCCATTAAAGGACCTGCGCCACTTCTTTGATTCATGTCAGGTTTGGGTGTAAATAAGAAATGTAGCCTGCTACTATAGAGAATAAAATCCAATACGTCATCTAATTCAAGCTGATGGAATCTCGTAGAAAGTGAAGAGGTGTTGAAAACTTCCCACCAGTGAAAAAGGCGCAGTGGGGTCAATACTCCCCCCTCAGCCCCTCCTCTGTGCTCGCTTTCTTCCCAGCTGCCTCTGCAACAGCACGCTGAACTGAGTGGGCGAAGGGGATCGTTGCCTCGCCTGCCTGTAGAAACTCAGCCGGCCCTCGGAGCTTTCATGGCTCTTTGTGTGAACACATGCGCGCAGAAAGGGCGCGCTGTCTCGGAATGATTTGGTTATCGTGGCCGTGTGGTTCGTCGCCGGCCGCTGGAGTGTGGGAGTGAAGGAGCCCCCCCCCCCCCCCTCCATGGAAGCACACTGCTCACATTGACACACACACTCCAGTTAACCAGCAGGCTAATGTTCAGCCAGTCGATGGGGCCGTTTATACCTCCAGATTATTCGATAAACCGCCGCCGAACTCTCGAGTTTATGAATTTGGCGCGCGCAGACGAGTTTGCGGATCGATCCGTCGCAACCGGTGGTTGTTGTCGCTGCTGCTGCACACAAAGCTGCTGCAGTGGAGCGACCATATTGAGTCCCGCTGTGAATGAGCTAATAACTGATTCCCATAAGTCAACTCAAGTGCAATACAATAGAGCAAGACCATTCATAATCCCCGTATTGACCTCCAGCGCTTTGCTCCAATAAGATCAATCTCAAAACGCACAAATTATCCAAATATTGCGCAGTGATCCTCTCCGCAGCTATTTTTAGTAAATGCGTGTTTGATGTCTGAGTCTGTTTTGAGTTTCGGGCTGTTTCTGTAACACACGAGGGGAAGAGTGCAGCCTCATAACCCGAGCAGGCAGGCAGCTACTGCGAGCAGCCGCTGTCGCCGAGCCAGAGCCAGAGTCGTGTTTAAACAAGCTATAAAAATGAATTATTACCAAACGCATGCAGAGACTCAGCCCCCTTTTAGCCCAGGAATTGGGGAGTCCCGTATGAAAATGTAAGTGGGGTTTTATTTGTGCACATTACGCCACAATTGGTCTCCTTAATGTCCGTCTCATTCATGCCACGGAGTGATTTATGAGCTCCTGGAGGCAAACATGGCTCGGGTGTTTGCCTGCAACATGCGCACAATGTTAAGAGCCGCTGTCATGGAAGGATCCGCGCGGACGTTATTTGCTTTTGCTCGGCGAAAGTATGAAGTCTGAAGGTGAGAATAAAAATAATCCGCGTCAGGGTTTGTGCAGGCAGCGCGAGGTGCTGATCACTGTGGGTGCAACTCTGAGAAAACAAAGTAATCTCAGCAAAAAAAACCAAATCCAGATATTTATCACTTGTAATTTGTTAATTATCTGTTAATTTGCAGGAATTTAAAAGTCATTTTGAATTAATTAAAAAAGTTTTAAATAAGGTAGTAAATTAACTTAGTAAAAGGACGGACTGCTTCCGTTTCATTGAGCTACTTCAATAAATAAACATCAAAAAATTTAAATTAAATTCTACAATATGAATTTAAAATTCAAACATGTGTGTGGCTTCACAGCTCCACGCGGACCGGACTATTTATATTCATTACCAACCTGTTTTTAAATTTGCATAACGTCTCTATCTTTCTGCGCCCTACTTCTTTTTATTTTGCATAATTTCAACATGAATAATTCAAGAAGGGAAATGAAAAATATATATATATAAAAGGATTTTCAAAAAACGACTCCAAACACCAGGGAAACAGGATTGTAGCAAGTTAATTGTATTCTAACAAAAATATCCAAGACATTGGAAGCTATACAAAAATAAAAATGACCAGGTTCCATAGGTCTAGTATTGTATAATTATTCACACACACACTCATAATTTCCATTCCATGAGATGAATTTTGTTATGGTAATTACAAGCTGGAGCAGAGCTACGTCAGTGATTTCATTTCATCCTTACCTTGCGTTAATCGTCAAGTCAAATATCAACAGAATAAATGTGCCGAATATACAAATAACATCAGAGTTAATACCATCGTAGCCCGATATTTAATGTCCCAAAGAGAGAGAGAGTGTGTGAGAGAGAAAGAGCGAGAGAACAGTTACTGTGATTGATTTCAGTTAATAGTTCAGATGCTGCAGATCGATTGTAGTTAGAGACTCCGAGAAAAAATAGAAACTGTCCGTAGAAATGTCCACGGGGCTGTCCAGAGACTCTGACAGGCTCGGCGAGGCTGCGTCGGAGAGCTGCAGGCAGGAATCCGAGGAGAAAGGTTGGAAATCGTGTATAGAAACATCCAGGGCCGGGGGACTGTCGCCATTGTCCGGGCCAGATGCCGAGCCAGGGCCCATTGTTGACATGCAGCCCGGAACAGTGGGTGACGGGTTGGGAAAATGTTTCAGATTTTTGTCATTGCTGTTCAGCGGCGCAGCAGCAAAGCCCATGGCCTCGCCATTGTGGAGCTGCTGAGTGGAGCCGAGCGAGTTGTTCTGAAAGGAGCAGGTATCTCTCTCCAGCAGGGCCCCGCTCCGCTCGTACAGGGGGGCCTCGTCCTCCTCGTCGCTCTGGATGCCGTCCTCGGCTCCCGGCCCTTTCCCCTCCCCGTTGTGGTTCTCCTTGCTCTGGGTCTGCCGCTTGTGCTTCATGCGCCGGTTCTGGAACCAGACTTTGACCTGCCTCTCGGTCAGATCCAGCAGGGCCGCTATTTCCACCCTCCTCGGCCGGCACAGATACTTGTTGAAGTGGAACTCCTTCTCCAACTCCAGCAGCTGTGTGTTGGTGTACGCTGTCCTCAGCCGACGGGAGCCCCCTCCTCCGCCGGCGCTCTCCACAATCTCAGGCGAGCCTGGAAAATAAGCAGCACGGTAGCGTGGGATTAAAACGCAGCACACAACAGTTACATAACCCCGCTGCCCGTGAATGTATGGCCACTGGAGAGAAGCTGCAGCAAAATGGCCGCTGGAGCTACTGACCCAGCGCTTATAGCCTGCACTAAACCTTTTATCACGAGAATCATGACAGCAGAAAGATACTCATCAGATTGTTTTACACTTTAAATAACGTCCAGCGTGAAGCAAACACAGTGCGCTATAAAAGCAGCGAGGTCCAGCCTGGTGTGGGATACTAATGAATGCTCCAGCTGCCCTCCTCGGCAACGGCACTCCATCACTCTTCATTACTGTCACACATCAAAACTCTGCTCCGGCTCGGGGAATAAATCATCTTACATCACCAAACTTTACCCAAACTTTTTTTTTTTCTTTGCTTCTGGTTTCATACACAAGCACAGCAGAGCAATAACCATAAATCTATCAGAGTAAATCCTCTCCAGCTTCTCTTTTTCCTTAAAGAAAAGGCCCCAGAGCTCTGAGGTCGAATTTTAGCAACAGATAGTAAACACTTCAGCATTAAGTGTTTTAAATCACCCACCTTTCGGAGAGAAGCACACGGGTCCATTGGAGATGGCGGTGGTGGCGGTGGAGGTCGGCAGGTGGTTCCTCTTGGAGGCTTTCTTCTCCCGCATCCAGGGGTACTCCGGGGGTAAGGAGGCTGTGGGCAGCGGGCTGCATCCGTCGGGGCTGTGTCTGGGCCGGCCGTGGCGCGGATGGCTGCCCGGATTCAGGCTGGGAATGGTCTGCTCAAAGGGAGGAGGAATCAGTGTCGGGCGTGAAAGCGTCGAGCTCTTGATTGATGAACTTTGAAATGAATCAGCGACAGGGGGGAAAGATGTCAGGCACTCAGCAAGCGACGGCTGACTATTGATAAAACCGCTCTCTCGCTCGAATTCGTAATTCATCTCCGCTCCCTGAGAGCCGAGGAAAAGTTTGCACGCGTGATTTTATAAATGTTGCGGCTCAGCGAGGACGAGGAAGAAAAAAATCATAAAAAAAAATCTCCCGGTGGTGTTTTTTCTATTTCACTGATTACGGCCGTGTGGGGACCGAGCTACTATTAAACTATTGAATTCATGGAGACAAGGTTGAAATTGGACCGAATTGCCTGTCACATGATTACCTCTGCCCAATGACAATTTGGGGTTTAATCAAAAGGAGCCACTGTCTGCCTGATTGATCCAAAAACTCAGACGAAGAACGCCTCGCTCAGCCGGGGCACGACTGTTTTTATTTACATCTTTGTCCGCTCAGTTTATCCTCCTGTTGGCCCCTCCAGTCCACTAAGCTACAAAGTGTGTGTTTTTAAGAATGGCTGACGCTCACTATTACAGGGAAGGAGCCCAGCCATAGGGCGCGCGGATTCGTGCACTCCTCTTTCTCGTATTGTTTGAGGATGTCAGTCGAGAACGCCCCCCACCACACAGACACACACACACACACACACACACACACACACACACACACACACACACACACATTTTTCACCCCAGTTGCTTTTCATATAGGCAAAAAAAAAAAAAAAAAAACATACCTCAGAATCTGATATTGAGACTTTTCGACAGAATCGAGCCCAACAATCCAGCTCTGCTCAGCGAGTGTTGACTCCAGAATAGCTGTGATTCTTCACAGATACATAATAATGACATATGCAGTGCATCCATTGACATGTGTTGCAATAAAACGACCATCCATTAAGTTAATACTGACGGATATGACACGTTGGGACCATTTCATTCCACAACAGCTGTGTGACATGTGCAGATTTATGGCGTGCAGAAACTTGTAAACAAAGGCGTGCGCGCTCACAAACACTGTTTAATTTATTGTCTATTTATGTGACATTTCTAGATGAAATTAAAGCTGATATCAAAGGTGTTTCTTTTATTCCACTAAAGGTCGATTTTATGAGGAGGTCATGCTCGCCCATATGCGCAAACATACCCACAAACCCTTACAGACGCTCTTTTGTCATTCCAAGCCGTCACATTTTTCTGCCATTATTTTAAATACCATCCTAATATTTAGAAAGGTCTCATCCACATGTTAGGAAGGATTTGGAACGAGGTTTTAGCTACAAATGCGCCTCACTGAACATCCTGCATCAGTTCTACCTGAGATTGCAATGAAGCAAACGCCAACACGTCCACAATCGACCATTTACAACGAATCCATTTGTAGCGTTATTATGTAGATGGAGGTGTTATTGAATGGCTCTCCTCTCCGCAGTGTTGCAGCGGGGTTCTTTTTTTTTTTTTTTTTTTTTTTTTTTTTTACAGCCCTTCCAGAATCATCTGTGAAAGCCACATTCGGGATGTTTTTCGTCAGGCAGTACATGTTGTATTTTCATTTGACAAAAAAACAAAAAAGGAAAATTATGGCTTTGTAAGTGAAGAGAGAGAAAGAGAGAGAGGAGGAAAAGAGGAGAAGTGGTAAGGCCTCTCTCAGTTTGTTGCTTATATACCAAACAAAGAGTCCTGGAAGCCTGCGCGCGATCAATCTTACTCGCCAAAAGGTCTGACAGCTCGGTGCCCTCACAACACATTTAAGGCTTCTAACTCTCCCCCGGATCAAATGCAGCCAGGAAGCGGCGAGAAACACTGGCCACTCAGATTAGAACCAGTTTCTGCTCGCAGTTATAGCCGGGCTGTCGCTGGAGGGATGTTTTAGAAGATAAATAAGAAGCCAGCTTCACAAGATGCGACCATTTCCTTTTGTGAGGAGGAGGAGGAGGAGGGCATGCCCATCGGTGAGTATGGGGCGCAGCAGCCTCTCCACCTGGCTTTTATGTTTGAATTGTGAATGCAATGTACACACAGCGGCAACGTATTGGGTCGTTTTTAGGTGGACATGCAGGTTTTGTGAGGGGAGCAGACCTGCTGGTGAAGGACAGAGTTGCTAGGGGAAGAGATGGATGGCTTTTTTTTTTTGGAATTACGCACAGGCTTTGTGTGCGAGGAAAGGAGTGGGTGGCGGCATTTAGTGGAGCCCAGCCTGTCCTACACACTTGTCTTTACAGCAGGATTGATTTAGGAGCACTTTCCCACGGATGGAATATGCAACGAGAGAAGCAAAAATCTTATGTTTCAGTTAAAACGTTATTTGTGCGCTACCTGTGTGTTGGGCGTATGTGGGTCAAATCAGTGCCTTGCTGTGCGTGCGTGTGCGTGTGTGCGCGTGTATCTCTCAGTGTTGGGTGCAGAAATACTCAGTGCTTTTTCTTTTTTTTTTTTTTTTGCTACTGTGACACACCATGGTTCAATTGTTCTAGGCTTCCCTGCTAACCATATGTCAGGGGTACTAATGTTCATGCCCTCTCATATCAATCAGATCAGCCTGAAAATGATTTCTTGGTGTAAAGTCAGTGAGAAGAAATAATAGCACAGATGCACAAAGGCGTAACAAAGCATGGAGAGTAAACATGAAACAAAAAAAGGTTCAGATATTTTGAGGAGAAACATAGAAGAGGGTTTGAGAATGCTGAAAAAAAAAATGTCATGCATTTACTTCCTGAAATAAATTTGATTCACGAAATAATATCAGCTCGTTCGCTCCATGTGTGGTTGTTTTTATAAAATTAAGCATTGGTAACAAATGAATGCAAACAATTAAAATAATTTAGAATTTAACCAACATGGATAATCACTTCCATGCAGGCCCTTCATCTGCACACACAGAAACACATCGCCTCTCTTTTCAGCTTTGCACAACCGTCCACAGAACCGAGCTGGGGTCTGCAAATGTGCAGAATAATGACGCAAATAAGCACCGTTACGATCCCAGATCAGCCTGTAACCCTCCCTGACCGCACTGTGACTGACTGAACAATATCGAGGAGTTCATTTTCAAACAATTTCTCATTTTAGCTTGTTGTCTTCTTGCAGAATCTCCATGAAGGACCCGGGTGACATTTTTTATTATTATTATGGATGTACCCACGCAGATGAGAGGAGGAGAGGAAGGCCACCCGAGAGCTTTACTTCACATCGAACCAGAAGGAAACAATAAAATAAGTAATGTTTATTCAATATTTGAATTTACGGCCATTTTATTTTTCTTATGTGTATATTAAATATGGCCTCTTGTTTCGATTTAATTTGTGTAGGATTTACAAATTCCACGAATGCTTTATTTTGTTTGACTGCTTGACATTTTACTTTTCAGCCTTCTCTCGTATTTCTAATTGTCAATGGATTAAAAAAATGTGTTTGTATATTTTGTATAATCACCTTTTCAATTCTGCACCGTCATGGAATATATGATAACAATAATAAAACGCAAAAAATGAAAAAACTGGAAATATATTTTGACATTTTTTTATTCAAGAAATTGTTCCGGGTTTAATTTCCGATGTGTCCAAATTAAAACTACGAGGTTTTTGCTGCGTTTATATTTTCAATTCTTTTTTATTTATCTCTTCGAACTGGAGCAGCATGGAATGTGTGACATCAAGAAAGGAAATAAAAATTAAAAATGATGATGTCTGTTTTTTTTTATTATTTCTTCAATAAAGAAATTGCTAACGTGTGTCCTTCTTTCCACCCTTATTGCATGACTGATTGATTTTACATTCGCTGAGAAAAAAAAGAAAAAAACCCTCCTCGAAGAAGTAAAAATGGAAACATAGCTTGTGAGAGCAACGTGCTGCTGCTGCTGCTGCTGCTGCTGCTGAGGAGCTGCATGTGTGGACAAGAAAATGGCCGAGACGCTTACTTTCCAGCAAACACTCTCCCCACACAAAGATCGCAGAGGTGTCAAATAATACTAAAGGACTCTTTTATCTTTACACCGAACAAAATAAATAACATCAGGAAGTCCAATAGAACAACACAAAGCAAGGGAGGCTGCCGTGTGAGCTCATGACCCTTGTTTCTGAAAATGTATTCCCCTCATAAATCCCAGCTCGTGGCTCTTCTTGAAGGATCCTTTCACAAGTGCAACAAAATGCAATAAAAACAAATCGACGACAATTCTTCAACTGCGGATAAATAAAAGACGGACAAGTTCACATTCAAATGAATAACATATGTTCATAATACCCTGTTTGAGTTTCAATTAACACAAGATTAAAAAAAAAAAAAAAAAAGATTAAATAGGCCTATGCATATACTGTGCCCCCCTCCCCCCCCCCCCCCCCGCTCTACAGCCAAGATAAAGGTCTTCGTGAGACAATGACACGAGCAAATAGAGAAAAAATTCAAGCAAGTCGTGATTATTTATCCTACGCTACTTCACACATCAAACTATAGAGAACATAAACAAAGGCAGAGAGAAGGTGGAAGCCGTGAGGAGGCGCGGAAACAAAGCAGTAATGTGTCTGGAGGTGGATAAGACAATGGGCGGAGTGATCCGGGCTGCGCCACCGCTACAGATGCGTCAGTTTGGGCGCTTCCTGGATTCTTCCCTGAGAGTAGTGCGGCGTTAGGTCTGTGTACGTTGGTGTCGGATCACACACTCCGTGATGCTGACTGTTGCCCATTGTGATTGCTCCATTGTAGTCCATGTTTGTGGACGGCGGGTGCGGGAGGTGGGTCAGACCGAAAACGGAGGTCCCAGAATTGGGCATTGAGTCGATGTAACCTCCGCCGACATAAACAGGGCTGCCCTGCATGTGCGTCCCGTAGTTGCCATTGCCTTGGAGAGGATGCGCGTCATACTCGGGCGTGGCCGAGTCGGTCCCGGGGTACCTCTTCTGGGAGGGCGGGCAGTTGTTGAGGGAGCTGTTCAACGGAGGGGGATATGACGTGGCCATACCGTATGCGTTTTGATGAGGTTTATTGTAAGACGTCGGCGACTGGGAGTCATAAGGTACACTGTTTACAAGAGAATGCATAGAGTTGAGGTATCCTCCGCCTCCACCACCGGAGGCCGGGCCCACGGGACTCCGAGGGGACTGTCCGCCAGGGGAGGGCATCATCCCGACGCCCTTTTGATCCTTCTTGTATTTCATCCTGCGGTTCTGGAACCAGATTTTGATCTGTCTCTCTGTGAGGTTGAGCAGGTTGGCCATCTCCACCCTCCGGGGTCTGCAGAGGTACCGGTTAAAGTGGAACTCCTTCTCCAGCTCCACTAGCTGTGCGCTGGTGTAAGCTGTCCGGGCCCTCTTCGATGCTGCTGACCCCGGAGGACTCTTGTCTCCGGGGCAACTCTCCACTGTCAGGGAGGAGGAGAGGAGGGTGTCAATCAGTAATCCATTACAGACACAGAGAGAGAGAGAGAGAGAGAGGTACAGAGGCAGAGGCAGGGGAGTGAGAGTGAAACCCTGTGACAACCGCTGATAACAGAACTTTAAACCATCAGGAGGGGGTGGGGGAGGCGAGCAAACAGTTTACTAGATAAATATGTCCTGCTTCACTACTTAAATAGGGATTTTATCATCGACTCCTTCTCTCTCCCCTATTGATATACGCGCGTGCACGTGCGCGCGTTCTGTTGCAAACATCACAACATTTTGATAAATCAGCTCCCGTCTGCAAAGCACAGGGGTTATCACCAGGGCTCCATGAGACAATTAACAATCAATGTATGGACAGTGCGCCTGTGCGCACGCTACACTGACTGCAAAGTGGGAAAAATACAAGAGGAGAATAATAGGTCAATACCTGATATGGAACCTGGTAACCTCAGATTTCCTACTAAAACATTTTGACCCTCATCTCCCCCCGTAGTCGGAGAGTAGCACACGCGTAATGCAAACACAAGCATTATGTATTCCTCAGGGTGCATAAAGCAGCTCGCTTTGCCCTCAGTGATAAGCCTTCCCCCCTTTCTAAGAGGTTGGAGCTTGGCTGCAGAATAGCAAGGTGTTGGTCTACTTACCGCTGTGGCAGGCGGCCAACACTTAATAAATTTCACTACCTGTCGACCTAACGCTGGAGCAAAAGGAATGCAGCATGACATAACCTGACCCATTAGGTTATTAGAGAGATGAAAGAGGAGTTAACACAAGGAGCAGGAGGAAGGCCCGCGTATGTAGGGCAGAGCCTTGTGATAACGATTATTATTGTGTGATTATTAATCCATGTTTGGAAGACTAGTTAGTTTGATGTATAAAGGAGAAACACTTGTTTTAAGTGCAGGATTATTGTGTATAAGACGGGCGTAAAAGGCTTTTCATAAAACCTCAACGCGTTGTTGGAACTAATGAAAACACCTTCCCAAACATAAATCACAATAAAGCCAGACACACCGCTTTGCATTTAAATCTCTTACTGCAGAAGACTACACATAACTTAATTAGTAAATTACCCAAAGATTAAAAAAGGAGAGTGCCTTAGGAAGGCAAGCATCTCTGAATTTTTAGATTAGAGTGTTTATTTACACAGAGCCAAACACAGAACCCCACCCTGACCCACAAAGTTTTCCTTTAATCAGAAAAGAAAGATCTGGCTTGCCTCTGTGCGTAAAGCGTGCGTAAAAGGGCGGCAGGCACCATACTGCTTTGGATTTCAGCTCAGACTGTAGACGACTATACCCATAACCTAATTAGAAAAAAATACTCTTTAATCTACAAATGCATCATTTCCAAGTTAACTGTATGCAAAGAAACACCCAAAGCACAAATTCCCCACCCTGACCTACTGGGTTTCTTCACATTAAATAGAAGGATCTGGCTTGCGTACGTGCGTAGAACGTGCGTAAAACGGTTTCCATGCATTTTAGCACATCAGCGTTAAATTACAAACAAATAAAGACATTAACCCCCCAAAAAAACTTTTTTAATAGAAAATCATCCACTTGTTTTTTTAATTTGAAGAGGAGTATATTTCGATATATTAACTTGCGTCTATGTAAATAAAAACCCAACAAAACCCTGTCCTAACACGTGTTCCTCTCATCCAAACTGCAGGATCTGGCTGTGCGTAAAACGAGCCTAAAATGTTATCTCTTTTGTCAAAACACCTTAACAAACATAAATCAAACTGAAGCCACACACCTTCTGCATTTTCATTGCTCACTGTCGAATACTACTATACTTTCATTGAAATATCACCCTGAAATATTTCGAAATAATACAGTCATGGGAAGATCTCAGAATTTTTAGTTTGGCCCTCTGTAAATAAACACCTACCCCCTCCAAACACAAACCCCCCACTCTGACCCACCAAGTTTCCCTCTAATCAGAACAGCAGGACAAACTGAAACAACTGTTGTGTGCGTGTTTGTTTGTTGTCTCTCCGGGAACATTGTGTGATCAGTGGAGATGCATGTTTACAGTAGGGACAGGTCAGCTGCGGGGCACAGGGACAGCAAATGGTGGGATCTGCTTCCAATGTTGAGCCACACAATTCTCCTACATTCGACAAGCTCAGAGTAGATTTTCATTTTTCCATTGTTTCGGGCGACATTTCTGAGAAATGTCATGAAGATGTGACTTGATTTGGATGTGTAAAAGTTACACTTGAACATATACTCTGCATCTGTGTCATGGAGGTGTTATTTCATATATATTTATATATATATTTGGCTGCAGTACCTGAATAACTTCAGAGTCCCCCAGAGGAAACAATAAACACAAATAATGTAATATAATATCAGGAACCACTGGCTTAAAACTAAAGGGTATTGACCCTAACAAGGAAAATGAACTGAACTTTATAACCTTCACAGTGTTATTTGTCCGGTTCAGGTTCGCCCCCTCCCTCTCTAATAACCTCCCACCTTACCACCTCTCGTGTTTTGTGTCCTCCCTCAACAAAACTTATGTAAGTTTCTGGTCAGAGGCTATCACTGTGTGTGTGTGTGTGTGTGTGTGTGTGTGTGTGTGTGTGTGTGTGTGTGTGTGTGTGTGTGTGTGTCGTCAGCAGCAGCAGCAGCAGCAGCAGTGTTTAGTACCTGAACTGGAGCTACTGGCGGGTTTCTGCTTGGTGTTCTGACGGGATTCCTTCATCCAGGGGAAGATGTGTTTGCCGCGAGCAGTAGAGGTCGGGGAGCCGTTCTTGGCACTGGGCTGGCTGGACCCGTTGTTTGTGTTTTGGCTGATAGCACCGGGGGATTGCGAGGGAGGGGGTGGGCCTGACACCGGCACCTGCGGTTGATTGCTTTCGGGATGAACCTTGGACTGCGCCGCCTGAATGGCTGTGGTCCTGTCGCAGCTCTCCGCCATCTCCCCCGGCTTCTGCAGAGCCACGGAGCCGTCAGGAGACTGCAGGGAGCAGGCAGGTCGATGGTACTCACTTTCCACATGAGAGGCCCGGGGATATTGGACCTGATTGGCATCATAACTGAAGCCATTTGCGCTTTGATATGGGTAGCCACTGTAAATTGCGGAGCTGTCGTAGTAGGTTGCCTTTTGCATCTCGCCGTTTCCCAATATTTATTTCAGAAACTGACAGGGTCTTGACACCCTTGTAGAATAACATTGGCACCCCGTGGTCACGTGACGCCTCTCCGCCAATGGCCTCCTCGGGTGAACCTAGGGTTACAAGAAGCACTGTGAGGAGAAGAAATGGTGGCGATCCATCTTACTTTTCAATACAGGCCTGACACGGGAGACTATGGAAGTGAGATAGGGCCAACAGTTCTGTAGACTATTACCGTTTACCTTATGGCTTACACAGGGCACAAAGGCACGCACTAACCTTGTATTACCATCTGTGCCAAACCGCATTAAAAAAACAAACCTTTTCAAAAGCTTTTCACATTTCCAAATAGATTTTAGGAGCTAACAAGCAGACGCGTGACGCTTTAGACCTCTGAGTCTTTAAACAATGAAACTAAATATAAGAAAAGAAAATGCTGTTAGGTTTCCTGGAGAAGCGTGCTGTAGGAGAGGCTTGTTAGCGGGTTACCACACAGGAAAATAATGTTTCTGTTACATTGTTATTTTACCAACAGGCCTGTCAACGCTGTATCTAATTTCCTCTGTAGCTGGTGGGAATATGTCGTGTATCCCGCAAAACTCTTAACCCATTTTTGTTTTTTCAGAAATAATCTCCCCTCACTAACAGGATAGAGCTCAGCTCGCTGCGCCTCCCCGGCCACCTGCGTAAAGCATAAACAACCGCATTCTCTTCTTTTTCTTTTGCATTCTGAAAAATGAGTGGGGAGGGCCACGAGGAAACCTGAAAAACCGGGCGGGCGTCCGTGTATCTCTATGACCACGGGGTGAACTTTTCCCTTGCAGGCCCATAATAATGACTGCTGTCGGTGCTGTCTGCGCGGCGGCCCGGCGCGTTGATATATGGGAGGTCAGCGGGCCGGGACGGCCTGCTCGGAATGAGCGGCACGGTGAGCAGCAAAAGCCCGGTTCTACCCAGGCGGACAGAATCCTGGGATGGCACAGCGAGAGTGTGTGCCATAATTCACGCAGGTAACCATGGGGGTCAGCCTCGAAGAGATTATTGGGGAAGCTATAAAGTATAATAGACACACGGGTCATCTTTTATAATGTGGTAATGAAATAGTGGGATATTAAATGAGGGCTCCTTGTGGTGAAAGCGCTGCCAGCAGAGACAGCAGAGCGTAGTAATAATAATAATAATAACAATAATAATAACAATAATAATAATAAAAAAATAATAATTATAATTATAATTATGGTAAGAAAAAGATTTAGATAAAAATGAAAAATAATCTATGGAACGTCCTCGCGTTCATTTGCTGCTATAATCACGCGCTTCTTTTGTCTGCACCACATTTAATCACTACAGTCGGACCAATGAAGGGAGCGGATAATTGAGAGATTAAATAAAAACAGGGAGAACTTTAAAAAAAATGCACATAATTTGATTTTAATCCTAACTTCTCTGCTCTTACTGTTTAATCTAAGAGGCCCTGGTGTCAGAGTCTAAAGTGACCCCGGTAAGAACCATTCTATCACTGGAGGCTGCACTGAAATGATCACCTATTTATTACACAATCCAAAGGTAAATCATAGTCCCGGAGCAGACACATAACTACAACACATTTCCATTAAATGAGCACAAAGAAATGAAAATGAAAATGTCCAACAGCTCTGGCTTTGTGCAGCCGTGCATAACAAGAAGCAAATCAGTCGAAAATGAGCCCTGAGCTTGCCCTCAACGCAGCTCAACCGCAGAATGAAAGAAGGTGTCTTCACGATATCTGCACTCACGATGACCTGGAGAAGATATCACAAAGCTTTGTGGTCTGTATCTCCAGGCGAGCCCCTGCGATAGTCATAAATGGCAGAGAAAGGGAGACAAATGACAGACTGGAGCTCCTCTAACGCGGCGCAGCCTGCTCCACGTTAGAGAAATCTGGCTGCCTGACTCTGTTGTGTGAACTCTTCCTGAACCGAGATCTAAGTCATACGGTGATAAATCACCGCGCGACACACAAACTCCGCCATTTACAACCGAGGGGAGCCTATTTCTGGCCTGCTTACCTTATCCTCTGACGACGAATGCAGAGCACCGAGCGATATTTTCTCATTCAGCGACGAAATCGATCAAAGCAGTAATCCAGAGGAAAAAAGTTTAAAGGCTGGGCTGACTGTGTGAAGCAGCAGCAGGAGCAGCGGCAGACTGCGCCCTGCCATACAGCAGGCATTAGCAGCCACAACAAAAAAAAAAAAAAGGGAAGAGCCGTAGAGAAACCCCTTTCCTTTCTTCCTTTTCTTTTTTTCCCCCTACTCGACGTGGATGGGCACACCGAGATTACGAAAGCAGGCGTGAGCAGTCGGGTCAGCGAGATAAGAGTTATCTGGCCTCAGGATTGAATTTATAGTCATGCTATAGAGCAAATGCCAGCGCTTCATAGCAATATTAAAGTCAGCAAAGGCAATGCTGGACTATGTGATCCTTCACCAGTACCATGCAGACACCAGTG
Source organism: Sparus aurata (assembly GCF_900880675.1). Classification (NCBI taxonomy): domain Eukaryota; kingdom Metazoa; phylum Chordata; class Actinopteri; order Spariformes; family Sparidae; genus Sparus; species Sparus aurata. The sequence goes on from NC_044189.1 coordinate 21,268,981, forward strand.
AACTGCCCCGAACCAGAGCGTCACCATAGACAAAAAAAATTATGCAAATTAAGTAGCGCCTTGGAAAGCCAGTTCAAATCAAGTGGCTGCTTCTCCTCCTCCTCCCCCAACCAAATGAGGCAGCGCGTCTAGAAAAAATAACGCAGCGTTGGAAATAGAATGCGAGGCCATCCTTTAAGAGTTTTAAAACCTGTTTTTTGTTATTATTTACTCCACGTCCTGCGGCGGGAATTATGAGCCCGGTGGATGAGATGTTGGAGTGAGAGGGAGAATACAAAGGGACAATCAGCCGCTGAGCATGCTGCATTTCCATTTCCACGGGACATAAAGGGCTTCTATGCACGGGCTTAATCATTAACCCGCATTTTTTTTGCATATGAGCCTCAATCTTTTGGCACAAGGACGCGCTGTTCGTTTGCATCCCTGCAGCAAGGTATTTCACGTGCTTGCACGGGTTCCTCTTTGAGAAAATACAACACAATATTTGTTTGTTTTTTTAAATACTAGAGAGCACAATGACTTCACATCAAAGCCGTCGTTCGGTGTATATCAAGGGAAAAACCCCACCGGGAGCAGGGTGTGAAAAATGGGGAGAAGTTTCATCACCAAAAGGCGAAGCGGAGGACGTGCAGCGAGGAGCAGAGCAGAGCCGGCAGCTGTGGGGAATCCCTCTGGCTTCTGCAGCCAAAAGCGAGAATGGGAAAAATAGATTTATGTCCTCTCGGGCTGTAAACACGTCCACAGCTGCAGCTTCTGGAACAAAATTCAATGACACAATTTTTTTTTTTTTAAAAAAGGCAGAGCACACGGCCGGCGTGGGAGGGTGAGTGGGACAAAAATTCACGCGTGAGGGTTTTTTTTTTTAGCTAACGCTGCTTTTTCTTTTCCAAACCAGAGAAGTCTCCTCGTATAATTATTTACTTCTTTGTGTTAAAACGCTGAATCGTCTCTCTCTTGAATTCGGCCCTGAGCGGAGGGTTAAATGTCAGCGAAGGTGGTGCGTTAAAAAAACAAAAAAACAACCTTAAAACATAGCGAGGAGAAAACATATCTGAAATGTTGCTGAAAGAAAAAACATTTTCACAACTTCAGTGCAGCAAAGTGAAGCAGCTACAAGCAGATGGCTTTCACAGAAAGTAGTTTTTGAAAGGAGCGAGGCACCGCTCCAAGAGCTGCGATTCCCCTCGTCACTTTTATAGTGACAAATTACACCACAAAGACAAGTGGAGGAGAAGGAATTATTGCTCTCGGGCTGGTCGTATTGCTGCTACGAGGAAATGTACAAGCCATAAGCTGCTGCTTCTTCCCTACGAGTGCTTTGGTGGGCGTGTGTGGTACTTATTAGAAATTGAATAAGGATATCACCATCAAGCGTTCATAACACAAATCAATAAAGATATATGGACTTACCGGAGGCAGTTCAAGGTGTCTCGGAGACCGCGCGATGGCCTGAATTCACTCGGCTGGATTTCTGCAACGAGGAATACACGTTTTTAATTTCTCAGAGGAACAAACAACCTTTTAATGTGCCCTGTAAAATATATGAGTTTGTTGGTTGGTGGATTTTATTTTGCAGGATCTCCCTGCGTGGCCAGAAAAATCAGTTTATTGTTCTTGTGCGTAATTGCACAGGCCTTTTTATAAGATGGCGCTAAATAGAAAAACCTGGCAAATAGGTTCAGTCAGATCTAAAACAGTTCGATTTAAACATTTTCGAGATGTTTGTTTGGGTGGAATTTTTAGATTTAACAGCAGGCTTCAAGTCTTTGTGATAGAGTATTAATATCTTTACAGCTTCAAGGAGACACATAGTGTAGATTCCTTTCAACGTTTTGCAGCAAAATGTCAAACAAAAATAGGAATGATAATATTTTAATCACAAGGCCATCAGAAAATAATAAACAACAGTGGAAATAAACGCCAAAGTGTGAAGATTCTTCTCATAAACAACAACAAAAACACGATATCCAAATATTCCTCTCCATCAGCCTAAAATCACTAACAAAATAAAATCAGGCCCATGTAAATATCCTGTTTGTTCTCTCCCTGCTGCATTTTCTCCACACACGGATCGAACAGTCATTAGCTCTCGTGCACCATCTTCCCCAAGTCCCCGCGCCCATAAATCAAGCTGGAGCGCCGTGACCTCACCGCGGCCGCACGGGTCCTGGATGGCACTCCGTCTTCCATTATATCCTCGTTTCCCCGGCGGAGCGACACAACCCCGCCGCTTTCCCCTCCTGCTTTACATGGAGCCCATCGTTGATGTATCATTTACGCACAAAAATAAGAGAAACGTAAAGACACGAGGTGTTTTTTGTGTTGCACCTCGGAGCGGCCGCGCGCGCTGCTCGGCTTGTTTTCTTTTCTTGGTGGGCGATATTTAAATGGCCGCTTTATTTACAAACGGTTGCGCGGGCCTGTGTATCCAAATGTCTGCTCGTGTTATTAAAATGTGATTGCAGCAGAAATATTTGGCTCTCAGCTGCTCTGTTCTGAGCTCACACTGAGACTGATACCAGCTTTGATATGATGTTTAGCCTGGGAAGCATAAAATAGCACAACGCGCGAGTCCTAATGACCCAGATTGATCCTTAAACGCAAACCTACACGTGTTGTGTGTGAATTCTGTTGGCCTGTTTATGTATCGCTTGATTAGCCGTAATAAATATGAGATATTGTGCTTTAAGTGAATATCGATAGCTTTTCTGCTACCTGTCTGTTTCCTCGCTCTGCAAAAAAAACCAGGACCCCCTTTTTACTGACCTCTGGCTCGCGCGGCAATAACTCACGACAGTAATGAACAATCGGCGGAAATACCTCAAAATAAAATCCATCCTCCCAAAGCTCGCGCTCTGACTCTGTCCGCGTGGAAAAACATATCCGTCCGTGACAGCAGTATAATACATCCACAAACCCGGGATCGTCTCTCTGTCAGCCTGCCTCTACTTTGCTTTTGCTCCTCGATAAACACAAACTACAAAGCCCGGACTCCCCTCACGGAAAGTGGGGGTAACCCGCATATAATCAGCATCATATGGCCAGACCGGGGCTCCGGTTTTCTTCCCCGTGCCATAACATCGCGCTAGTATTATGCGCCCTGCTCACGTGACGCAACGTCAACTTAAATCCCTTTTATTTGAGCCCGTGAATCATTAATGGAGGCAGTCATTGCCCCTGAGGAGAAACGGATCAGTTTGGAGGGAGAAAAAAGAGGGCTATGTGACACTGCAATGTATCTGGCAGAGGAGCAAGTCTCTCGCAGAGAAGCAGCTTTTCCACGTGTCGCCCATTCAGAGCGAAAGGCTGCTCTGTCAGTTCTAAAGTGCCATATATTTGGAGCCTGTTAGCGGCTGAAAGAGCTAATCCTGCCCGTATTATGCTGACTTTCAAGTGCAGCTCCGAGCCCGAGCGAAAAGCTGAGTGTTTTGCACTGCGGCGTGATAATTCGCACTATGTGAGATGGAGAGGGCTTTCCCTACGAAACACCATTTAAGGCTGGCATAATGATTCCACATCACTCTCTGTTCTCTTTTACAACACAGCCAGGGCTGCAGAGAGCCCCCCCTCCCCCGTCCTCAGGTCCCACCGTCGGGTTGTAGCACCACTTAGTCAGACTCTGGTTCTCCATCAGCAAAAGCCTGCATGCTGTTCGCCAAACTGAGAGGAAAAAAGTCACACATTTACCTGTTCTACATAAGGAGGCTGTGCGTCCTGGTGGCCGTGAGGGGTGCTTGTCAGTCAGTGAGCGGAAAGTGGAGGTGAGGGAACCAAAGAGTGGCTGCTCGACCCCGCTGATCACTACATGGACCCCCATTCGACCTACAAGCGCTTACGCGTTTCCTATGACCAGCTGAGTAAAATTACAGGTTTGTGCACAGGGAGAGTGTTTGAGAGGGGGGGTGAGGAGGAGGGTAAAGGCGCCAACTAACCCATTATCCCGCTATGGCTTGCCTAAATCTATATTAAAATTAATTAATTCACATCCAAATGGAGGACATCAGCCACTCCAGGTAGCTTTATTGCCAAAGTCCCACAGCCCGGAAGAGCTTCTCTCATCTCGGCACCGTTTGGCGCTTGTTTTCCGTCAACACCGAGCAGCGGGCGTGGAAAAATCCCCACCACAACTATTAATCATTCGGGGCGGACATAGACAGCATCCCACTCCCACACCACCAGCCTTTGTCCTCTCCAGCTACAAGTTGAGCGGTAAACTTTTTGAAGACGGGGGCAGAAGCAGAGCAGCTCTTATTAATTCACCTTCAGCACTTGTTAAACTACTGAAGACAAGAGGAGGAATATTAATGAGCAGCGCTGAAAGCGACGTTTTACGCGCAGGTTTCCGTGAAAAGAAGACGATTTCTCTTTGGTTAAATAACAAAAAACAAAACAGATGTATTTAAATGTTTTGCTCTCTTTTTTATTCCTCTTCAGTTACAGATGTGGAGCTGTCACTGGGATTTCATGGCTCGACGTGACCGTGCACTAGAAGCTTCTCCCTCGTCGCCTTTCGCCACCGCACCTGAACTCTTCCGTGACCCGGGCAGAGGCGCAGAGGGAGACGAGTGAGGAGTTATTCTGGAGAGCAGAGGCCCTCAGCTGGTAGCACACTTTCACGCTTCTTGTTGCACTTTTTCATTTTTACAAACTCGCTAAAAAGTTGCAGCTGATTGATTATATTTTTAAATCTCAGCAGTAATTGCATAAAACAAATGTTTCACAGTTATGTACACAAATCAGAGCTTCTTATCGCTGTCAGCGAGGAGGAGTTAGAGCTCTGGATGTTGGCCAGACGGCGGTCCATATCTTCCCACAATGTTGACACTCGGAGCTCTTAACAGCCAGGCTTGGGTTACCGATACACTCAGCCGAAGATAACTCTTTCTGTGAGGTTTACACCGGCCAACATCAAGGCTAATGCGAGAATCAACACTTCAGCTGACTCGGAGTCATCTCTCCTGGAGGCAGACGGACGAGGACGGCGTGGTTTCTGTGCGTTAAAGGTGGTTGTAATAAAGCTATTTGAATGTTCATGTTGAACTTGCTGGCTCTTTATTACGAGTGTCACCAGATCATATATGTTGTATTATCTTATATTACATTGCTTGTGTGCAACAGTTCAGTTACTTATTAAGGAGGTAAGAGCAAAACAGCCTCATAACACTACTTCTACTGCTACCGCTATAATAATAATAATAATAATAATAATAATAATAATAATAATAATAATAATAATAACATACACATTGTTGCGTAATGACTTTGTTAATGTTTAACTTGGGTCTAAATAGACCATTGTGCCCCCCTCTCTCATTGAGAGGCTCTTTGGAGCAACAGATAAGCTGTCTGCAGAGTTCCTGCTGCGTAAAATCACTTTCTCTCATTTGTATATCGACAGATTAAATGTTGGCAGCCTCCTTTTCTGCAAAACCACAGATAATTTAAAACTTTACGCCTTTTTAGGTTCGATTTTCAGCCTCTCTGCTGACGCAACGCTGGATATATTCAGCAGTGAAATTAATCCACTGATCAAGTTGGAAAAATAGACAAAAAAGTCAGATGGACACAAACAGCAGCTGAGTTTCATTCTGTCTTTGACATCATAAAGTATTTTGAAGGTTTCCAAACATGGAGGCAGATTCTTGTCTCTTCCTTTTCTCCACATCAGCTTTCAGTGTCTGAGTTTCTTCATCCCCCCCAAAAAAAGTTTCCTGCACTCCATTTCCACTTCTGCATCCACATTTTTAATATCTAATCATTTTATACACATTTGCAGAATTATTCAGTTTAATAAAACATATTCTAGCACAGCGGAGGGGGAATTTTACCATCCTAATTTCCTTTGGAAGATTTAAGAAGTTATGAAAAACTACACCAGCTGTCTTTAATCACAATAACTAAAAGTCCAAATAAGATTCAAATGTGTTTTATATATAATGTTTAAGCCCCTGTTACATATTAAATTATGTGATAACTGTATTATTATAAAGTAATTTTAGAAAATGGATTTCTATGTTTTTTACAGTAAGCCAAGTGCGATATAAAATAAAGCTCAGACGCTCTACAGCCTGGTCGAGCTGGATAAGATATATTATAACACATTTTTTCATGAATTTGCGCAACACGATCTCAACGCAAACTCCACATCCGGGATATTTTACACAGATTTTTTATTTTTTTAAGATCTCCCAAAAATTTAAACAAGAAACAAGAAACATCCGAATCTACTCACAGGTCATGGCGGTCTGTGTCCAGCGGACAGAGTTCTGTCAAGGGAGAAGAGATCTGACTCGCACCCTGCAGAGGATCACTTCAAAATGAAAATAAGGCAGATTTTCAGATCTATTTCTGACCCCGGGGCATTCATTATTCAACAAGTCACGTGAACGGGCGAATTAAAATTTCAGTACATTGGAAGTGACCTCTATTCGCGAATCAAATGACTTGACATCTGTAATTTAACTAGTTGGACTTCTTGGAGTCTGCGCAAAACCGGTGCCAATCAGCCTCAACGCCATCTTCTGCACGGCTTCCGCGTCTGCAGCGAGTGCAGCACAGAGGGCTGAACAGCGCCTGCAGAGACGACGGGTTCAACATTTCTGCAGGATTGGTTTTTTTTAACTCATGCAAACGATTTTGCAAAAACATGAGACTGAAATATGCAACAAAACGTACGAACGAGGATTTTAAACTCGATGCGTAAAATGTGCGCAAATTCTGTCTCCTGTGGAAATCTTGCTGGATGTCAGTTTTATTTATTTGACGATTAAATGCATTGCAAACCCATTCATTGTGATTAATATTGGCACATCCATTGAGCAGAAACCATCAGTGCCAAAACATATTGAAAATCATGTTAAATTATATGCAAAATGCCAGCATGTTTCAGCTCATATCTGCCCTCTCTACCCGGCCTGACAGCGGTGTTACTGTGATGAATTGCAGAATATCTGTCTCTAGGAATAATTTTGGGAAAATTCATGGCTCAGATTCACACCTAAACAGCGTTTTTGTTTCCGCGCTGTCGCTGGGTAAATCTTAAAACTGGGAAGAAAAAGCTCGCGGAGGTCTCAGCGCTGATGTATGATCCGAACACTGTGTGTGTCGAAAGGTCAGGGGTCAGAAGAAGTGCTCTGAGGCGGTGATTGGCCAGAGCCGACCGTGTCCCCTGGTTGAACTCTCTATTGTTTGGATGTAGCAGGTAGTGACCAACACTCACACTCTGGTGCACTGAGGTTGGCTGCAGATCTCCTCATAATGGCGAGTGAGAACAATATGTGTGGCCGGATACATTTAACAATTCGGGTTTGGTTTGATTCCCGTGTCAGGAGCAAAGCCTGCAACACTTGTGCAGCTGATATCTGCCTCCCTAATATGAGCCACAGCTCGTCTTTATCCGCGAAAATACGCATGACGTTCATGCAGATTTTACGGATTAGAATTTCAGCCAGTTGAGCATTAAACGACTTGATGCAATCAGACATATTTGTCTGATACGGAACATACTTCACTTTGAATTGGTTACACATATGAAACACCTGGAAATGTTGGAACCGTTTCAATCTCCGTAAATCCGACTTTAAATGAAACTATGCGCACTGATCAACCCTCTCTGCAAATAACATTACAAATAATGCATTTAGTTTTATTCTGATCTGATAAAATTAAAAAGACATGTAAGATTTGATCAAATTGCGGTGGAGAAAATTATCCAATGCTCGGACGCACGATCACAATTTTACGCACGCATCTCCAAACACTGGGTAACAGATTTAAATTATTTAGATTAAAGAAACGAAAAAAATGAATGAAATCAGATTGCATAAAAATAAATATTTTGATCTTTACCATAAAATCCCAAAATTAGGAATCTATTTAAAAATAAATAGAGGCACATAAATGCATTTGGCACGTCGGTACGCACGGCTTCAAAAAATACATTTTGCGCACAAACCAAATCAATACTTGCGATGACAAAACATCCAAAGCCGAGTCAGCCTTATAAGTGAAGTACATATTTATTTCACAAGGACAAATTGAACCTAGGCTAGCCTACATCACAACGGTCACTACTGAGACAACACATACAAATATTCACAGTTTAGAACACAGCACAACATGGGACGGACTAGCACAAATAAAACTAGACCTCATACGACACCGACGAACAGAATTCTACTTGACGAAAAAATCATTTTGCTTATTTGTGCCTTCATTATGATTTTGCCTATGTACATTTAAATGTGAAAGTCACCTGGACTACATTCAACAGTAAACCGACCCACTCAAACACACAAACTACACTGTTACTCTGACTGATGCCTTACCTCTATAACAGCCGTCTAACAGGCATCTAGAGTCTCGCTAAATATCTTTCAAGTATATTAGAGCTTTCCATGAGCAATAATAGAAAAAAAAAAACAAATACTCAAAGAGAACATAGAAAAATGAGTCCAAACTTACTTTTAACCTCACTCAATTTTTAAACTGTAATGATACATTTTTTGATCCAAGTCCTACGTTTGAATGTGCGTTATCCTTCTTTCATAATAATAAACAAATATATAAACACTTCAGTTGCCACCGTGGCAATTAAAGGTGAATTTCAAGCTTATATGAGGAGGGCGAGCGGAGAGGGAGAGGGTACAAAGGACGTGACAGGGGCCCAATGGCAGAGGGAACACCATGTGTGTAAAATACTGAGAATCGGTCCATCAAATTCCACTTGTGTTATTTGCCATCTCAGTCTGGATTGGGGTTTTTGTGGGGTTCAAGCACTATAGACCTGCGGTGCACGGCGTGGGGACAAGCTGCTGGCCTGTTTTGATCTGCTGCTGCTGCTGCTGCTGGGCCCCCGAGGCTGAGGACGAGGCCGAGCTGGACGAGCGGATCTTGGTGTTGGGAAGCTTGTGCTCCTTCTTCCACTTCATCCTCCGGTTCTGAAACCAGATCTTGACCTGGCGCTCGGACAGACACATGGTGTGCGCAATCTCCACCCGCCTGCGCCGGGTCAGGTACCGGTTGAAGTGAAACTCCTTCTCCAGCTCAAGAGCCTGCTGGCGGGTGTAGGCAGTGCGGGACCTCTTGGGCACTCCTCCATTGTAACCGGGGCTGACTGGAGGGGGGAGAGAAGAGCCATACACAGGCAAAGCAAGCAGGTGTTACAGGCAGGGTGAAAGCGGTTTTAATCCAAAGCTTTTTAGTCCGTCCATGGACACATTCCATGCGGGAAAAAAAATCTATAAAACATGTCTGGGTTTGGTGGGAAATCACAGCCGCCCTGTTTGTTTTAACTATCTGCCCCGTTTCAGTTTACGGACATGACCTTAATGTGGAGATGCCGAGTGTACAAGCATTCGCATCCAGGGACAGATCAAGCTTAGAAATGATTAACAAAAACAGCGGGGTTGGATATTACAGTTTGGCTCGGCTCCAGTGGTGGAGGTAGTTTGGGTTAAAAAGCAACAAAGGCACATGGCCCCGACAGACGAACACAGGCAATAAAATTTACGAGGGTCCTTAATTACCGACCCTGCTGCTCGATAGTCGTAAATTGCTGTTGTAAGGGCTGCTACTAGTGCTGCCTCAATGGGCTCGCGTGTGTTCCAGTGGCTGTTTCCTCACTGGTTCTGCTGTTTAACCGTTACGATAACTCACCGTTGCTAACGTGGACCTTTTTCATCCAAGGATAGACCACCGGCTCCTTGCCCTTCGCTACGCCGGGATAAACCTCACCGGCGAGGCTGCAGTCTTTGCTGGCAGTTGCCCCTGCGCCACCGTCTGGGGCCGCGGAGAGGCGAGGACCGTGGCTCTGTGGAACCGGCTGCGGCTGTGCGTGGTGCCCGTCGCCGAAATCATCGAGTCCGGTGGCGGGGACGTTACCGTAATCGTAGCCCGATTCTGTGTAGTTTGACCTCGGATAGGATGGCTCGTTGTGATGGGGGAAGCCCGTATCTTTTGGCCGCTCGTAGTAATCACCGGGGTTGGGGATGTATCCGCTCTGCTGATATTCGTCGCATGGAGGAAAGGACGGCTCGATATAGTTGGAGTTTATCAAGTAGGAACTCATGGTCATTAATTTGTGAAGTGCAACAATACTAATTTTTATCGCGCTGTCGTTTTTCTGATCTCCACAAAACCCTCCTACTCCCTGTCAAATGTACAAAGTTGCCTGGTCACGTGTGAAGCGCCACCAATCACCGCGTGTCCTGTGGGCATCATGTAAACAGGAACCAATGGAAAGCATGGCACTGGTACCACCAACACTGCTCGCGCTGGCTTACGTTGGTGTTTTCCTTATTAAATCACAGTATATAAAGCAAAACCAATCAACTAACTTGTTTACTGCGCGGGGCCAAAGTTATGTGGGTGAGGCTTTTCCTGCATGTGGGAAGAGGGGGAAAAAAATCCATCTCCTCTGGAACAGAAAGTGGAAATTCAAGCCCTGAGAAAATAAAGGTTATCAGAGACAAAAGGCTGTTTCTGATAGGGAGGACAGTGTGTGTATGTGCTTGTGTGTGTGTGTTTGTGTGTTGTTGTTGTTGGAGTTGATAATGTGTTGAATCTTAATAAAGAGGTGAACACAGGCAGAAAACACACGAGCCAGCAACGAGAATGCAAATCTTCATGTTTGGTGTGAGGCGATTCAAATGAAAACAGCGCTGGTGCTCAGGCGTCCTGACGAGCCGCTGCTCCGTCCGCGGACACACAAGCCTCACAGACATGTGCATCACAAATAAAACATCAGCTTCATGCACGTTTGTGACACACAAGCAGCAGAAAGGAACGCTCACCTCTCACGCTGCACAACACAAGACCCTGCGTAATTTTTCCTCCAATATTCCCAGATCATATCAACAATTTCAGGCATTTTTTTCCTCTCTGTTTGCCCCTCAACACAACACGAAACTCATCTGGCTCAGACCGCACGGCCATCACACAGCATCATATGTAAACCATCCTGAACAACACTGAACACACACACACGCAGAAACACGAATCTTGTTTTATAGGCAAAACAAAACGTGACTATTTGCAGGATGTCAGAATTTCTCTGCACAGCTCAGACAACCTCACATCCAGAGCAACTTTCACATCCTGAGGACATTTTGAAATGCCCATATTTTTTTAAATATATAATAAATAAAAAAAAAACCTTCTCCATGAAACAATTTGCCAACATTTTTGTACAAATCTGCAAAATGTTAAAGGAATCTCTCACGCGCCTCCTGCAGTAACACTTCACCGTGAACAAGCAACACTCAGAATATAATACTGTCATGTGCTGCAACAGTATGAGAAGTTTACAGAGGGAAATATTCCAAGATAGAACAACAGCAATAATAGTAACAATAATAATCATGAATGTAATAAGAATCATAGCTTTTAATTCAGTTATTTCAGGGAAATAAATTCAGGGCCATCTGTTCAGTCTCATATATATTAAAATATGATTTTTAAAAACTGATAAAAATGTTGAGACTTCATGTTTAGGAGGTAGAAGAAATATGAGAGTCTGACCGTGCTCCTCGCCACCAGCCGTCACGTCCAGCTCGTGTTCCCTCTCCATGTCCGAGGTGCCACACTGTACCCGCGTCCCTGGGAGATGCAGCAGCTCTTCACAAAGCTCATCCACACTGTCCACGTCAACAAGGCCTCTGCGTGGAGAAACAAGAGGCCAAAACTTCGGAAATATTGAAAGCTTTCTTTTCTCTCCTTTTTTTTCCTCCTCTCTCCTTTCTCCCCGGTCGCCCCCCTTTTCTTTTCTTTTCTTTTCTTTTCTATTCGCTCCTCTAAACAGAGATAACTTCTGCCTGACCCCCGAGTGACACCGTTTCCATTTTGTTTCTGATTAATCTTGCCCATTGACAGTCTTTGTTAAACAACAAGGCGTGCCCCTTCTTTCCAAAGAGGCGACATTTTCATATCTGTTAGACGCAGTGACCTGGGGTTCACCCCGGACTTGGACTTCAGTTTTGCAGAGGTCCGTTTCAGCTATGGGGAGCTGGGGAGGGGGTGGGGGGGGAGCACTTAGCGTGGGTCAGCACCCAGGAAGGTCCCAGAGGATTTATAAAAATGTGCAAAAGAGCATCCAACTATCTTTAGAGTTAGATTTGTGGAAGAAGGAGACCCAGAACTTCACAGAGCGCAAGATTTTCTTTTTTTTTTTCTCTCCATTATTAAACCTCCAGTTTTTGGATGCAGGTGAATTCTTCTTCTGGGTTTTTTTTTTTCCAGGCTACCTGAAAAGATTCTCCCCCATGATAGCACACTGTTGCAGTGAGGCAGAGCTGCTCCTCTCTTGTGTGTCCAACAGGCTTCATCGCACCTAACTCATTGTAAATGGCAGCTGATGTTACTTTCCTCCATATATCCACTGTATCCGCGCGGCCAGGAGACCACCTGAGAGGCAATATGTCAACATAATGTCAGCGGTAAGACGACTTCACCTGATATCTAAATTTACAGTCTGCTGCCAGTCTATTATATATATATGTCCTGTATAAATATGGGCCACATCAGCTCGGCTATTATCCACTTACTCCAAGTTACCCTTGCGTGAATAACGGCTATCTGTTTTTACAGGTCACTCTACTTGTTGATATGGACCACCTTTCCTTTTCTTTTCTTTCTCTCCTTTTATTCTGGCCGTGAACAACTTTTATTGAAGCGTCTGATTATCAGGAAGGCTTCAAGAATCCGATTCAGTGCAGCAAAAGAGGCGTTTTAGATAACAGCCCGGGTAATACCTCCGATATCTGCCCGGGCCCTGCGCGGTGCTGACTGTGTGTGTGTGTGTGTGTGTGTGTGTGTTTGAATGCAATAAAGCATCTGGAAATCACACAGAATGTAATAGGATGATGATCATCCAATTGACCATTGTATTTTTTAGGCACGTTCTTGCCTCAGTTTACACTATCTCGGCAATTTCCCGTCATATTTGAAGCACTATTCTCCTCCTGATGTGTGAACACGAGCCGCTACAGCTCCGCGTAAAATAAGAAAGAAAAACTAAGGAGAGCCAGATCACGGTGTTCCCTTTCAGAGCATATACTGTGAAGTGAAGGTCTATTTAACCATTATACATCATGCTGACAGTTTACTGTAAATTTAGATTATCAGAGAAGTGCTGTGACGATGGTGACAGATTGCAGATGGCTCTCACAAGGTCTCCTGTCTATACCGGAGCCCTGACGGCCGGAATAAAAAATCCTCCCTGCATTCAAGATGTGCCAAGGACCCGGGCTAGAAAACACCTTTCATACCTTTATGGAAATATTATCATAAACGTAAACACTCATAATATTTTTTGTGCCTTTTCTTTCTCAGCGTGTCATCAGTTGGTCTCCACAGAGGAGATAAAGGCGACAGAACGGACAGGTTTTTATCTACAGCTGCAAACTTTGATTATAGACCAATAACAGGATGACAGTCAAGCTTTCAGCGAGGGTGAAAAGAGGCGAATAAAAGCAGATACATCCTTTGGAAAGTGCGTAAAACAGCCTCCCTCAAGTGAAGAGGCTGTGATCAGAGTCCTGAGGCAGAATATTTTAGACAAAGATACAAAAATAAGGCTGATGTCGCTCACATTCAGATGTCAGGAGGTAAAAGAAGTTGGGATGTCCACATTAAAGTGAGATCATGTTTGAATGAAACAAATGAACTGATGCCTGATGTAAAAAATAAATAAATGGAAACTGTGCGTGAAATAATAACACTCAGCAGCAGCCGCCATTGTGGAACTTTTATTCTGAAATTCAATAAATTCAAAAGTGTGAAAAAACAAATTTGGTTTGTCGTGTTTTCTGTATTTTACTGAACATTACTGAGAGCGGTGGTGACGTGTGTTGACCACAAACAGCACCGCGCGTGTTGTGTGTCTGCAGATGTGTTCAGTTTCTACAAAATAAAAGTGTGCTGCTTTTGAAAATGTGTCAAATTAAATGTTTTTTTTTTCATTAATTTCACATCAAAATGAAAATAAAAGGCTGATAAAATCTAAACGTGCCTGATTCCACTGCTCATTTTTACCACAGGGATCCACATGATGAGTTTTTCTTATTCCTTATTTAAATGAGAATTCAAATTGTTGTTTTTTAAAATCAGATATTTGTTATTATTTTGTGTTTTGCAGTTTCGATTACATAAAAGAAGTTACGTGATTCAGACGAGAGCCAGATTAAAACTCTTTAAGTAATATTAATATAGATTTTTGGGGGTTTTCTCCTCATTTATTTCTTTTATTTTCCATCCGGCCTTTACGCCTGAAACCAAAAGCTCAACATTTTTACCCGCTTTAAAAACATTTTTTCAATTACTTTTTTAAAATGCTGCGTTCACTGTCGAAAAAGGCCCAAAATAAAATACACGTATCGCCACTAAAAAGAAAGATTTTTTTTAAACTTTCTCTCCGAGGGTCAAAAAACATCTGTCCCGTTTCTGCTTTTCTTAAAAGGCTTCTATTCAGCTGATCAGGAAGAGAGGGGCTAAATGTTTTTTAAGGGGTCCGGGGGCTCAATTTGGGGGGCTGTGGGCCTTCCCATTACCCTGTGACCGGGTCGAGAGTATCAATCCTCAAAATGCAAATTTCTGCCCTCGTCTCTAAACATATCAAATGCAATTTATTCAAAGGAAATTCACCAATCAACCGCCCTAATAAAACGCCAGCCACTCAATCTTGTTGCTGGGGACGGGTGGGGGGTCCCCTCCCCCGGTCCCAAACGCGGGGTCACCGCGCTTTCAGGGTTCACCTGGAGTGCACCGTGCAACATATGTAATTCAAAGCTATTCTGTCTTTTGTGTGGAGAGTCAAGATCGCTATTATAAGGCTGGCATCGCGCTCCGAGTGAACAGATGACGGAGACTTGCTCAGCGCGTAAACTTTTGACCCCAATTTTTCCTCCTCTTCTGCAGCTATCTCCTTCTCATCTGTCCCTGCCCGGTGAGATATCTGGCCCTCTCCAAACGAAAAAAAGAAAAAAAAAATTGATTTGAACAATGTGTATCTCTCTTGCCATCGCGATGATCATTTTCCCAAATTTCATAATTAGAGAAGATGCCAGCGCAAGACCTGAAATGCGATTGTGGCTTTATGATGTTTCCAACTAGGGAGTGAAAAGATAAATCCGATCGGCTTCCACTCAAGACTAATAGGGCTGTAAAATATGCAAATCATTCATTAGCGTTATAGAGCAAGCAAAGCAGCCAAAAGTCTTTGTTGGAGGCAACACTTGAAGTCAGACTCCCCCCCCTCTCTCTCCCTTTCTCTCCCTCCCTGCACTGGGCTTTTCCTCCGGTGCAGGATGTTACCACCGGCTCCGTGTCCCCTCGGTAAATTCATTTATACGCATTATGCTTATAGGCAACGCCAAGCAAACGTGTCATTAACGTGAATGCGTTCGTGTGTGTGTGTGTGTGTGTGTGTGTGTAGATGTGCGAGCGGTCTCCCTCTCTCTATGCAGCAGGGTGACAGTGAACTTGGCCTAAAGCGAGCTCTGCTGGTGGCTCTGAGAGGATGCAGATTTATCTTGGTGCTGTGGCTGACCTCCAGATGAACCTACAGCGCTCCTCTCCCTCTCTCCCTCTCTCCATCTCTCCCTCTCTCCCTCTCTGCCTGGCAGCACGCCGCACATGGGGCCCTGTCGACATTTCTCCTATTGAATTATTGGCAGGGGTTTTAATTTCCAGATAGCCGCACTCTCAGTGCGCCCTGTTTGATTTTTCTGTGCGCCCAAAATCAAAGTGGAAAAAGCGCAGCTCTGCTTCTTTGCCAAACAATGAGCTGAGATTTGTTGCGCAATAAAAGGAGGGATGTAGGCGGGATGGTTTTGAATATTCCGGTGAATAATCCGGAAAATTTAGAATTTCTGTGTAATAAAAAAAGAGGGGAGTAATTCCAGGTTTCCGCTCAGAGCTGCTGGAAAATGATTTAATGAGTTATTTAAAGTTTCACACCGATTAAAGCGCTTATTTGTTTTAGGGAACGCTTCAGAAATAGCCCGTAATAGTTCTTGGCACTGTGGCGGAGGCCTCTGCTCCTAAAAATACAAACTTGGCTCTAAATGCGTCGAGGCTGGCGGACAATTAACGCAACTTCTGCAAACCCGCCCATGCACGAGCTTTCATGAAGCTTCCTGTTGTTTTTCTGCCAAAAACTCACTCAAGACTCGAATAATAATATCAGATTTTCGCCGCCCTGCGATGTTCTCGCGCATATTCGGCCTTGAAAAATTAAATTAGAACCAAGCGCACCAAGTCAAACACACCTTAATTGAAAAAAAGGACGAGAGAAACTGGAGGCCACGCGTCCCAAAAATAAACGAAACTATTTAATTTTTTCCCATTTCCCCCCCCAAGTTTCGTGGCTTCGGGGTCCACTGCCCGGTGGCCGGATCGGACGAGAGGTCACCACGAAGCGAGAGTGACTTTTCGAGAGGTCATCTGAACTTTTCAACCCCAAACACAAAACGACGTGGCAGACACAAAACGGAATTCCTTTTCAAAAGCCTCCCTGCTGCTGTTTGTTCCCATGTTGTGTTTACTTGACACCGTTTACAGCCTGTGCTGAATGCGCTGAATACGTGTTGGCGGCCAACATGTTGATCTCTCAGAAAACAAAATAATAAAAGGAAACTTTTCCTTCCAACAACTTCTACAAAAAGTCTCCATCACGTAAATAATCCTTCAAACGTGCCTCGCTGTGAATCTGCAGGCCTGCGTCAAAGCGCTTAACTTTATCAAGGAAATCTACACACTCCACACTTCACACACACACACACAGACACACACACAAACAGACACACACACACACACACACACACACACACACACACACACACCCCTTTGGAAACTTTCTGGCTCACGGTCTGTGAATTCTCCAATGCAATAAAGCGACAACAACTCGAAGTTTGAGGGGGTGGAAATGGACACAGAGATAATTATCCAACATGTAAAAATGGATTATGAGTTACACCACAGATGGAGGGAAACAAGTTACACGGGGAAGGAAGCAATTAAATCGCCATGAGCCGGACCCAACCCTGCGCAACATCTGCCGAGACCAGTATTCAGCGCTGCACCACTGACAAATTAGTGTAATGGTCTAATAGGGACGGATAGAGGGAGCGAACACAATAATAAGACTGTTTAACACAGGCTGGCTGTTCTCGGGCTACCGGATAGTCTGCAGAAACTTACCCAGAGACGCGGTCCTCATCCTGGAGAGCGTCCGGTCCATACCGACGCACAGTGAGCAAAAGAGACGCTCTGTACCGGTCAAGTAACACTTACAGCCTGCACAGGGAGAGTCAGACGAAGCCTCGCCGTCAGTGCGATTATATGTTATGTGCAATATACTGTCAACTCCCCAAAACCATAAAACTTACTTTAATGGCTACCACGTGACCGTTTATGGCCAGTGAGCCTATCTGGCCGCGCTCCGGATGATTTTTACGATCTAATTCATAGACAAAACCCCCCATTCATTTAGCACCCAAATGTCAGAAAGCCAGAATCGACCCTAATAAAGTTTACAGCTTGAAAAGTCGAGCTGATTCTCCGGGAATGGCCCAGGAGCCTGTGCGCAAAGGGGACGCTCGGCCCCTGGAGCCGGTTGGGACCCCCCCTAAAAAAGCCCCCCAGCTCCACAGCAAGGTGAGTAAAACACACAGCTTTCATTCAGGGGGGACCTGTTGAACTGAAGATTTAACACGAGGAAACTCTGACAGGAGGGATTTTTTTAAAAAAACAGGCTCACTGTGACTCGTGCGATGGAATATTTCACAAAGAAAGTACACTCAGCTGAAAAGTTGCCGTTCCAGTAGAAAGTTTATTATAATGGCCATCATCATCATCATCATCATCATCATCATTAATATTATCATTATTATAGTATATTCTTGACTTCCAGTCTTTGAAAAACATTTACAAAAAGCTAATCACGATGGAGTTTTACACAGAGGCGACGGGCTTCACTGTGGGAGCCTCCACATGAAAACAGCGAGAGGAAACAAAGACAAAAAGCACGTTTTGTATTTTTTTTTTTTTTTTACTAAGATGATTGCGCCCCAACAGAAGCTCCTGCAACATAAAAAAAAATAAAAACAAATATAGGCTACTGTACATACAAGACCGAGTCCGCACCTCTGTCCATACATGTGTTCACAACGCACACAAAAACCACACAAGGCTTCTTTTTCTTTTTTTTGTTTTACTGCTGGCTCTACTTTTTGGAAGCAAGTTATCTGACAAGTTGGTACAATGACACCAAACAAATAAATACATACATATACAGTACATACAGAGAAAAACGAGGGCTTGAACACAAAGAGCAGCGCGACCTCCACCCTTTATTTAACAGGCTGTTGGTGTTCGGAGTGCATCACACAACTTTTACTGGGTTTATCTGCGGTAGGGAGCGTTTCAGGCTTCGACGCTTTTATTTTGTTGGTTGTTGTTTTTTTTTTTTCGTCTGAACAAGAAATAATTTAAACAAACATTTATTTTGTTTCCTTTTTCCTCTAAATCTAGACAGAACTGTACATTATGCGTCTTCTTCTTCTTTTTTCCTGTTATTTTTTATTTTTTTTTTAACTCACATTAGCATTACCACGGTGGAAATTTAAAAAAAGGAAAATAATATTAGGGAGTATAATGGGGACGGGAGTTGGACATACAGTGGGCTCAGGTGGGGTGGTCCCCTCGTCCCCGCACACAGCACCGTTTACAAAGTCTCTGCGCTCTTTTTGGAAACAGTAGGAGGAGAAGTTGATATGACAATCTTTGTTTTATATTTCATGGTGGATATCAAGGCCTGTAGCCTCCCCCGCCTGCTGCCGCCATGTTCATGCTCTTCAGCTTGTTGTCCTTCTTCCACTTCATCCTGCGGTTCTGAAACCAGATTTTGATCTGTCTCTCTGAGAGGCAGAGGGCATGGGCGATCTCGATCCGCCGCCTGCGGGTCAGGTACCGGTTGAAGTGGAACTCCTTCTCCAGCTCCAGGGTCTGGTACCGGGTGTACGCAGTCCTGGCCCTCTTCCCCTCAGGTCCTGCCAAATCTTGTACATAAACAGACGATGTAGATGTTAAAAATGCGTAAACACTCTTTCTTTTTTTAAACACATTTCGTGCGATTTTTGTATGTTTTCTACACAGTCACTGCAGGAAAACTACTGGCGCAGAAGTAAACATAGTTTAGCTTTTTACAAGTTAGTTGTAAAGAATAAATGACCTTTAATTGCAACACACAATCTTAAAAAACAACATGTAACAGAGTCATGCACACACCTTTTCAACTGCACCTTGCGGAGAGGAATTAATGCAGTAAAAGGACGCAGAATTGTGGATTTTTGACCACAAAATACAGAATAACAAACAAAAAACGCACATATTCTGTTTATACGTTCAATACATTACATCTGACCTAAACTTCGTGTGTCATGTTATTAAATCAGCCCGTACCTGCTCTGTGTTGACACGAGAGAAAAGCAACAATACACCAAACAGGTGAGAGGCGCATATGGCGCCCCATGCTCCTCTGGGAAGTAAATATATTTTGTGCTTTTCAAATAGTCATACAATCCAATTTGGAGCCGTTTTTCTTAACGTCATAAAGTCTCTAAATAACATATAAACAGGATCACACCTTCACCAAACATCAACACAGCTCAGGTCTCTAAGATCGATACAAGACCATTGAAATAAACCAACTTTACCATGATTTATGTGTAGTTTCCTCATCCACGGGTATATCTGAGGCTGTGTCGAGTCGCTGACATTTTGTGGAGTTGTCGGTGCGCTTCCCGCAGGCTTCTCCTCCTCGAGGGGGGAAGCTTTGGACACACAGTCCCGGCTGAGTAGCAGCGTGCCTCCGTTCGAGCTCGAGCACGGGGTTGAGCACTGGGTCGTTAGAGAGTTTTTCACGGCTCGGTGTTGGGACTGAGTCTCGGTGACCGGGGACGAGCTGGCGACCGAGGAGCACGGTAGTGGGTCAGGTGGTGCTGGAGATAGAGACGCTGTCCCGGTGTTGTTGGCGGACTGGGTGTACCTGACCGGCTCCACGGAGGGTGTTGTCGCCGCTGAGTGACTCGGGGAGTAGCCCCGCGTCCGCTCGTTGCCCACAAAGTGTCCGGTACCTTCCCGTCCGACTGTTAGGTCCATCCCGTTGTAGCCATAGCCATACCTGCTGGAATGCATGGTTGTTGAGTCTCTGTATTGCTCGTTTCCCGAACTATGGTCTCCATAATTATGTAACTGGAAGTCCGCGCCATTGGGATAGCGACCGCAGAATGAGTTCACAAAATAGGAGCTCATTTGTTGACAATTCCACCGTTTGCTCGTTGCAGGTATTGTTGTTGTTTTTATTGTTTAGGGAGGTAAAATAGCACAAACCTGTGTGCGTGATTTGTGGCTCTTAAGCTTTAGCGCGTCCTATAGCACCCTTGCACAATTTATGATGAATTATGGAAATGAGTGGGACATGGACTTGATTCTCTCTTACGTAGGCACCCAAATATGGGGTACGGCGGAGAATCACGTGCTTTTGTTGACCAGTCGTAAATCCTGCTTGGTGACCTCCAGAGGTAAACTCGTGCACTGAGGAAATACTGGGTGGGATGTAACGGGGGCGCGCCTCCATGCGCTCGTGGCTCGGGCGTGCTCAGAGCCGGGGATCGGCTGTCTTGGATTGTCGTGGTGCGCCATCCTCTGGCGCAGGAGGCGCACTGCCCGTCTGCGGCGCTTTCCGAGGCGTGGGCTCCACACGGGGTCACTCGGAGGTTAACGAGCATTGCGGCAAAAACCAACGGGCTCCTAAACAATACAACAAGTGACACGCTGAGAGTGCAATCTCTGCGAACACAGTGTACAGAAATAATTCGATCAGGATCTGTTGTGCATGTTATGATAGGCGATGAGCGCAAACAGTCCGCCGCAGTTAATAGAATAAAAGCCCATTCAAAGCAAAGCGACGCGGGTTTTTTTTTTTTCTTCGCCACACTTTTCTTTCTCTTTATAATCATAGAACAAATGGAGGAGCGCTCATGTGGGGGAAAGACTGAAGAATAAATGTTTTGGAGATCAAGATAAAACACCAAACACCACATTTGTCGAATAACATGACTAAGAGTGACATTCAGGGCCTGCTCGTTGTGCCACATCGAGAATTAATAACTTTAAATATAGGCTGTATATGAAGGCACGTAAATACACGTTACTGTCTGTTCTGGGCTGCTTAAAATTGAACGATTCCGAACAATAAGCCCTCGGGTGATGTTATAAGCCTTCTTTATGTGACGCGACTTTATTACGCGCTCCGAATCATCGTTCATTCAGACTTTTAAGCAGTCAGTGTCTTATCAAAATGCTGTTTTTGGTTATTTTCATGCTGGTGACATATCAACAAAAGATCGAGAACAACATGAAAATGTCATTTCCAGAGGAAGATGCGCAGAACAGTCACTCTGCAATTTAAAGAAGGAGAACAGGCAGCGAGAGAAATAAAGAAATGATTGGAAAAGGAAATATTGGACGCGATTAATCGATAAAATGACGCCATAATGTTTTATGTAAAATAGCCACAATATTCAGATCATAATTCGTATTTTTAGTTTCTGCGTTGTGCCAAAGATTCTTCGTGTTAATCACGAGGCTGCAGTGAAGAAGCGTGCTATGATTTTTTTGTTCCTTCTCTTCCAGTTTTAAAATAAAAAATTCTCAGCGATTTTTTTCTGATATTAAAGAAGAAATGTTTACAAATATCGTCCGACCGATTAGTTACAACGCAGCAGGGACAGAACGATGATTGTTTATTATTATCATTGTTTAAAAAAATACAATAAAGTTAGATTTTGGGAAATTATTCTATAAAAATCTAAAAAATCCTGTCGAACTCTCTTCAGATTTCATTGTCACCTGATCAATGCACTTATTAAAAAGTGTAAATCTGCTGCTCTTCGTGTTTATTCTGAGCAGGACTACAAAAACCGGATGACCCGCACAGAGTCCGACACACACACACGAAGCCTAAATAGAGGCTTGACGCTTCGCTCTCTCCGTTTGGTTTTCTCTGTGTGGAATTTTTATGGCACCTTCGTCTCTCGAAGGAGCGACTTGTCCTCTGCTTCCCCCCTCAACATGTCATTTTCCCTTGCAGCCCCTTCACCCCGCAGCACAAGCCCAATCATGCGTTTCTGACAAAAACACAGAGATATAGATTATTTATTCTGTCCCAGGTATGTGCGCCCTTTGCGGCAACAGAACCCCAGAAGGCAGATTTGAGGCAGGGTGAGCACCGGGGCTTCGACATCCAGTGGGCCCACAGTATAGAAGACCAACGGAGTGTGTGTGTGTGTGTGTGTGTGTGTGTGTGTGTGTGTGTGTGTGTGTGTGTGTGTGTGTGTGGTGCCAGAGTGTGTGTTGGCTAAACAGACATGCCCCAACAGCTGATTTATGGCTGGCCAATTGCAACAAAGTTCCCACGAAAATTATTTCCCCGAGTCGAGCCAGAGACACACCCAGGAAACTAAAGAAAGGCGAGGGAAGAAGTGAGTGAGTGCGCGCTGGTGTCAAACATGTCGGGCAGGAGGGTGAGGGGGCCACTGCTGCAGGAAAAACAGGAGGGTAGTGCACTCTGCAGGCGGCCTCACACACCAGCACTCCACACTCTGACAGTTTACCAACGAAATGCCACAATAACTTCATTTGGTTTCTGATTAAATGTCATTACGCACGGCTGGAAAACGCTCACGTTCAGGACGGTGAGGACATTTTGTGGATCACGACGAGGGGAGCAATTCTTAACAGCAGCACACAGTCTCTAAAACACGAAGAACTCTGCTACAGCAGTTGAAACATTTGAAGACAACAACAATTTTATCCACAAAATAAGCATTTTTTTGCAGAGGAAAAAGAGCAGCTGAACAAATGTTTTCGACTGGGAACATGCAAAAAAGAAAATGATCATTACATCAGATGATCTTAAATATAGATCCAATTTTGCACGATTCAAAATGCCATGTTTTCAATTTAAAATCTTCAAAACTTGGCTGCCGGGCTGACTCTTAATTTATGGCACGGAACAAATCACTGCAGTGTCACGTTACAGTATCAGGCTCGCTGAGTGCGTGTTAACATCAGAAAACAGCGCGAAAACGTCGATATGCAAACTAATTTGCGATGCTAGTGTTCCAGAAGACACATATTCGACATTTTCAAAATCCATCGAAGGGGACATCCATGTATGTCCCTTAAAGGTCATTCAAACGGGAAAATTATCATGGAAATATTAATACCAACCAAGTCAATGTAGAGTGACACCGAGCCTGCGTGCACACATGAAACACACAACTGTGAAGCATTACGCATGGACACACATGTAGAAATAGAGGTCATCATTTCTGATGTCCATTTGCAGCACAAACAAGCACAGCTGCAGCCGCGACACCCCCGGCTTCTCCACGGGAGGGCGCCAAAGAGCGCATGTGTGGGCCACAGTCCACCCAATGAATGCTGCAGCCAACAGAACATTCCCATTCAAATCCCACAACAAACAAATAAGGTCTTGGCGGCATGTCAAAGCCAACAAGCAGTTCAAAAGGAAAGCAACAGCAGCATGACAGCTTACCAACTCCAGGTTGATCAGATTTGCCTCCAGGCATCCAAATCATAATAAAATGTCACTGTAACATGATAGCATCTTTCTTTCTTCCACAGGATTGTTCAACAGAACACACACGAGGCGTGATATCCCAAACAAAAGTTGTTGTAATTAGCTGAAGTTGTAAAAAAAAAAAAAAAAAAAAAAAAAAGGAAGAAAAAGAAGAAAAGAGAAGAAGAGGAAAACATGCTTGTTTCAGTTTTCTTACCTTGTGGCGGTTTCTGCTTGTAAACAGGGGAGATGAGGAGGAGGAGGAGGAGGAGGAGGAGGGGGCTGGCAGGTGCAGACGGTGGGGAAGTATCCGGATGCGTCCCCGGACGGAAACCGGGGCTCCCAAAGGGGTCAGTGACGCACCGGGGCTCCTTCCACCCATCCTGCCAAAACGCGCCAGGACACCGACAGCGTTGTACCCAAATGATCCAGTCATGTCGTAATGTAAGCTCCTGCGCGTCGAGCGTCGGCGCTCTCTGTCTGGCGGAGAGAAAACTCCAAAGTCCACTTAAAAAAAAAAGAAGAAGGCGGCGTGTGTGTGCGGGATGAAAACATAGAAGGTCGCAGGTGAAAAGAGACGCGTGGAAGCAGCCGGAGAGCGTTCAATGAAAGGCTGCTCCATTCCGCTATTGGAAATTATATATAAAAAGTTCATGTTCACGGCTCTGCCTGCGCCACGTGACGAGCCGCGGCCAATGGGAGGGCGAGCCGGGTCGTAAAGTTGTATTGCCATGTTGTAAATTTTCATAAACAACAACGGATTTATGACCCAGCGCTGGAGGTGGGGTGGATGAGGAGAAATAGGGGGTGGAGGGTGGAGGGAAGGCGCGAAGGGGGGAGGGAAGGGGGGAGCAGGTCACCGTCAGGCGCCATCTTACAGAAGGAAGAGGGAACGCAGAGTTCAACAGTAATTTCCCTTCATCTGCAGCCTGCCCCATCTCGCATCCTCATAGCTCACATTCCCAAGCTGCAGTGTTTACCTAACCTTCATAATGGGCATGTTTCATTACAGGCAGCCTGATGTTGACCACAGCGAGCCGCGCTGTGAGACAACATCTTGTTACTGCATCGGTGCGTAATTGCTTCGCGTTACTGTCATGACTGCTGTGGTTATGTGCGCAAATACTGAATGCAAACAAATAGACAGATGGAATCTATTTTATTCAATTATCATACTGTCATTTACAGGTGAAAGACATCCCCGAGGGGTTAAGACTCGTTTATATTTATTTGTTCACATATTTGTTAGAATTCACAGTGACTGAACCTAAATATATCACATATTTACTCATTTTACACTAAAATAAACTGAATCATAATACGGTCTAAATAAAAAAAAAGTGCATGCATTAACTTGTATTTCCACAAACACGTATGAAATTTTGAGCCTTTTAAAAAAAATTTAAAAAATCTTAAATGAAATAGGAACATTTCACAGTACATGGCTGAGGCCTCAAAACATTTACGTCTGGGTTCTTTCTGCGGAAATCTGAGGTAGATTACAGAAGTTCATCCGAAGCTAAACAAATCCGGGGACGTGTAGTGAGCAGGTGAGAGGCGGAAACAAGCAATTAACAGTCTGAGTGATTAAGCAGAGATCATTTAGAAAATAAAAGGATACAGTGGCAAATTAACTAGAAGCACCTAAATCACAGTTGGAGGCATTTAACTAACAGAACATTAACTTCTAATTCGCCTCTGTTTTTCCACAGTAAGGCACATTTGCGCAGAGGAAATGTTTTTTACTCCCTTTGGATAGAAACGATTCCAATGAGTAGAATATATGAATTAAATTCCTTGGGTCAGTGTTGTAATATTAGCAGGTAATTTATTAGGTAGTTTTTCGTAAGTAAGGAATGTTGGTTCAGTAGTACACACTCAGGTTACATGACTTAAATGTCTTATTGCTCGTATAAAAATAGAGTCGAGTAGGTAGTTAATGTCGCTGATTCATGCGGACCTTTCTTGTGCATTTTGTGTATAAATACAGTTTAAACTCTTTCTGTTTAATGCTTATTATATAATTGCCTTCAGCTGTCATTCCATTAGCCTGCAAAGCTCTCAGTGCATGAATGGTATGCAACACACACACACACACACACACACACACACACACACACACACACTGAATCTGTGTGTTTCTCTCATTTAATGCTCTGTCCGTCTTTCCCGTTACTTTGCAGCCGTTTCTGACTCCAGTTCAGCGTTCTGGGCGCCTCCAGTTTCGGGCTCTGCTCCCTCTGACTCCGCCTGGATATCACCGTCCTTTTCTCCTGTTAGGGTCGACACCGGTTCCTCCTTGTGGTCCTTCTTCCACTTCATCCTGCGGTTCTGAAACCAGATTTTGATCTGTCTCTCTGAGAGGCAGAGGGCATGCGATATCTCGATCCTCCTCCTGCGGGTCAGGTACCGGTTGAAGTGGAACTCCTTCTCCAGCTCCAGGGTCTGGTACCGGGAGTAGGTCTGACGGCCCCGCTTTCTGGTTGGATCTGTGGAGGAGAAGATGCGCCAGCTCTGTATGATTTGCATAAAATGTTTTTTTTTTTTTTTTATCTTCCCTGCATGCGAAATATGATCCTGCATGAAGCGTTAATTAAAGTGTTGTAGGCAATAAAAGTCATGGGCTTGGAATAATTCTGGGAGTCATCAATTTATTTGTGATTGCGCAATTAATTGTAGCTCATATTGTCTTCACACTCAAATCAGTTGATTTTTTTCTTTCCTAAATTCTCTGGCTCAGTTTAAAGTGTCCTGCTGGGATGTTTGGTCCATGCCTCCTTTGATACTCTGCACGCCTTTCCAATTAAAAGCCAGCGATGTTCTGCGCGCCAAAGGGGTCATAAGTAATTAGATTACAGTCCCAACACCTTCTCCTCCGAAACTGTTACAAATTTTCCAAAATGCGTGCATTCTAAATCCACTCGACTTCTTTATGCAACCGACAATACTGGCGCGTATTGATCCGGCAATGTGTACGAACGAGTTGGAGAAAATAACAGAGGCTCTGCAGTGCAGACCCAATTAGAAAAGGAGCTGTAGAGTGCAAGAGGACTGATTTACACAACATGCCGGTCTCTTTTTACAACCACAAAGGGGAGAAGAGGCTATAAGAGTAATAGGAGTGCAGAGAAAACCCCCAGCGGCAAGGTCTCTGCGCACTGAACACACAGGAGCGCCGGCCAAATGAATTTATGGCTGCAGAACTCATTAGTTGCGCAATAAAAGTTTTACGATTCTTTCCATGCAACACCAATGGCTTCACGAAATTAATTGAACCACTAACGGCCAGTGTAACTATCCCAGTGTTTTGTAAAAGCATTGACCTGAGGGGCTTTGGAACAGCACAGAAGGAACGGTATCAGCACATACCTGATGCTTTCATCCAGGGGTACATCCGGTACTGTTTGTCCGGCGGCGAAGTGAGGGGTCCCGGCTCCGGGTGGCAGCAGCTGTCGGTGAACAGGCGGCTCTGGTCAAACAGGCTGCAGTGCAGTGTGTGCGCCTCCTGGCCCTGGCCATAGCCCGAGGTAAACATGGGGCGGCTCTGGTACACTGCATTATTGACGCTGTAAACTCCAGACAAGGACGGTGCGAAAGCGATGGCGGCGGCGGTCCGAGCCGAGCCATAGTCCTCTCCACTGGGTCCAATACTGCAAGACGCCCGCTCCACGTTTGGGAAGAGAGAACCAGCCGCCGTATATTTGCTAAGAAGACCGTCCACATAATAAGAACTCATATTTTTTCCCTCTGATTTGTTGGCCCAGAATCCTCAGTGTCGTTTTTACGAGGTAGTGTGATATATGACAGCAATACACCCTAGATTTACACCAAACCCCATTTTTACTCTGGACCAAAGAACTCACCCACGTGACTCGGGCCTGGCCGCTCTCGTCCAATCAGCGGGCGGACGTAGATTTCATTATGGCGCAGGACTGCAGAGTGGGATTAACGCTTCACACGCATAAACACGTAGAAACACACACGAGAGGAAAATCACACAGTTCCGGTGACCAAGAAGCCAATTACGTGATTAAAGCTCACAGTTTCACGTCACTTGCTTTTATAATGTTTCACAAAATAATCACATAAAAGCTTTATTTTTTTTTAATCGTGTCCATCTCGGTGAAAACATTGAACCTACTTAAAGGTTATAATGATGATCTACACTCAGTCAGTCAGAGGCTGCAGCAGAACACAGGCTGTAAACATCCATTATCCCAACAAACACATAACTTATTTAACAGAGGAGGATTCTGTTGATCTACTGCGAATAAAACTAAAACGAGAACCACGCCAGCGTCATGAAATCATATAAAGAATGCAATGATACGTATTTAATGTATGTAAGTGTAACAGCGCAGATTATTATCAGAAACATCCTGTTTAGGTTTTTAAAGGTCTGAAAAGTTTAGTTTTTTTTAAATCATGTTCAATCACACGTTTTGACGAGGTGAGAATTCACCCGAAATTAAATTGAAATGTGTTATAATAATAATAATAATAATAATAATAATAATAATAATAATAATAACTACAATTACGATATCATTGTTAATAATAATGATCATAATCATAATAAAAAATAAATAATCTAAACATGTTTTTACCGGCACTACAATTTTAATAGAAATAATAATAAATGCCAATGAAGAAAGAACAATACTACATTTTACATATATATATATATATATATATATATATATATATATATATATATATATATATATATATATATATATATATTGTATATATATGTGTGTGTGTGTATATATATATATATATATATATATATATATATATATATATATATATATATATATATATATATATATATATATACATATGAAACACAATGATGAGATATGATAAATGTTGTTAATTACTCCGACAAATAGCTATTTTGTTTTTACTACTTTTACTGCCGCTGCTACTGTTGCTGCTAATAATAATAATAATGATAATAATAATAATAATAATAATAATAATAATAATAATAATAATAATAATAATAATAACACCCTAAATTTGTAAAGAAAAGTTGTTACAAAAGAGTATTGTGATGTGTGTGTTGTAGCTAAGTAGAAAAACCGCCGTGGAAATAAAAAGCTTAGTCAGGACGTGAAAATCGACAGAATCTACATCTATAACTGACAGAAATTGTTCATATTCCGTGTATCTAAATAAATAACCCCGCTATTAACCCCCTTTATTTAATCTTACTCATGGTTTGCCTCTGCGAGGCCGCATCAAAACAGCGGATAAGGGACAAACACGGGACACACAGCGACCGTGTGAGCGAACAGAACCACTGGTGCTGGTTCTTTGGTTCCTCCCCGCAGAGCTGCAGGCCAGAGGAGCTGCTTCTCGCACCAAGACTGTAAAAAAGGTGTGAAATTATTTCGCTGGACTCTTAAAAATGTTACTACGGTTTGTTCCCGTCGCAGGTTCATTAAGGGAGGAGTGTTAGATGTGGTGGGGGCTTGTTGTGGAACAGTGTCGCCACCCGCTGGTGACTGGCAGGGACTGCAGGGAGGGGCGGCAGCAGTGCGCAGGCGCTCTTCTCCTCAGGCTGCATTTCGGGATAAAAATGCAAGATAAATAAAGAGAGGTGACGCTCAAAGGTAACGTGACGTTTCTCCTCCTGTTGTGTTCTAAAGCGAGGCGCTGGTGTCTTCTTCTAACTGACTGATCCAGATGGATTCTGAAGAAAAGCATCCTCTGCAGGCCCTCCACTGTGTTTGAAACTAGCTGCTGGCTTTATTGCTCCTTCTCCTTTAGGACGGGCCCAGCAGAGGAGCAGAGGGCGGAAGGTTCCCAGGTAGAAAACAAAGGATCGCTCCAAACGACCGTGAGTCCTGCGCGTCCCCGTCGGAGAGAGAATCCAATAAAGCTGATCATTTCCGCTCGGCCTTTTGTCCAGAGCGCAGTCTCACAGAAAGAAGAAAAAAACAAATGGGTGCCATTTTGGAAACGGCCTAATTGTGTCTGGACGGCCATAAAGCCATTAAAAGTGGAATGCCAGACAGTATAGCAGACCAGGCGTTTTATTGCACTGTCTCTGGCAGAGCCTTTGAAGTTTGGGTCCATCTGCGTCCCCTAACGCGTCACAACAGCTCTCAGACTAAAGTCCGACTTACCTTCTAACTACAATTATCTATATCCGTTTCTGTGCGACCTTTAAGGAGTAGTGAGCTGCTGCTGGTGTGTGTGTGTGTGTGTGTGTGTGTGTGTGTGTGTGTGTGTGTGTGTGGCCCTGATCCACCATCTGATTTAGCAGCTCTGCAGCTCTCTCACATTGGATTTTCTGCTTCTCCTATTTTCTATTCTGTCTTTGGTGCCAAATATTTTCTCCAACATGCAGAGACTTGAACCCGCCTTACAAACGACAGAGGCCATATTTTAAAACCAGACTTCTCCTCTAAAACAACAAAAAAGAACCCTCCCTGACAAAAATCTCCCAAAATTTGTCACATTTCACAGTTTTCATTTGGGAATGAAAACTGTCGTTGCTGTCGTTGTGAGTTGGTTTTGCGCAGATTGGCGTTAATCAGGGAGCTTTCAGGCTGAGCGGCCTCGTCATATCTGATCCGAGCAGAAACACACCGGCTGCATTATTTTGGGCTTCAGCTGTCGAAGCCCTCGATGTCTTTTTTTGTTTTGTGTCCTCTCGCCTCGCAGCGCTTTGCACCCCATAAAAGGTTATAGCGGTAATTGTCTTTTATGGCTGTATACAGCTAACAACATCCTCTGCCAAGAAGCTGCTCTGTCCCCAATCCAGAAACACACACACACACACACACACATACACACAATACACACACACCCACACCTATAGGTGTGGGTGTGTGTGTGTGTTCAATATGTGTGTGAAATTATTTACACAAAGGTGAAAGAAGGTGTTAATTTGAATCTTTCCATGTATTCAAAGATATTTGCATATTTTCTTAATGTATTTCCGTGTGTGTGTGTGTGTGTGTGTGTGTGTGTGTGTGTGTGTGTGTGACTAGTTGTCTCCATCTCAGCCTTTCTGTGCGTCCAGAACGCGCTGCTAAGACATATCAAAAACAAAAATATAAGAAATAAGCAGGTCGCGTGCGTGTATTCGCAGATATAATTTGTTTTATTTAATAAATAAAGTACAAATTACATTTGTGAACCAAAGAGTCAGACGGTCAGCAGACCGTGAGGTATTCAATAAGTAGCCTACAGTGTTTTTATTTTATTTTCTCTCGCTAACAAACATCGTGTACTTTCGAAATGTTACTCCCTGAAATTCATAGTTCAGCATCTAATGCAAGCAAATCTACTTTAATCCGCCATCAGAGGAAAAGAAAAACAAAAAAAGGTTATTGTAGGTAGTTGAAAGACATAGGTAGTCCATCGTGTCGTGTAATATAGCTTCTATAACATCTTAAATGTAGTTTTACAGCATTTTCAAGAGGTTTCTGAGGTTTACACGCCTCCTACAAAATGCGATCAGTCTGTTTGTTTCTACGGATCCAATGTTAGATTCAAACTCATGGTCATCAGTCACAGTTCTAGCAGTATGAGGGAGAAACAACAATGAAAATTAATACTTTTTTAAAAAAACAAACTATATAATATACGCTCAAGTGACAACAAATATAGCTACAAACCAGGACACAGACAGCTAAACACATCCACACACAAACGAGCACAGGGACGAGGCCAACTAATACACAGAACGAGATATTATTCAACTCAGTTTAAGAAAAACAACAAAATAATTAAAAAAAGAACGAGTGGGCACTGTTCAAATTGTGCAATATAAAGGTAGTCGCATCAAAGCCCAACATGCTTTTTTTTCTTTTTTCTTTATACAAGACGAATAAGCTGAATAACATCTCCTGTTATAGAACAATAAGACAATGAAGTTTTTAAAAACAAGGTCCAGCAGAGTTAAGAGCTTCCACACACAGAGCTCGCTAACAGCCTCACACAATGTTTGTCTACACGGCTTCCGTCACTCGTCTTTCGGTGCGCCGTCTTTATTGAACTTCTTCATCTTCATCCTGCGGTTCTGGAACCAGATTTTAACCTGTCTCTCGGTGAGGTTTAGCTGCCTCGCCACCTCGTACCTACGGTCCCTGGTCAGGTAGGTGTTAAAAAGGAACTCTTTCTCCAGCTCCAGGATCTGGTGCTTCGTGTACGGACAGCGCTTTTTTCTCGTGGCACTCGCGTGGAGCCAGTTGGACACTGGGTTATCTGGAAAGAGTAAAGGAGGGGGTAGCGACACTGGTGTGAGGGCCCGGTACCGAGAGACCAAATGTGAAAACAATCAGAATAATTTGGCTGAATCCACAAAATCCCCGCAATCTGATGGGAGCACGTGTGTAAACGCATCCAAACACAACCTCCTCTGCTTGTGTCCGTGCTCACGTTCACTTTAAAACAGGTTATCTAATATAGCAATGGGAGCTGAGCCATTAACAGTCCCCATAAGGAAATGGCACGCTCAGAATGGCATCTGTTCAGACGCGCACCCCCATCACGCACCCCAGTCCTCGCAGCTTTATGCGGTATAAATAGTAGGCTATAAACATAAAGGGCTTTGCAGCCACTTACTTGGATCGAGGCCCGGTTTCTCCTCAGCCTCCCCGCTCACGTCTGCTGCCTGGCCGGACAGTGCGTCCTTTTCCAGCGGGGATGCCGTCGCCACCGTCCCGTTGGCGTAATCGGAGAGCAGCAGCGCCGTGTGGGAGCCGGGCAGCGCGCCGTCAGCTCGCGTCCCCAGAACCTCCGGTTTGATTCCGTAGTGATGGCTCGTCGGTAATCCAGCCATGGGCAGGGAACCGGACATTGGCTCCAGCAGCCACGACTGATAGCGGCCGTCTGTCTCTGCACCGACCGGGCCCGGGGGATGCCCATAGTGGTGATGATACACAGAAGAGACGGTGCCTGGGAACTGAGCAGGGACGTGGCTCCATGACGGCCCGAACACCGGAGGTTTGGACGGGAAGGTGCAGGTCCCGAGCTCGCTGTGGTCGCTGCTGATGGAGGCGGACTGCCTGACGTGCTGGAGCCCAGCACCGGAGGGGTATCTCGGCACAGAGAGCTCCTCGCTCTCGGGCAAAATGAGGGAATCGACAAAGTAACTAGCCAGTGTTCCGGATGTCGACATGGCAGAGAAATTAAACGTTCACATGTACGCAGTCATACAGCAGATACATGCAAAAGTAAAAACGCGCGCGCACACACACCACACACACATACACATGCAGTAAACCCAGCCTCACAAAATAACAATGTGGAGAAATCAAGTAGCAACTTGGCCCCACACAGAACTACAGTGGGCTAGTAATGGGGAGCCAAGCTGGCGTGCCATTGGGCAGCAGACACACGTGATCATAAAGGCTGAACAATAAAGGATAAATCAATCCCTTTGGTCATTAAATACTCACCCGCTCTCCTATAACAACCTCCAGTTTTAACGCTGAGAATTATCAAGATATGACTTAGATCTGTTATCTGTGAGACGGAAAATATGAGTGAGTGACAAAAAGTCATGTTTTACTGAATGTAACCTCTCTGCTGCTGCTGCCGCTGCTGCTGCTGTTACAGCCCCGTCTTGGTTTTCCAAAACGATACAGTATGTTTTTTGGAAAGCTTATTTTACGAGGTACTTTATAGGACACGTAAGCACCCCACCATTGCTGCTAACCAAAACACATTTTAACCACCGCTATATTTAAGAAACTTTCGGCTCAGAGCTGAAACAACGTGTGGACATTAAATCACGACTCTACAGATTTCACTATCTTATATTTTGCTCCTTTTCGGCTGAAACAGACTTCTTCCACATCTTCTACTATTTTCGGCATCAAGCATTGAACACATTTAACAGACAAATCTGACAATCACAAAGCTGAAATAGCTATTTTCAGACTCACGTTTATCTGGAGTAGACTGTCTGTGTCTCTATGCTGATTTAAAAAACACCGAGCAGTTAAGCAGAATTCTTTAAATGCATATTTGGTGATTTGGACAAACACACTTCATTCACAAGCTTTGTTCACTGACGTATATTCCGGAGCAAGCATCTCGTAACATCTAATAATCAAGTCACAATATAGGAATAGTTTTAACGGAGACCATGTGATGATATGAACATTTATAATATATACAAATAAATAAATAAACATGAGGAAAATGTCTTGAATTGGGGAATTATTTTATTTTGAAATTTCTGTCAAATTAACAAAACGGAGGATTATTTTATCCCCATATTTGTTTTGTAAATTTCAGTTACAGACTCGTAATTGTTCGGTTCTAATTACGATATGAACCACTTGATCAATTTAACACATTAAACAACAATAACATCCACTGGACAGTCTGTGACTGCATGTTGTAAAATATAAAGCAAAATGTGTGTTAGAAACAATTTAAAAAAGGGAAATTAATTACAATAAATAATAATGACGATAAAAATAAAGAGATTAAAACTGACCGAATGTGGTATAATTATGTTTCTGATGGATTAAATTGAGGCACGATGGCCGGATATTTATTGAATACTTTGAAAATCGCACACTGATGGCGGAGCCGCGGTTTCTCCTCGCTTAACCCGCTCCAAGCGTTTATTATCTGCACCGCCGTTATCACTTGTGCAGGCCTCTATATGTTGTCATCATCACCACGATTAACAAATTAGCTCTAATGCCTGCTTACGGCCGCTGCCTCGGTCTAAAGTTACGCTGCGTAATGTGGTGCGTGTGGTTTCCTCATTTTAAAAATCAAATAGTGCGAGAAGTGGCTCAAACTAGGACGCAGCAGCACGTTGAGAATATATAGTGGAGATCCAAAGCTAGAAACGTGTGACAGATAAAAATAAATACGCAATAAACAGTCAGGAAATTGTGAGTTTAAGATTTTAGGATTAAAAGTAATTAATAAAGAGCTAAATGTTAAATGTGTTTTGCATGAAGATTTAAAAAAACCTGAAAATACTTTAATGTAACAGAATAATTTATGTTACGGATATAAATAAATAACTTAGTGCGCGTATCAGCGTCCATAATAAACCTAAATCCAGCCCCGCGCCGCAGATCACGTCCACAAAGCAGCAACCTTGAATTCTCGCACATTATAACGCGGCGTGTTTTATTTATCACCAGCAAATAAACGCAGAGCTTGGCCAACACCCCACAAGGCCACAGGCAATTCAACGCGCAGGAATTCTCTGCACTCTGCTGCTACTATTGCGTTAAGAAGAGGAGCACAGGAGGAAGGAGAAAGACAGACTAAAAATAAAGATTTTTTTTTAAAAAAAGGCACAAGCTGTCCATGATGTGCATTGTAGTCTCGAGCTATCACCTCTCTGGTACTCGCACGTTATTTGGCCAACAGACATCAAACAAGCCGAGGGGGGAAAGCAGCGGCTGTGCGCCTATTTGTGCACTAAAAGTTCGAATAGACAAACACCTTCAGAGCAGGAAAAGACGCCACTTTGCCAAAGGCTCTCAGGCTGTAAACCTAAATCAGGGTGTTTTTTTCACCCAGTTTACCGCGGGGGCTATTCACTTCTTTTGCCTCTGCAGATAACAGCCTGTCTGGCGGATCTAAATATCGCCATAAAGCCCTTCCCCTCCTTTTGTCTGAGCCACTATTGCGCAGCGGAAGCATCCGGTCTCATTGCCCACGGAGGTCGCTGTTGCCCCATTCACCTTCCCCTTCCCCTCCACTGCAGTGGTCGTAACCGAGGCCTTGTCTGGCGCGTCTGCGTCACTACTACTCACGGAAAACACTCGCGGCTTTACTCCCTTAATCCCAAGTCCACGACGCATACTGCAGCTCAGCTTTGATCACGTTTGAATACAGCACTCATGGACCCTGCTCGGGTTGATTTTAACGGCGAAAAACACGCGGGGAGGACTGAAGAAACATTACCAGAGACAGGTTAAGGATACACACAACAGCCAGCCAGACAACCCTCCCCGAGTTATACGCCAAGTAGGCTTTGGTACATGCTTCCAAAACACCTCTGCACAATTTCCATCACATGCCAACAGCTTTATGTCCCTGCTTTGCTTTTCCTTTTCTGGGTTCGATGTGTGTAACTGGGGCAATTAAGACAGTTTCATGTTGCAGAGTTAAGAAATGGACCCCAACAACATGAAACTACCTAAACCACTCGACAGTCGATCCGGCCCTCATGTGAAACACAATCAGCCAATTCGTAATGCAGCGTGGTCGCCGCTGCCGTCATCAAGCGTCCCAAAAAAAAAAAAAAAAGAAAGAAAGAAGTCGTCTGTATTGAGAAAGTAGAAGCTGGTTGTACACACCACAGTGGAGTCGCTGCAACAAGGCGCAAAATAGACAAAATACTGCACAAAGATAAACGGACTTACCTGATCCTGGATGCGTTAATCCCATTCAGTATTCCCAAACTAAAACAGAAGGTTGTGTTTTATCCACAGTGTATCTGTACAGTGGAGATTTGTAGCTGAGTGCCGGGCCTCCTCTCCGTCTGAAAGGCTCTCCCACGACTGAAGCAGCTCTTAGAGGAGAGGGAGAAACCTCATATAGCAGCCAGTCATAAAACTCTACAATAGCCGGCTGGGCATGCAGCTAGACGGCTTATAGCCTAATATCTTAATTATTTCCGATGGCCATTACGTTAGCCTCTAGAAAAGCTTAGATACTTCACAAAAAACCTCAAGCGAGGGGGCCCGTGTTATTTTGGAATTTCGAGCAAAACCCTTTTTCCTCCTCTTAAAGAAATACATGAACCCACAGTAGAAAAATACAAGCAGCTACTCCTCAATGCGAGCTGATAATTTATTAGGCATTACACAAAAAAAACCACAATGTCATATATACACAGAAATATACAATATAAACGTTCCTCCTTCACTTGGCACACCGCTGTCGCGTCCTCAGCGTGGATAAAGAATCAACGTATACATTTAGCTCGTACATAGAAGAGGCCTATATCATGGGAGACTACATCTAATGGTCATAAGTGAATTATTCTCCCCCTCGGTGATACATGGGCGTTATATTCCAGGGTGCTTCATTTATTTTTTAAATGTAAGAAAACTTTATATCATGCAATTCCAATTTAAGTAAAATAAGTTCATAATTGTTTGATTAAAATTTATAAAATAAGAAAATGTGCCAGCTGTGGGGAGAACTGGACAATTTTTCCAGCACACAGTGTGTTTGTTTTTTTTTTATCTTTCCTTTTTTTTTTTTAAATTGTGAAACTTGAACTCCACTGACACTTTCCAACCATACGACATATGTAACAGAAACAGGTCGACGTTACAAAAACACGACATCAGAAAACAACCAAACAGAACCCATAACATTCAGAATTCACCCCTCCCTCCCCTCCCGTTTCGTTTCTCAGTAGCTCACAGAGGACGATGACTTTAAAACCTGTCTGGAAATTAGAGAGAAGTTGAACCCCCACAGTGAAAAATGAGTCATTATGTGGACAAAGTGGTGAGGAAGGTTTGGGCGTCATTGATTCAGACCATTTTTTTTTCTCTCTGTTTCAAAATGTGATCACCTTCCGTTCATCACGAAAATCCGTAGTTGGAGGTGAGCTCGCGGATGCGATTTTCCCGCGTCATTTTCTTCAGTTTCATCCTGCGGTTTTGGAACCAGATCTTGACCTGTCTGTCCGTCAGGTGGACGCTTTTACTGATCTCTAGGCGGCGCTCTCGGGTCAGGTACATGTTGAAGAGGAACTCTTTCTCCAGCTCCAGTGTTTGGTGCTTGGTGTACGGACAGCGTTTCTTCCGGCCGCTTTTTGCTGTCAGCCAGTTGGCCGCGTTTTCACTTTGTGTGCCTCCTAAAGAAAATAGCAGATAGTAGAGAGTTTTACACACTGCAACATGAGAGGCATTGGCGTGTGTGTGTGTGTGTGTGTGTGTGTGTGTGTGTGTGTGTGTGTGTGTTCTTGGAGTAAGTGTGTGTGTCTGTTTGTCTATGGTTGTATTATACATGGGTTTACGCACTACAACAATAAGGCCCATGTTGTAGCCCATGTATGTGTGTGTGTGTGTGTGTGTGTGTGTGTGTTTCTAGTTGCAATTACACATTAACGTGATATGTTTGTGTGTGTGTGTGTGTGTGTGTGTGTGTGTGTGTGTGTGTGTGTGTGTGTGTGTGTGTGTGAGTGTCGGATGTGTGTGTGTTTGTGTGTGTTTTATGCGTAAAGTATGGCTTCTTTGTTGGAGTCACCAAACTTGGAGTTGAACACATTTAGACAATTTATAAAGCATTGCACAAAAATGTATAGTCTCATTGAGCAGTAGCACTGTTTGTGACATGAGGAGTTCATGAATATCAGAGATATTATTGGATAGACAATATGTATACAGGCCTACACACACAGACACACACACAAAATATGTGAACAATGTACAAGTATAGTTTACGCAGCGCTTGAAATAAATACTGGCTAAGGCTATAGGTATTCAAATTGTATAATACTGTATGTAAGTATCTGAAAATAGCTTATTTATATTCCATATTATTGTGAATTAGTTTAAATTAAATCAAATGTAGCTTTGCCTTGTAATTCTTCACTCATTTTACAGTTTTACGCATAATAATCCCGGATCTATCAACGCAAGTTTGCATCATTCTAATGGACTTATACAATAAAAACTAGTATTACTCGATTTAAGAGTAAATATGGAAATGCACGTTTTCACACCCGTGCCTCGAAATGTCACTGCAGTCTAGTAAGTCAAATAAAACCTGGCAGGTGTCAATAAAAAGCGTCACTCTACCTGCGCTGCATGCAAATTTAACAACAATGCAGGACCACACCTATATCGAACTAAGTTTACCTTTAGTGGCTTTTGCTGGTCTCTCTTTGTCATGGTCTTCTGGCTCGTCAGCTGAGGAGGCTTCTACATCCGAGGACTCGCGCGCCTCCTCGCTCCCCGGTGCAGCGTGAGGCTGCAGGTCTGCCTTTCCCGAGGACACGGGCTCCTCGGTGTTCCTCCCTTCCTCCGCCGTGGCTGGAGCAGAAGTCGAGACTGGTGGCGTGTGGAAGCGAGCGGGAGCAGTGGGGTGTAGGCCAAAATGAGAATGGGAAGGGTTCGGCTGGGGGCCGTTGGTGTTGTAAAGTTTATGAGAATGTGCGTGCGTCTGAGACAAGCGGAAGTAGCCCGGCACAGGCACTGAGCCCCCGCCGCCTCCGCCGCCGCCATCGGTGACTGTACACGAACTCGAACCGAGACCGGTTGTCGTTAACCTCGAATAAGTGAGATCTTCAGCGGTGGAGGCTTTGGGACACTTGGGCTGCTCATACAGGCAGTAGGTGCTCTCTTCCTTAATGTTCTGCGGGAACGAGCAGGGCGCGACCTGGGAGCCCACTGGGTGCTCTTGGTCCATTCGACATGACCTCTGCGCGTCCATCCACATCTCCATGCTGGACATGTACGCGCCTGAGCTGGAAACCATGTTCTGTGGACCCACATCACTCCGCTTACCCATACCTGGGAAGTATCCATAGTTGTGTAGTCCGTAAGGCACTTCTGTGGCGGTGCTATGGGGCACGCACACCGCGCTCCCCGTGTAGTGACCTCCGCCGCTCTCGCTACGGCCACTGATCAGAGAATCCACTAAAAACGCATTTCCTGACGGGGTGTCCGAACATGACATTATTGTGGTGTATTTTGGCGAAGGGAGAAGATAGCCCTTTCTGGCTGACATTTCTTGTGCAAAACATGCTGGATATGATTAGAGGCACCCCCCTTCTCCGCCGCGAGGACCGTAAGACCAATGGAAATGCTGGAAACAGGGTAGTCCCTCCCACTCAGCGACTACGTAGCAGCCGGAGCGATATCCATCATGGAGCTGAGGCAGAGAAAGGAGACAGCACAGTAATCAGTGTGTTCCCTCACCTCGCCTTAATGCACCACTACTGCCCCGTAGAAGGGGCGAGGTCCAACACGATGCAAAGTTTAAAACACATATTAATAACAAAGCTGTTAATTCTTCCTCCGGCTTTGAATTCAGCCGTGCCAACCAGCAAATAGTGTCTGAAACACTGATTCCTGCTTTGCTACAAATCAAATGCTACAACAAACCTCAGCAGCAGGCATAACAGAGTGATAGGCTTTAGATTTAGAAAAAGAATCAAACCTCTACACTGAAAAAACGCTCTGGTGAAAGTCCCAGCACCTAAAATAAAACTCTTTCGCTACAAACACACAACTAAGATACTACAGGTAGTCCACGTTAGAGGAAGATTTTGCAAAATCAAGTTTAAAAGCATTGTGCTGCAGAAACACACCAGCAAAGACATACAATAACAAAGTCCAGGGAGGTGGTGGTAGTAAAATGTTTAGGGAGAATTCGCCTTTGGCTAAATGACCTGGCAAGAAACCGCTTTATATGGTGCATCCTTTAGCCTCAAGACAGTCTGAACTCTTCCGCACTAAAAGCAAAGGTGTTAAGACTAATGCTGCCTGGGGATAGAAGGAGGAATATCAAACATTCGGCTTCTATCTCTCCCTTTTCTTCCTCTTCGTTTTCGTTTATTTATTTTCCCACAGGGAAGGTCTCTGTAGTAATTCATATAGTCGTTGAAGGATCTTGGTGTGCTTTTAAAATTTACTTTATAACATCAAACACTTTTTTTTTTTAACCTGAGGTTTTGGGCTAATATTGAATTATGTAAAACGCATTAAGACACCTCCGTGCGTAAACGACGGCGAACCAGTTCTCTGTCTGCAGCTATTAAAAACAATAAAAGTATTAGTCACGAAAAAAGGCCCTTTTCGAACAAATACACGGATCGTACTGGAACAATTACTGCACCTTTCAAATAATAAAATATTAATACAACATATATAACAGGATGAGCAATAACTGCCTTTATTAGAGCTCACCAGGAGCTGGTTTTGATAAATGTAATATATAAAACTTGCGCGCATTTAACTTCACATTTTACCTTCAAACATGAAAATATATTTAGGAAATTAGGATCAGTGTTATTAACAGCTGTATTTATGGTTTTATTCATTAATGTAGGATGCGGAATTAAGTTTATCTGTGCCCGATTTGACTTTACGCACAACACAGCAGAGCTTAAATCTGCATCTACTTTCGTTCCAAACCTCTGAGAACAAAAACAAGGATTTTGTTTCACCTCACAATTTATCCGTCTTTCTGCGTAACATCAGAAAATCCAAACTGTGCTCAGTATAAAACAATTCAAATACGTCCATCTGCTGCAAACAGGTATTGATCACGACTTTGTTGTGAGAGAAGTCGCACAGCAGAGCGCTACACAACAAAGCAGACATAAAGGTTGCACATACAAGTCATCCTGTCGGTCCAATTTGGGGCAATAAGGGCCACAATAAAACTCTCCTTCCATCTCGTAGTGTCCTTGGCCATGTGCACTCTATTGCTCTCCCCAGGTTGAAGTTAATCTCGGCCAGCTTTGCCATTACCAGGCCCAGGTGGTGGCCGCCACATCCCGCCGGGTTTGTTGTGCAGCCCTGTTGCACTGAAAATGAGGTGAAATTTCGGGAGAAATTCATAAATTGAGCCCATTTAGGTTCCCGAACGCTGCAGTCATTGACAGCTCATTTATGTAAACTGGCTTAAGATTTTTAGCGTGTCGACGGAGGACATTTGTCACTCCCTCCTGCTAAAAACGTACATATTTCAAATGGCTAAAATGACTGGAAGTTGGTCGGAGATTATTTATGTGTCTATGAATGAAGTGAAATAGTCTCTTTTAAAAGAAAATGTGATATATTAGAGAAATACATAAAATAAGGGCCTTTCTCTGCGGTGCGGGAGTTTTAAGGAGGAAGGCCGCGCGCCGAGCACTTGCGCCTGCTTATTAAATTCACAAGAAAACATACAATAATCCAGAAAACACGAAACTACTAAATACAGCCGAACGAACAGCATTAGTCCAAAGCATGTATGCTTTCCCCCGCAGCGGCCTGCTCTCTTATGGGACACATGAGCCCGTGAGGAAACTAAATACATCAATTAATTATGTGTGCCCGGTATTATATTGTTTTGGCCCGCACACTTCATGGTGTTGTCCTGGCACGGGGGCCTATCGATATCTCTGGGTTACAGTTATTAATTGTAGCTATTAAATCTTCATTTTCACAGCTGCCCGGCTATCATATCCTCAAAACAGTTTACTCTGACCACTGGCTTTGATCCGGCCCATATAATCGTGGCCGAAGAGGCCGTTTGAGTCGTATCATGTTCGTCCCGAGTGCAGTTATGAACAATAATGCCGCGTTTTATTACATCCAGCGGAAGCATTTATTTTTCACGAGAGACAAAGGAGAACGAGACTCGGTCCACACGCATTAAGGGTCCAGAATAGCCACTCGCCACTCGGACTGACACTGATAGCCGTGATAGTGCAGCAATGTGTCCATGACAGGAAGGAAAAGGGAGACGCTATTGCTGCCGTATCACAATCACATCTATCCGAATAAGAGCTTTTGTGCACTTGGCACGTACGGGGGAGTCTTTGGAAGGACGTCAAATGTCGTTAGTGGGTTTCTTTGAAGAAGAGGAAGAGGACCAAGAAGAATGAGCGCACGAAGCCAGCTGCTGTGATTTAAGATGAGCCGCTTCCGCACGCGATCTAAAAAAAATGAAATCATTTGTTTTGTGTCCAGCACCCACTGCTTCGTGCTGCATTTCTACACACTAACTGCTGTATCCCTTTTTCGTGGTGAATAATTAAAACAGACTTTTTCCCCAAATCCAAAACATTTGTGGCGAGACTGGACTGGTTGCTGATCTCTCCAGGTACGAGCCGGCCATGCTATACTTCAACCATTAAAAAGCTCTAGCTCAGCAAAATGAATAGCACATGCAGCATGAAGGCTTGGCACAGATGTGTTGCCTTATTAGGGCCCCCAGGAAGACTTTCTCCACCGCACGGCCCAGTGAGCACCGCAGAGAAATGTGGAGACTAAACTCAAAGCGGCTCCCATCTCAAAGTTACCGCAGAAGCGTCTTAAGGCCGAACACACGGAAGGTCTGAGCGAGCTATTCCAGCTCCGGCCTGTGTTGACAACTTTTACCTGCGTGCATTCGACGTGAGCTTGGAGACGAAGGATCCACGGCCATGACATTGGTCCCAACAGCGCCGCCCGGTGGTAGAGGAAGGTCCAATCCTGAGGGCAGCCGATCTACACGCCACTGATTCGAGGTGGATGAACCAGGCTTGGGGGGAAAAGCCTTTCAAATGAAGTCGATGCAGCGAGCGAGCAGAAGCTTTTTCCTATCCGTCCTCTCCCTGTCGTTGCTCTCGCCTCCTTGGTAACACAGTTAATAACCTTGGGTCTCAGACGGTTTATTGCACTGCACTCCAATTGTACAAATGCCCCAGACTCTCAGACAGCTTTTATGGCCACGTTGCTGCGGCAACGGGGAGGATGTCCCGTAATTAGGGACGGAATTCCAGCGCGCAGTAAAGGATGCGCAAGGCAAGGCCGGACTATGGCAGAGAGAGGCAACCATAAACTTCAGCCTCTCTCGCCGCGTTTATGGCCCTTTTGACTGTCATATATGAACGCCAATGCGCTGCGGCTAGCTCCCATAAACACAGTGATAACAACAGCAAACATGGCGACCCTAGCCAAAGGAGACTGCTGTTGGAGCAGTGTTTCCAAAGCCAATCAGCGAAATGACAGCGTGCACGTACAGACTACAGAGAGAGAGAGAGCGAGAGAGAGATAGAAAACAAAGTGTGTGCATGCTGAAATGCTGAATGTTTGGAAACAATACATTTTATAGGTATAGATAAAGGAGGACCTATACACGCTATCCAGAGTGGTTCAATGACAAAGATTTCCTTCAGATGGAATGCAGGAGTTGTAAAATAAAACATCTTATATGGCTCAACATATTGAGAGACGTGATTCAAAATAATTGCGAAACTCAATTTGAGAGCACAATGAAAACATTTCTGTTCTGTTTATATCTGTATTTATTCTACTGAAGCACACAACCACAGATTTAAGGTCACCCGCTCAAGTTGAACAAGAATCGACAGCTTTGTGATTCAATTTGTTGCTTTAT
Source organism: Sparus aurata (assembly GCF_900880675.1). Classification (NCBI taxonomy): domain Eukaryota; kingdom Metazoa; phylum Chordata; class Actinopteri; order Spariformes; family Sparidae; genus Sparus; species Sparus aurata. The sequence goes on from NC_044189.1 coordinate 21,312,689, forward strand.
TAACTTTTATTTTTAAAACTCAACATAAAATCACGTTTAATTTGCATTAGGTGGCGTTTTTCTGTTGTGTGTGTGCCTCGACTAGGTAGGACGGCTCATAATTTGCACGCGAGCGCTCAAATCTGCTGCACTTCAGTGTTTTTTAATTGTCTGCCATTCGCCATGGCACCAAACTGTGATCATTCCAAACCAGCGTGAGTTAAATGTGTGTATCTTGCGTGCGTAAAATGTTCCCAGTGTGCGTAATTCTACCCTCGAAATGTGTCAGCTCTTTCTTTCTTTTAAAACAAGAGGCTTGTGAATTAAACCATGACAAAGACAACACAAAAATAGAGTTTTTTTTTCAATAATCTTTTCATTTGTTTTTATTTGGAAATATAGTATAATACACAATAGTTTGGACATACCAAGCAATTGATTCAATGCGGTGACCCTGACCAGCCTTGCCCTGACAGCACACTTGAAAATGTATTTTTTTTTAAATCTTCGTGAGACAGCAAGTACCAAAGGATCACGAGTCATGAGAAAAATATTCTGTAATGCGTATCAATATGAGACCGAAGAGGCCCGCTGCGTTTACCTGTGTGAATATGTTGGGCGTGTACCTCAGTGCAACTCCACACGGATCCAGTAGACAAGCTTATCTCTCTGGTTTGGCCTGCATTATCAATACTCGACTGATAGTCTCCAAATAATCAAAAGGGACGACACTGATTTGTGAAATGAAAGATACGCAACATATAAATAGTCATAGCCCGAGCAGTCAATGAGCAGGCGACGGGAGAGACGACTAGATCTGGCATTCGAGGTCAGCCCAGTCTGAACAACGAATCCCAACAGCCTGCTTGTAATAATTGACTTAGTTAGCCGTGGCATTAAACAGAGATAGTAAACGAGTGGCTACAAAATAAATAAGCACACAAAACAGGAACACATTACATTCTCATCCGTTCGGACTCATTATTTGGTCACACCAATATAGATTCAGTTATTAAAGTCACATATTCGCCATCGTCCTCAAACGGAACCACCTTTTCTGATTTTAAAACAAAACAAAAGCCTAAAATAAATCTTTTGATTACAAAATACACTTAACCAGTCAATTAGTGACTGCTAATTTTTCTCGCCCGCATAAAAGGAGAATAAACGAGGCGCCCTGTGAGTCACTGCAATATTAACACGGGCCTTCGCGAGCGCACAGACAGAAATGTCTTTTTTTTAAAAAAGAAGAAAAATCCGTTTCCACATTTTCCCTCGTCAACAGAGTCTGAAGACCGAAATCAATGTCCACAGTCTGCTTTAATTCATGCTCTGTCTTTGGGTTCTTCAGATCACAGGATACTGTTGTCCTCGAACTTGAAATTAACCATCGAGTAGTGTTGTTGTTGCTGCTGCTGTCGCGGCCATTGTGGTACACAGTGTACACACAGGGAGAGTCAGTCTGTCTGTAAACGCAGTCAGTCCACACAGCAGCAGGAGGACTTTTTAAGAAGCTGTGTCGGTGCTCTTTTCACCCCTAAAGCAGAGGATTAGACGTGTAATATTGTAATCTATCTCTGTTGAGCTTCTTCTCCTTCATGCGGCGGTTCTGAAACCAGATCTTCACTTGTCGGTCGGTGAGGTTGAGCATCCGAGACAGTTGCATGCGTTTCTCCTTGTTAATGTACACACTGAAAAAGAATTCTCGTTCAAGTTCTCGGATCTGATATTTGGAGTACGGGCACCTTTTCTTGCGGGTCCTCTGTCCATCTGGAAAGCAGGAGAAAAAAGAAAAGAAGAGCGGTCACAGAAAATATAAACACTTCAAATTAGCCATGACTATGTTTAAAAAGAAAAGATTCAACCGGTTCGGATGTAGCCAAGATTACGCACGGGCGGATTTCCTCTACATAAAGCATATTTGCCATTACAATATTTCAAGTGTCATATTCGGACTGGAAAGATGACAAAACCACTGGCTCGCTGGGCAACACACTTGGGCTTTGACCTTTTCTAACAAATGAAAACAACACGCTCACTTTCAGATATCAGCTGCTCACAGCAACAGGAGCCGGTTTCTATGAAAATGATTGGTTTTATAGGACGTATAAAAAAGGGCAAAATGTACAAATGGGAACACAGGATCTCCATGATGGCTTTAACACAAGAGCTCGTGTGTGCTAAACCTTAAACCAGAGGCACCACCCTCATTACATGCAAAGCGCTCCTTTAACGTTAAGAAACCGTGAAACAAGCTCGCTTATAATACGAGGAATGGACGCAGGTCTGTGTCGGAATCCGCATTCATAAGCTGGGTGCCTTCTGGAAACGTAAGGGAGTGTTTTAGAAAAATCGCCGGCCTGATGTCTTTCACGGCCAATTTCAATTCCAAACACGTGATCCTGCAGTTTATAACAAAGTTTTGTTGGGGGGTGGGGGGTCTACAGGCCCTCTATAAACCTTATATGCTTATAAAACAGCATATAAAAATTTTAACAGCAGCGCGCAAGATTGCAAACTTTCTCTCATAACCAGGGCGCTGACTTTAATACGTACTGCTGCTGCTGGATTTCTCCTCATTGTTGCCGGAAGATAACTCCGGGCTGCTCGTCTCCTCCCGCGGCTCCTTCGCCTCGGTGTCCCTGCACGACGTTGCGTCCTCCGGCGCCGAGCTGGGCTGCTTGGTCGGGGTTTTGTCGCCTGGGTAGCCATTTGTGGAAGAGCTCTCCGACGCGTTCCCGTACGCCGTCTCGTAAAACTGGTCGAAGGCTTGTGGCAGCACGCCATTTCTGCCCACATTCCCGTAGAAATTGGTGGCAGCGGAGCCGGCGCTTGTATGGTGGTGGTGGTGGTGGTGGTGGTACGCGGCGGCTGCAGCAGCAGGGCTGTTTTTACCGAACATGTCCCCTACAACGGCGCTTTGCGCCGACAGACAGTCCCGGTGCACCATGTCCTCCGCGCTGGGGTAGCACTGAGACAAGTTCCCCCGGTGCGGCCATTTACCGGACGCGTCAATGGCAGCATAGTCCCTGAACGTCACCTCTCTGACGGGTTGGACCTGCGGCAGGTTAGAGGAGTAGGAGTATGTCATGGGGCGGGTGGACGGGGTCTGGGATAAAAACGAGGGAAGACCGGAGAAATCAGCCCCCGCCGAGACGTAATAAGTGCAACTGGGCAAGTACATGTTTGATCCGACGGGGACCCTTTCGTCAAAATCCATCATCGTAGTTCACCCTCTACTATAACTCTATGTTAGGTTCTATTCCTCTATAACCGCCCTGAACATGGCTCTGAAGCGCCGTGCCTCCTGCCTCTTTGAAGCAGGTTCGCTGAGCAGAAATTTGGAGACGTAAGCTGACGTGGAGAGCCATCTCCATCCACTACTCCACGGAGGAGGAGGTCACGTGACCACGCGGCAGAAATTGACAGATTTTCAGGCTGTGTGTGTGTGTGTGTGTGTGTGTGTGTGTGTGTGTGTGTGTGTGTGTGTGTGTGTGTGTGTGTGTGTGTAGGAAAGAGAAAGAGAGTGTGTGTGTAGGAGTGTAAGAGTCATGACTGCTGTGTGTCCTAAAGCTTGACATTGGTGGTTTATCGCCATGGCGGCTTAAAAAAATGAATTCCTGAACATGCAACAAAGTCAAAGGAAGAAAAAAAAAATATTATGCTGGCTTTTAAAAGAGAAAACAGGGATTTCGATGGAAGCTTTTACCAAAATATCAGTATTAATTTCACAGATGTTCTTTTCCTATTACGCACTAATCTATCCTGGGAAAATATCTGCGCGTAATTTGAGCTTTTCTACTTTTCCTTGCTTATAAAAATTATTTATGCGAATGTGTGGAAAATAAAAAGGATTTTTTTGGAAGCTAGCTGGTCAGGGCCCTATCTGACAATAACATTAACTAAACCGGCATTACTGTGCGCAGATAACATGGACCTGAATTGGAGGAAGGAGAAACCCTCCTTATCTCTGAAGACTGCTTTTAGAAATGTCTTAGTCATCATCGTTTGGTGGTTTTACAACGTAGCATTTGGCCCAGTGGGCATTTGGTTATCAGGGTCATGTTCAAAGTAGCGGCTAATGTTTCAACTGGCTTCAGCCTTGCGTGAGTGCCACTATAAGCAAGACTCAACTGAAATTCGGACGAAATAAACAAAGGATACGGTCTGACAATGTGTAGAGAGGAGAAAACAAACACCCAGACAATGAAGTTTGTGGTCTGTTATAACTTACTCCACTGAACAAGTTTTTTTAAAGCTTAAAGTTTAGATCATTTAAAACATTTTCTTGTTTTTTTCTCAGTTTGTGGGTAAAAACGGAATAGACCTGCATACACTTTTCGGAACAGACCGAAGGCTTGCTCAGGAAAAAAGGTGCAAGAATTGATACTCTGTCACCTGTAATCATGAAAAACACGCTGCTTCAAGAGTCAAACCTTACAACCTCTTAAAAATCACCAACTTATTCTATTCCTGAATGATCCTCGTCTTGCGGCTCTGTTTCGTCTCATATTAAATATTTATTGGATCCACTAACAGCTCCAAAAGTCGAAACATTCGAGCCCGCTCCACTTTTACGCATGGCTATTTCTTCACATTTTCTTGCAAATATTTATTCTAATGTGCGTCGTGGATGAATAGGACAGCTTCCAGGATTTTACAAGACACTTTTATGTTTTGATGGGGAATAACTTCCAACCCATTCTAGATTTTTCCTTCTATTTATTCCCACTACGCAAATGTGCATACATTTGCAGGAATCTCTTCAACAAACACACGAGAAGAAATGTTTCCAAACGCACATATTTTAAATACCTCCAGTTGTTTTTCACAGCTCGAAAAATACGAGATTTTCCCCGGGAATCAATTTTTAAAACCTGATTGTGAATAAACTCAAATATCTTGAGGCCAAATGCGCCAATAATTTTGGATTAAAGATTTCCTTTATACTGAAATTAGATTAAAATAAGACAACGTGTACCAATTATCTTCTGGACTGCAGAAATGTCTTCTATTTGATTTGGAAAGCATGTCACCGAGCACATTCCCGGCTTCTCTGCTGTGTGGCCACCGTGCAGCTTGTTTTGGAGAGGCTGCAACCTGACTCTAATGTGCTGTGAATGAGCGACCTGAGCTCGGATTAAGACCGCCGCGGCTGGCCGGGCCCCACAGCCCGATGTGCACATGGTGATCCGAGGGGCTACTGATGGCATATGTGAAACACAACCTTAAAATATCACACACACTAAGTCGGTACAAGCACCAACTAACGCCCTGTGAGTGTACCAAAACAGGAAAAAATATGTAGTCTGAGATATCCTCCGTCCTGCTCGCAGGCCGTTTTATTTGGATAAATTGCAGGGACACAAACAACTCGAGTGTCTTTGCGGCCACACGCTCCGCCTCTCAGGCAATCCAGACAAATTCTACGAGTTGTGCTGAAGCTTTTAAGCTGTAATTGAGCACAGGATGCCCAGGAAAACCAAAGCCAGCTCTGCACAGACCTGCGTTTTTATAGCTGCTATAGTATTCTGCTGCGCGTTTTTTTTTCTCCTCGGCCAGACAGACACCACAAAACTGGCCAAGCGTGATGGGAAGTCGCCACCCGGACTCAAAGTCAGCAGCTGAGAATTTTCAGTGAAACAGAAATACATCATATCTGTGCATAACTACGGTAAGATTTCTTCTCATGATAACCAAGCATATCACAAACAATTTGCCTAAGAAATAAAATAATTGTCTTAAAAAAAATAGGATTTAATCAAGCAAGCACTGAAAAACATAAGCCAATGTTATGTCAAATGTGGTTTATATTAAAAGGAAGTCGTTGTGTTGAGCCTCTGACCATCCTTCTGTGGTTTTTGGCCATCAAATTGCAGTCTGGCGCTGCGTAAAAGCTCTCAAAGCCAAAGCTTTGTCTGTACGGTCGACTTCAAGTTCGGGGGAGGGAGAGGGTCCTTCACACAGAGCAAAGGGCCCACTGTGCCCCGGATGGAGTTCCTTTAATTGCTTTTGCATTCACGCAGGCTTTAGGTTACAAGATTGGTCGATAATGTGAGCCTGTAAGTCTGAGCTGAGGAGAAGACAAACGAACTTCACCTTCGCACTAATAGTGTATCATTAAAGTAGTAAGGCGTTAATATAGTGTCTCGTTTAGGTTTGAAATTAACTTGAATAGAGCTCTAGATAAATAATAATAAATTGTTCCATCAGGCTGTGAGGTTGATAGTAGCGTCATGTCAAGCGTTTTACGCAAATGAAAACATTCAGTTTATATCAGACTAGAGACATAAAGGGAAACATAAAGCCTCAGAAGATAAACATTAACTCACTGACTATTGAAAATAAACCACAATGAGTGACTATGGAGGAGGAGTGAACGTCTAGAAAGATAGAATCAGTGTTTTTACTCAGGCACAACGTTTTCATGGCCTTTATTTAATTCTATATATCGTATAAACACACACACAAATGGCTAACATTAACTGGATTAAATAAGACACTAGAAACATCTAACTATATAAATACATAGATAATAAAACAGCGTATTTAACTTTAATTTAAGTGCAACTCCTTAGGCGACAGAAGCGCTTGGGATTTTGTCAGGAAGAGAAAGCGACGCACAGATAGCCTCAATCCGCGCGCCATAAAACCTCTCCAGACAACAAGTAAACAATCGAGTGTGGGGAGGATCTGGAAGTACAGTTTAACGCCACGTCAGGTAGGCCTGTGGGCTGTAAAGGGGGCTAAATAGGCGCATTCAGTGTCTTGCAAAGAAGCCTCCTGTAGTTTAAGTCTTCAGGCGAAATGAAAGGCGCACAGAGCTTTAAGTGCAGGCCTGTTGTGTTGTTTTCATCTGGTGGAAAAATGAGCCACCACACCTGCGCCTCAAAGCATCCATTGATACTTCAGCTCGGAGTGAAAACATCGTATTTAGTGGAGAGCTTGTAGAGCAGAAGGCCGAAAAGATACAGACTGGCGACAGTGAGAAGACGGGTGCCAGAAGTAAGCGCTGAACGCATTTACACTCACACATCCACATGAACTGATCAGAAAATACAATTTAACCAAACATAGATGTTTGTAATGCGCACAAGCAGCGGTGGCAAAAACAAAACAAAACAAAGCTGAGCTCATTAATAAATGTAAAATTTTCAGCCAAACCAGACATTAAAACTATACATTTACGCCTGCACTTCCGGTGTATTTTTACACATTAAGATTGTGTTTTTAAAAAGTGTTTTTGAACTTGAATGTTCTCGTCTAAGCTGCTATCACGTTGCGGCTCCACTGATACGATCCTACAGTTACGGGGGGGAAGATTATAAAACCATCAGACTGAAACATGAAACAATCAGAGCTCGTTGTTACAGTTGGCGCACAAATGAACGAGCAGAGAATGTATCAGTAAATTTGAACCTGATTGGGCCAACAAACTGTTGATTTATCCACAGGTGACAGAGATGTGGGCCGACGGATGTGGCGACGACAGAGGGGCCAGGCGGACCACACAGGGGCCAAACCAGGGAAACTGATCAACTCCACGGTCAACGGGAGCACCTCTGACTCACCAGCGGAGACTCACAGTGCAGCCGCCGGATCAGCCCGGAGAGAGTATTCTGGGAAACGAGGAGCGGACCTGGACAAAAGGACACAGACTGGACTTAAACTGCGGGAATAAATGATTTCCTTATTTATTTATTTATTTATTTATTTATTTATTTATTTATTTATTTTCAAACAACAGGCAAAAAGATCGACAGAAAGTAAAAATCAAGCTGGTATAAAGATCAGTAAATTAACTCACAATGTGCAAAATGAGGGCGTTTGCGTCAGAAAACACTCTTGCGCACTTAATTGCGCACTTGTTTTTGTGGGATTGTGCAACAAAAACACATTTAGACGATTAGAAAATTGAATGTAAACATTTTATTCCTGCCCCGGTATTGTATGCGCATGCCCAAACAAGGACATTTCCAACATTTTAGATAAATAAGATAAGATAGAGAATAATTAAGCTTGTTCTGTTTAAAGAATGTCTTCCTCTGATTAAATAAATATCCTTCCAGATGTGTTTCTGTTTGAACATCTGTCCTTCATGTGACGTGAACATAATCTTCCACTAAATGCTAAAATAGATTATTTCAAGGTAACAAAAGCTAACGCTGGACGATCTTTAGTCAAACCTGCGCAGCACTTAAATTATATTTAATACATACATTTAAAACAAAAACAAAAAATAGATCACATCGCTGTTTTTCCCGCATGTGAAAATGTCGGTTAACGCTCACAAACACATCAGAAAGTCTCAAATTAAAGATATTCTAAATTAAAATAAGCAGGTTTATTTTATATATTAGTATGAAACGAAAACGTCGCCGCGTGATTATTGTTTCACCTCTGTGGCGCATTTTTCCTTCGAAGCTCAAATACTGATGAATAGAACGAATCACACGGCGGATGTTTTAGTTTCATTCACAGATCTTCACTGACTCAGGCTCTTATAGTATATATGTATAGATTATACAATTTGTTACTTGCTTTCACTCACAGTTTGAGGATTCCCATCGATTGTATTTCAGTCAATAATCTATTTTAGTTGAAAAACAGCCCAAAACTGGGTCAAAAGTTTGCCTTCTTATTGGCCCTTGTATTGATTCATTTTGTGCAGAAATGCACCAGATCATTGTCTGCACAGGACGCGAATATGAAGCGTCTTTCAGCGGTCTATGAAAACATTCAAAGACACGGATGAGGCGTTTCGATCCGCAGTCACGAGGATTTTCAAGAGAAACAAGCTGCAGTGTTTATACCGAGAGGTTTGCTGCACAAAGTGGCTTCACAGATAAATATCTGGTGCGGATCGATGTTCATTCTTTGATTTTAATCAACACCAAACGTGTATTTTATGTTCGGGGAAATAACTGAGTGTGTGTCCAAGCAGACAACAAGCCACACGACCCGAACAGACCCTCTGCTGTCTTTGTACAAATTGCGTCCTCGCTGTTCATCTTTCTTTTAAACACGCCTGCACATCCTTCATGAACACGCACTGTAAATTATCTGGCATTTATATATCAAACCAAATGAGATCAGGACGTGAAAAGCCCCTCTGCAGAGGAATCAGGCGCAGCCAGGGACACGGAGGAGGCTTTCACATAATCTCGGTCAAGTGCTTCTATTTGACCGCTGTCACGGTCTCGGATAAGCTTATGTCTGCTCCGGTCTTTGAGCTGTATTACGAGATTATCTTCCAAACTCGCTCTCTCAAGCTTGACCAGAGCTATATTGTTGGCTGACTGAAGGTTGCAGGCCTCGCCTCCATTACGCGCAGAGACAGCGAAGGTCAATGTAAAGAGCAGTGCCTGGCGTTGGCCCTGTCTGTGCTCAGCCATGTCTGACAGGCAGGGCAGAGACGCACAGGGCTGCAGGCTGGATCTGAGGTCCAGCAGAGTGTGTTCCGGTCCGAAAACCTCTCAGGATGTTGAGTTATTACAGATGTGATAACACAGGAATTCTGTCTGCGAGGGTGCAAAATAGTTAGTTTAATTAATTTGATGACAACAAACCTTGATTTTATTTTTATTTTTTTTTTAAGAGGCCATTTTTATTGTTAGTGTGACTTGAGACTGATACATTTAAAATATGTCTCAGACTTTAAAACAGATGTTTGAAGTAAGAAGGAAATAATTTTAATTTATTTTTACTTCCTTCACTTGTTTGTGATGAAAGCAGTGTGGATTTGATGGAGCTCCATGAATATATATATACATATATATACATATAGGACATTTTTTTATATATATATAAAAATGAGGTGGTTTGATCCCATTTTGAGTGCTGAGATAGAAACTGTGATTCCCTCTGTGGCCTGAGTGTGGCAGCAGAGCTCAACTCTTCCTCCGGTGTTTCCTGCCACCGCCGGTGGGCGGGCCAATCACAGAGGGCTCGTGTGAGGACAGACGGACAGGCGGCGCACTGAGCGTCGAGCTATGGACTGTCACGTTAAAGGAGGCGGGACTTGTCAGCTTTGTTTTGGTTCTCAGCAGGCCAATAAGACGCTGCCGTGCTCCCTCGCAGCCAATGAATTGCCGCGCTTGCGCACGTCACTGCAGCAAACTTCCGCTCTAACGCGTCAACACTTTCCGGCTCTTCTGTGTTTTTGGACTACAGCAGTCAGACATCTCTCTTTTTTTTCATCCCATCTCTGAGCGTCTTGTGTAACACGTGCGCGCCCCGCCGTGCCTACGTCAGAGGACGTGAGACTTGGCCACGCCGCATTCCGTGCTCGCGGACGCGCTGTCTCACATTTCTGTGGTGTTTGCGTGAGTCAGCCAGCTGGCCATGTGCAAGTCATAAGCACCAGATATCAGACTGCTGCACATTTAAACACACTACAGGACTCAGGCTTCATCTGGCCGCTGCGTGATCCAGAGTTAATGTTTGTTTAGACTTCTGGATATCTGCGGTTTTCATAAAACTGTGAACAAATAAACTTTCATTTTAATACGATGACACTAAATCTGATGTGTTTAAAGAAATAATCTTTTGGGTAAAAAAATTAAATCCCACAAATAAAAGCAAAAGTTTAATTGGACTAAAATGTACCAGATAGTTTAATAGGCTGCTTAACATTGTTATTAATTATCACTACAACTATGACTAAAGATAACAATGATAATGATAATTATAGTAATAATAAAATGATAATAATAATGATAATAATAATAATAATAATAATAATAATAATAATAATAATAATAATAAGGCTGTGGATGAGAATTGACAGAAACATTTAAATGATCCAGGTCGTTTATTTTTTCTACACATGTGAGTGTGAACGAGGAGCGCGAGCGCCTTTAGTCACCGTGAGGAGTGAACACAGGATTTATGAAGAACACGATGTGCGATAATCTTCAGTTCACGTGTACGTGCTTGAAATTAATGGGAGAAGACAAAATGCATTACGCTTTTACATTCCGCAAAATGGCCTAAAACAATTATATCAGCGCGTAAATCAAGCTAACAGGTGGAGGAGGCCGCCAGAGGAGCCGGAGCTGTGAGGAAGGCGGGGGTTCTGGTTTCACGCCTGACGTTTCACTGCCAGTCAGACTGAATCATGTCCAGTAATGCAGCCGATATTATGGGATGTCTGGTTTCTGGCGGAAGCTGTGTTTAACAAAAACAAAAACAAACAAACAAAAAAAACTCTTTGTCTTTTAAAGAAGATATTCTGGAACAATAGTCATATTTCATACATTCATTATAGAGAGTGAACGATGATGAATGCGCGTGAGGAGTGGACCGGACCGGGCCTGGCTTCGTCTCCAGCACGCGCGCTAATGTTACCAAACCAGGCAGCGAAGGAGAAAATAAATCCAGATTAAACTTTTCATAAATTAAACCTTCAATTCAGCTCATATTTACACAGCCGAGAACCTTTAGGCTACATTTTTTTATTTTCAAAAAGTGACGCATTTTTACGCAGAAGTGTCGCCGCGAGCGCTCGAGCCGCACCACGTCATTATATTTTAAAATCACATTCTTAATCATTTAATTTCCTTTCATCACAGCCACCGAGAGCCATATTAGTAAAAGTAATTTTATTTTTCTATTTCTGATTAATCTTGTATCAACAGAAAGCCAACAGAAATCATCAAACTATAATAAAAAAAGAAGCAAAAGAGGGATTCGACGTGTCGCGTCAGATCGCCGGGAAATAAACTCATGGAAAACATTCAGAAAGAAAGAAACAAAAACGGAGATCGTCGCCTTTAGTTTCCACAATCCCTTGATTGAATCCCTTTGTTCCCTTTCAGCTCAATATATAAATGTAATCCACATTTAGTGATGCACTTTAAACAAATCCATTCGTCTTTTCTAATATCGGAATATATTCACACTCGTAACACTGAGTGTGTGTGACTGCTGCATTTCATTGAGGAAATGTGAATATCAGAGCGTTTTATTTGTAAGTTGACGCGGATTTAAAAACGTCATCTTAAAAAAAAAATGTGGATTTTACTTTTGAAATGTGATTATGAGGAAAATAAAAAACCGCTGAGAAAAAAACACACGTTCACCTCAGAGCCCCTGCAGACTGAACGTTGTTGCAATCATTCTTGATATTTTACAGCCAAACACATTCAGAGCAGTGAGAATATTACGCAGCGTTTTAAAAGAGCTTATGTTTGATAATAATTTAAAATAAAGGAAATTCTGCTGCGCGTTCCACCTGCGCGTAATTGTCTCCTCGGCAAAAGTCAAAGACAAAAATCTGAAGACTGAGAAAAATAAAATCATTATTAGTATAAGTATTTTATTCTTGTCGTTTTTATTCTGTTATAAAACCTTCTTCGTGTTTATCATTATCGTTATTGTCTTCATTATTAAGCAGGCCTCAGTTCCGCATGTGACGTTTGAACACCAACAACGAGGAGAATGTGTCACCACGCCGCCGCTAGATGGCGACGTCAGCCTACACTTCAGCGCACACTGGCCTCAACTGACTTATTCCATCTCCCCTCAGAGCCAAACACCACTCCACTGCACATTCCACATGTTGGAATTCCTTAATAAAATTTGTATGAAGTATTTCTTAACAAATAAAAGCTGCCACACAACACAGGCAGAGCCACAACGAGAGATCTTCACTCTTTTGGGTTTTGGGGGGCCTGTAGGAGTATTTTGAAGCGAACCTTTGAGGCCTGCAGGAGGAAAAGATGTTAAAAACAAACTAAGATATAAACCAGTCCATGTTTTATTGGGACGGACTTCAACACCGACATACTGGGACTCACACACAGATAACCTGGATATCATGCCGGACTTTACTTTATATACAACCACATGAATAACGCACACATTATAAAAGCTATGATCGATATGAACACATATCCCGAACGATTATCTAAGCATTATAATAAGCAGGATTGCACCATGGAACGGATATGAATGAGAGCACGGGTTCATATGATGAGACTATACGAGCTAAGCATGTGAGTTTTTTTTTTTTTAATTCTTTCTCTTTCTTTCTTTCTTTTCTTTTTTTTTCTTTTTTTTTTTTTAAAGGAAGCCAGGAGAGATTAATATTTAACATTCCCAAGGTCCAAATCCGTCACTTCCTGTGAATCTTCGCATTTTTATCACTCTCGTAAAAAGAAAAACCTTGCAGATAAAGGCGTAGCTCGGTGGCGCACACCTTTTCTGAGCTGGGGGTCAGTTTGTTCCTGTGTTGAGAGTGAGCATGCCAAAAATAAAAAATAAAAATAATAAAAAATAGAGAAGAAGTCACACATACAGTCAGCTATATATTTTCTCTCGACTCCTTAAGAACAATATTTAACAACAAGTGGCAGGACGCACGCGGGGGCTCCGGGACTCAAAGGCCTCCGAGAAGTTTTTGTTCCAGAAGCTCCACAAATACACAAATACATCATGTTCAGTCAGGAAGGAGTTCTGCTGATCCAATCCATGAGTCCAAACGTGTGTGTGTGTGTGTGTGTGTGTGTGTGTGTGTGTGTGTGTGTGTGTGTGTGTGTGTGTGTGGGCCTGGTAGTTTATCTCCCACGGATAATTGTCCCGTGATGAAAAAGGATGGAAAAAAAAACCAAAACAAAAAAAAAACTAGCTGATGGTTTTCAATTTGTTGACAACCTTCTTCTCCTTTACGCGTCTGTTCTGAAACCATATCGTGACCTGCCTCTCGGACAGGTTGGTCTGGGCTGATATCCTCCTCCTTTTGTCCTTCGTGATAAATTTATTGGCGGCGTACTCGCGCTCGAGTTCCTTCAGTTGCACCTTGGTGTATGGCACGCGCTTCTTTCTTCCGCGTCGATAAGAGCCCGAGTCTCCTCCGGCGTGGGACACCGCGTCTGAGAGGAGACAAAGGAAGCTGTCATGATCTGCGTCTCAACAAGTGGACGTAGCCTACTCTCCATACTGGCATTTTCTCCTCCAATAAATTAAATGTATTAATAACTGAGTCCAAATAGAATCAAATTATTCCAGATTTGCTGTGTGGAGTGTGTCCATATAAAAACACATGTGGACTACTACGTGATGATAACATTGTATTAATAAAAATAAAAACTGCAAGGATTATTTATGGGAAGGAAACAAAAATGATAATCTCAGCGCATCACTTTTTTCATTTCTTCTAATAAATAACCTAAACATTTTCCATTCCTCACATTATTTCAGTCATTTTCTTGTATTCAAATTGTGCTATTTGTTCTGCAGTTGACACTCCAACTGACATTTCATGCACCACCTATTCTTTACAATGATTCTCCTGTTTGGTAACACACTAACATGTCGAACAGCTCCGTCCTGTGAAAGCTGGACTCTGAGGGGCGCTTCCTACCTGGTATGGAGGACTTCCACATGTGTCCGGGCTGGGGCTGCTCCTTGGCGCAGTAAACCTGTCCGTTCCAGCCGTTCGCGGCGAGAGTCCACGGCTGGTAGCTCTCCATGGGCAGCAGGGACTCGTGTCTGGCCTCTGACGGCGCACTGATAGTTGGCACCACGGGGACGTCCAGGTAGCTGGGCACAGGTTGGTATGGGCCTGAAGGGTAGGTCGGATAAAAAGCGAATTCCTTTGCCCGAGAGGTGAAGTCGTCGCCCGAGGCGGACGTGTCCATGTATTTCTCTCCATACGCGGAGGGGGGCTGCGCTCCACACGACTTTATGCTGCTGTGATGCGACATTCTGCACGGATAATAGCCGCTACCGAAGTACCCATACGGCAGGGAAGCGCTGGATGAATTCTGAGCTGCAGAACAGGGGCTGCACTGCTTCACTGGCTCGCCCATGCCGGAGGTGGGCAAGTCGCTTGACGAGTAAGCCGTGCTGGGTGCCAGGGACGCGGGGTGCGCCATCAGATTCCTACACTGGTTCGCAGCAAAGTTGCCACCAGCAAAACCCTCCATGTTCTTGCTCACTTCATCGGAACCGCCGCCGTTGTCGTAGAGGAACATCACCGACGGGTCGACCCAGCGAGGACGGAGGAGCAGTGACGTTGTCATAGCACGGCATCCAACATTGAAGCTTCTGGCTCTTTTTTAAAAAGCCCAGAGACTGAAAAAAGGAGATACTGGTTCCCAGAGAGTATGCCACTCTGACGCGCACAAGAGCGCCGAGGTTGCGCAGCTATTGGCCCAGATGTTGTCACGTGACCAGGCTATGCAAAGAGGACGGTAAACATCAGCGAGTACAGATAATTAAATGGAGAAAAATGCGGCGAAGTAAGGTGACCGTACCTATGAAGGGATTTCGCGTTTGTCGCTTCTGTTTGAATTCAGATGGATTTTGTGCCTTTGTTTTTTAAAGTAAGATACTTCTAGTAAGAGTAACCTACTTTTTATTCATATCAGGATATATTTAATAATCCTAAATGCTTTAATTGGACATTATTGTCTTGAAAAATGTGCATCATAAAGTGTGTGGTTGAAATAAAAGTCGATTATTTAAACGTTTTGTAGAAAAATGACTTAACCATCTACATATGACAAATATGCACAGCCTTGTGGCCTTTACGCACGCACACTGACCAGCCTTTGTGTGCTTTGCTCGAGGACGTGGGTGTCTCTACACAACCATTTAACAAAGAGGAGTCCAATTTATAACAACATGACGTTAAAGTATATCATATTCCGATGCTGCACATGATTTACAAGGAAGTAAACAGATTCCTGTCGCCCGCTGATGCATAGAAACAATGTGTAGTGTGTGATACCTGTCCGTGCGGACTCTGTACCAAACTGCGCATTCAGTATGGGAAATGTGGAAATGCTTGGGAGAAGCATAAGAGTCGACATGTGTCAAGTTATTTCATTTATGGGTGCACATATTTGTAGGATCGCAGCCAGAATCCCCCCCCCACTTTAAATATCCACAGACACATTTTAGGCGAATGAAGAAATTCGGATGTAACGTCATGATTCCATGTGAATATTGCAGCACTCCACTTCCGACGTGTTTACAATAGGCAAAGGCAGAAAACAGCGCTGTACTTGGCGGTCCGTGCGTGTTTGTACATAGGAGGCAGACGCGGCTGGAGGCCAAGGTCAAGTTGAAAGTTGCTGTCTAGCCATCCAGCCTGTCGGGCTATTCAGGCTTTGAAGGGACCGTCTGAGCTCTTGAAAAGAGCGGAAGAGGGGTGAGAATTCCTGTCCCAATGAAAGCTATTGGAGGACATTAACTTTTACTATCATTTTGTTTTCTCCACAGTTTATTCTCACGAGCTAGTCTGTGCCCGCTTCACTTGGGTGGTGCGTGCGCTGCTGTGTGTCACAAGAGTTGGAGATATAAAAGGAATGTTGTTGTTTTTATTATTTGCAGATCTTTTGGAGGTGTTTTTTGGCGGATACGTGTGAAAATGGCGTTGATCCCTGAGAAGCGGGGACGGGATAGAGGTGTCGTGAGTGTGTGCGTGCGTGTGTGTGTGTGTGTGTGTGTGTGTGTGTGTGTTGTGTGTGTGTGTGTCTGGTCTGCTGGTTTGTGTTTACGACCAGTGGCTCTCCGTGTATTCTGTGTTGGGGGGGAAATTGAGCTTTCCCTGGATTTGTTAGCAGAGTTTCAAATCCAGCGTGAGTTTTTTTGGCCTGGTTGAGTTGAGACGTCGTTGCTGGCGCGTAATCTGCTGCTAGACAGATAAATGGAATCAAACGGAAGCTGCCACACAAGTGCGTAAAACACTGACGCAGCTGTCTGGTTTCCAGCCTATAGACGTGTTATGTTTATTTAAATTATAAAATCAATGCTTCTTTGGTCTCATCTGCTTCCTTTGATAAACCGAAAAGCTGAACTACCCCAATATAAAATTAACTTAAATCATTTTGAATATACAAAACCAAAAAGTCCCCAAAATTATATATAGAGCATGTGGAAAAACTACATGATTTCAAAGGTTTTAAATAAAATATTCTCTCTATACTTTGAAAAGAAGCTGTGAAGTTGTGTGGTCTACCTGCACTGAAGAAAAAAACAAAAACAAAACTGCGGAACCTAAAACAGAATTTGCCGAACAGAGCAAGAAATGATGCACAGAGATTGTTGAACGTCACAACAAACATGATTGAACGGTGGAAGGCGGTTTGTGTTGCGGCAACAGAATATCTTGTATTGTACTACAAGTTTGGCTCATGCGGGAGCTGCACTGGAGACAGTGGAACCACGTGGGACCGCGTTATTTTTGATTTTCATTTAGTATTTAAAGTCACTGGATGGAGGAAATGCGTCAACTTTGATACAACTAAGAGAAGAAACGCAAGAATTAAAGTCAGGTCGTGTGTTTGAATGCAATTATTTAGAAGGATATCTTATTATTACACGGACTTTTCAATTTCACATTCATTACGAACAGGATTAACCCTCTCGTTATAGTTAGTCATTAAATTGGTGAGTGTTTATAAGGGTGAGAAGGCTTCTGCGTTCTAAATGTGACCAATCTCCCCTCCTGCGTTGCAAAAACTCGCTCAGAAAATATATTTTTATTAAACGGATTGAAGAATTTGCACGCAATCTTCCGAAATTCATTTTTTTTTTCTCAAAAAAACTTAGCGTATTTACTCGCAACTTTTCTTCATAAACTGACCTGAAATGTTTCGCAGAGGCGTCACAATTTTGGCAAGAAACTTTATCTAAGCTATGATAAATCATGTGATTCAAGCGATGGACACAGACGCCAGGAAGCGCCAAGCAGAAAAATGATAAGCGATGAAATCATTCAGCAGCAACATGCAGCAACAACTGATTCATGGAGTCACTGTGCAAGGCCTGGCCTGTTGCGCACTGCCCTGTGGCGCTTTTCTTCCTCAACTCAGGCAAACCAGGCTTCAAAATAAACACAAACGCGTTAATCATTAACTGTCCCTCCTGACGCCGTGGCTGTCATGTTACACCATCTATCGGTGTCACGGCCACCATATCATGCGCTCTGGTGCTGTATTATCTGCGGCGGAGATGCGTTCAAGGGATCATGTCTGCGTTTTATCCACGTTTGGATCATTTTATTCTTTCGCGCTGCAGTCACAACAACTTTACGCACTCTCCAAGGTGGCCGCCGGCGCGCACATGTGGTCAGTCCAGACAGGAGACATCCCAAACTACAATGAACACACACACACACACACACACACACACACACACACACACACACACACACACAATGAGGCGGCGCACACATTGTCCCGCCAAATAGTTAAACATTTTGTTCCAGGGACACTCGTCAGAAACATTTACAGCTGATTTGGCACTTAATTCTTATTCAGTAGTGTGCAGAAAATAAATGGAAAATAGAATTATTCAGACTGATTTATGATAAAGTTGTATTTTACGCAAGTATCTTGTGAAATATAAAGTATTCTTGAATTTGATATGGAACCTTACTGATCTATGTGAAGGATCCCTGGAGCTTTCTCAGACTCTGGGACTTGGCAACGCGGCCTGAAGGCTTTTCTCTGAGGTCATTATCAAGGTTCAACCCCCTCTTGTTTGTACTGGCATCCCAAATTGCGCACTGAAAGAGGGCATTTATTCCGCGGCCTCTGCGCCTCAAGCCTGAACGAGTGAAGCTGCGAAAGGTCCATATAAAGTTATGCTCTGCAATAAATTTTTATCTTTAATAGCACAAATTGTGTTATAAAACGAGGCTGCTAAGAAGAGCTACATGCAGCCCAGTGTCAGACGCGTTGGTGACACGTGTATAAAGCAGACGGCCTGTCAAAAAGTTGTCAAAACATAACAACCAATATGTTTCTGTGGTCGCGGCAGTGAACCACAGGGCGGTCACACACTTGCCTTTTCCATATTTTCTGGACGGTGGCCTGCGGTGTGATTATGAAGGATTGCGTAAAAATAACAAGACAAACTGACCCACTACAGTCTCGGACCCACACACAGGAAGCCACCCAAAGATCTCTACTTTGGTTAACTGGGAAGGCTTCAGTCCCGAGGTGATGTTGTTCCTTTGACTGACGTGTTCAGTCTGTTTCTGTTTCTGCAGCAGAACTCTTAAATGTTGCGTTAACAGCCTGCTAAAGCTCCGGCCCGTGAGCTGCATGTGAAATCATTTATTGGCATGGAGGAATCTCCGCAAATATGAACGTCTGCAGTTTGTTTCACTCGGTGTTCAGCCGGTACTTAGTTACACATCTGTTGCATTTTTGATGGGCATTGCAAACTGCGTGGACGGAGGCTGTGACGGATCTGAAGGGAGGAAAATAAGCGACTTAAAACATCTAGTAGCAGAAGTCTGTAAGCCAGAGAGCTAAGAAGGAAAAAATATATATGTAATTTATGTGCTTGTATTATTTGTTCTCTGGAGAAAGTGCACATCAAATTATCATTCATATTATTGTTGTTATTATTATGGAATATTGTGTTTTCCTTTATTGTTGGTTATTTCTTATTTTCTGTACAGAATCCGCCATGTTGGCCTTTTATTTATGGATCCAGCTCACAGGCCGAAATAAAGGAACATATTTCTGTGTCCAGCATCACGAATATGAGCAACTATGAAGTTAAATTAAATATAAACTCAACCTATATTAAGTATCACGTCCCTTTACGCGCCAAACACGCGTGTATTAAAAACGCACACCTGTTATAATTCAAA
This sequence comes from Sparus aurata, assembly GCF_900880675.1. Lineage (NCBI taxonomy): Eukaryota > Metazoa > Chordata > Actinopteri > Spariformes > Sparidae > Sparus > Sparus aurata. Next base: position 21,332,286 of record NC_044189.1, read on the forward strand.
GGTTTTGTTGTTTTCTCATTGCAAAATATTTTTTAAAAAATAAATAAAATGATGCGTGTGCGGAGAAGGCATGGCGCCGATTGCATGTTTTTTAAAATGTTCATGTAATTTAATTTGGCATTTTGTTTTGTTTGTTTATTTATTTTTTGCTCTTTTTAAAGAATTACCCACGAAAAAAACGAAACTAGTCGCAGAGGTTCATCAGCAGCTGCTCGTCGTGTCATAACCAAACTGAAAATGAAAAACTGTGTGAGAAAATAACCAACCTGAGAACGATCTAATTTATTTTTTAATTGAAGTAGAATGAAAACATGATATCTATATAAAATGTTTCCTCTGTGTGGTGATTTTTGCGTGATTTGTTTACTTTATTATCAATATTTTCCACATCCACATTTTGGAAATGTGGCTTATTGTTTTCACACGATCAAAAATAAATCTGCTTTCCGTTTTGTGATTGATGGATTAAAATCAAATGTACCACTGTGCTTTAATTCATTGATAATATGACTGAGCAGCGGGGACAAACTCTTCTGTGTTCGATATGCAAACAATCTGCGCCCCAGTTATCTCTTTTCCCCGCGCGCTCCGTGAGTCAAACACTGGGATCTTATCGGTGGATGTGAAAGAATAAAACGCTTATGATTCACTTCAGCCGTCCGTCAGTGCTATCTGTAACACCCCGTCAGTCACATTTGGATGCCTGATCGTTACGTTACACCCACACAACACGCAGTAAAGTGAACTGGAGGATTGTTTTGCGAAATACGAACAGAAAATCCGCCTCCAGCCGACAGTCCGATATCAGCAGCTAAAACTCCTCCAGACGAGATGTAAAGGAAGCAGCGGGCCGCACACTGGCGATGGATCTGATGACAAACACACTTTCTAAAAATAAAAACCCATTTGCAACCAGACGGACTTGTAAATATCACCTCTCAGAGATGCCAGGGACGCACAGACCAGCCTAAAGAATCACATGCACTCTTGTGAAACGTCAGGGCTTTGCACCTGGTGTGTTGCCTTGCTACTGCAGAATTGGTGGTAAGCCATACCACCATGATGTTTCTCCCCTTTAATGGGGTACTACAAGCCTGATCTCAGTGGCTTGCTAAGCCCTTCGTGTAATAGGGTTTGCAGGATGGAGCGGGGAAGAGCGATAAAAGCGGGTCTTGCAGCGCGGAGATTTCCAGCTGTATAGTCATCAGGACATGTTTGGCTCCCAAGGTCAGCGAGTTAACTCTCTGGTAGCTGCGTCATCCTGTTTCAAGGCCAAGTTGAAGCAGCGGAGGCGGGAGGGGCCATGATAATGAAGGAGAGGCTAGATGTTATTTTCTTCCAGGTCCTGACTCCTTGTGTGAGACGCGCTGCGCCTCAGCCAGCGGCGCACTGAACCTCCACCAAACCCCATTCATGCGCCATTCTAACACGCTCTCGAACACTTTTTGTGCCAAAAGGCAAATATTCTGGCAGGTCTGCACGGCCAGAGCCGAGGATTGGATTACACTGGCACTACTGCGCAGGCTCCATGGTCAAGTTCAAGTTGGGCTGGCTAGTAAAAGTGAGGGGCGCATTCTGCAGTGTCTGCCGCGGGGGGCGCTCCCCCTCTTTGATCTCCCCCTGCAAAACTAGACACTGAAGCAGAGCCGTGACCGCGTCCACTCCTCTGCACTCTGCCACCAAGAATGTGCCGGATTCAGCCCGACTTTGAAAAGAAATTACTGCGCTGCAAATTCCTTCATATATATCAGGTACAAATGGTTCCATAATCTCTCACAATCTAACCCCTCCAAACCCATCCGCTGTCCTTCACTATCTAAAACACACACAATATAAGTGGCACTACTGTAAACCCACAAGGTCACTGGCGTGTTGCGCAAAAGCCTTTCCAAGTGTTATCTCCGGATGATCACAAGATCTCATCTGCCCTGGCCAAGGCCTATTGCATCATTCTGGTAATAACAAAACAATGGGACCTTTGCCATCTCAGGACACTGAATAGTAACCCATCTTTATGATTTTGAAAGCAAAGTAAGTCACTATCAAAACAAGGGGACGCTTGAGTCAGCAGCCTCGCATGTGGTCTGAAAAATATCAATCTGACAGAGAAATATGTTTTAAGATTAACCGTCATTTATCAGATCACGTGTCTCTCATTTGAACGGGACCATTTACTGGGAATAGAAGCTCAAATCAGTCCTGAAATAACTGACGCCGACTAACTTTCGCGTCCGTGCCAAGAGTGGAATGACACAGATTTAATTTGCCTTCTCTCTTCGGGCTCAGCAAGATAATTATGGTTCGACTGAGAAATTCCTGCAGTCCTTCAGCTCGTTTCGTATGATTTTCCATCAGTTTGTGGTTCTTCATTGACAGCTTGCAGACTGATTTGTGTTTTGCGCGCTCTTGGTTCGCTCTCCAAAAATCATAGCCAATCATTTATTTAAATAACAACCGTTTACGACACCAAAACTCATTGATTCAATGTAGCATTGACAGATAGAGACGTTTTGACTGTGATAACAGCCCAACTCTAAAAAGCAGCGACATCAAATCGTCAGAGGGTGAAAGGGGAGAGAGACAGAGAAAGAGAAAGGGAGAGAGAGAGGAGGGAGGGGGGGCACTTTTTTTCCTTTGCTGGCCAGATGAAAGAGTCGAGGGAGAAAAGCCAAAGGAATTTCCCTCACTCCTCCTCAGCTGCCGGGGCTGGGGGAGGGGGCAACCGCCGCCTCCGCCGCTGCTGCTGCTGCTGCTGCAGATCGGGGCCTTTTCCCTCATTCGGACAGGCGAGGGCGCACAAGGACAGCGGAGGCTGCTGCTGCTGGAGCTGCACCGTCTGCCTCCCTCTCCTCTCTTTGGAGACCACATGACTCCACCTCTCTCCTCTCCACACAACATCATGGCCGTCCAAGTATCCCACTGTAACCCTACTGATGCAGATCTGATTTTTAAAGAATGCAGAGAAGGCTGCTGGTGTGATCAGATCCCTTTTTCTTTTCTTTTTAATGACAGAGAGGAGCTGCACACCTGACAAAATATCAGGCTGTTAAAAATCATACTCTAAGGTAAGTTATAAGGTGCATGTCGTTAATACAATACCACTACTAAAGTACACTGATAATGAGTGCAGACCTAATGTCCTTCTGTTAATTATATCCCCTCAATACACTTTTTATTGCCTACAGTAATGAAGCATATAAGAATAAACCTGGAGTCAAGGAGCTGAAAGAACTGAAGAATTGTGAGAGTCAGTCTGAACACATATTGTTCAGCAACAGCTGGAAGTTGGAGCAGAGACTGGGTGAATTTGGTCACAGCCTCAGAGAACATCAGTGGACAGTCTGCGCACTGCACCCTTCACAGTCAAACGTCACACACATGATGGGGCTGCATCTGCTACAGCTGTTAAACCCACATCAGGTCTGTGACTCCAGGATGAGCAGATCTCTTCTTTCCTCTGAAGACACACGAAGTTCACCTGATCACAGCCATTAAAAGGAACACAAGCTCTATAATATTTAAATGCTTGTGAGAGAGCCAAAGGCATTGTACTGTAATAATATAATAGTTTTAAATATGTCCCAATCATTTGATAACGACAGGCCGTCCAAGAGAAACCAATAATGATCGGTTTCAATCCGCGCTGCTGACTTTAAAGACTCTGACCCCGGAAGACTTGACCTCTGAGGACTTTACTTGACTCCACTTTAGGTGGAGATGAGAGATGGAGAGGAGATGAGGCACTAAAGAGGAGAGAGAGGGGGAGAGTGGAGGAGGAGGGGAGGGAGGGAGGGAGAGAACTGAAATACAAGTGTGTGATTTCCTTAACACCTTTTTTTATTATTTAATATTCAAATATAATGAAACTATTGTGAAGTAATTACAATCACTGACGATTTGAAATTGTGGATGATTTATTGATTTAATTAGCATTTTTCATAGATAGATAGATAGATAGATAGATAGATAGATAGATAGATAGATAGATTGTGCTTCTCCCCTTGCTCCCCCCGACGCCCCCCCTCCACCTCCACCTCCATCTCGACGCTGCCATTTCTCCGTCTGTTTACCCATATCCAATCAATGCGTGTCGTCATCAGGGGGGGGACCGTCATGACGGCTGGCCTATTAAGAATGACAGCTCTGGAGAAAGAGAGAGAGAGAGGGTAAATGGTGATCCCTCCCAGAGCTCCCTCTGCGCACTCTGGAGCGCTCTCCTCTCAGGGTCACACCGGATTGCATCCCCTCATTTTTTCCAGAAGCCTCTCCTTCTCTCTGGGACTCACTCAGCACCCCCCACCCACCTCCACCTCCACCTCCACCATCACTACACACACACACACACACACACACACACACACCCCTCCAACCTGAGAATCATCGCCTCGGTTTTTGACGGCTCGCACTCTCCCGCGAAGTCGAGGGTTTTTTTTTTTAAGTCGTGCTCGTGATGGAAAGCAGAGAGGAGATGGTGATGCTGCCGGAGGGAGGTAAGCTTGGCAAGAGCGCCTCTAATTTGACGGAAGCCATCGGGAGCCCCGCGCGAGAACCGCAGGGGAAGCCGGGCCACAGGAGCTGTCTGAGCCCCGGCGCTGCGCCCTACTCCCGGGACAGGACGGAGGTGGTGATGGAGGAGAGCGCAAGGAGGAATTTGTGCGCCGATATGAGGCCAGTCGGCACGTCTTCCTCCGGAGAGAGGCACCGGATTGATCATCGCCACAAAGACGGCAGCAGCTCAGACACCGAGTCGGACTTCTACGAGGAAATTGATGTCAGCTGCACGCCTGAAAGCATGGACTACCCCTCAGCTAAAGGTAGGCGTACGAGCTGCATGCCAATGCAGCTTTTTGCGACTGCATGGTTCTGCTAATGAAGTTGAGCGACTGCCATCGTCGATTGTGCCTCTCAGAGATGTTAATATCCACCTTCTCTTTAAAAAAGCATGATTCATGTGTATAAATGTGCGTTAAAACGATTTGTATGATAACAGTTTAGCCTTAATTACATGAATATGAGTAGAGTCAGTGCTGCACAGCTGTTCTGTCAAGTGACCAGTGTGGCAGGAGACACGCTGAGGTGACACCCACAATCCGACCAGACGTTTTCCTCTCCGAGTTTGACAATGAGTCACTCGTGCAGCAAATCAGCCTATAGCACGAGGAAGAAAGCAGGATTTTATGTAAACCACAAGCAAAAAACGTGAAGGGAAGGCCAGAAAACACCGGGAACTGTAGAGTGCAAACACGTGAAACTGTTGGCTGTAAATGTTTGATATAAAAATAACGTATAAATATTAATATCAATAGAAATGTGTGGTTGCTGTTTGCATCACACAGTGAGAGAGACTGGACAACAACAGAACCTCATTATTCATCTTCATAATCAACTAAAATTATGTCTGAACATCAACATTCTCTGAGAAATAATATTATATATAATGTAAAAATATTTGCAGGTAGTTGTCACGAGGCTCTGAAGACTTCAGAGCCTCGTGACAACTGCCTGCAAATATTTTTTTTATATATTTTATTAAAATAATCATAAACAGTCCCGTTAGAATAATGAAATAAGACAACTAGAGTTAAAATATTAAACATGAAACGAATCAAACACATTAAATATTTTGTATCAATTAAATTATTCTGCTGAATGTTGTTTTAAAGTCTCTGATAATAATATGCGATGAATTAATCTGCATCTGATTCAGGTCGAAATGTGGATTCTCCGGGCCATCATCCAAATGAGACCGGTTCTGACCCGGGTACGAATGTCCCGGGTCAGGGCTCTCTGTCTTACTCGGCGGATCAGATTCGCCGGTACCGGACCGCGTTCACCCGGGAGCAGATCGCGCGGCTGGAGAAGGAGTTTTACCGGGAGAACTACGTGTCCAGGCCGCGGAGATGCGAGCTGGCGGCCGCCTTAAATCTACCTGAGACCACAATCAAGGTAAGCGGAGAAGAATCAGGCCTCCATCCGCCAACACAGGCTCACAATTCTGTCTGTCAAAATATAATCCTTCAGAACTTTTTCCTCTTTAAACAAATGATTCTGAAATTTCAGAAAATAGAGACGAGAAAAAAAAACACAACAGAAATTGAGCAAATGTCAAATGTGGAGTCTGGACTTTGCAGCATTAAGAGGCGTGAATATTATTATTATTTTCAATTATTTGAATTTATTTTTTAATTTGGCTCAAACACATAATTGCAAAAACTCGCTACAACCCGACTTCAAATTCGTGCGTAAAGGCGGAACTAATCCAAGCTTCGTATCTTTTGTTATTGCGGCTTCTATTTGAACCCGTGGTTAATGTTTGACCCGGTGTGTCTCTCTCTGTCCCAGGTGTGGTTTCAGAACCGCAGGATGAAAGACAAGCGCCAGCGTCTGGCCATGACGTGGCCTCATCCCGCCGACCCGGCCTTCTACACCTACATGATGAGCCACGCGGCCGCCACGGGCAACCTGCCCTACCCCTTCCCGTCACACCTGCCGCTGCCTTACTACTCCCATCTGGGTGTCGGAGCCGGCTCGGCTCCGGCCGCCAGCGCTTTCCCCAATCCCCTGCGCTCCATCGACAGCTTCCGGATGCTGTCTCACCCCTACCAGAGGCCGGAGCTGCTGTGCGCCTTCAGACACCCCTCCCTGTACCCGGGTCCGACCCACGGCCTCGGTCCAGGAGGAAGCCCCTGCTCCTGCTTGGCCTGTCACTCCAGTCAATCCAACGGGATCTCAACCAGGCCCTCCGCCTCGGACTTCGCTTGCTCCCCAACTAGCAGGACTGACGCTTTTGTCACTTTCACGCCTTCAGTTCTCAGCAAATCCTCATCTGTGACTTTAGACCAGAGGGAAGAAGTGCCTCTGACCAGATAAAACCAAAACAACTCTCCTTCTATATCAGCCTTTAACTAAGCGTTTTAACATATTATATGATCAGGACTGAAGCAGCATGAAGATGTAGCCTGTGAGCAGTGAAAGACAGCTTAAAAACTTGGGGCAAGATAATTAGCCAGATCTTCAGCTATGTGACGCACAACGGATCTCCCATTACTGCAAAAATAATAATCCCACAGCAGAGCCAGCACAGTGGGCTGAAATATGGCGGCATGGACGCGAAAGCAGATTTGATTTTTAGAGGAATAATTTGTTGTGTGTGTGTGTGAGAGAGAGAGAGAGAGAGGGAGAGAAGGGGGAAACGTTTAAATCTCCAGTGATGGATGGCGCAAAGGTTTTTCACCATTACTTGTCGCGTCTTTACGCGTCCAAATGGACCTCCATGTATTGTTAGTTACGCGAGAATGATGCTTTCCATCTCTCTTTTTTAACAAGGGGATTTGTTAACAGACTGCGGGGCCGTCCTCATTATAAAGCAGCTCTCCACACGCGGGGCCCTCCTCCACCTCCTCCACCTCCTCCTCCTCCTCCTCCTCCGCGGCGGCCCGGGCCGAAATGTGCAGATGCTAGTGAAAATTAGTAAGTGATGTATATGTACGACCCGGTGAATTTTGAGTGTTGAATTAATGATAAAACCAGGAAGGGATCGTTACTGCCAAAAGGTAACAAGGCGTCAGGGGAACGGATTACTACAGCCCGCGCGGTTTGACGAGGAGGGGGGGAGAGGAAGAGGAAGAAGAAGAAGAAAAAGAAGAAGAAGAAGAAGGAACCAGAAGAGGATGGAGAGACAGGGAGGACAATCACAAGTAAAGAAAAAAAACATGCAATTCAAACACTTGTATTCTCTCCATCTACGATCAGAGAGCCACTTCTTAAATCTGATGAACATGTGATTAATATTTGACTCCAGGCCTCTTTTAAAAAAAAAAAAAAAAAAATTATGATAATACAATTCCCTTTCTCGCTTTGCGCAGCTGCAGGGGCGCCAGTTTAGTGAAGGTTTTATGGACAAACAAGTGACTGATTATTGTTTTTATGTTGTTGTTTATTTTATTTTATTATATTTTGGCTGGGTTGTCCTCAACATAACTAATTTGCAATAAACACTGTCAAAGAATCAATGGAGCGATGGAGTGTTGTGTCTTCTAGGAAAGAAAAAAAACAAAAACAGCTTTATGATTTATTAAAATAGCCAACAGGAAAATGAGACTTCATGCTTTAAATCGAGAATAAAATAAGACTCAGACAAGTTTTCCTCCCTTCAGGTTATTTTTTTCTCACCACCACCCCCTCAGATAATAACACTAATTTTGTTCTCAAGTGGTCGGTGTCAAAAAAACACCAGCGCGCCCTCACATCTCCAGATAGGACCCGCTAGATTGACCGTGACAGTTAAGTGGTCCCCGGGCTCCGCTAACGGTTCCTCATATTTTCCCCTCCGAGCACTTAATAGACACGACAGAATTAGTTGTCTGGAGATATTGGAAATGCAAAGAGATCGATGGTTCGAGAGAGGCCCGCCACCAATCAGAGGGGTCCTTTAATTGGCGGCATTTGACCGGAGACTGCGCAAATTAAAAGCCTTTTTTCTGAGCGTAATGGGATTGTGGCCCGCGGAGAGACGCACAAATCACACTTTATTTCAAAAAGAGAGATCAGAAGTTATTGCAGCAGCGCGTTCAGTGTCCATCTGGCACAAATATCGACGCCAATCGAACACGTGAGGATCGAAAAATACTAATTATTCAGGTGAAACGCGCTCATCCAGCCTTTACACTAACGAATAATTAGCAAAGCACATTCATTCCAATTATTATATTCCAATATTTTCACGTTTCTCCTCCATCAGCACGATAACACACACCACCTCCTCTAAAGTCACCAGATTCTACCCGCCACCTCTGGTTCTTTCTGATAGAAAAGCTTCCGATCGGACCGAACTGCAGCCACACACACCTCACCGACGAGCCCCCCCCCCCTCCACTCTCTCCGCCCGCCTCCCTCCCGCACACGCGTTTGATTGATGGCCTTATTAACTGGAGTTCTTGTAAGTGTGACCGAGCTGATTAAAATGCATATGTTTGGAATAATACACCGTTTAAGCCGCCCGGGTCGAGGCTAAACCACAAGGCAGATTTATGTAAACTATCAGCCGGTGTCTTTAAGCCTGATAGGGACACGGGTCATGCGGGAAAATGGCTTTGGCTTGCGCATAATAAAACCGCACTATAAAATAAAGACGAACGGATCAGGGGAGCTGAATATTCAAAAGGCGCAGTCGCTCCAACAACTCTGGGTTATTTTTCACAGCGTGGAAAGAAAACACTCGGATCTGATTTTCATTTGGTTGCGCAGGGGCGGCGGCGGCGGCGGCGGCGGCGGCACTATACGATCATCCTCTACACCCGCGTCACACTGTGCCAGAATGACACATTAAAGTGAGGCAAATTACAGCCACATTTACGCAGCCGCGCATATGGATCCCCATCTCTCCTCACTGCGTAAAAAAACTACACGGCTGCATCCTCGGCGGCCTAATCCAGCATCAACATGCCATTTAATCGCTGAAAGATTGCGTCTGACTGCGCTTCAAGATATGATGGGCTCATAGATTGCGCTCAGAACACCAATTACACCGGCCTTATAACATCCTATTTGTGCGAATTGGCTCAGGGCTCCCCAGCTCCCACAACCAGCACAAAGCGTTTTGATAGGGGCGGTGCAGTGCAGCTGTCCACCGACAGCACGTTCAAAAAAACACAGCAAATGGATCCGCGGCTGCTGCTGCCGCTGTTTAAATTGGATTACATCCTAATTTACAGGCCCTCGTCGTAACGCAAGGGGCTGGCGGAGGCGTGGACGCACCAATCACACAGTAATGATGATGAATGGGAGATTAATGCGCATACAAGCAAGACAATTTAAGCCTTCATCTGTTTAAATAGGCTTCCAATATCATTTGGAAACGGGGGTCACGTTAAATCAATCGGGGGACGCGTGAAAGTCGTTTTCGGCGGCGTCTTTATCCACCTTATTTACGGCGCACCGGAGACAGCTCTCTGCAGCTGGAAAATGGGCCGGCTGCTCCGAGCCTGCGTGACACACAAGAGCAGGAAAAACAGAGCAGGATGGATTTTTTTTTTTTTTTTTTTAAAAAGACCCTCTTAAATCCTTTCTTTTTAGTTCAAGCAGATAAATCGGAGCCGAAGATGTTTGTCCGGGTTTCTGTGCACATTCAGGCTAAAATTCCTCGTTTCTGGACCGACAGTTAACATTTCTAATCAGAATAAATTCGGAATGTTTGGTTCTTGTAACAGGAGTTCAGCGTAGCACGACAGAGCTGATCGCAGAGAGGAAATAAAGACAAAACCTTCAGAATTATCAGAATTTACGCGTATTTGTGTTGTGCCAACCAATCTGCTCCTAGAAAAATTAGCCAAATGTATTCTACCAAAGCAGCCTGCAGCCTTTAAACAGCAAAACAGAAACAGCACACCACTTTTAAAATGTCTTCTGTCGCTTCATGATCATCTTCTGCATCAGCACAACATGACTAATTGTCCACTTTATGTCCACTTGAGCCTGTGGCAGCACTTCAGTTCATTCTGTAGGGCTATACACACAATCTGAGCCAGGTGACACATCCGGCGACTCCTTCATAAATATTGTCAGTCGATACTTTCCATCTGAAATCTTCTGACAGCTGCGTTTTCTTGCTTCCCGCTTCAGGTGAGATGTTGGACAATACCATGTTGGCAGAACACAGACAGTGAAATATTAAATATTTAGAAACAACATCAACCAATTTGTATGTATAATTATTTTATTTTTTTTACACAAGTACAAATTCATATCAGAGAAGCAGAGACAAACAGAAACAACAGAATAACAGGAATCGATGCTGTCTCATCTCATTCAGACCCCCCTCCTGATTATTATGGTCTGCTCCTGGAGGGTTTGAGCAGGTGTGCAGATATTTTACAGTCAGCTCTGTCAGGTGTAACGCTTTACATTCAGCTCTTCAAAAAAATGAAATGAAATAAATAAAACACAAACGTGTAAAATGGTCGGAGTTCAATTAAAATTCAAAATCATCAACTCTGTACAATTAATCTGTTGGCTATCAGTTATAATTCTGAGGTTATACAGTCAAAAACATTCAGCATGGGATCATAGTTTATATTCATATTAAAATGTTTATTTTCTTACTGTTTCCAAGATGGAGAAATTCAGTTGACCAACAAGTGAAGGTATGAACCTGCAGTTTGCAGGACGAGACGTGTAGTTTGTCATCTTCAAGCTAAATATGTGATTAATTATCTTTCACATTTATTTCTAATGTGGAAACATTCGAGGATGATGTCAGTTTGAACAGTTGTGAGTCAGTGTTGCATTAATTCTATTTAAATGTTCAGAATTTCTTTTACATTCAACTGAACCCAGAGGCAACTTCTGAATTTACAAAATGAACAGTGGCTTTTCAAAACTACTATTATGATTCATTTTTAGTAGTTGCTGTAATAATTCAGCAAAATGAAGGTGGATGATTCATGTTGTCACGATGCATCTCGACCCTTCACACATATTTATAATATTCTGAGGATCTGAGACTTGATTTCAGCTTCACAATCTGTTGTTTTCTCTCTCTGCTTCAAGATGAAATGATGGATTTGTATTTGCAAATGAAACATGCAAGTAACACAAAGTTGTAAATATATCATACAAAGAATTCTGATTATCTATTAACTGTATTGAAATCAAAGTGTTGGTCAGTCAGAGTGTCACCTCTTGTCAAACATCTTTTGGGGTGACGGATGGTGAACCAGAACCAGCTCCTTGGGGAGCATTATTTGGTGTTTGTTATCCTCTTTGCCATCATTAGAGTTCTTGATCATTGATTTTAAAACCAGCACAGGGAGACTTCTTTATTTGCAGCAGAAAGGGGAGTCAATCTCAAAAGATTTCTGTTTGCTTCTCCTTTGGCTCATCGGTGAGGTGGAGCACCAGTGGTTGTAAAGGATTACATCACAGCTGTGCTCCAAGTTATTGCAATTTTGCAAAAGTGTTGTCAAGTTGAGGATTATGGATTATAGATGGCATGATAGTGTGGAATCAGACCCAAAGTACTGCATGCAAGAAGAACAACTATAGCAGCGTACAGGAGCAAAGAGCATGCAGGTATTTAGCATCCTGTTGTATGGATTATGAGCCTCAGGCGATATCTTGATTTATGGATTGGGTGTGAAAGTCAGCACATTATATTTCTTCCCTTTTTTTGTAAAATTGGACATCTTCATATTTCACTCTGCAGGCATCTTGTGAAGTGGCTCCAATCCAGGTGGAAGCATTTCCTCCGCCGTGATTGATGGAGCAGGAAATGTCATGAACACTTGACACTCGTGTGGTTTCTTCCTGAGATCATTCACTCTGAAATTTCACAGGTGAGGAAACGGAATTATTCACATTTCTGGAAACATTAGAATACAATCAGCAGCTTTGGATGCGGAATAGAGAAACCTTTGAATGAGAAGCGAGCAAGAAAAAAACTAAATTACTTTATTTCAAAGGATGTTTTGTCTTTACTGGCCACAGTAGGGAAAATAGACAGAGTGGGTTTAGTGTGCAACAAAGGTTTCATACAGAAGCTAATTCAAAGAAACTATGATGCTAACTTCATAGCAGTCATGAGGACAGCAACTACACCTCAACCTAACATCCTGATATCTTTGTTTAGCCTCCATTTTGAGCAATAGTCCTCTGAAGATACTCATCCCTCCTGCAAAGTATGAAGCATTATTTGACTTCTTGCAGCAAAATTCAGTTTATTTTGCAGACGTGTTCAGTTTAAAGCAGTTCTGCCCAGAGAGGGAAAGAGTTTGGGCTCCCCTGGTTCAGAGCAACTGTCAGTCATAAAAACAGCCTGGCATTCAGAGACATTGCATGTAATATAACACATGGATGATTATTAGGAAGGCTTTGTTATTGGAGTGATATGACAGATGTGCAAGAAGTGACTTGGTGCACGACCAAAGCAAGACGGCAGGCAAAGTAGGAAAAGGTAAACACTGCAGCTGTATTTCATTACACTCATTTAGCAAATGCTTTTGTGCAAACTGACTGAAGTACACTCGAGCTCCACGGGTTGATCTTGGTCGTTTACCGGCTCATGTTTTCTCTCTTCCTGACCTGCATGACTCTACAACCTCATTACTTGTACTGATGCACAAATCCATATGGACTCCACGAAGCTCCCACTCCTTTATCAGCCCTCCATCGCACTAGTAGAGGTAGAAATGTGTTTGCTTCAGGATCAATGCGGCAAGAGTTTAAGTTCACCAGCCAGCGAGAGTGAAAGACAGTGAAGGCACCGACCAGGAGAAAAGTTTCATCACTTCAAATTGAAAAATCCAACATAGGACACGCTGCTGTGTCATACAGGACTACATGTGTGTACACATGCATGAGCACATGTAGATTTATGTTGCTCCCAGCAGCAGACAGAAAGAAATAAGCACAAGCTTAGTTTAGTAACACAGGGGAGGCTGCTCTCCTCTGCTCCTCTGATGCCCATTGTCACTTAAAGCCCAAGTAATGGCCACATAATGGCCAAGTGTCACTTTATTGATAGTGCTGGGATGAGCTCAGCCACCAAGGTCTCCCAAAAGTCTTACTCAGCGTTGTGATGATGATCAACTTATTAAATTTCATTTGGTTGTTCAGCTGCTTTCCCCATGAGAGCTCTTTCTTTTTTGTTTTGTGCTCACAGTGCGCACCACATCGTGCGATATTGTTTAAAATGATTTAATAAGCACTTTGTTTTATGACAGAGTGTTATTATTTTACGACCCTCTCGGCAGCCAATGGCTTTGCAGATCAGTCCAATTCTCTCCACACCTCATTTTATTTTACTGCACGCTGGGCGCTTTACTGCTCGGCAACGGCGGTGGCTGAACGGCGACAGGAAAAACTTTTGCCCCTTCTTTCCCAGAGAATCATCAAACAGACTCTGGGGCAAGAAAAAGCCTGTTCCCACAGTCACACCGAGCTGACGTCGTGTTAGTGTTTCACAGTGACGTTGAGGCCTATTTGACGTCCTCTGACATGATCAGCTCAGAGGTTTGATAGTAATTTGATGTGTGTGTGGCCCAGTGGGGATGTGGGTACACAGTAGGAGGGTGTTTACTTGTGTTTGCCTGCCTGTTGGTGTGTGTGTCTGTGATAGAGCACCTCATTGCTGCAGTGATGTATCCTCATTATGCCCCCGTCCCATGACCGTCACACCCAGCCTACCGGTCCTCTCCTGGGGGATAGGGGTGTCTGGGCTTCCCCTTCTTTCCGCTCCTCCATCTTCCAACCCCCTGCCCTTTTTACCGCAACCCCTCCATCCCCCAACCTGCTCCGAGAGTGAATCTCTAAGTCGTCCTGCTGACCTCTGACTGCTGCTGACCAATGGCTGCGGTTTGGGGATGCTAACTGGACATGAAAAGCTTGTTTCAAAAATACTGCAGGCTAAATTGAGGGTCAACACATGTTTGCTGTTAAGAAAGCCCAACAGGACGAAGGCTGGAAGTGGGTAAGACTCATATAAAACAAAAAACGAAAGGAATCATGCCGGCCATTGGGCAACAAAAACAGGAAAAGGCACAGTTTTCCCTGGCTGGTATCCCCAGGTAATGGTGGAACAACTGGTATAACTATGGACACTCAACACCTCAAGCAAAAAGAACCGGCTGATAGAAGAGGCAAAGAAGGTGAAGAGGAAGAGTGATAGAAATTGAGGTGAAACAAGAATGAATAGACGGGCACGAGCACTGGTGTTGTGTCAAAGTCTGTAGCCAGGCTGCTAGCTGAAGCCATGTAGCTAATGCTGTCTTTGCTACAACGGTAACACCACAGGGAAACATCACAAGAGCAAGAAGCACATGGCTGACAAACTACATATGTTCAGCTAGTCTAGTCTAGCTGTACACTGCAATGCAAGATAAATGCTGTTTCCTTATTTCCACGTCTTCTGTTTTGATCTTCATTAGATTGAGCTAGCAAAGAGAGACCTATTTTGTGTGTACCTCTGTTTGAAATCCTGGAGCCGTTGTTTCATGTGGTAAATATGCTCCCATTACCCTAAACTGTATGTATTTGTCCACTGAGTGAATGGAAAACTTGAATCGGGAGACGCGGATTAGCCAAACGGTCAAGTCAGCTCGTACCAAAGATGTGCGTACCAGGCAGGAACAGCTTGGTGAGCGTGAACATGAGTGTCCTGAGGCAGAAAAAGAAAAAAGTTTGGGAGGTAAGGTTACACCATGGGAAAGAGAGCAGCAGAGATAGTGGTACCAGATAGCGAGCGCATCACAGGAGAAGCTAAAAGCCTGTGCTTAGCGTTTTAATGGGTGATTTGTAGGAACACTCATACTGTTTGGCTAGAAGCAGACCTCCCCAAAACTATAAAACTGTTGTGATTGACAAGGTGGAGGTGGGGTCAGCGCTGTGTGTCTGGATTTAAATCTACATAAATAACCTTACCTGGATTATTTCAGAGAGGATGAGGCAACAAACACAGTTATCTGTGGGATTAAAGGAAGGTAGAAGATCTGTTACACGTCTGGCTGCAGGATTCTGGTTTAATGTCCAATCAAGATTCTTCCCGAGAAATATGATTATTAATCTTGATGATCTGATGGAATATATGTTTATATTTTACTGCATTCTGTTCATGTTCGAATTTTTATAAATATAATATTACAGTTTATTTTTAAGAACAGCAGATAAACCCGTTTAGATTCAATGTATTTGACTTTTTCTGTTTCATTTTTAGATTTCAGTTGCTGCATATTTAATATTCGGACACACTTATTTCCTGTTATCGGTACTATAATATTTAATAGCAGTTAATTGTACAGCGTTTGATTCATATTTTGTAACATCTTCTTTAATCATCATTAATAAATGGTAGATTTATTGTTACATAATGTTAGTTAATAGTCACTTCACTGTTAACAACCATAAAATGCTTTATAAACCATTATTAAGCAATTAGAAAGGTTTGTAAACGTTAACTTGGCCATAAAAATAATATTTGTAGCTGAAAACAGTATTTATTAAACCATTTACAAAGTAGAATAAGCATTAGTTGCAAATTGTCGTAAAATAATTTGTTATAGTTTGTTTATGAAGTGTTTCATTGTTTGTTAAAGTGAAATAACTCTTAACTAAAGTTAAAATATACTATATGTATTAATGTTAGTTGTATAAAGTGTTCCCTCATGATTTAGAATGACTGAGTTTGTATCAAACAGTTGGTACTTTAACCATGAATATTTAACCATGAACTGATTGATATACACTTACAGCTTTGACATTTACTTTTGTAAAGAGCTCACTTGTGCTGAACAGGAAGTGATGTGTTTGGTTTCTGGCAGGAGCCTCGGGGGTTTGTGGGGAATCAATCACAGAGGGGCTGCTCAGTTAACACGGGGCAACAATAGAAAAGTCAGACAATAAAAAGAGATTCACAATGAGCGGTCAGACGAACCGACCAAAGATGGCAACAAAATTAAAACAATGCAATCTCAGATTTCCTCTGAAGTCCACCGAATGTCCTCCCCGTGTGTGTTGATGCTAAAACTTTATATTATTATTTTTTTACTCAAACAGCACACAGTTAAATATTATCTGTACAATCTGATGACGTACGTCTACAGACTACAATCATGTTTTTTTCTGCAAATGTGTCTTTGAAGCAGATCAACATGAAAGCGGTTGGTGAACAGACACGGATGAATGGCGAGCCCGGTTTAACAAGACAGACAGACTGACGCTGACAGACCTGTGGCGTCTTCAGGTTGTGACTCACAGACCAGGAACCCAGATTAAGGGGGGAGAGAGTGTAAGGAGGGAGTCCTGTTTGGGTCAGCTGAGGAGGGAGGGGGGGGGAGGGAAAGAGAGGGAGGAAGATTGAGCAGAGGCTACAGGGAGTCACTTGTTTTATAGATGTTTGTCCATTGTTCTTATGAAGGGAGAAATGAGCAAAATATTAGAGACAGAGAGAAAGAAGAGGACGAGTAAACGAAAGAATGGCTGAAGGAGAAGAAGAGAAAGAGACTGTGCGAGCGAAGGCTGCAGAGATCAAGAGAGAGATGGAGGTTAGGAAGGAGGATACGGTTTATGGTGATGCTCTGTTTGTGACGGCTGTCTGCTGGATGAAAACAGGGCCTCTTTAACTCCTCGTGGGTTAATGGAACTTTTATGAGTTTGTCCTGCAATCATGTAACCCCTGGTGTCTCCTTTCCTCTGTGCTTCACTCCGTCCTCCTCTCTCTCTCTCTCTCTCTTGTCTTCTTCGCCGTATCACAGGGCAGATCAGAGGTGAGCCGCTCCTGTGTTTCTGTAAACACTGCTCTCTCTCTGCGCTGGGTTTACGAGGACAGGACCAGTTAGGAGGAGGTCTAAAATGGTAGATGACTCACTGGTCGGGCTTAGTTTACATTAGGTAAAGACTTGTTTAGGCAGTGGTTAGTATAGTCAGGTGGAGAGTATAGACAGCAGCAGTATAATGTCTGCACGGATCCAGACTGTGAGAAATAATTGGTCCCAAGATCCAGAGAATGGACGATGGATGTCTAATTAAAAATAAAAAAGAAGTAGCTCGTTTTGGTTTATTACAGCAACCGCATTTGCAACCCCAGACACCAAGACTTCTATGACACCACTCGCCCAAACCCCACAACTAAAAAGTCCCCACCACTTGGATGAAAGCGGTTAGATGTCTGACAACACTAGGTGCATTAAAGAAGAAGAGAGGCCGGGGTGTCTGTAGGTGTGGTGGATTGATGGAGATTGGCGCGGAGAGGCGATGGGAACCTGACCAGGCCCCCCCATCATAAAGCATGGCTGAAGGATGAGCGGCCGCGGGCCAGACGCAACTTTTAATGTCCTGCCATGACTCACGCTGACTGTCAGTAATGAGTTTTATTCACTTCCATCATTTGAGTGTCGATTGCGATCATGGGGCTATCTGAGAGGCATGATTGACGGAGTGGAGCCGGATTTGTGGGGTGGGAGAGTGAGATAAAGAGAAAGGGAGCTGGACACTGATGTTAATATGAGCTGCTGATGAGATCAGCACGCAGGCTTTACTGAAATGTTGATTTTCTGAAATGTTGTTGTGTTTGGACCCTCAGGGCCACCGTAGCTCGGAGCAGCTTGAACAGGAAACACACAAACGTGGTGATTTAAGGCTCTTATCCCAAACGATGGAACTAATTCGCCTCTCATATCCATAACTCACATCCTCCCAAAACGGCAAACCAAAACAGAAGTCAGCCATGTGTTTCCTCAAAACCTGCACACAACCTTCAGGGTACAGCAGCTCCTGAAGCACATGGTCAAAGACAGGCAGTTTAGAGATGATAATCAATATTGATCTGTTATAGAGTGAGTGTGGAGCGATGTAAGGAGGGGAGGGGAGGCCCTCTTACTCCGTCTGGATGTTGATAGGATCAATGAGCTTTAGAGGATTGAGAATGGATGGTTCCTCGTGCGGCGGTGACAAGGCCAGAGAGATTACACAACCTGGACTCCACATCTCTCTCATCATCTCTCTATTTTAACCCTCGTCGCTCCATTTGCCGATAATCTCTTCTCATTTCAACGCTATCAAGAACACGGAAACGCAGGCATTAACGGTGTACGTGTGTGAGTGTGTGCGCGGGGCAGATGCTGAGGTGACTTGAGATGAAACAAGCCTTATTTTTCACCCACTCCAGGGTATTGATTTGGAGGCAATAAGGCGGTAATCTGCTGGACAGTTACATTAGGAAGACATGACATATACACACCTTCTCCTTTTTTATAGACTGAAAACATTAGTAGTAAATTACAGAGGATGCACACACACAAAAAAAACGCACAACCAAACTCCAGATTTGTCCTTTTTTTAAATGTAGAATAATCAAAACAGAAAAACTACACGGTCTTGTGAGACGCTTCCTCTTGGTACAGCAAAGGTTCAACCAAGAGGCTTCTCGGAATAGCTGAGGATGACTGTTGGACTCTGGGTGTGGAGATGACAATATGTCCCAATCGGTCATGCTTACCTGTGACAGTAACAGAGCTTTTTCTATTCTAATAAAGCCTGTCCTCGCTATATTTACCTGCTTAGCACAGTCCAGTGCTCTGGTGCCACTGTGACCTGCCTCCCCCCTGTCCTCCCTATGTGTGTGTATTGGAGGGAGACATAATGGTGACTTAGCACCTGGACACGTCAACGATATGTAGATTCAGCGATGTTGATACAGCGTCTGAATTGGCAGTGAATGCAAATGTATTTGTGGCCCAGAGTGTGTGAGGAGGAGGCTCGCAGAGTGTGTGTGGACGTGCACAGCTTGAGCGAGAGAGGGAGGAAGATGAAGATTCAGCTGTGTGGGTGAGAGTGTCGGATTAGAGATGACAGCCAAGAGCGAGGAATCCCATCATTCCACGTCCAGGGAGCGCTCCATTCAGCCAGTGACACGGCCCTCTGGGGTGGGGCAGGAGGTGGTGGCGCCGGTTACGCCATGTCAGGGGTTCTTATGACCTGATGGATGTGACGCTACGGGATGCAAGGAACACCCTGACTGCTGCCTCTGGCACACCCACAGTGATGAGCTCACTGTCATCAGTGCTGCAGCAACAACTGTCTAATTTGGCCTTTTTCTTTCCCACATTTGTGTGTTTATTGTACGTTCCAGGACGTAGACAGAGCCGTGAACATGCGCTCTACACACACTCTGCAGGATCCCACATGGCTGTGCCGAGCAGCTCGCCATTGAACTGCAAAGCCCCAAAGTTGCAGCTTCTTTTAATAGAATGGCATAATAACTATCCATCAACTCAGCTAGCCAACCGTATCTCTCCCTCCTGACGCCCACAGCCAATCGGCTACCTCGATATTTGAGAGCTAATTTGTCACAGTCAGCGGCACCCCTCCCATTTCTTCCTCTCCCTGAAGTGAGTGTTATTGTCATCCCAAGTCTCTGAGGAAGGTTTTATCATTCCTGCTTAGTACAGCGCTGGGACGTGTAACACACACACACATCCATGGACATCTTTCCACCCACACCAACCACTCTGCAGGCTTGTGACGCCTTTTTATGAGCATTTAATTTCACTCCTCTTTTGTCTCTATATATAATTCTCGCACAGATACAGACAATGATTGCTGCTCGTGTGTGCACGAGCGCTGTTTCCCTCCACTCTGCTCTAAACGAACCAATTATGGGTGTTTATGTAGCCTTAATGCGTGTAAGCGTCAGGAGAGAAACATTGCACCGCTCACCACCTAATCAATGAGGCCTCGCATGCTACACCACCCCTCGCTTCTCTGCTTTCACTCGTCCTCCATCACTTCATCCCTTCCTCCTCAGCCCCCATCGTTTTCTCTCTCTCTCTCTTTCTCTCTTCCTTCTCTGTTCAATTAGCAAGAGACAAGAGTGAGGTATCAGGTCAATTGGCCATGAAGAGAGGTTTAAACAGAACAAGATGAGGCCATCACAACAACTAGAGGATTAGGAGTTTGGTGTATTGAGTCCTGAAATCTTTCAAGTGTCTCAAAAAAAATTCTTGTAAATCAGAAATACTGTACAAGGAACGTGATGATAGTTCATGTTGGCTCTATTAGATACACAGTTTGGTGATAATCTATATTTTCCTGACTGAGAACTCATGTTGTTGACTAATCTTTAATCTTATCTTTGAAACCAAAATGCATTTAGACGTCAAAAAGGAGGATCATGATCAGAGATATCAGTATTAGATCGATTCATCTCCGTTTGTCAGGTGTCTCGCTGTATCTTTTGGTGTTTCTTGAGTTCACATCCTGCAGTCTGATGAACCACATGGAGCAGACCCGGTGTGACGTCGTCCCTGTGGTCTCCCTCACGGTTGATTTAGTAAAAGTTCTTGTATTTGTTTGGTCTCTAGATCTCATTTTTCATGTGATGCCATTATTACCCCACACAGATTAATCCACAGAAGCTCACACACCTTTTCGGAGGTAGTTGTGAGACTGAATGCATTATTCCCTCAGACTACCTTAACTATGCTCTCACCCGGCAGCCTCTAGAACCGGCCCTACAGCTACCTTCTCCACTGGCAGAGATGAATGCGTCTCAGTGTGAGCTGCACCCCCCTGGGTATTTAGGGCCCACCCTGGTGGGTCCGACGGGAACGGCAGGGCCGGAGCCCTTCTACCGACACAGGTGATTATTTACCGGCCGAGTCTCTGTGGGAACCGGGCGGTGATGGATTCTGACGGGGGCTGATGATCACTCTTCCAATGAGAGTAATTAATATAATGAAGAGCTACTGAGCATGTGCAGTAGCTTGTGATGAATAGAGTGTGCATATTGTCGTTATTCACAGGTGACAGAGGGTGTGTGGGGGGTAATGTGAAGAGGGAAGTGTAAAAAGAGAAGGAAAGTGAAAAGCAAGAGGAAGAAGGGAAGTATGAATGAATCAATACAACGTTGGAGGATGGTGAAGTCTTAGAAATCAGGGGATACAGTGATTGAACTGTTTGTAGGTCTTTGAACGCCACACGTCCAGCTTGGAGTCACAAAGGCAGAGTGAAAGTAAGAGAGAACTACACCAAGTCCTTTCTCCTCCAGACATCGACTCATATTGTTGTGATGACACCTTTTAACCAGGAAGTGGCTCCGTGTTTCACAACAACTCACTACACCCCCATAGATATTCTAATGAGGACCTCATGGTTATAATAAGCTGCTGTTATGACCCGCTGTCTGCAATAGAATTATCTTCACTAATGAACCTAAGCGGAGTCAATGAGTCAGGATGGGAGAATGTTGTCTACAAAACAGGATGAAGACTTGTGTGGGTGTTGTGCTGATGTGCAGACACTGTGGGTGTGGATCTGAGTATTATTGGTGGGTTCATGTAAAAGTTGTCAAGGCCGCATTACTACATAGTGAGACAGTGGCTGGTTACGCACCGCTGGGTTTGCTATTATACCTGCTCAATTCCAGCCGCTAATTTAGCCACATGCCACTTAGCGTGCGCTTGATATGAATCACGGGGTGCTTAGAGGAGCCTCGCCCTCCCTCCCCTGCGCCGCCTGTGACCCCGCCGCCTCTTACTTCCTTAAAGAGCGAGTCGTTAAACAGGCGAGAGGATCCACCAGCGGTTATAATGGTGAAATAATGAACGCTGTTGCCTCAGGTATTTATCACAGCAGCAGCTCTCAGAGCCGAGGCTGTTTTATTCTCTAAATGGCGGAGGCGGGGGGGGGGGGTTACCAAGTGGGCAATTAACTTCAAAGTCTGAGCAGCAGACTCCTATACCAGCAGGAATAGGAAGGATACAACACTTGATCATCTGTGTATAATGTACTTAAATTTAATTTCAAGACCAGTTGAGCTCAGCGTCGTGTGTGTGTGCCCTGATACGATGATCAGAAAATGGGTCGTTTCATGCCTGGAGAAGTTGAAAAGGTCATATCTCAACTCTCAACTCAGACTAGTGAGACTTTTCAAATCCCACAATACAAACACACGTCTTGAATCAAACAGTGAACTCCTGCTGACACGTCAGACTTGCTGTCCTGGTGTGGACACAATTCAGTGCGGTGTGTCTGGTGTCCCGCCACTGGCTGCCTGGTGGAGAGGGTGAGGTCCTCTGGCTCAGACCGGCTGGCTCGAGACTCGGTCGGTCCTTCGGTCGCTTGCGTCCCCTTCAGACGTCAGCGCAGGCCGGTCTCACCAAGGCTCCTTTACAGCCTGCTTTCATGTGTCCTTTAATGAGGAAACCGCCGGCTCAGCAGCCTGCTATAAAACACAGGCAAATTAAAACACCCAAATATGAATCAGCTACGCTGCCTAATTCGGCGGGCCAGGCCAGAGGCGTAGCTCTTCTTTAGCGAGACCTCAGGAAGATGAGAGTCTATTGTCTGCAAAGGCCAAGATGGTGGTAGAGGCTAGAAAATACCAAATCCTGCCTCACATGGTTTTTCATAGGAACAGACATGTAACATCTGGTGCTACTTCACCTAAACCTAGAGGTACCCCTTCTTTTTAATCAGATGGACATAACCTTTAAAGCACACCGCCGAGGCAAGTGCATACTTCCCAAAGAACAATAACAGAGTGAGTCACAAGCCCACGACAAAATCCCTTGCCACCAACGGCTCGCCGCAGTCTGCAACAACTGTGGCTGCCACTTAGACGACAGCAGCTCCATAAAATGTCGCGAAGAAACACCAGCCCTCTGAAAAAAAAGGGGGAGTGAAATAAAAACAAAACCACATTTGTTTTTTTCCTCTCATTTCATTGTAATGATGGAAATAAGGGCATCATTCTGAGATTAGTGCTGCTATTTCTCCCCGACTGACGTTAAGTGTTATGTGAGCGCCTGCTGAAGAGCTTTGGAGAAACCGTGGAACAACAACCCACTGAAGAGACGGATGGCTGGATCAAACTCCAGAAGAAGACCTCTGACACATGGAACCAGAGGATCGATGTGTGTACACGTATGATGAGACAGATACAGTTGAAATACCAACAGTTTGGACCGCTAGCTGCAGGGCTAACTGAGCTTACTAGCAAACAGCAGCAACAATTAGCAGCAGTTAGCAGTTACTCTGGTAGAAAGTTGCTCGTAGTATAAATTTGACATATTACAACTTCACGTAGATGCGTGAGCCAAATAGCCGCCGATTTATGACTCTATTGTCTACTGACTTAAATAAATATCTCAACAATTATTGCCACCAAATGTTGGAGAGACATTCAGCGTCTCCAGAGGATTAATCTTTCTGATTTGCCAACTTTGCCTCTGGCACTACATGATACAGTTTCAGTCTGGTTAAACTTTAAAAACTTTGCCCGCTGCTTTAAAAAAATTGTGAGTTAACTGAACTGAAGGTGAATAATTAGTTCAAAGTCTTCCTGTGTGTTGTGAAAATGTTAAACAGACCAACAAGTTAGAAGTAGAATATTAATTTAAAAATGTAAAATAACTCCATTGTGGTTCAGTTTCCATTATCATATCAACATGTTTCGCAGTTAGTTTGGTGATTGCTTGACTTTTTATTTAGTGCAAAAATGTGTACTGTCCAATATCTGCAAAAAACGTACGACAACCCATCCACCTTACATGCTAACATTAACATGTTAGCAAGGAACTGCTAGCTAGATACATGACGACACTATAGCAGGTCGTGAATAAACAGAAGTGGGTGTAAATACCCGTTTCCTCACATGGCTTTGTACAAGAACACACAATAAGTTTATAATGTTGTATATAAATGACAACAACCCCTCTGCCCCCATGTAGGGTCATTTTTGGCACCACTGTTTGAAACCTGATTGCTCTCAGATTTCTTCAGAGTAGTAACTACCAACAACACAGGGCAAAACCTGAATTTAATTACTCATTTAGTCTATAATGGAGACGTGACAGCAGATGGAAATGGTGCCAAGCTGCCAGCTTGACTTGATCACCAGTCAGCCATTTTTCCTGGGAGATTTTATGCCCGCTGGCAGAAACATTGCATCGTGAACAACAAGGTTTTAGAGGGAATCAATCTGAACGCAGATGGAGTAATTACTCCATAGTCAACATTTACTTCATAATGATACGTTAAAGCAAAAACGTGTCTATTGCCAGTATCCAAGTAGTTAAAGAGACCACTGCACCACCCTCTCAAAGCTCTGTATCTACTAAACTGATCACCAAGTGTTATTTGTGAGCTCTATTTTCGTTGTGCAGCTATGTCAATACCTTCAACACAGAGAGATGATTATGTGCTGTAAAGAATTATACTTTGAACGACAGGTGCTACATCATCAGCAACACACTGTACTCAATCCAACAAAAGACAGCAGACAGACACCAAATACACAGAACATCTTTTATTTTAGGCTACAGCGTGACTGAGGATCTGCTTCACAGAGCAACGACAAACTGTAGACACTATTAATGAATTTTACTAAAAAAAAAAGTGACAGTCCATTTATATTCCTCTCAATACTACACAACAATATGAAATATACAATATGTACATTTGCTCAGAGCAGGGAGAAACCGTTCCTCACTTACACTTTACACAGATGTCTTGCAAGCAGAGAGAGAGAAAGAAAGAGAGAAAGAGCGAGAGAGGAGAAATATCTGCGGACGCTTTAGTAAAAGTAGAAACGGCCAAGAGAAAGTGCTTAACAGTGAGAACAACATTTGTAGTGAACAGTATAAAGTTTAAACAATGTTGGTCACTAAATAATACTCCAGTGGCTCGATTAGCAGATGAAGACTGTAGAGAAGAGAGGTAAGTGTAAAGATATTCTGTAACTGTATCAAAATGGCCCGGCACATCGCTCTGCAATGCACACAGTGCAAAAATAACAGGATATTACAAATCACAGTATTTAAACTGGTCGATTCAGTAATTCAGTGGTGACTTAAATGTACCAAAGGACTGAAACTATTGTAACTGAGGTGTATTCACGAGGTAAACAACAAACTGAATGACGGAGAATCAACAAATGAAAATATTCATGCTGGCAGGATGACTGAATGAAACAGCTTCCTGCCAAATACTGACAAATGTAACAAAACAAGCGAACTTTGAGCCCACACTGCTGCCTGTTTTGGTTTCCTTGAGCTGTTTATTCACTGCAGGCTGCAACTCGACTCGACTTGTATCTCATATCTTGTATCACCTCAGTTGTGGTTCCAATTTGCTGACCCAATACTAAAAGGTGACATTAAACATAATCAGAGTAGTGTAGGTTTTGTGTGTGTGAGGTTGTTAGTTCAGCAGCGAGTGTACAGTGTAGGTGAATAAAGGCTTCTCAGGATCATAGGATGGTTCTCGTGAGTCTTGTCGCAACGCCGCTATGACGATCAGGTAGCAATCCCGCCTATGTCAAGGCAAAAGTACCTTTGGTAGAAAATGAGCAAGACAGAAGTACCTGGTGCAGGTGAGTCGAGCTGTAACCTGCAGTGAAAAAGCAGCATTTTATGTAGTGCTGTGAATATGGGATTTTGTTCTGTTGGAGAAAGGGAAATCTGACTCTGCACTCTCTTGCACTGTCTCTTCAATGACATTTCCATCAATATGTGAATCCTTACTGTAGCTTGTTTTTCTTTTCTTGTCCTCTCTCATTTGAAAAGGGCAGGTCTGAGCCATTTGGGTACCAGGCAAAAGCAAAACTCTGAACAATCATGCACTTAATAGTCATCAATCATTCTCGAAAAATCCTGTATTATTTGCATCGTTACATGTGAACCTGCAGTGCCTCATCCTACTTCTCATTTTCCACTCTGGCCTCTCAGACTGCAAAGAGAGTTGCTTTGTCTCTAGATACTGATCTAAGGTCAGCTTTAGCATTTCCCCCATGCAGAGGGAAAGCTGTGAACTGAAAATATGATTCGGCTAATGCAATGAGGGGACATGCGTCGACATACAGTATGTTAATTGGATCACAGATCTGTGCCTGAGGGCAAGGCCTTAGTCTCTCCTGAGCATAGTGGGATAAGGGGCACTGGGTTGTGTGGTGGTGGTGTGTATATGTATGTGTGTGTGTGTGTGTGTGTGTGTGTGTGTGTGTGTGTGGTAACATCCCCCTCCATTTACTGGCCTTCCTCCTCACGTAGGAATTGGAAGATGGATGAGAAGTCCTTGTTAGCGTAGCCGCGGGAGCACATGACTCGAAAGATCTGGTGGGCGAGGGAGCCCAGAGGGATGGGTGTCTTAGTGTTGGTGGCAGTGTTTTGAGCCAAACCAAGATCCTAGAAACAGAAAGAAACACAGGAAGGAGTGTCAGACAGGCAGGCTAACATTGTTATCGCTTTGTTTGGCCAACAGCGGACAATTTATTAGATTTCCTTAAGTTTGGTTGAGTGCGATAGAACTAGCCGGGCTAAATGCAGAGCACACAATGCACAAGTGAATTAATAGACACCCAGATGCACTAAATAATACACTCAGGCGCAGGCTGACCCAGCTAATGTAGTGATAGTAAATTGAGGTGGCACACAATAAGTCACAGATGGGATGGTGAAGAGGAGAGCAGCAGCATCACAGAGACAAAAGAACAGTTAAAAGTGAGACAAAGCAAATGACAGGGTAAAGAGACTAGCAAAAAAAGGGACTAAAAGAAAAGAGAATGAGTGGAAGATGAAAGGATGGTTTGACTAGTTGATCTGCAGAAAATACAAGGAGATTTAATGTGAATAATTTAGGTGAATTACTGATGTGAATCAGTTGGAGCTGACAGTTTCTCAAATGTGAGGATTTTCTGCTCTTCTGTTTTATTGTAAATATCTTTAGCGATGGTTGGATGGACTGAAAGTTAATAATCAATTAAGCAAAACAGAACTAAAGGAAGTGAAGAGAGAGCTCAATAATTTCAATTAATTCAATAAATGAAAATGTATCACAGTCTTAAAAAAGCGTCACAGAGAGCAGGTTGTACCTTGGCCATTAGCGTGGTTCCAAAGCCGCCCTGGTAGTTGTTGGCTGAGGGGACTCCCTCCATGACGCCGGGAACTGGATTGTACGTGTCGCTGGACCAGCAACGACCTGAGGACATGTTGAGGATCTTTGCCAGCAGCTTGGGGTCCAAACCCAGTCTGAGAAAAGAAGGAGACGATGGAGGTCAGTATTCTCCTTCAGACAAACAACAGTCAGACTGGGGACTCCTGCAACAGTCTCTTGTCGAGATCAGAGTTAAGACCCGAGTCTTTGTTTCACACTAGATGTGCTGGTGTAGACTGTGTGTCCAGGTATGAGAGAAGAGCTTCACTGCCACACTTACTGCAGCAGGTAAACTTTGGACAAAATTAGCCTTTGTGTTGAGGATTTTTTCACGTCAGCATGAAGTGGAAAACTGCTGGTAGTGACAGAAAAAGAAAGATTTGTGCTGGAAGAAGAAGGAAATAGGACAGACGAGATGGGAGGGATATCAGCGCTGATTATTAATTCTCAAAACGCGAGAGAAGAAGATGGAGAAGATTGGTGTGGGGCGGCTGGTGATTGCAGTGACCCCCATTGAACCTCATGCTAGGCTGCGACCATTCCTCAGTGGTAATGGCTGAAGGCTTTGTAATGCTGGCTAATGCAGTATTGATGTTTACCAGCACACCTATCCTTCATCATCCTTCTTTCATGAAAAACGAAAGTAGAGGAGGAGGAGGAGGAGAAGTGGTTAGGCAGCACAGGGGAGCCATAAACCTGGCTGTCAACGTATAGAAGTACGCGTCCTCCTCGCTGCCCCATTTTGCAGCAGCAACCCACTTTCATATGCAAGAGGGACAAATCTCCTGGCAATGATGAGACGAAGCAAATGAGACAAAGAGAGCGCAGGCAGACAGAAGCAGGGAGTGAAACAAGCCATTACAGTAGGCAGGGTGTAACTACAGCGTCTGTGTAGTGCAGCTTTTGTATATTAACGGTTTAAGGCCAGTGTAAAGCTGACCACATCAAGCCCCGGCTGCCTCAGCTCACTGTTACTTACGGGCCTGTAACTCTATTCTGCTCTCAATATGACTATTAAACCATCATAGGTCCTTAAGGCCAGCAGCCTCCCTCCTCTCCCTCCCTCCACCTGGCTCTCATTCTGCCATTACTACCACGGTTTTTATTAGCTGTCTACTAACTAATTAAGAATGGGAATTGCATTTACACTCTCTCCATGTCCCTCCCTCCTCCCTTACCCTTCGTCTCTTTTGTGTTCTCTCAACCCTCCCTCGTTTTTTTGTCTTTTTTTAACAGACTGTTTTGGAAATGTGGCATAAGTGACACTGCGTGCGTGTGTGCGTAAACATGTGTTTTAGCTGGCAGTCTCTCTGATGATGGCTTTTTTATTCTATGTCTGCAAGCAACCCTTCGCCATCCTGCCTCTCTCCTCCTCCTCCACCCCCTCGTCTTCCCCGCTGACACCTCCCTGTCTGAGGACTCTGGGGGACATATGTTTGACATCGTGCACAAACCCCCCATCTCTCTGCGCACATGCACACACACAAGCAGGCAGCCCCTCCCTGCGTTCTGGGTCAGCAGCTGAAAAGGTTACTGGCTGAGCTACAATAAAGCGCGTCCGAGCGCGCAGATCGTTTGTTATAGCGACCAGAGACGCTGACGGGGAGCTGTTGTCCTCTGTTAACGATAAATCAATGAAGTTCCCCTCCTGCTCCCATCACGCACACACACACATAACCACTCACACCCGCATGGCCGTGGTTATTAGCTGACGCAGTGGTGTTGTTCCTCGCCTGTGGTAATTTGCGTGGAGAAGAGGACATGTCACGCTTTAACAAGATTGACATGGATAAACACACAAAGACGCGGACGGTGAGTTGAACGTGTTGCTGCGCGATGCCGCTGCAGATTAAAGTAATGTGAGAGGGATGGAGATGGAAATAAGGTGGGGAGGGGGTTTATGTGTTTACGTGCTGGGGGAGCTCGAGCAGGTGGAGTTCATTTGCGGCGCTGATATTAACTGTCTGTTTCACTGCGATTAGCTCCTCGTCCTCGTCTGATGCCACAGGAGAGGAAGCCCGGCCCGCTCTCCATTTATTATTACATTAAAGAGCTAACGAGCACATATACACACACACAAGCGTTTACTGTCCCATTTATAGAGGCAACAAGCGCGTTTATCACCCAACTTTAATCTTCATCGGAACATATGCTCACAATTCATTTAAGAGGGGGAGAGATGTGTGTCTGCGCTCAAGTGTGTGGTTTCTGTCGCTCAACACAAAGGGTCGTGTCTTGTTATACCCTTTGATTCGCCCGTCGTTCTCCTAATAAAATGAATAACGGGGCAAATATGTGCCTGTCTGCAAGTGCTTCAGTGACAGTGACCTCATGCCTCGTATGCATGAACGAGTGCAGGTAGACAGGCGTGCTAGGTGAGCTGCAAAAGCCTCATATCCCTCCTTGGGCCAGTCGCCTCTCTCCTCTTCTTCCTCTCCTTTCATCTTCATGTGCATCATTAAAATCAACGCTGCCTCTCTCTCTCTCTCTCTCTCTCTCTCCACAGCTTCTCATCCCCCTCTTCCACTGACTGGTTGGCTGCGTGCAGAAATTACAGTGAGTGGAAGGGAGGCAGAGAGGAGAGATGAAGGGATTAAAAGAAAAGGGATAAAATGAGGAGGTAAAAGCAAATAGGGATGGGAAAGAAAAGCCGAACGAGAGAGGGAGCAAAAGGATGACAGAGAGGGAGCGTGTGTGTGTGTGTTCATAATTGTCATGCGTGGCCATTCCTTGCACTAAGAGAACGTCACGCTCTGTTGGAGACGGCCCGAGCCTCCATCTGAGATCAACAAATTAGCTCCACGAACAGAGCTCTGTATGTGTGTGTGTGTGTGTGTGTTCGCCTCAATATACAGGTAAGGAGAAACACTAGCACACACACATATCTGAAGAAAGGGCAGCTCTATCAGGCCCAAGTCCAGCATGATAAAATGTTATTGCCGTTTTCCTGTAAATTGGCTGTGAGTGCTCAGTCTCCTTTGTGTCGGATGTGTGTCGCGTGTGTGTGTGTGTGTGTGTGTGTGCGTCCATACACATACGCCTTAGAGATTGTCCTCTCTGCATAAGAGACTGGGCCGCAATGCAGCATGGGAGATTTACGGGTGTGGGCTCTCTCTAAACGATGACAGTCTTTGTCAAACCCGATAATAAAGCCCCAGAGATTGGCTAGTAAGATGGGGGGGAGACACGGAAACACACACATTACACACACACCCACACACAATCAAGACTGAATATGGGTCAGTTTTGCAAAGATATAAAAAATAATTCACATTCCAAGTGAAGGGATGCTGCAGTTTCATAGGCATACATTATAATGATGTGCACGGTGAGTAGAAGTTGTTGTAGTTTGGTAGAAAACTGCTGTCTTCAGTGACTGTGGATGTAAATCTGTGTGTCCAAGTGTGTGTGTGTGTGTGTGTGTGTGTGCACCAGAGACAGTGTGGCAATGTGTAAATCTGTGTTGCTCCCTTAATGCCTCCATATTTCAGAGGCCTAGTGGGGGGATTTATGTGCGACTGCTCATGCCAATTTTCCTCCTCTGTCTCAGCGCAGATAAATCAGCGGCACTAACACAGCTGCACTGAAAGAAGAGCAATTCATGTACATGCACACACACACACACACACACACACACACACACACACACACACACACACACACACACACACACACATCTGGGCGCACACACCTTTAAGCAGTAAAACCCATAAAAATACATAATAATAACAGGGAGCGCAGAGGAAACAGCATATTATTGGCAGCGGATGTATAATTAGATTGGATAATAAGGTGAGAAACTAATGTAATGGCTCAGGTAAGGTCATTTATGTGAGGAAAATCTAATTTAACTTCCAAAAAAGGGAGACACTGAGGGGAAATTTGTACTAAGATGAGATTCGGATGCAAAGACATTTGTTTTACAGTCTGTCGTACATCTTTGGTTGAGCCAAATATTTCAGATCATATAAAAATGCTTCAGTTTAACTCAAAAGACTTCATATGCCATCAGCGTCCCGGCTAAAGAGGCTCTGTGCCAGGCCGAGGCATGATGAATGATGGGACTTCTAGGCGGTGCTCAGAGACAGGGGTTGTGGCAGGATGCTGGTGAGAGCTCAATCAGCAGATGTAAATCAGATTCTGTGGCTCCGCCCCCTCATCCATCTCTCTGACTCGGGGCTGGGCTGACCCCTTCACACTTCCATAAACTACACAACCACACACACAAACACACACACACTATACACACACAATACATTTCCAAACCTGTATTGAAGCAGTAACTTACTGCCACAGTTACAGCCATATCACTGGTATAGTAATTGCTTTTATAGTGACGGCTATATCAGAGGGCGAGGTTGGAGCCAAATTCATGCGCGGCTGAAACGTGGAAGCCTCGAACGTGCACCTTAAGTTGATGGTTCCTGTGCTTCTTATAATCGAACATCTGGAAACTTCAACATGTTCACATTCACGCGTGGCTTCACAGCACGGGGCCACTGTGTACGTCAACAACAGGTTTTAATACGAGCTCATATTTGCGTTAAGGGCCTAGCTGGTTTAGGTTTAAGTCAGGAAAATAGGGATGACTGTGAATTTAATGTTATAGCATATTGTATTTAGTGTGCTTTTTTCAAATTCTTTCACGTTGCGTGCTGGGACGATTTTGGCCAGTATCTATAAGTGAGTACAATTTGATGCAGATCCAAATAACAACAACAACAACTTGTAAACTTTTATGCTGCCGTTAACCATTTCACTTCTTGTTGCGAGCACCAGACACATAAAAAGCAGGATTCGCTTCAAAACTCAAGTTCGAGGATTGATTGTTATCCAGTTCAAACAAACCTGTACATTTTGACCTTTATTTTATTTGTATTTACTACAACCAGAGTAGTAGGTAAGAGAAAGGAATCTGTTCTATGACGTTGCTCTTTGTGGAATTTAATACTGCAGTGCGAGCTCAGCTGTCTCTGTAGCCAACATAACATTAAAGCTCTGCTCTGTGCTTTGTGTAAATGTCTTGACAGACAAGCCCTGAGGTAGACTGACTATAGTACTTATTTACATAAATATACTTTGGGTTAAGGAAGGATACTCCTCCAATAATATGTAGGCCTGTATCTCAATTTTATTCTTATTTGAAGCCAATAAACAAACAAATCTTCAATCTTTTTTTAAAATATATGGGTAGAATCATGTAATAGCGCTACATAATACTGTCATACTGAAACAAAGTTTAGGTCCTATCGCCCACTCTTTGTTTATACACTTTTAATATCCTACTCACAACGTTCCCTGCATTACCTGTTACAGCTACCTCGGCCTTGCTCATGTTAATCAGGTTTTCATCCTTGCATTTCCCCTTTAGGATAAAAGGTAGGAAGCAGCTTAGCAAAGTGTTGGCTGACAGTACCTGATGCCAAGGTTCATGGTCTCTGCGGTCCCAATCATCCCAATGGCCAGGAGCATGTTGTTGCAGATCTTAGCTGCCTACAGAGGGTTGACCAGAAAGAGGAAAGGGCAGTTTTACTGTGTGAGTGTGTGTGTGTACATTATGAGGAGGCTTGGAGACAACATGAAATACAGAATGTAAGAGCATTTAAATCAGACATCCAGACTTGGAGCAGACCCCCTCTAGAAAGATCTGGCATGATCATTCCTGGATTAGTAAAGTGAAATCTTTTGGAGATGTATTCATTTTCTAAAACAAGTTTAGCGTTCAGCATAAGAAGATAAATATAAATATGTGTGTGTGTGTGTGTGTGTGTGTCTTTACCTGTCCAGTGCCGACCTGTCCACAGTACACAACATTGGCTCCCATGCAGGTGAGCAGCTCCTGTGCGGCGTTGTATTCTTCCTCCACTCCACCTACCATGAACGTCAGTTTGGCCATGCTGGCAGCCCCGACACCTGAACACACACACATGTTCAAACACAATGCTGAGGTTAACCAAGGAGAACACAAACTGTACCTGATAGTACAAATATTCAATTCATAGATCTGGTCTGTCCCAACTACACCTGTGGAAAAACTGCAAATTTGTGCAATTACACAAGGTTGATTAGTTGTATTTTTACCAAACTATAAATAAGTGCAAATAAGTCATTACTGAGCACAATCCAACTTAAATATATGGATCTGCCACACAAAAGACCATAATATATCAACTACTTGACTGTTTGCACAACACCAACTGTGTCTAAAAGGTCAGCTGTGTACTTTTCTGTGTGTGTCTGTGTGTGTGTTGGACTTATAGTGGGACAGGCGTGTTAAGTAGTGGTGCACCAGAGGGACAGAGGTATCTTTAAAAGCCGATTGTTGCCATCATCCACTGCACAACCCTCGTGGGAGCCCTTGCCTTTTGTTCTGTCACCCTTACTCTCTCTCTCTCTCTCTCACAAACACACACACACACACACACACACACACACACACACACACACACACACACACACACACACACACACACACACACACACACTCACACACACCAACAGCTGTGCCTGAGGCCAGCACCCCCTCATGGGGGTATCAGTGACAGGCGTGAGGGGTAATTAACTTTACACTTTATCATGTTCAATTAGGCATCCCTCCCCATGCCTGATGGCTTAAGGAGCGTGCCATGTTGTAGGAGGCAACCTCACCCCCCCTCAGCCACTCCACAGGGTCCTTAATGCAGAAATAACCCCTTTTCAGAGCGGGCTGGACCCAGCCGGCCCAAGTCTCCCCTGAAATGTCCCTGAAATGCTTCACTGAATAGCCTCAAACATTGATCTCTGGCAGACACATACTGTATACAAAGGTTGCCAAAAGTATTGGTACATCAAAACTTTTTTGATTCTATATCTTTATCCACAATTCATTGTATCAAAGTAACTAAAAGCTATATATTTAAAAAAAAAAAAAACAGATCAACAACTAGATTTACAAACCAACGCTGCACAGATAATAACATAATTACAAATTGAATGCACATCTAACCCATATACAGTATTCACAAAAGTACTCTAGAAGTCAAAAGGATGCATTCATGCATGCAAAGGGAGAGACTTTTCCAATCTCACTAAAGAGGAAGAAAGGCAGAGAAGGAGAGAGACAGAATATGTGTCTTCAGGGTGTCGTCTGCCTCTAATGAAAGGCCTCTTAATAGTGAAAGCCTAATAATGTCAGTGTTAATAATTAAAAGGGAATTGCTGGGGACAAAACAGCTGAAATCACATTATCAGGTTTTACTGCAGAGGAGAGGAGAGGAGAAGAGAGGAGAGAGGAGAGGAGAGAGGAGAGAGGAGAGGAGAGGAGAGACGGATTTATGCGAGGAGAGGATAGTCAGAATAGAGAGAGAGAGAATAGCGTAGAGTGCGGCAGATCATAGAATAGACAGAGCCAATACATCCTAGAGAGAGGATGAGCAGCATCTCATCTGTTGTCTGCCGACCTGAGCCCTCCTATACTCTCCTCTTCCGCTCCTCTATCTAGGTCTATATCGGGAGACTTACTGTACATTTATAATCCCCTATAAACATAAATATACATCTCATTCCCCCTCCCCCTTCTTTAATTGGCTGTATGGTTGTCAAGTGTGTGATGATACCACGACACTGTATATGTGTGTGTGTGTGTGTGTGTGTGTGTGTGTGTCGAGCTGTCAGCAGGTCATTAGGGCCACATAATGAAGCCCACGCTGCGGCAGCTGCCTATGGACACACGCTCAACATACGACCACCACACAGACCCATCACACACACATATGGTCCACAGACCGCGGACATGATAGATTTACTTCCCTTCTTGTTACTTAACGTTGTCTTTTTTATGCCACTCACACATGTGAAATCATTTGCTTGAGTCTTATTTAGTTTGATATAATGACGATTTTATTAAATGTCAGACCAGTTAGGAGGTTGATGACACCGTATTTGTCTTAAGTAGCCATCAAACTTTTCCCAACAAAGCTACTATTGCAACTTTGTGGATACAAATAAATAAATACCTCAAAAGGGGTTTGCTGTACTTACAAAGAGTTGTATACGTTCAACTCATGGGAAAGTTTTTTCAAAAAATGTAATTTAGTAGTTTTCAAGCTTCAGGATGAGCAAACAAACACACACACACACACACACAGACACACACACACAATAAAGAGCAGTGTGACAACTGCGCTGGTTCATTAGTGGCGATCACTGTTTGCAGACGACTAAAGAGGAGATTATTGATAACACAGTCAACGTGAAGATCAATATATCTCACTAAGACCAGCAAGGAGAGTGAGACAAAGAAAGAGAGAGAGAGAGAGAGAGAGAGAGAGTAGCGTAGAGATGACAGCAGAGAACGATCCCTCTCTTCCTACCTCCCAGCATCCCTCCCAACTCTCCCTCCCTCAAATTAACTAATCACCCATAATAAGCTCTTATGATCTGTAGTGGATTTCTATAGGCAGTGACACCAGGATGATGGAAGATCCTTGTTGGTGGAAGAATAACACATCATTAGCATAACAATGTGTGTGTGTGTGTGTGTGTGAGTGTGTTGGGAGTATCAGTGAGTCTGTTCATTGAGCGAAAGTACACATGTGTTTGTGCGGCGACGTCATAATTCTATGATAATGTCTATGTAGTGTGTACGCTTCTACCGTGTGTTTTGTGTGTGTGTGTGTGTGTGTGTGTGTGTGCGCGGGTGTGTGTGTGTGTGAGGGGGACATCCCGTTCTCGGACTGGTCCTGTCAGAGACGGATTAAAAAGGAATCCTAATGAGGCTTCCTGAGCGCCGGGTCCGCCCGGCTCATCCATCCCAGCGGGAGTGACAGTCCTGGATCGTTAGCACTGCACAACTACACACCGCCCCCTAGGGGGGGAGACAAGGTGTGTGTGTGTCTGTGTGTGTGTGTGTGTGCGTGTGTGTGTGTGTGTGTGTGTGTGTGTGTGTGTGTGTGTGAGAAAGCGAGGGGTGGCGGGCACCTATGATAGAGGATACAGGGTTGAAAGATGGAGAGGAGCAAGTAAAGGAGGAATGAAAATACTAAACCACACAGAGGAAAAGTTATATATATAGTAATATATATAATGCCACACAAGATACTATTAATAAAATGAGCCAAATATAATTATTCCAAAGGGCCGACACACTTCATACTGACACCTCTTTTAGGGAAAGCATAGTTTCAAAATAAAGACAAAAGTTAAGACCGTCTAAAGTCGAGCAGGCAAAGCTGGCACAGGAAATAATTCCCTAGGGAACTCTCTTCTGTCACTTTCTCTCTTCCAGCTCCAGGGTTTAGGACCAGTTCTGATTGGCTGAGAAGTGGGTGACCACCTCCTCAACGCAAATATTCTCAGGGCGTAATGAAGCTGGATGAACCGTTAATGAGCTACTCCGTGGCTTTTTCCGACTTGAGTGCAAGGATTAGGAGGAGAATCAAAGTGACTCCTGCAGTAAGTTTTATGAAGAAGGAGGTGGTACCGCACAGTGTGTATATCTTTGAGTGTGTGTGGTTGCGTGTGGTCCGTATGCACGTTAGCTCCAATCATATTACAGACACACACAGACATCGCCTTCATCTGATCTCCTCTATTGACAAGATTCAAGTTAATAAGCCGGCAATCAAGCACTATTAGGACAGATGCTTAGCAGCAGGCTTCAACGGCAGGCATTAACCATGAACATGAGAGGGTGAAGCTGGTGGTGTGAAGGCAAAGGAAGATCAGAGAAACAACTCTGGTTTGGCCTGTTTGTAGTGAACACTAAATTCATTAGCACTTCTTTCATTACACACAAAAAGACTCAACCAAAGCAATTCATGACAGCCTTATAACCTTTTAAACCAGGGGCTCTGTTTGAAGTGGTGTGTGTATGTACAGAGTGAGTGAGAATGCAGTATCTGTGTGTGTGTGTGTGTGTGTGTGTGTGTGTGTGTACCAGGGACAGGTGCAGATCCCAGAGGCGGCCGCCAATAAGACGTCAGTTGGAGCTTCTGAGGCCGTGTCTCGGAGTTACGAGCCGCATGTAAACCAGTAGGCACTTTTTATTGGCGGTGGGTTTAAATTAAACTACATTTGTGAATATGAGGCTACGCAAACAACACACACACAGTTGCAGACACACACGCACACACAGAGACAAAAAAGGGGATGTTCCCAGAGTTTGGTAATGAATGACGCATTTGACAACATGCCACAGCCCTGCTTCTTTCCCCCCAGAGAGTGTTTGGAAAAACACTTGGAGCTAAACAACACCTTCAACACCTAATTTCCTAAAATGATAATGTAACTACTCAGAGATTCAGGGATACGCCAGATTTCACGTCATACCTTCCACTTCCAAATGCAGTTGGTGTAAACAAACTCTGGCAGCATCGCACACTGTTTGCAACTAGATTTTTAACTACATGCACATGTAAGGTTAAGGTTTTGGCTGGGCTGCACTCATCTATAATTCAGGCTGAAAAGAGCCCTCACACTTCATAGTGCAACACCCCTTTAGTCAATGGGAGATGACTGCATGCAGTGTGAGCCAGTGGGGGTAGGATGTTAACAGGCCAACAACACAGCCTCATGTGGTCCACCATTATAATTACACCCAAGGGCAGATCTTTTTCTAAAACAAATTAAAAACCCAAACAGGCCCTGTAAAAAGCGTAACGGATACACAGTGAGAAACGGTACGAGAGCGCGCGTTAACCAAAATCGCTCACACACACATTTTTTTTTTTAAAAAGCGCACTTTCAACAGTTTATCTGCCAACTTTGCTAATGCTCCGCTGTTATGTTAAAAACAGACTCTTTATCGGCTCCAGTTAACGAGCGCAGAGTCATGAGAACTGAACTCCCGCACACAAATACTCCATGAGAACCTCGAGTGAGAAGGCGACGGGAGAAAGTTTAGGTTTGGCGAAGGCCAGTTGAGGAGCAAGTTCAGTTTACAGACGGCGACACAGTTTCTTGTATATAAATGTTAGAACTGCTTTAAAAGGGACAGTTCACTCAAAAATCGGAAATACATATTATTTTTCTTACCTGTCGTGCTAGTTCAGGGAAAATTGGACAAAGACTTCTCTCAAATATAATAACTAAAGAGAAACAGAGTCACAGCACAGAGTTGCCAGAGTCAAATTTCATTTATGACATGAGGAAAGTAAGGACAGCTACTCTCCAGGCTGCTTTTGTAAATAAGAATTTGTTCTTAATGACTTGTCGGGTTAAATAAAGGTTGGTAGGATTCACATGCTTCTCGTCCATCTCAAACCAAAACAATCTAGGAGGGTAAAAAGCACGGCAGGTAAGAATATATTGTTGATTTTGGGGTGAACTGTTCCTTTAGGGGTTTAGTTTGCCATGTCTGTCCATTGACCACCAGGCCAGGCCTCATCATCGTCATCATTATCATCATCATCATGATCAGTAACTGCTCTATTCTGCAGGGGAGAGGTTGGTCAATGGTAGGTGACAGAGGCTGGAGGGAGCAGGAAAGATCCACGATCAATCCTTTCCCTGGTCCAATGAGACTCATCGAGGATAGAGCAAGTTAATAATGATCCCCAATTAGGCTGTTAGCAGGAAGGGACACACACACACACGCACACACACACACACAGAAACTGTCCTCCATACAGACAAAGCGCTTATTCACTTTACGTTTGAGTGACATGCAGTATGACGTTTGGTCTCAGTTTGATGGACAGAGACTTTTACATGACTCATACACCAGCTGACTATTTGTCTGCACACACACTCATACACAGCAGATGACACAGGGGCAGGGATGTGAGAGCCAGTCCCCAGCTGCTGTGGGTCTAACTCCATCTGGAGCGTGAGCCAGAGCCCCCCGACACCAGCCCTCCATCACCACCATCCCTGGTCACTTTACCGCCCTGCTCCCTCCCACTCGTTCCCCCCTTCCCCCTCTATGTCATCAGGACCCGTCAGTGAGAGGCTTGTTATGCTAATCTAGTCTTTGGACCGCTGACGCTCTGTAGAAGTGGTAAGCCATCAACATGACAGACTGCGACAGCACCACCCTCAGCCCATCCAACCTGATTCCTTAACTCAGTTTCAGAGAATCATCACCAGCCTTCACTTAATGACCTCCAGACTCTAAAGACTCATCTTCTCAATTAATCCCATTCTCAGACTGGATTAGGTTGGCCTGAGTGCTCTCCTGCTCCTTCCTATGGCCCGACGTACCATGGCAGGTTTTTTTTAAAGACTATTTGGACTTGTTTTAGATTTATGACAACCACGCCACTATATTTAGTTGCACATTGTCAAATTTATGTAATATATCGTCCCCTCAAAATTCCCACAATGGAACAAAAAAGTATACATAGTATACAAGTCCACTTCTTTTTCCAAGAGCCCATAATGAAAGTCCCAAAATCTCATGTCACTGGTCACAATAGAGCGAAAAAAATGGAATAGAGATGGCCAGAGAGAACATTGTTCATACTAGAGCTGCAACGACAAGTCAATTCATAGAATAGTGAATCAACAGAGAATTAATCGACAACTATCTGTTAACTGCTTTTAGTCATGTTCTGTGATAACTATCTGAATATCTTCGAGTTCTGGATATTTGGTTTGAAAAAATAAACAATGTAATGCATCACCTTGGAGTTAAGGAAAATAAGATAGACATTTTCAGGCATTTTTACACCAAACAAATATTGATTGAGAAAACTAGAATGGAACCCAACAGTCCCCTTAAATTAAATTTAAAAAACCTCAAGAGTATGCAATGTTAAAGAAAGTGAAATCCCAGTTTGAGCTGTCAAGTCAAAAGTTTTGCAGATGTCTCTTTTATAATAGTGGTTTATGGGGACAATCCTTTTAGGGCCACAGGGGAATCTTTTGCTGTCATATCATGAGTGGCCACTGGGCAAAATGAAAAGCAAGGCTGGGCGGTGCAGGTGTATCCAGTTCTAAATAAAGCATTCCTGATGTGCACTGGTTCAAGATTATGCTTGTGTTTAGTGGTAAACTAGACTTCCATTGGCTTCCAAACTATTTGTAATATCACAGGAATCTGATTAGACGCCCACACAATACATATTTGGAATGCCGGGGAACTTGAAGCATCAGAGTTCATGCTTAATCTAAGAAACAATAGTTTTACGACTGTGTGAGATGGTTGAATTCTCCAGAAAAAGGATTGTTTTCGTCAGACAATCAGTTCTAATCCTACAATTAACTTAAAGCTTTAAAGATAAATTAAACAGCTTGGGGCAACAAGTGAACTAAAAACTAATAATGACTTTGTAATGTTAAGTGTGAGCTGGAGTCAAAGTTGATCTTTGTCAAAGAGAGCCCCAGGTCCTGTGGGTTTGGAGGGAGATATAGAGCGCCTACCAGTCGACAGAGGAGTGGATTGGCAGTGTTGTCTGATAAACAAACTGGTGCCAGCCTTGGCTTGAACAAGCTCCTACAGGCTGGAGGATGACGTTCAAACTGTCGGCAAATGACACACTGCAACACTCAGGCTTCACTTCATGTGGTATGGATATGATTAGAGTGGTGTTGAGACTCAGCCTAAGTAGGTAGTTAGCTGAGGATTATAAGACCTCACAAACAAGCAACATTAGCCGGAGTACCCATGGTCCCACAACAGCTCGGCTCCTTCTTGCTTTTATTTGCAGCGATAGCTGACTTTCCCAGCGCTGGGAAAAACACAATGAAAGGTTTTTTAGGGCTTTTTTAAAGCCATCGTCCGTTAGCAATGTGGCAGCCCACCATGGGCACACAGGCACAAACACATGCATTCTGGGTAATTACTGCTAACGACCCCGCCGCTTGCTAGCCAGACCTCCTATTTTTGCCATCACTGTGCCAACACCCTGGGCCTGTGACATCAGAGCTTGTTTTGTTGTGGGTCAACTTTGCATGCGGACGCTTTTAATGACACCAGACAGTGGTGGAAGTGTGTGTGTGCAGGCAAATGTTAGCATGCCTGAAGAACCAGTGTCTAAGTTAATATAACTGTGTCTATGCAGGAAAGTGTTTGCATAAAGATTACAACTCTGTGTGGATGTGTGTGTGTGTGTGTTTTATACCAGGACACAGCTGGGTCATGCAGGGATAAAGCCAAGACACTGGTCAATGTGCAAGAAGGAAAGGCAGCAGGATACCCATGAGAAGAAAGTGAAAGTTTTTTTTGATTGCTCTTTTTAAAAAGGGTTATGACTCCGCTGTACAGATCCCAAGGTTGGCTGCCAAACCTCTGGTGACGCACACAACACACACACACACACTCCCTCACACACATTTCTGAGTGTAAACTGCCACCTCACACGCCACACACACACACACACACACACACACACACAAAAGGATTCAGTTTATATCAAAAGAAAAATCTGAATTAAAATAAGAACAAATACAGAAACCACAAAAAGAGCAGGCTGTGTCTGCAAATGTTTAAGAGAGAACACAAGTCTGTGCCGAGTGTATTGTTATCCTCAGTGAAGAAAAAATATTTAAATTGGATGATGCCCTTCTTAAGTCAGTTCATTAAAGATGGAACAAATAATCTAAAAAAAAATTGAACAAAATAACCATGTTATTTTCAGGGACTGGAATGAAGAGCCGTAACCATTAAGAACATCTTCAAATCATCCTGTCCGTCAGAATCAGTTCCTTTTATCAATGCAGGCATGTTTTCCTGACACATGCACATCGCAAAACAATGACTTCAAACTCGCGTGTCGACCCTGCTGCACACTTGCAACAATAAGAATTCATGGCAGACAAAAAGAAACGTTAGATGACGACAGTGATGGTTTTAATGTGTGCATAATATCATTTCCCAACACGCTGGAACATCTCTGTTCAACTTGGCCTTAATCCCAGAAACGTTTTTCTTTGTCAGATAAAGAAAAGGACTGATAAGCACAATCGATAATGCCACTGGTTTCAATAAAATCAAATCAATTCCCTGCAGCATGTTACAGCACTACTGAGGGTAAATATCCAACATTATAATAACATTAGTGACACACAGGCAAGCTCAGCAGATTTCTTTTCATCCATTTTACATAATAACAGACAGATGTTGCAGCACTTAGCTCTCAGGCTACAGCCATCTGTACAAAAATTGATCAGAATTCAATCAGATTACCGATAAAGAATTGGATTGATAAGCAGAACTGCATCAATAAAATCTTATCAAATGCCTTCTTTAGTTATATTACTGTGTGTCTCTGGAGTCTACTGAGACAATGGCTACTGTTTGAAGTATTTTTCTATTCTACTTTTATGTAATATTGTATTTCATTTGGCTACATGAAGTATTGATATGAAAACTATTAGGTGGTGATGTGTCTCATACACAAACACACACACTCCAAACCTCAAGAGTATGACAATGCCCTATTTGGGGAGGGTGCCATCTCCTGGTTGGAAGAGAGCATGTAACTTCATATCCCACCCAGAGATGTGGAAAGATGGGTTGGGGGGTGGGGGGGATCCGGTCTCTGCTATTTCCCATGAGGCTGCTGGCCTCTGTCCTGACCCTTATACTTCCACAGGTTTAGCCCAGCTTATCAAGGTCACACCATCACCACCAACTTCCACTCCTTATCTCAGAGTGGGGCCGTTATCTCGCTGTGTGCAATTTGGAGCTGCAACTGACTACTTATTCACCTATTTACCAATCATTTGGTTCCTATTTTCAGATTAATGGCTCCATTGTTTTGTTGATAAAATGTCAGGAAATATTGCAAAATGCCCGTCTCAAGTTCCCAAAGAACTGGGGGAAATCTTTAAAATGCTTATTCTGTCTGACCAGCAGTCTGAACCAATTTCTCCATTTAAAATAACATAAGAGACAGAAGGAGATGGAGCTAGTCAAGGGTTGAGATATCGGCTCCATAAATTACATACATTGATTATGACTTTTTGTTGCTTTTTAGTAAGTTTTTGCAATATTCTGCACAAAATTAGTGCACTTATGGATATGACTTATGGCTGTCTCGAGGTGATGCTGGGTGGGCGGGCACTTGCACATGAGTGTCTGCTGGTTGCAGAGGCCAGAGGTAGCAGGTAAATCATTGGTCATCTCAGGCTAGTAAAAGAGGCTTAGTTAAGAGACAGGAGAGGAAGAACCTTCACAGAGGACTGCACACACTAACTGTGCACTGTCTATAGTATGTAAAC
Organism: Sparus aurata; assembly: GCF_900880675.1. NCBI lineage: Eukaryota > Metazoa > Chordata > Actinopteri > Spariformes > Sparidae > Sparus > Sparus aurata. Next base: position 21,375,849 of record NC_044189.1, read on the forward strand.
AGTGTGTGTGTTAAGAGAGAGTAACAGGCTTACGGCTCTGATCTTGCTGACTGCACTCGGCCTGTTCTCCAGACGCCAGCTGGTAAACATGCCAGTGTGGGCCAAGTCTGTGTTTGCATGGGAGTGTGCGGGGAACTACACTGTGCAATGTGCGTGAATTGGGTAATAAAAAGCAAATAGGAGTATGATCGCAGGTAGTAGTCTGATGTGGAGGAGTGTCAGGATGTAGCATACCTCACCTGCATACCTGAATGAAAAGAACTGTGTGTGTGAGAGATTTAAAAAGGCAGAAAGAGAAAGACGGGGAGATGGACAGTTTTACTGCGATGTGTCTCCTTCATGTCTTATCTCCCTCCTCTCCTCTCCTGCACTCCATGTGAGGGCAGTTTCTTTCCTCTTTATGACTCTTTATCTGACATGAAAGGCACTAACATGGGATACCCGCCATTACGGCTCCATCAACATGAAAAGCTCTGACACAGGATTCTCCGCCGCGGTTCAGCCCATTAAGGACGACTGGCGATCCTGTGCTCTGTCAAGAAGCCGTCACAAGCAGACAGCAGCGACATAATGAGGACTTCAAACCTTAACCTTGCCTTTAAGACCCCTGGTCAAAAGCAGCAATAAAACCTCAAGAGGGCACCTACTGGCTGGCCCGCTCAGTAATTACAACCCATGTCCTAGCACTAACCCAGAAGGTCCCATAGTTTAGATATACAAAAGAGTGTTAGACAGTTCAAAACTGAGGCTGAGGGGTCGCAGGCTGAACACTATGATTGGTATTCTCAAATGAAGAAACTAGCCAGTATGATCCTGCTTCTGATACTTCCACATCACCCTGCTCTTGATTTATATAATCCCTGACCAGTGGCAGAAATAAAGCCTGTCATACAGCTTGCATGCAAATTTCAAACAGTCGAGCTATAAAATCACACGCAGGCTTTCTTTCTTTGGGTGACACGTTACCTCCTGACACTGGAGCGTCCATGAACACGGCCCCCATCTTCTCCGCCGCGAGTGCCATTTCTTTTGAGACCGAAGGGTCGATGGTAGAGGAGTCAATCAACAGCGTTCCCTTCTTCACCTTCCTAAAGTAAGCAAAGTGAAATCCATTAAATCATTTTGTCCCATCAAGCTGTTCTGTTTGTAAGACACCTTGAAACTGCTTCTTTTTAAAAATGGTTTTCAAGTCTGCTTACTTGAGGATGCCATTAGGGCCGGTGTAGACTTCTATGACGTTGGGACTGGATGGAAGCATTGTGATGATGCGGTCTGCCTTCTCTGCCACCTCTGCTGGAGAGTCTACCACCTGAGTGTTGGAGAAGTCACAAAATAAACACCTTAATGAACAGCTGTACACACATGTTCACCTACTAACTGCTCTGAAGACACTGCAGTGAGTTTCAAGGAATGGGTCACTAAACCCTGCGAACACTTAAAAATGTTAAGTGCATTTTTAGCTGACTTAGCCTGTTTAATGTAATTTTTTATGTTATATATTCTACTCTATTAAATGTCCATATGACCACATATGTTATCTTACTGATGGAGCATTACCTGGGCACCAATGTCCTGCAGCTCCTTGCAAGACCCAGGAAAGACATCAGTGGCGATAACAGGATATCCGTTCTTTAACAGGTTTCTGGCCATGGGAGTGCCCATGTTTCCCAGACCAACAAACCCCACTGGGGTTTTTGAGGCCATTGATCGTGACGACACTGAGGGGGGACAGAAAGACAGCATTAGTGTGATTAAAAAGAACATGAGGCATTCTGTTTTGCTGTCCAGAGCAATACAAACACATTACAAACAGTTCGGACACAATTTGTACAATCAATAGTGTAAGTTTACTCTAAAGGTAAGATTATTTGTACAGCGGATGAAATTCATAGTAAAACCACTTTCGTCCATCAGTAGTGCAGTGCAAATGTAAACAGATACTTTGAAGAAGGAAATGCTATCTTAATCTATAACAAGAGAGCAGAACTCACTGCTCTAACCTGCAGCCAGCTTTTGGGGAAGTCTGGCCAAGCTATTAAACACTGCTGGCTCAGCCAAGGTCTATCCAGGTGATCACAGACTAAACAAAGCTAGAAGATACCTGACTGAAACAACAGGATTAAGCCTGGATTGTGAAGCTCAAACACTTAGCATCACCTTAAATTCAACCCTTCAACTTATACGGTAGATACCACACTGCCACTACTTATGTTTAGGAGATGATAAAAAAATAATCCATTAGGAAGATACTGTAAGATTTTGTTCAGGTGTTGCATCCTTTGGAATAAGTTATGTGTCAATGACATCTAGTAAGATGAGTAGCTAATATAATGCAAAGATCTGTGACATTAAAATAATACTTGTCTCCTCCAGACAGACATATTGTGGCCAAAGTTTGTCATCACACCTATTTTTCCCTGAACTGAGTTTATGGGTTTAGCTTATCATCTTCACATATATACATGCTTTCCAAGAACTGCAGCATGTCCGGATCTAATGCTTCCTTTTCAAAGATGAAAAAAGGAGCTTTGACAATAGCACCACTAATAACAACATGTTTCGGAAATGCAGGAAAGAAAATAGAGCAGATCATGTGGATAGCCTTGGGAAAGTGTTTCTGTACCTATGGATAATCATACACTTCCATTTTCTAAATAGACTTTTTCTCCATTCCTTACCTTGTTGTCATGCCTCTTCACTGCACTGAGTAACTATATATATGCATATATATTTATATATATTTTTTATTTAAGTAACATGCAGTCCTCTGTCACAATATGGCGTAAAATATGTTGCATTGTGCCAAACCGTGGTGGAGTAAATTAGCAACTGTTCCATTTTGCTGTCACAGATATTATAAATGTGACTGTGAGTGAAACGTTAACCTGTACTGGTTGTGAGATCATCAAGTGTAAAACTGTATATTCTACAATTTGTCCAGGTCCAAGGGGACATCTTCAAAGCTTGTATGTTGTTAGAGAATATCTTAAACTTGAATTTAATTATTTTACACTTAGAAAACTGAGAAAATTCTCACATTTGAAAACACTTAACCAGGAAAATATTTGTATTAAAAGACTTCAGACAATTTAACTTGAAATCTAAGCTTTGTGAGGCAATTGGAGCAACAAGCAGTCAATAACTTGACCAATTTCTGCCCTTTATTCAGTTCATTACAAAATACTTGGCTACTGGAGGTGTCTATCCACAAATTATCTATTTATTTTCACATTAGAACCACCATGTTTATTAGGACCTTCATTTATACAAGTATGTCGACCCACTGGAAGCTGTGTTTGGCATTACCTCACAGTGGACTTTGAAACTGGCTGGATATCTACTTTGTTAAGGTTTTACAGAGTAAAGGTGAAGCGCTCTAATGGGGCCTTTAGAGAGAAGGCCCTCACAAAAATGATTCCCTCTAGTTAATCTAAACAAGACACTGTAATGTAATGCCAGGATACATTAAAGAGTATAGTAAGTGTTCACAGCATCACCGACTATATTAATACCAGGGTTACATGCGGTGCATCCTGTCAGCGGTCCCTACATTTTAAGTGTCATCTTAACTCCAAATCAACACCACTGCTGACTCAGAGAACACTGTTGTGTCTGGTTCTGTGGGATGGGCAGGGAGGAGTGGACAGTGTGGGCTGCTGTGGCTCTGATGCAATGTGAGGCTAGTCCAGGAACCTGTGTGCTGTGGGACACCTAAAGCAGACGAACCCAATCAGAATCAAATACAGATGTTATACAGTCACACAGAGGTCTGTAAACATGTCACTGTCAGGGTACAAGTAGCTGTCACCGGCTAATGCTCCACATTTCACAGAGCTCACGTCCAGTGTGTCCTAATGTGCTGCATGACTGAACCGCACACAGCAGGTGACCACCTCCGGGACATTGTGTCCGGGCTGTAACACCTAACAAGCACGGACAGCAAGTATTCACACTTTCTTCAGAGGGCTAACAAGCTAGCTAGCAGGCTGCAAGCAGAAACTGTCCCGCTTTTGCTTTCCCCTCCAAACACGCATTCATTGGCGGACAGAAACGACACAAGGAGGCCGACAACATGAACGAATACGTTACCGAAGGCGAGGTCGACATGCTTATTCCACCTTAGCAATACATTTCTCGACCCTCTAAACAACGCAGCCATGCTTCTTTCCCCTTGACCTCGGCGAACAGTGACAGCTGTCAAGTCCAGGAAAGCCAAACGGGAACTGTTATGATTGCCTGTGATTTCCAGCCAATCGCAGCGCTCCGTGAGTCCTCGCAGCCAATGGTAACGAGGCAAAGGCGGGACATCCGGTGCTTTTACTTAATGCCCTTTAGCCGCTTCTGTGAGTACAGTATTCACTCAAAATGAACAAAACAGGGACATTTATTTATTTGACAGCAATAAAAGTGGCTGTACTGTCCGCATTTTGTTTAGCAATGAATTATATACAGTTACTGCGAAAAGATCTTAACAGCAAACGTTGTTTTAAATCAGCAGGGATACACATCAACAAAGCAAGGGAAGTTAATTAATAAACTGATTTATGTAGCTTTAGCATTTAATAATTTTTAATGTATAACCTGTTTCTTTCTTTCTATTTCACGTGTGTGTTGTTTTTATACTTCTGTTTTAACCTGTAAAGCGTCTTTGAGTACCTGAAAAGCGCTATATAAAATAAATGTATTATTATTATTATTATTATTATTATTACTATTATTATTATTATTATAGAGTTTCTAATAGAGTTTCCTCCTGTAATATTAAAACACCTGCTCGCCCCCCTCAGCATCCTCCTCAGCATCACTGGTGCCCCTCAGCATCCCGGAAGTTGAGCATCATCTGCTCCTTCAGGAAGACGCATCATCGTCAGAGCTTTGACAACAACGGGGACAAGTGGCGAAAACATCGACCTGTCCGCCAGAAACTCACTCTTTTTCGCAGGTGGAATTCACATGAGAAGGGTACTGTTTTTTTATTTCAAGCTAGACGAACACCCGTGATGTGAGCGTCTTGTCTCAGCTAGCTGACCGACTGGGATAATGTTTAGCTAGCCAGTGACTTGACACGACATGGCCTGTTCACGAGCTAATGTTAGCTGCCTAGCTAACCGTAAATAAGATTATCCTCTGGCTAACTGAGGGAGTATTATACGACGTAGCGGGGTGTTAGCTGTCTGGTGAGCAGCATGCTAAGTGTTGTCGCTGTGGCTCGGTGTACAGACGGTGTTGTGTTAGCTGGTTAGCTGAATCGAACATCAGCTGTGACTTGGTCACTTTCACTTTCACTTGTCGGACTGAGTCGTCCAGTGTTGGTGTACATGGAGATGTGGGGCAGGAGGGTGTGTTGTGTTAGCTTTTATCCTCAGCTAGGATTATATGAATGCGTGACAGTGATGCAGAGTGATTGAATCAATAGCAAGAAGCTGCACACACTCACAAATGATCTGTCCACACTCCTGGCTATATTAAAGGCTCAGTTTGTGCTCTGTAAAGTCAGATGCCTTGCTCTAAGGTGACACGTCACAGTGGTGTGCTGGTGTCATGGTGGACTGGTTCACTGTGCCTCAGATAAATGCACTGTGAAGCTTTGAAGTATACGACAACTGGAGACATTTTAGTAGTCTGGGGATTTGTTTAGTGGTTTATCTATTTATCATTTACCTATAACATATGCATTTATTATGAGAGTATTACAACCTGCTTATTTCTTTACCGGTAAAACAACATCCTACTGTGATTATTTGTTCCAGTTTGATTTATAATTATCGGGAATGATCATTTCTGCATCACAGTTTTCATTTTCAATGTCGATGTGACGTTTGTTGGGGTCCGTGCCAAAAATAGTCATGATGATGTGGCCAATCTCAGTTTGGTGAAGAGTATCTTTTACTAAAAGGGGTAGTTTAGATATTTAGTCCTGCATTTTCAAAACACTGGAGGACTTGCAAAGTGACAGATTCAAAGAATGATAGTCAGTGATGCTGCAGAAATGTCCAACCTTTTAGTCTCGAATGTGTCCCAGGCTCCAAACACACTGGACATTTTATGTCCTATAAAGCAGCTCAGTGTTTTCCTAAGGTTTGTGGAAGAAACCAAGAAAATGTTACATTGCTAAAGAAGTCTCCTTGGGACTAACTGACTAACTACATGCATTAGATCTGGGAGAAGAATACATAATAATGTACGTTTGTGGTTTTGTAAGGTGGAGTTGTGGTGGCTGTTGTCTGTTGTTGAATGTGATTTCTCTGCTGATAATTTAAAGAAATATTTCACTTGAAATATTGTTTTTTTTTTTATGTAATTGTTAATAAAATAATGTCAGTCGTATCCTGGTGCGCACTGAAATAATGACGTCCACTGTGGTTTGCTCTGTGCTGGTCACACCCAGAAGGAAAGCAGTGCTATTTATGGGGTTTCTTACATTTTTTTGTTTTGATGCTCCACATTGATTTTATATTCATTTTGCTTTGGTTGTGTTGCCATAAAAAGCTTAGTTGGCAGGAAGAACACTGGAATTAGTCTTTGTCATTATAACTTCTCAGTTGACAAACCAATAATCCATATATATTTTCAGAGAACATATAGAAACTAAATCTACAGACTTTGCTATTGGAAGCCTGCTTTTTAATTCTTTTAATGCAATTTATTTTTTTTTATTTCTGCTGTGTTTGTTTGTGATACTGAACTTTTACGTCTATCAATCTCCTTTGTCTTACAGACAAATGAAGTGAACGACAGGAGACAATGTCGTCGTTCCAGGTGGTGGACTCGTCACCGGGCAGCAGTGTCAGCATCATGGAAACATCTAACTTTGCCCACGTCATCTTCCAGAATGTGGGGAAGAGTTTCCTGCCCCAGGCACCCCTGGAGTGTCGCTACACCCTGACCCCTTACATCTCTCCCCACCCAAAAGACTGGGTGGGCATCTTCAAGGTAGGCCAGGCACAGCGCAGCAGCTTCAAAGACATCATCCAGCACGATCAATGAAGAACAACACTTTTATAAATCTGAATTATTTTTGTTACTAAGAGATAATTATAGATTACGTAAGTGTTTGTGAGATGGATTATGTGTTAGGGTTTTATCAATTGCCCATAGGTTTGCAGTTGGCACATGAACACATACTTCCGCTTTGGCACTAATGGTTCAGCTCTTCCTTACATGCCTAATGCCTCACCACAAGCTTTGGTGTGGTTGCTCTGCATGCAGAAAGAGGAAGAGTGTACATGGTGGGCTGGTTGCAGTAGGTCTCGCTGGGGGGCAAACATTTGGTGCTCTTTACGAACCACTCTGATTCTTATTAGGACTTCTTTCCCCCCCACTTCACTTGTTCGTTGCACTCCGTCTTTCCGTCAGTCTTCTCTCTGCTTCCTGCTAACCAACCTCCACTCCGCTCTTTTATCAAGGCCATCAAATCTCACACGTAATTAACAGGAAATGTGAACGAGGAAACTTAATGTCTCGTAAAGTCAAAAGACAAACATTTTATTGTTGTTTAAGAACTGACTTCAAATCCACCAGCTCAATTAAAAAGGAATAAAGACGCTGGGTTTATGTGGAAAAAAGTCAATTGGAAAATTTAATTGTTGTAATCCACGCTAATGAAACCTGTTTGATGGTTGGTGCTTAATGTCAGGGAACAAGCAGACTGTGCTTCTTTTGACGTACATGTCTGTCTTTTTGGTTGTCATAGAGATCTTTATCTCCGGCAAAATCCTGCTAATATATGTATACAGGGCTGCAACTGACAATTAGTTTAATTATCTGTTAATCTGCTGATCATTTTCATGAGCAATTGTCCTTAAAATAGCAAGAAATGCAAAAAAAGGGGCTTATTAGAATTTCCTAGAGCTCAAAGTGATTTCTTTAAATTATTTCTTTTTTCCAATCAACCACCCAAAACCCAAAGGCTCTTTATTAGGCAGCAAATCCTTACATTCAACAAGCTCTAATGAGTGAATGTTCGACATTTTAGTTTGAAAGATGACTGAAGTGATTAATCGATTTTCAACACACATGGTGATAAGCTTTGTTTCAATCAGCAAATCCATTAATCAGCTAATCTTTGCAGCCTTATGTGTATATACATTATCAGAATACATCATTCAGTTCGTGATGATTTCTTCCCTTTTGTCTGCTGGGTGTGCATAAAGAGCGCAGTGTTCATGTTTGTTTTACAAATAATAATCAGGTAATCAATCTTGTGTTTTGGCTTGAAGTTTGTCATGCTGCCTGGTGATGCTAATGTCTAAGTCAACAGGTTGGTTGTTATTAAAGATGATTTATTAGATTTGACTCTCCCACTGAGCAATGATGTTCAACACATTGATGAAAATGTTACTCTTCAGTCATGCAAGTCTTTTTGCCTCCCAGAGGCAAGACCTTTGTGCAGAGATGACTCAGGGAGAGAGCATTTTCCTCCTCCTACCTGACCGTACATCTATAGGCGTTACCTGTCTCAGAGGAACTGAGCAACAGAGCTGACTCGCTCTGAGGATGACTCAGACTGCACAGACAGGCACTGCTCAGTTGGGTTGTGCACAGACACCCCCTAGTGGCTGAAAATGTTCATAGTACATGATCAAGAATACTGATAGAACAAACTTATAGCTCGTACAGTGCTTGCATGCAGTGTATACACAGTAAACATCACACAGTATACACTGTTCAAGCCAGACAAGTTTCCTTAGTTCTCCACATGTCACCAATCAACTGCTCTGTTGATTTCCTTTGTTTGTCCACTGAAAGCTTGTTTAGTTTGGGTTTGATGGTGGACACACGCACACACGCACACAGCTCCCGAAGAAAAGCCCCGTGGAGGTTTTTTGGTCGTGGCATGTTTGTTGAGGCAGCAGGGAGAAACCCGTTGTGTGACTGTATAATTAACGTGTCATCGTGCTGTTCCCTCACACCTTGGCTGAATGATTGATAGCTGCCTTGCCTGTGATTATTTTATAACATCACTACCGTGCTGGAATGCCACACCATACCTAACCAAATGTCAGTCAACTTCACTCTGCAATTAGCAAAATAATTTATGTCTGTTCTGTCTTAAGCAAACACACGTGAGCACAAGCACAACTTGGCAGGAGGCCATCGCAGCCTTCCCTCTCACACTGAGATGCTGCTGGATGTGGAAAGAATGTTCTTGGCCTGGGTTTTCGTGCTGACACCTACCATTTGTTTCGAACAGCATTATATTAAGCGTAATGGGTTAATAAGGCAAGCACTACAATTATATATCATGCGAAAGCAATATCAAAACAGATACCTTGACAAATGTTTTGAGGAGCTCGTTTGATTTACTGTTGCTTCCAAATGCTTTATCAACCCATCTTTGTTCTTCTTCCTCAAACACAACTAACTTCTAATTTCATCATTGTTTATTTAAATATTGAACCGCAGATATTGTTTTATGCGAACATGGTAAAAATTTACAGGCATGTTATCATTTCATCTTTGAAAGTTATGGCTCATTTAAAATTCAACAGACGTAAGTAGCCCCTCCCAGTGTCTGGTGCATCCTATAATTTTCCATATAGCTCAGTCAACCAACTGTCTAAACGTGTAGTATAATATGATTACGATGTGGCAGCTGTCCAAGCGAGACACTTTCTCTTGCGCCACTTTTCTCCATTTTTTTGAAATGTTTAGAAAAAGTCCTACAGGTGGTTGAGTTCCCCGCAGCTGAAGTGCAGTTATGCAACGTCACAAACATGTATGGCACATGTGAGTTAAAACGAGGTGTGTGTGTGTGCGTGAGTGTGAGCGTGTGGTTGTGTGTGACAGATTTACGACGCTGGACCTGAGTTATGATGTTCACAACACTCTTTCATCATCTGTCACCTCACAACACATGAAATCCATGGAATTACATCTCCCTTGCCATTTCGTGTAAAATTTTCACCTTTTCTTCCCTCATTTTCCCCCCTCGTTTCCTCGCGGGTCATTCTCGGCCGTCGCACGAGTCTGCGCATGTGCACACACACATACGCGCACAAAGACCCGTGCACCGTGCCCTCCGCACCCCATTCTCACACCTTCGCTGCCCCTCTTTTTTCTGTGAGCCCGAACGAGGCAGGAACTGAGGGGAAGCAGAGAGGAGGAAGAGGAGGTGTGTGGAGGAATGAGGGGGCATGGTTTAAATGTTTCCATTCTTGCCTTGAACATGTATGTAATCCTCCAGCTTTTCTTCATTAAGTGTGTTTCTAAAACTCCAGGATTAAGAACAACGATAAAATGTCATCTGGTTATAAACATGCTTAAGGGAAACCTGAAATTGATGATGTTTTCTTGCTTTACACTGTCCGGTCGGGCACTATTTCTTGTCGTGGATCAACATTTTGTTGTGGGTAATGTCTTCAGGTGGGTTGGAGCACAGCCAGAGATTACTACACCTTCCTCTGGTCTCCTATGCCGGAAAACTATGAACCAGGAAGTTCTGTGCACAATACTGTGGTGTTTCAAGGTACGCACACTCAAACACGCAACCTCACAGACTCTCACACATGCACACGCAGGCTACGTAAACCTCTCTACAGGCCCAGGGTATTCCAAAGTAACTCCTCCATTTTACAGCGCGTATAAAAACCAGCACTTTTATTTAATAAGGGAACACAACCGCAAACGGCGGCCTGGGACCCGAGCACCTCTCAAACCACACACATACAAACACACACACTTACAGGTTGAGGGCCTGCAAACTGGTTTTACTGGGCCTGGAACGGTCAGATATTACACAGTGAAAATATGAGAGCGTGCTGTGGTGTGTCAGTAGTCAGTAAAACCGGTTGGCTGCCGGATGTTCTGCACTTACTCCTTGGTCGTCCCAGAGACCCAGGCCTAACGTGTGAACGATGTGAGGTCTCACAGTTTGGCTTTGGGCTGTTTGAAATATTACCATGTGACAAATGATGTGACGTCTATGCAAATACTGAGTGTTTTTTGAAAAACAAAGCTGAGGAAACTCCTTAAGTCATCCTCACTCCACACTCAACCATCACAAGTAGTTTTTCTTGTGTAGCATTCAGGGACGACCACCTACATTTCCATGGACAACACTGTGTTGTAGAATGACTGATTAATACATATCGACCCATGTTATGGCAGTTGAATAATTACACAACCTGCGTTTAGGTTGGTTCCCCATAACTTTGCTTTCACTATGCAATTTTGTCTGCCACACATTTCCAGGGAAAGAGCTGACTGGCACCGTTTCTGTTGGCTTTCACATCTCCATTATCAACTAAATGAATGAATAAATCCACATTTTGTTCTGTGTCGTTGGTATCTACTACACTGAAAAAAAAAAAAACTATATTGTTGTCTTTACAGTAACGACGGCAGCAGAAACGCCCCCTTGGAAACACTAGTTTCCACTTTAAGAGTGCTGCCTTATTTCCATTCTGAAGCATTAAAATTGTTGATGTGTTGTATAAATGTTTTGGCCAGAACTGCTTCAAATACTACCCAATGGTGCCTCTTGATAAAAAACACACACTGTCATCTTTTTGCAGGTTATTACGTTCCGAAATCTGATGGAGAGTTCTACCAGTTTTGTTATGTCACGCACACTGGTGACATTCGAGGTGCCAGCACGCCCTTCCAGTTCAGGTCAGCCACACCCACCGAAGAGCTGCTGACTGTTACTGAGGACGACAGCAACTCTGACATTCTGGTCGTCACCACCAAAACTGGCCTGCTGGAGGTACGCCACGCCAGATGAACATATTTCTTGTTCAGCTTTCTTTCTTTTTGGTTCCACGGCCCCCATGAAAGGTTCCTATAGCAAACCTGATCCAGAGGCTCTGCTCTGTACTCAACTGTGACCAACACACATCGAAACTCAAAATCAAATTTTAAACAAGACAATGGATGATTTTTAGAATGACTCTTGATGGAGTCTTCCTTTCTGTGTTCCTAACCATAACTTACCTCTGTCAGCATGTGGAGGAGGCGCATCAGGAGCGCAGAGAGCTGATGAAGGCCATGCGTCTCCTCCAGCAGGAGAAGGAGCAGCTGCAGGAGGAGCAGAAACGACTGGCCAGAGAGAGAGAGCAGGAGAGGGAGACGTGCTGCCTGCTGCGGACACACAACCAGGTCAGAGAGAGTGACAGCAGGAAGCAGATGAAGTTTGTGAATGCGTTAATATGATTAGATTAATGTTTAGACTTACTAATTAAAAACACGTGCGAAAAACTGAGATGTTAAACTGTTGAAGCTCTTTCCCAGACCTTCCTAATCCTCATCATCTAATTTAACATAATAAAAATAAAATGATACAATGATACAAATAAATAGTTATTAATCCAAATGAAGAAGAATAATAAAGTTAAAGAGTTAAGATGAATTTCTGTGTATTTGTAAGCAAGTGTGCGTGTGTGTGTGTGTGTTTGTACATAAACAGACAGTTTCTATTTGCGCATGTGTGTGTGGAGCCAGTTCCTCACCATTGATCACAGGTCGGAAAACTTCAAAGGGCCGAATTTATGAATAATCTGGGACTGTGTTTGAGAGACACACAAAGAGTCGCAGCGTGTGTGTGTGTGTGTGTGTGTGTGTGTGTGTGTGTGTGTGTGTGTCAGCGCATGCCAGTCTTTCTCTCCCTCTTTAACGACCTGGCTCAGTGGGCCAGAACGGAATTGGGACACAGTTTTCTCGGGCATCTGGCGTCAGGGACGATGCCATCGCGACCACAGAGTGAACAAACATGACGTCAAACACACAAACACACACACACACACACACACACGCTTGTACGCGTACACAAATTCGCCTCCCCCCTTCGCTCTCACACTAGCATTCAGGTTCTACACCACAGGGCCCCCCTCTAATGTGCATTCACACATGCACAAGCGCACACACAAACACACTCATTATGCCACCCGCTCGCAAACCCTTTTAGTCTGTGTGTGGAATGAGAGGAGGGTAGTCCGCAAAAACCGCCTGCCTGAAAAAAGAGCCCTGCCCAGCCTCGGGGACAAACACCACTCAGTCACGCGATTCAGTGGCCACTGCTTTCTCACTGTCTATTTTCTCCTCTGTCTGTCTGTCTGTTTGTCCCTCTCTCTTTCTCTCTCTCTCACTTTCCAATGAGTTATTCTACTAAAGCAAGGTCAACAAAATACATTCATTATTATTTACATGACCGGAATCCAATCTCAAGTCTTTTTGGCTCTTTTTCCTGCTGATTCACTCATTCACTAGGATGAGTCACATTTTGGAGTTCATTGTTTTATGACTTGCTCATTTGATAAGAAGTAACTTGGCACACACGCCTACAAACAGTCAACTCATTGAGAAGGAATCTCAGTGAGACCAGAGAGGGGGGGAGAGGTGAAACTTGGCGAGAGGTTGGTGGGTTTGAATCCAGTCTCTTATCGCCCCCTAGTGCAGCTCCGCGGTCTTGGCTCAGAGTAAGAGGAGGCTGCTTTGAGTTAGTCCACTGCTCTGCTTTTTCTTTTTTTTTTTATGAAGGACAAAATCGTCATAAATTACCTGGTAATACGCACTCACACACTGTTATTACCGTGCTGCTTTTCATTCAGCAGGCATGTCCATCTGCAGATATATGACTTGTGTGAGTAGGTGTGTGTCTCTCTCTGCAGAGCAGTTACAGGAGGTGCGTCAGCCTGATGAAAATATCTCCAGTTTAACATGAAAACATAAGTACATATTTTGTGGCTGCTAATTTTACGACTACGCTTTTTATAAGGTCTTTATGCACTGCTAAAGTGCTTCCCGAACACCAGCCGTAAAAATCGTACAGTAATCTGTGCAGAGCCAAGCCCAGAGGGAGACAGGCCGGAGTACGCATTGGTGTGTGCATGTGCACTGATTCACTCAGTCTGATTCATTGCTGTACTCGGCTGTCTGTCTGTCTGCATATGTCCTTGAATGTGGACCTGTGGGTCCGTCTTTCTGTAGCTGTCATGTGCTTGAGTGAGTGAATGAGTGAGTGAGTGAGTGTGTGTGTGCGTGTGTGTGTGTGTGCGCTCTACAGATAGAAAGAAGGGGTGTGTGTAGAGGTACGTTGTTCTGTCACAACCAATATTAGCTTTGGATGATTTAATGCACCCCGCTGCTGATTAGCGGCAAGTTCAAACAGCGCATTTTTCTTTCGCAGGCCGACCACATGGAGGAAACAGACCTCATATGATCTGTTGGGTGTTAGCAGGAATTTGTTTGCAGGACTTCACATAAACTAGACGGGTTCTTCCTGCATGCAGTCACTACACACCTTTACTGTTCGCTCAAAGATTTTAAACGTTTCAGTAACTTCAGGTGCTGTTCGTGTTTTGCATCCATCAGAAGGCTCACATGAGTCATAATTTGTAACTGATTTGTTATTGGTGAGATAAGACTTAACTGACTGCCAGAGGGAAAGTTCACACGCTACCGCTGCGCTACAAACAGACTGCAGAGGCAGGAAACGGAGGAACGAGCCGTTTAAAAACGACTTTAGAAGCTACAAATGAGATATGAATTAAAAATCATACACTATCTACACAAATGCATGCTTTATTCTGCCTTGGTGTGCCGTTGCTGAAGATTTGATTGAATGCCTGTTATTGATAATACATCAACGATTAACTCTGAGTGTTTTAGATGAATTGAATAAGTATTATTTCAATACCAGCAGTTTTACTCGTAATTCAGTAATGTGACTGCACTCGACTTGAGTACAGATTTTCAGTACAATAAGAAATTGGCAAAACTGGAACTTAAACCTTCATTACAGCTGTTGAAGAAGTAATCTGCTTTGGTTTACTTGTGGTGGTCATACGTGTTAAATACAATGTGGGTAAAACATGAAATAAAAATGCATATGTGAACATCCCACATCCCGTTAAATCTTCCCATCTGTGATAAATCATGAGTATTACATAAGCTCCTGATTCTGTCCAGCACTCGTTCTCCTCTCTGGAGCTCAGCTCGCTTATTCAGCGGCTGTGATTGGCTATCGCGGCTGTCACCAGGACCCACAGCTGCTTCTCTGTCCCACAGGAGCTGCTGCGCTCATCGCAGGGCCTGTCGGAGGAGAGGGAGGAGGTGAGGAGGAGGCTGACTGAGGCCACGGACCGGGTCCGCCAGCTGGAGGAGGACCTGCTGGGAGTCACCCAGAGAGGCCTGCAGAAGGAGACGGAGCTCGATCGGTGAGTGGTGCATGTGGACACGATGGCATCAATCATCCAGAGTCGTGACCGTTAAAATGACTGCTTTTGCGGTGGAGTTGTCTGCCTTCTGGTTCCTCAACATCTTCATCATTCCACCCGTCTGCAATGGGTGGACAAAATGATGCAAAGCACATACCATGGACTCGAAAAGAAAGATTAAATTGAGTCTCCCTTCTCCCTGACGCTGTGCAAATTCAATAACCCTAACCCTTAACAAAGGGGATATTTATTTGGCAGATATTATCATGCGTTGATTTATGGCTTGTCTCTTCCCCATTTTTTGTATAATTAGTTTAATTATTAAGGTCTTCTGACTTGATTACTAAACAGAATCAGGGTAATATGATAATGCTGATAAATATGGTTGAAGAAGGAAGCTGCATTTTCGTCACTTTATGTCACAGTCTGCGTGACCGCCTGAAGAAGCTGACAGTGGAGAGAGAGAGCCTGGAGAGCCAGCTGAAGAACGAGAAGGATGAGAGAGACCTCTACAAGGTGGGGAAACGCTTCAGGGTGGAAAAATAAAAAGGTGCATTCTGATCAACAAAGCCTGGGTGTCTGTTTTCTCACCTTTGCATTTTTATCTTTTTATTTGCCGCCTCATGGGTGTAGGCCCACCTTCGCAGCACCGAGCTGGAGAACACCAAGTTGAGTGCAGAGCTGCAGATGCTGAAGGCAGTGGAGCTGAACCGGGAGGTGACCATCGCCCAGTTCCAGGAGGAGCTGGACAGGCTCAGGGCCTGCGTTGCCCAGCGCGACAGCCTGGAGAAAGAGCTGCTGGCGCACAAGGCAGACAAGGTAGTAATGGTTGATTGAAACAAAAGTAAAAATAGGTTTCTCTATCTGTTTATTTGGTAAAAGTGGTCATTTATTCATATCATCCGCCTGTGTCTTCAGGCAGAGCTGGCCCGTGTGCGTGAGCTCCTCCGTCAGGCAGAGGAGCAGCTCCAGGCGTCCAGGCAGCAGGCCTCTCTGCTGGCCTCGGAGCTCCGTGACTCAGCCAGCGCCCGCGACCACACGATGACTGAGCTGTACCGCGCCCGCTTAGAAGCCGACAAGCTCCGCGCCAGTTTGGCCGATGCTCAGGCCGAGTGCCAGCGCATGGAAAGCCAGCTAGACCGGATGAGGAGCGCGGCGCAGAAGGAAGTGGTCAGAGCTTGACCTTATTCTGCATCTGTGTCTTTAATTTTCTGTGCTAAGGGAATTCTGAAGTAAACTATGGAAGTAGGATTTTGTCGAGGGAATTTTCACATTAATATTTAAAATTTGCTCTCCTTCTTTCTCAGGGTGTCGGGACCAGCGGGGAGGTGCCGCCCAGCATTTTGGTGGTGTCAGAGGCTGAGGCCGAGCTGCAGAGAGAGGTGGAGGAGCTGAAGCTGCGTCTTCACATGGCGGCGGAGCACTACAAGGAGAAGTACCGGGAGTGTCAGCGCCTCCGCAGGCAGGTGGCCAAACTAAACACAACTGAGTCACAGGGGGTGAGTACTGCGTAGTAAAACTCATAAAAATAAATATTACCTAAGTGGCAGTTTGATGTAATCTTTAATAGATATTAACATGCTGTTCATACATCGTTTCTTCTCGCAGGAGCCAAAGAGAAATGCATCCACTGAGACGACACAGGAGCCGCTGACCCCGAGTCCAGAGTCACCAACAGCAGGTACACACACACACACACAGACACACAGACACACACACACACACACACACACACACACACACACACACACACACACACACACACACACACACACACATTCAAGTGCAAAAGGTGTACCAACGTAGTAAAGCCGCTACACTTGTGAGTCAGTTGAGCTCATTCAAAACAGTTGTGTGATGATAAACATTGCATCATGCAGAATGAGGCAGAAATACAAGAAGTTCCACTAACAGTATCTTCAGTTGACAGTGATGCGCGGCAGACGCATGACATCATTAACAGCAAATGTTGTGACTCACTTTCACTTGACTGAACAAAATTCTTTCTCTTTCATCGCCCACACATGCCAACATCTTAAAACAACAAGGTGATGAATAAGCGAAGATGTTTCTTTGAATTGTAGGAAGTAAAGCAGATGAGTGATGAGCCGTGGTGACAGATATTGATTACGTTATCACAATCTATGATCTCAAGTGAAGAAAATGCAGTTATTTGCTTTATTTATCAGAAATGAATTACCGATATTGTATGCTATTAACAAAGGGTGATTGTACTGAAAGACTGTCCTGCTCATCATCTAATGATATGTTCTCTAATCTTACTCTCTGTGTTTCTGCAGGGAATATAGCTGCTGCAGTCCTACAAGAAGTAGCCAAGATGACAATCACTCCAGAACTTAATGACAGGGAATCCACACACGCCGATTTATACATCAGCGCAGAGAAGCAAGAGGGGCAGAGAGAGAAGGAGAGCGCCGAGGTGGAGGCAGAGGTGGAAGGAGACCAAGGAGAGGATGAGCAGAGAGACGACAAAGAGACGGAGGAGAAGAAGGACAGCCTGCCGGAGGAGAGCCTGAGGATGACGAGCTGGGTCGAGGTGGAGAACGAGGGGTCGAACGCCCAAGAGAGCAGTGAGGAGGAAATGTCAGGGAAGGAGAGAGTCGAGGAGGAGAAGGACACTCTGGAGGGGAGGAGCATGGAGGAGGCAGAGAAGGAACAGACTCGCTCGGTAGAGGAGGAGCTGGCGATGATGGAGGAGAAATGGAGGGAGCAGTGTGCAATCAACGAGACGCTCAAACAGCGGCTGGCCGACGAGGAGGAGCGGTTCAGAGTAAGAGACACACACAGACGCTGCTGTCAGCTGTTGTGTACGAGCCCTAAGGCAAGGCAGTTATTGTACCTCTAGTGCAGCACCGCATTTTCATAGTGATAATAAGTTAAATCTACACGTGTAGTGTAGCACAAATGATTTCAAGTAAATTTTCCACTTCATTTAATTTAGATATTTTCCATCACTGAGTGTAATTACACACACACACACACACACACACACACAAATCCAGTGTTTTGAATTAAGTGGTTAGGCTGTAATCAAACCATAATGGACTTGTTTAAAAGCTTTTTCTTACCTAACACAGGTTATTTTGTCCCTCTGACTCCATTTAATAATATGTCACAAAACAGACGCAAGATATGCTAATCCTGATTTCCCATAACTCAGGCTGCCACCCTTAAAAAGGTTATGATGTCCAAACAACTGTGCAAAAGAGATATTACAAAAAAGATATTACATTAAAATAAAACAAAACAGAGAAAATACAGCAAATCCCAGTGGTGGAACATATTCAGAGTTTAGGTAGCCGTAACACTATCATACTTTAGAAACATACTTACCAGTAGCAGTCCCTTGCTCCCTCCCTCTGGTGGTACAGTGGGACTACCAGTGCACCCAGTGGGGAAGTGGCGAGGGAGGACAGTGGGTCCCACAGTTGCCTCAGATGTGTAAAGTTACTAGTATCTGTCAGATAAAAGTAGTAGAGCTCACCCCATCAGTTAAATATCAAAATGAATGTTAAATAAGTGTTACAACACAGTGCAAATCATTCTAATAAAGCAGAAAACAATGAGATGAATCTGTTGAAAGAGAGTTACTGATGCTGACTGAGTATATCAGTTGATCACAGAGTGAATGTTGACTTTAGAGTGCGTTTCCTGCACCAGAGTTACCGGGTTACTCGGTGCGTCTGTGCCACACATGAGCCAATGTGTGTGGCAGCGTCTTTCTGGGTCTGTTGCATTTTGCGTGCGAGTGTCCGCCAAAGTTCCTACCGGCTTTTAATCTCCGTGAGTGAGTGTGTGTTTATCGGCGCTGTAAATAAGGCTCTCCCCTGTCTTTGATAGAGTCTCCTGTCTGAGGCGAGTGCCCCGGGCCCCGAGCCGCTCTTAATGGCCCGGGAGACTGACAAGAGAGGCAGCCGCAGAACGCCATGCTTTACGGCTGTTTACATCAGCCACCCAGAGGATGGAGCAGGGAGGGGAATAGACAGGGAGAGGGGAGCGGCAGGCACAGAAATACACTGTTGCAGGATCCTTTCACCTGAACTTAACCCTCTAATGCTGAGCCGTAAATTTATAAAAGAGGGGGGAGAGCGAGAGAGGACAAAAGGAGATGAAAGAGACTGACGGGAGGAGAATTTACGAGGGAAGAAAGTAGAATAGACAGACAGACATGAAGCAGAGAGAGGAGGGGATTTGAATCCTTTGTAATGGGATGAAATGAGAGAAGAGCAGGCAACTCGTCATGTAAACTCTCCCACAGGGTCAGTCCTGTTAGAGAGTCAGAGATTTACTACGAGCCCCGGCTCCGCTCCAGACTGCAGCGCTCCTCCAGCCTGCCCCGGTTCTGTGGCTCTCGCTGTGTGTTTTACAGTAAGCGCCGCACATTTGACACGGCTCCAGGTTAAATAAAACTCAACTGACCAAATATTATGTTCACCCGCTTGCCTGTGTGTGTGTGTGTGTGTGTGTGTGTGTGTGTGGAGTGATACCCGTCTTCGTAAAAATCCAACCCAAGCAGGGAAAAAAGAGGACACTAGGCTAGAGTGAGTTATTTTAGTTATGTTACGAGTTGAAACAATGAGTTTATTAATTCATTCATCATTTAACAAAAAATAAATAATTTGCAACATGAAAGAAACCAGTGAAGACATCGACTTTTACATTAATTGCCAAATATTTTGATAAAGGAATAATCTGTTTGAGTTATTATTTGGAAAGATGCCGGCTGCTTAAATGTGAATATTATATGATTCAGATTATTCAGTGTTTATAAACAAATTGTGACGTGTTACCAAGATATGACGCTGATCTGGAAGTCACTGTTACCGATAATCACGACTAAATAATCTGTGCATCCAGTTTCTTCACTGTTGTGCATCATTGTAAAGTGAATATCTTTGGCTCTTTCTCTGTTTTTACCGATTTCATAGTTTATAGACTAAACTGCACCGTTACCTTGAATAAAATTAGGAATAATAGAATTGCATAACTCAGCAAAATATTTGACAAACTTCATGTCGCTTTCAGCCATCTAAATGTGGAGATGTTGCGTATGATATCTTTAATCAATAACAAGGAAAATTCATGCAGCTCTTGCTTGGTTTCATCCCATAATGTTCCCACTGGCATGCCTCCTCTTCAGATTGTGAATTTGATCATTGATATGAATGTAATGGTTATGATTCGGCCCTGATGTCACTGTGTGCTTCTTTTCTTCTCCGTGCACGTCTGTAGGTGCAGATGGCCGAGCGAGCCAGCGAGGTGACGGAGCTGAAACACAACCTGGCTCAGGCCCTCAGAGACAAGGAGCAGCTACAGGAGGTAAAGCGGCAGCGGCACCGAGTGAACGCTAATGATTTATCAGCTCGGCACAACTGAATCCGTGCAGGTTTTTACTATAAACTTGAGTTAAGGATTTAGTTTTTATTTAAGAAGAGCCATCTGGTTTCAAAGACAAAACTTTGCATCTGAACTTCAAGCTTCTGATGGTAAAGATGTAGATAATGTAGGCTCTCTATTGAAGTCCATGGCGATATCTTCACATTCAATTATGGGTGCCTCAGTGCAGGATTTGAACTCTTTCTGTAGCCAGTCCTTCCCTTCTCCACACTCCCCACCACCCGCTAATTAATACATCTATACTTGCTTCTGTCGCCCATCGGTACAGTGCCATTAGACAGTGCAAATGCCAAGCGACGTGTCTGTTTCACCTTCCCAACCCTGGTTTAAATGTTAAACCTGATAGCATCGCACTAATGAAGTCATCAAAAGAGGAGGTCGGGTGGATGGGGGGGAGGTTAGCGAGAGTAAGGAGGGAGGTAAAAAGAGGGAGAGGGCGAGTGCCTCCATCAGCGAAGCCAGAGCAGAGGGAGCCAGAGTCTGACACCCATTACAGTAATGAGTAGGGTACTAATGCTCTGCTTCAGATATAATCACAAAGGGCAGGAACAATGTAGAGGGAAACTTAACTCTGAGCTGAAAATACTGGTTCCAACAGTGGAACTGTGGCATGGAAACACTGGCTGACTTTCTTTCTTTTACACAGCTATTCTCCTCAGCCCCTCTCTCTACGGAAACAAAGTCATTACAGCCTAAATAGAGGAACAAAATAATGACAAATATGTAGCGTGTGAAAATAAAGCTGCAGGACATCTTTTGTCAGAGCCTGTGAGGTTATGGAAAGTGTGTGTGCAAGATGTGTGAGCTAATAAATGTACAGAATGCTGCGGCTAAAGAGGATGCTCGCGTCATCAGTTAAAGACACACCTTCACTCAGGTAGCCCTGCTGTAATGGATAAATGAGGTCCGGTGTCCCCCTCCAGGAGCTGCAGCGCTTCTTGTCCAGGCAGAGGGAGCAGGAAGCTGGGGCTCAGTGTGCTGAGATGAGGCAGCCGATGATGCTGCGCTACCCGCTGCCGTACCCCCAGGACCCCTCTCCTCCGCCGCTGGTGCCACAGAGGCCCGCCGAGCTGCAATACGGGAATCCCTACTCCACTGACACCACGAGAGGTGGGAGGGATTAAAACTGTTGCATCTGTTTGTTCTCATTGAGGGGTAATGTGTACTATTTTCCTATTTTTGTGTCTAAGTGAACATTAAATAATTTCAACTGGTCCAGTATTGAGCGAGGAGGAAACAGGCAGGCAATTGTGGACCGTCAAAGTTACAGTATGTCCACTCTGGGTGCTTGTTTTTGCCTCGACAGACTCAGATTCTCCCTCGATATTTTCCAAACACAATGAATTAAGGTTTTATTTTGACCAAACCAGAGTTGGTGATTGTTGGAACATTGGAAAGACGAACCAAGGTGGTTTTGGTGAGTTTTAATTTTGTTGTTTTGTTAAGTGTGTTTTTTACGATGACAAAATTACTGTTTCTGCGAATGGAGTCTGGTGGCTTTGGCGAGAGCGACAGCAGCTGTGCCTGGTTAAAACAAAATGGATCCTATTCTTTAAGAAACAGGTCCACCTTCGTAGGAATCCTTTTTGTAACGTTCCCAGACACAAACAGATGGAGCCTGTCGGTGGCAAATACCTCCTCGACGTTGTCACTTTTGCAACAACGTCGGGAAACAGGTTCCAGGTTGAAAAGTCTATATTAGCTGCTGTTCCATCACTTCCAAACCGTACTGTCTTTCTAGACCGGGTGGATGTTGCGCTATCTCCTGAGCACATGACCCGTCCTCCGCCTGAGGCCCCATCCTGCGCCCCTCCCTGTGCACCCCCAATCACGCCCCCGAGTCCCGGCCCAGGGGCACCAGGCTGGGACCGAGAGGTGGTCTGCATCCAGCCCTCTCGCACCACGACACCCCCAGAGAGCACTGAGCATCCACCGCAGGAGCCACAAAATGTAAGAGCATACAAACTAATCAGCGTTAGTTTTGCATGTTTCGTGCTCGAGTGTATCAGAAGTCATCACAGCATCAGTTGGATCTCAGTACAGCAGTATGTTTGGAAACTCTTATAGAAACTGACAATCTGTGATCCCAGCATTTTGCCCTCCCAGCCCCGCTTTGCATTTTTAGCATCCATAGAATGGCTGTCACTGTAATCCCACTCCGTCTCTGGAGTGCTCCTCCTCGCTGCATGACGGGAATTAGTAGCTTGCCCTTAAAAAGATGAAGCTTTGAACTCATTTGCATAAAGCTCTAATTAACGTCACTCCCTCAGAGCTCAAGAGAGACGAGGATAACAAGGGCTTGGAGAGTAATTAGGGTAGATTTTGCCAAAGGGACAGACCTAAGATCAGTTTGTGTCTGTCAGATTATATCTTTGGTTGGGTGGGAGTAAACTGAAGAGTGACATTGTTCTTTAAATGGAAACATAACACGTTCCCACTCACCCAGATCTTCCCCCCTTTTCAACCGATTTTCTCCCCTTTTAGTAAAATCTTTGAGGCTTTTGTTTGTGTCTGTATGCAGCTCTGTGAGTGAATAGATCATGTTCCATCCCTGTATGTGTGTTTGTGTTGTGTTTCCCAGGCTGCTGACACTGCTGCTCAGCCACCCTGTGATCATCAGTCCAGCAGACGAAGTGAATCCAGGAGCAGCTTCTGCTTCGACTCCAGGTATGTGCTGACCAACGCATAAATAACTTAAGTATTCCACTTAAAGACACGTGAAGAGTCATGACAAGATTTTTCTTTTGTGTAATATACAGTATGAAGCCCCGTAAAACCCAAGGGTGTCATCATAGGTTTCTGTTTGTGTATGGAAGTGTTAATATCTTTATTTTAAACACAAAAAGTCCTGGTTTGGATTAGAAAATAAGGTTAATATATTTATATCCACCCTGTTCCGCCTGTCTTTATCCTCTCCGTTTCTCTCTCCAGGACCGACAGCGTTCACAAGCGCTGCCCGTTGTGTGAGGTGATCTTCCCACCGCACTTCGAGCAGCGCAGCTTCGAGCAGCACGTGGAGAGCCACTGGAAGGTGTGCCCCGTCTGCTCCGAGCAGTTCCCCCTGAACTGCCAGCAGCAGCTCTTCGAGAGGCACGTCCTCACGCACTTCGACGGCCACGTGCTCAACTTCGACCAAATTGAGTGAAGCACGCAGAGGGGCGAGCCGAGATATACTGTATGGGTAAATGTGTGTCGTCAGCTGTTAGTTCATTTTGATCGGGGTTCGGTTAAGTCGTCTTATTATTAAACAATCATGAGCACTTTTTTGCAATCTTAACAAAGGTTAGAAAGAATGTAGTCCACTTTTGAAAGGCAGTTCATCCTTTGGCGGTGACTCCACCGAGGTGTGTATGAAGTAGAGTAGCTCTCACCTTAATACACAAAGCGTAGCAGGATCGTTAACGCTCGGGATCAGTGCTGCGGTCCTTTACGTTATCATGTTTAACCTCATCCTTCTGCTTCAACAGGCAAAAAGCACCATCAGTAGTGCATGCATTTACTCTCTGTTCAAAATTGCAGGACCCTGGAACTTTAAGGGGAAAACATTTAATGTCTCTTTTCTTTAACAACCCTGAGTATTTCTTTACAAGTAGGATTTATTGTGACAACGCAGCCAACACATGTTCATCTTTCAATTGCCCCCGTGATTCAAAGAGCATGGAAAGGCAGAAGAGATAAGAGAAATGATTTTTTTAAGTATAAATGAAGAGAGTGAAATCTTAATATGCGATGTCTTAAGAAGTGTGTATATATCATCGGAGACATGCGGCGGCGGTGCAGATCTTTTTGACTTGAATGGGAAGTGATTTCTTCCAAACTACAGTCCAACTGTATGTATGATGATGTTTTGCAAAGATGTCAGATGGTTGAAACAACAAAAAAAACAACAGCACTACATTTTCATGTATCTGCACTAAATAAGGCTTTATTCTGAATGTACTGTACATATGAAAAATGAGAATAAGTTGTGGAGAGACCTGTGAGTTACTGTCGTGACCCCGCCTCCCCCGCTCATTGTAACCTCCCTCATGTTTTAGTGATGACAGAATGACGGTAAGACGCTGGGCGAATAAGACTGCAGGACACTAGAGCAACACACACTTTTCTTGTTATGTACTTCCACGTTTTAAAAACTAGACTTGTGAGGAAAAAAAGTTATCGCTTCGTGTGCAGGTCCACATCACGAGTGAGTGTCATTTCTCTGTGTGTCCGCGGGGCTCCACACCACTGCTTGACTATTTTCCGTAATGACAAAGTAACCCCCCTGACCGTGTCGTATTCAGGCTTTAAAAATTGCACATGCCCGGTAATCACAAGGCAAATGTGTGTGTGTCATGTGTCCAACGCAGCCCTTTCCATGTGAGAATGTCAGGACGGTGTGTATTGCAAAGATCTTTATGAATAAAGTAAGCTTGTCTAAATGCATTCAGCTGTACGGTCTGTGTTTG
This sequence comes from Sparus aurata, assembly GCF_900880675.1. Taxonomy (NCBI): domain Eukaryota; kingdom Metazoa; phylum Chordata; class Actinopteri; order Spariformes; family Sparidae; genus Sparus; species Sparus aurata. The sequence continues at coordinate 21,400,870 of NC_044189.1, forward strand.
TGTGGAAGAAGGGAAGAAAACAACACGAGCATCAGCCGGAGCTGCAGAGCGTTTTACTTTATTTTTCTTTTTTTTTTTTCAGTCATTTCCTGTTTACATTTAAGCAGCTTCTCTTTTATATAGAAAGACAGTTTGACATCATTTACAAGTTACTCTGCTCAGAACCTGTCGTCCCCCCATACAAAAAGGAAACGTCGGTCTCCACGTTACATACGAAAATATAATTTAAAAGCACTTGACAACAGATGCACGTTACAATACATTCACTGTACACGGTATACTGAAACCCCCGCCCTCACATATCTCCTGCTTGTGCACACAGCCTCCGCTCCTCCTCTCTAATATGTGTAATACTGCAATTGGCCCCCCGTGTAAAAAAAAAAAAAAAATACTACAAAAAAAACCAGCCGAAACTATTGCCATGACGACGGCGGTGTCTGTGAAGTGGGGATAGTTTTTACGAGTGTTTGACAGAACTCCCCAACGACGGGAGACTCTCAGTCTCCGTCCACGTCTCTGCTCTGATCACAGCCACGGAAACCACAATCCATTATCTCAGGGTAACTTTAAGGGGAGTGCGTCCACACTTTGAAACTGACACTGGGATTTTAGAGATCTTGGTTCACTTCAGAACAAGACGTGGACGTGCACTGGTGAGGTTAGGTAACCTGGGGCTGCAAATCATCTTGTGATTCATTTCTGTTAATCTGTATATTATTTATTTATTTAATTTTTTATCTTTTGGTCCGTAACATGTCAACGAATTGTGAATTATGCTGTCGACACTACATTTACCATCATAAATGACAAACAAAAGCAGCAAATCCTCACATTTAAGAAGGTGGAATCAGCAAATGTTTGACATTTTTCAGTATCGATTATAAAAAAATAGCTGGCAAGTAAATTCCTTTTGATCGACTGGTCGTTAACCGACTCTGCAGGTTTAAAGGTTCAATATGTAAGAATTGGTGTCATCTCGAATTCATACAAATAGACAGCAGCATGTCACCAGAATAACCGCTAACTGCTGCCAACTGTAGATGCTGTTAGCAAGTCAGCTTAGTTACCCATGCAGCTAGCGGTCCAGACTGGGAGATTGGAGTGGGATTATAAAAAAGTACAGGCCGGGGCTAGCTATTAGCTGGTTAGCATGCTAACTTCAGTAGACATCTCTGCAATGCTACATAGATGTCTTTTTTTAGTGTTATTCTTTTTGAACGTTTTAAACAACATTTCTTCATCCTGCACCTTTGAGATGAACAAATGCCAGAAGAAAATGGAATCTGTCTCGTAAAGACGTCCTGGCAGCAGCAGCTTGGAGGACAGGAGGGTGTGTGCATGTCAGAGATCACTCTACCCATCAAATGAACAAAAGAGGAAAAGCTCTCGCTTGGAGCCTTCTGCAGAATAAAAAGAAACATTGTGCACGATGATGGAAATCATGTCATGAATTAATGTGTCTTGGCACGCGGTGCTGCACTGCACCGCTTTTGATTTTCTAGAGGCAATGAATGATGAAACCCCCGTCGTCGGAGCAACAAGTTGGCCAGCGCTACTCTACATGATGCAACCAGCCGGCGGGCCGTCCTGCTCCACAGGAGTCGGACCGGCGGCCTGGTGCTTAAAACGTAACAGATCTGAGCACTGAAACACAGAATACAGTAACACTCTATAGGCTGATGAATCGGATACTGCTGAAAACACACACACACACATACACGGCTCACAAACGCACACACACAATGAACTGGAATGCTTCTGTCTACAACACACACACACACACACACACACACACACGACAGGTTGTAGATGGTAATCTCTTTCAAATACAAATCCACTCTCTTCTCTCACACACGACACAGAAAGCATGCACGAAAACATTCCGTCGAAGTACATCCGCACGTTTTGGACGCGCACCGAAGAAGAAAATCATTGCCACGCGTTAGGCGTCCTCCCCACCCCCACCCCCCATCCCTCCCCCCCATCAGGCACATGGTATGGTCAATGTTTGGCAGTGGAGAGCTGTTGGCAACAATCATGGAAAAACAAAATCAAAGATCTTGGCAACTGGAATACAGTATGGTGCTTAACCTGTTTTCACGGCTAAGTCTCACAGCTCTGGCACTCTGAACGAGGAAACACTGGAGATATGAAATACATGGATGGCTTCCCGTGGGGATGAAATGTTGAAGATCTGGATTACTGGCCTGGGCCGGGTTCTAATACGTTCAGCGTTGAGCGTCCTTTCCAGATCAACAGCAAAAACATCGGTTCGGAGCGGGTCCGAACCAAAAAGGCTCCTAATCTGCAGGAAGTGAAACTCTCTGAACCTAAAGTCAGCCAGCTGTTGGAGCTCTGAGGTGACGCCACCGGCCCTCTCAGCAAATACAGGAAATAAAAAGAACACTTATTGATACATAGAAAAAAACGCTATCTAAAAACACTGACAAAAATATATAAAATAAAGCTTGAAAATAAAGTAACTATTTATGTATATGCTCATGAATACTTTTATATATTTTTATGTACACATACATATCTATTGTTTATATATCAATATATCTATTTAAAGTATAACTTAACTCTCGCGCTTCAGCCCCAGAAGTCACTGCCAAGGAACAGATCTGAGATCAGCCAACTCAGCGAGTGGAAAGAGAGCGTAGCGACGGCTGAGCTCAGATCAGCGCTGACGTCAACTTCAAAAAGGGGCGGGACTTGCTTACGCTTCCTGTTTCACATCCCCTTCTTCTACATTTCCCCCGCTCTTCTTTCATGTCGTTTGTTTTTTTGTCTATTTTCTTTCTGTTTTTTACAGTTAGCACCTTATGTCAGTCAAACAATAGAAAAAAAGGAACGTGATAGCATATACGAATGTGCAAATGTACAACATTAAAAATACTACAAAGATACATTTGTTTTGTTTTTTAAAATACAAGTGATATAACATGGATAGAAAAAAAAAATATATAAAACAAACAGAAAAGATGACCAAAAAAAAAACTAAATGAGAACTTAAAGCATGCACTTGATCCTTTAGTGTGTGGGGAGGGTATATAAAAGGGTCGGGTAAGGACAGTCAGGATAGGGCTCTGTTTGGGGTCGTTGACCTGTGTGGCCGCGGCCTCTAGCCTTGAATCTTGCGCAGGATCTCGGTGGAGACGGGCGGGTGGAAGTTGATGGTGTGGTGTCTCAGGCCCTGCGAGGTCTTGTAGCTCTTGCCGCAGCGACATTTGAAGGGTTTCCTCACACGGATCTGCGTGCGGTGGCCATTCTTGGCGTGGTACTTGATACCGTTCACATTCTGAAGGGACGAGGATGAGGAGACAGATCATGGTGTTGTGAGTGCACTTCTTATACACAAGTCTTTGTTGTTCGACCATTTCATACCAGACTGCAGTCACAAGATGATGTTTTATTAACCCATGGCTACACCGCTTAACCAGAGCGCTAAAACAGACTTGTAAGTAGAGGTGTCCCAATCCACTCTCAAATAAGATGGTTAGCTTAGCATAAAGACTCTAAACAGATGGAAACAGCTAGCCTGGCTCTGTGGAAGGGTCAGAAAACCTAGCAGCACTTCTAAAATGTAACAAAACTTTCTGACATCAAGGCAAAGAGCCAGGACGTCACTTTTAAATGTAAATATTAAAAGTAAATACAAACACATATTCAAGATACTTGAAATGCTAATGATTCAAATGTAAACAAAACAAGGGACAATGGTGACAAGCCTGCTAGGCAGCAGCGAGGGTAAGGTCAGGGACAGCCGGTGACGGACATCTGGAAACTCCCCATAAACTATTCCATCTCACGTAACAGCTCTCAGCTCGTCCGCCTTTGTGGTGAATGCAACAAATTCGTAGACCGCATCTTTCAAATGATGTGCCCTTTGAAACTGAGTCTCAGCTACCCCGCTGGAAAAAACACCAGCACCAAAACACAACATACTGGTCTTGGTGGTGACCAGTCACTAGCAGGACCAGCATATGTTGTGTTTTGGTGCTGGTCTAATCTGTTTTTTCCAGCAGAGTACCGACTTACGTTCCCTTTTTGTTCTACAACATTAAGTATGTCAGTAAATACCCCACATGTGAATTATAAAGCATTTATGTCTGATAAAAGGAAACAAGTGCAACAAGTTAGCAACAAGATGCCAACTTCAGCTAAGCCTGCTGACTTTGGACTGAACCAGGCCAGCAGTTTTTCTAATCTCCATGCTAAGCTAAGCTAACGTGTAGTAGCTTTAACACTGAACAGGATTCTGAACCTCTACCTGCCATTTACTTTGAGAAATCTGACACTAGAAAACATGACAGTTGGAAACAGCTGCAAGTCACATTCAAACAACACGTTTAAGAAGAACAGGATTTATGACTCGTAAACATCCAGAACAGTGTGACTGTAGCGTAACAATCATTATACTGTTTAATCTATCATGTTGATTTTATTAAATCTACATTCCATCTATCTGTGGTAGCTTTTAACCATCCCTGTTTCTGTTTGCTGATCTGACTGGTAACTATCCTTCTTTAGTTTAGTAAAAACTCTCACACAGTCCATTTTAAAGTCCGGCTGGCTAACACATGTGGACTCAGATCAACAACAAATACGGCTTTATCCTACGTCACTGTTTCGGCCTGAAAAGGGCAGAGGAGAGTTATGTTCCCACAGTGTCCATTTGTCAAAGAGCGGGGACTTCAAGCTGAATGAGGCTTTTGTTACCAGCTGTAATATAATTCAACCAAAGCAAATATACTATGATACATTTATCACTGCCTCTAATCACGACTTTCAGGATTTATATTGCACTTTTCTGAATAACATGTGATAGTCAGACAAAAGCTCCAGTGTGGTTTTGGGCGTGCTGGTCTGAAACCTCGTCTCCTGACTCTGGACGGGCCTTACCTTGTATCTCTTCTTACAGCCGGGGACGGGGCAGGCAAACGGCTTCTCCTCTCCCCCGTTCATGCACATCGAGCTGAGGATGGACTCGGAGCTGATGGCGCTTTCTGTGGTCCACGACTCGTCACTGTCCGACTCCTCGTAGTCTACCTCCTCCTCGTCATACTCACTGCCTGGAGGCACGACGGAGACACGCAGAACAAAAAATCCACTAGTCAGTCCGGATGAAATATGGATGGGGACATACCCAGTAGCACATCATGTCTTGGGAATTTACCAAACAGAAACAATATGGGACTTTTATTAATAGTTTTCTCTATATTCTGCTCTGGCTTTGATTCATTAGCAGCCCACATGTCACTGAACAGCAGTGGGGTGTGTGTGTGTGTGTGGGTGTGTGTGTGTGTGTGTGTGTGTGTGTGTGTGTGTGTGTGCGTGCGTGCCTGTGAGTCAAAACCCAGGGATTGGCACTCAGAAAGAGATCATTAAGTGGGAGTGATCCCCATTGCTTAGCCTGGAAAAAGTGCTTTGCTAAGTGCAGAACATTTTCCACTCGCATGTATGCGTGCACACACATACACACACACACACACACACACACACACACACACACACACACACACACAGGCCACACTGACCCCCCACCATCTCACAGGAAATGCTGCACCTCAGCATGAGGAAATGGATGGCACCCTGGCACATGTCAAAAGAGGGCGTGTGCGTGTGAATGTGTGTGTGTGTGTGTGTGTGTGTGTGTGTGTGTGTGTGCGTGTGTGTGTACCCAGACCTAACACTACGTTTGGAACCATTTGGGCTGGAATTGGACATCTGCTTCTGGGCTGTGCAACACACGGCCCCAATGAACACACCGTGTGACAGCTGCTATGTAATTAGCAGAGTGTTGACTGGTCTGCTCACTGCAGGGGCCACCAAGCCCAACACACAAACAACACATACACACACACACACACACACACACACACACACACACACACACACACACACACAGCAGTAGAGAGGGGCTGGGGTTTCAGTCTCTACACTCTCCTGACGCTGATTTTCTTCACGATTCAGATATTTGACGAGTAAATAAAGTTGATTTGAGTGATTTCCAGCTTGTATTGCTGAATCAAATGTGAGCTCGCTCGTGCTCTTCGTTACGATGTGAATATTTGTGCTCAGTCGCCAGTTGTGGAACACGCTGCATTACATTCATGTGTATATCTTCATCTGTTGCTCATCTGTACGCCGTATGAATCTGACAAGTGTGCCTCTGATGGTGCGACAACAACTGGAAGCCCTCTTCTCTTCTGTTACCGCCAGCAGGCTTAATTTGCAATAGTCAGCTCCAACGCCCCCCATTCACTCGACAGGTACACGCAATCCGTCTTTCTTCGTCTCAAGCACACATTTCAACACACACACACCTGTCGTACCTGTGGGTGTGCTGCTGCGGAAGGAGGAGGAGGGGGTGATAGGGGGCGTGACGGGAGGCGTCAGGTTACCGCTGGTGTGGCGAGGAGGCGTGGCCGTGCTGTTCCTGGACACTCCGCCAGTGATGGACAGGGATAGCTTGGGTGTGGCCTTCTTCTTCATGGTTTCCTGCTCCCGGCGCGCCGCATCCGTCATGAACCTGATGACACGGAGAGAGCGGTCAGCCATGTTGATGTCAGCGTGGGCAGCTCATGCTTGTGAACCAACAGCAGTGACAAACGTTATCCCAGAAATATATTCAATATTTTAATCCATTGGAAACTTTGCTTTTTATCAGAGTATAACTTAAAGGATAATTATTGGGTCTTATTCTCATCGGCCATTGTTTCTGTCATGGAATCTGTTTTTAGAGCTACAGCAATAAATCAATTAACCAGTGAGCTGTCAGCTATTAAACGCATCACCAAATATCCTGATCATTGATTGATTAGTTTGAGTCATTTTTGAAGGATAATTGTCAACATTCTCAGATTCCGTTATGGGTTTCTTCACTGCTCTGTGACAGTAAACTCAATATCGTCAATGACGTCATCTTGGGCTTCGACCACTTTTTGACATGCTATAAACCGAACAACTAATTGATTATTCAAGAAAATACCCAAGAGATTGATCAACAATGAAAATAATAATCATAAGTTGTAATGAAACTGAAGCAGTATGTCAGTTTAAGGCTGTGATAGATGTTTACGACGAACAGTTTGGATACGAATCAAGTTTGTTTTTCCTCCCGAATGAGTTCAGGTTTGTTTGAAACCCGTCTGATCAGCTGACTGCAAAAAAACAAAAGCCTCATTTACAGTTTTTTAATTAATAAAGACTGTTACTGTGGTATTTTTATATTCTGCACTTCTAAACTGGCATTTAGGACATTTGTACAGGGGACTGATGCAACCGGGGGCCACTATAATCTTATTTTTTAATATTATAAAGTCTAAATATTCAGTCGTATATGTCGTTACTGATGTTTAAACCTTAACTGTAAAGAGAGCTGGAGGCTTTTTACAGAATATTATTAGATTGCTAGTCTTTGCATTGAATCGAACGACATTGTAGACCAGTTAGTTCAAGGTTATACATGTAGGTAGGTTAAAATGATACTTCGGAACTTCTTTTTTAATTAATTTCTTGTACTTGATGAGCAGCTAAATAGCTCAAGTTTAGATATTGTGGACTCCACAGCCACCTGATAATCTGGGCTGATTTTCTTTTGTCCCTGTCACTCACAGACCTGCTGTCTCACTCTCTCTGGTGTTGTTTGTTGCTCTACCGGGAGCATTTAAGGTTTTATGTCATCTGATTCTGGCTGTTCTGAACACTACGAGTGGGAAGTCTGAGGTTGGACAAGACATAACTGAGCTGCAGTCCTCACAACATTGTGCAGCGAATGTCTCTGACATTTACAAGCTCGCCACTTGAACAATGACCACAGAAAACAAACCTCGTCCTCTCTCGCTCTCTCTGTTTTCACCGTTATTATTCTCGACGCTGGTGTGATTTAGCAGGGGACTGAGTGGCAAGTGACACATCGGTTCACCGCACAAAAAACACACATATGCTGTAATCCTGAAAAGGCGCCTTCGGCTGTGCCATTAGCGTGGAGTCAGGAGTGATTGTCTTGTGCGGTTTGCTGTGCTGGTCTGTGGATGAGTCACAGCTGTGTCTATGGGAAGGCATCAGTCATTTGAGCTGCTCCCCGCAAGCCACATGTGCAAACTCTCACACAGAAACACGTCTTTCACCGGTGGAGCTATGCTGCCCTCTATGGACAGAAGCCTTTGCTCGTGTGTGTGTGTTGTGTGTGTCTCTGTGTGTGTGTGTGTGTGTGTGTGTGTGTGTGTGTGTGTTTACCTGTTGATGTAGCTTAGGGCCAGATAGGTGGGCTGCTGTTGCTCCTGCTTCTCCAGGACCCGCGGATCTGTGTCTGAGAGAGAAAGACAGCGAGAGAGACGTACAAATTAATCACCGCTTCGTGTGGAGGGAAAATATTGTGTGAATGCTCGCAGTGAGGAGCTGACTCATAGATCTATTCTTCCTGCCAGACTGGCTGATAGATTGCTGTGTGTTTCTCACACTGCCTCCTCTGTGTTACTCCATAGTATGCGTGAGCCTGCAGATACATTTCGGATACTTTCATAAGCAGCGCATTATTATGCCAGCGCCAAGCCTCTCTGTAATTTACAGCCAATGCCGTTCCCAAGACTACTTAATCATTGCCGAGGTCTGAATGTGGCAAAAGGAGAAACTTGTCCGAGAGTGAAAGAGCACCTCGGACGCTGTGATCAATGTGCACAGTGTGTTGCTCCAAACACACACATGCTTTTTTTTCCAGTTGACTTGCTAAGTCAGTCACACTACAGTAGGCGACTTCCAGAGCCTGAGGGGAGCAGTGTTAACTTCAAAGCCCCACCTCCCACCCCCTGGAAAACAGGGGCAAGTGTGCATGAAAACACTGCGGGTGGCTGCATCTGTGCAGTACCAGTGCCATCAAGTGTTCAACAAGGGAACAAACAGGGGGGAGACACACTCAAACACTCGCCAGCCATGGCGTGCATGGCTGTGTCTGTATGCATGTATATGTGTGTGGGTGTGTGTGTGTGTGTGTGTGTAATTGCAGCTTTATATGTAATAGCTGGCAGATGTATCGCAATTCACATCCAAGAACTGGATCATCTCTGTACGATCAACAACACACTCCTGGATGCTCCCTTTGAGTTAATCCTGAGTGTGTGTTGACCTTTTTAGCCCTTTGGGGTTTTTTTTAAGGTTTTCACACCTCGTAATTAAAAAAGAATGCAGACTTCCCACAGTGCAGGAAAACACCGAGAAGAACAGCAAACAGGAAAACAACCTCCAGGAAAATGTGCACTGCTGCTGCTGCTGCTGCCGCCGCCGCTGCCCGGTCCTTCTATACATGTGAAGATATATGTGAAAACATGGAAAAGGCAAGGAGGTGAAAAAAGATGGCAGGGGAATGCATCTATAAAAACACACACACACACACAAACACACACAGAGGCACACACACACTGAGGTGGTCCACAGAGGAGGTCTTTGACAGTCTTTTATAGCTGAGCCTTAATAATCCTACCTGCTGCTCTGATGTAGAGACCAGAGCGCTCTGCAAATGCATTAGCGCGCACTCACACACACACACGCACACACACACACACACACACACATCGACCTACATCACTGTTGGAACATGAGACCCGACAGTGAAGTCTGACCTCCCCTAAATCATTTTCTAACATGCCAAAATCTTTCTAAGTCTTTAAATATATTCTTAAAACGAAGACAACCTTTCTTACAACGACCCAAAACCTCAGACAACATTGTGTCAGACATAAAACTTTACTTTTTACAATCACTTGATTAATTGATTCTTAGTTTTGGCTTTCAAATATCAGAAAATAGTCTAACCGTCATCTGTTATAATCTCACATGGTCGCTTTGTTCAAACCCATAAATATCTAATTTTCTGTTGTATACAACAAAGAGGAGCAGCAGAACCTGAAAGCTGAAGCATGGAGAGTTTGTGTTACTGCTCAGGCAAATGACTGAAACGACGAGACAGTTATCAAAACAGTTGCAGGTTAACGTTGTCGATTAACTGATTTACTTAAAGTTTCATTTCGAACCTCGACATCTATAAAATTTCAGTGAACAGAGCTAGAGGTGCACGGTTGCATTCCTCTTGGCCAATTCAGATTTCAGCTCAAAAGACTGAAATTACCAGCGTACAAAAACATTTTGTTAACCTTCTTTAAAGGGGAAATACAACTGCATGTTTGTAATAAAACAGTGACTAAGTACTAACTAATAAAATAACACATTGTAAGCTATTTTAATGGCCTCTTACTTAGCATTTACACTTTGTATTCTGGGACTCTTATTTTGAAAGGTAAAAACAGAAGAAGACCTTCAAGCTGAGCTGACAATGAAACAAGGTCACATATTTTGGGTTAATGGAAATGTGACGGGCACAGAATCGGATTTATCTGACAGTGAACGGCAGGTTGTCGGTCATCGAGGGTCCAGTTCTGGTTCCTGCCCGGTTGATCAGTGCATCTCTAAACGAAGCCTAACTCGGAATCTTTAAATTGCTTGCTCTGTCCGAGGAAGAGTGTTTATCCCAAACTTGTTTGATTCACAATCACAACGCTCAGAGGGAAGCAGAACAAGAACAACAACTGCAACCAGCCTTTATTTTCATTACTGATTAATCTGCTGATCGTGTTCATGGTCGAACATTTAGTCGATAAAATACAGTTTACAAGATATCAAATGGCTTCTTCTGTACAACAAACAGTCCAAAACCCAAAGACTCAAGACATTTTCTTACAAATCATAGGATATCTTCACAAGTACACAAACACACACACCACACCTCGTGTGTTTGTGTACTTGTGAAGATATCCAATGATGTCACTGAGGTGAATGTCTGACGGCCAGGTATAAGCAGGAAGAAGAAGAAAGAAGAAACGACGGCACGGGATGTACAAGGAGCTCAGGTTGTTTTGCTTTAAGGTGAGGTAAGTGTGTGTGTGTGTGTGTGTGTGTGTGTGTGTGTGTGTGTGTGTGTGTGTGTGTGTGTGAGGAGGGGAGGTGGGGTGTTTGTGGAAATGGAGTGAGCCAGGTGCAGAGAGAGAGAGAGAGAGAGCGCTGCAGTAAATGTTCAGCGGCTTTACGACTTCCGCTCACCTCGCAGGACAGGAAGCTAACACACTGCTGATCCCTCCTGCACTCACACTCACACACACACACACACACACACACACACACACACACACACACACACAGAGTAAGCTACATGAATACCAATTTTAACTGGTCTAATATCGGAAGTTTCACATTCAACCTACAGTACACATTCAGCATTGACAGCAGCCGACTCCGTGTGCGTTTTCCAGACACTTCAGGATCTCGGGGGTCTATAAATATCTCTCTAATTAGCATTCCTGTCATTAAAAGCGGGGACCAATCAACAGCTGCTCCACTCCCTTCGACACAGGCGTCCATCTCTGACCAGCGGTGCACTGCTGCCCCCTGCTGAACACATGAGTCTGCCTGGATGTACACATGTGTACAGGTCTGTGCGTATGTGTGGAAACCAGGCCAAGAATGCACGGCTTGTTTTGCAGCCTGCTAATTAAGCCACAGAGAGTATTTTAACGTGTTTCTAGAGCAGCAGGCAACCGGATGGAGGGAGAGGAGCGGAGAGGAGAGGCGGAGGAGGAGCAGGGGGGGATATGGGTGGGGGAAAAGGCAAACTTCTCTGTAATTACACTTCCCAGGGCTCGGCGGGGCGCTCGGGCCCGGCGACTTCCGAAAGGCAAACTGTGTGACTGTGTGTACGAGTAGCGTGAAAAGAGAGGGTCTGCAGTTTCCAGGTCGGGATGCCAATCCTCTAATTGCTCCGCTACACCCTGACAGGTCATTTGGGAAGTATGGTGAACACACTCTCTCACATGCACACACACACACACACACACTCCTTCCTGTGTCACACCTCTCAAAGTGGGATGGGAAACAATCTGGAGCTTTGGGCTGGACTACTCGGTTTTAGTCAGTATTAAGGGGGTTTTACAGACTTACACAATTAAAATATAGTAGATGTATGAAACAGTATGTTGTCAACTGGCAGACTAGTCCAATTATTAAAATGATTGTAAACTGAATTACTGAGATTTTAAACTGCTGGTCAGACAAAAAAGAAGAAGTCAGCCTCGACTGTCACAGTGGTTTGTATGACCTTTTATAGACTGAACAACTATGAGGCAAAACACAACAAATCTGATCTGAGCTACGGAACATTAAGTCTTCCATCTTTGCCTTTCTTACCCCCAGCCGTTCAGAAACCACAGGTTAGGAACTTTAATTATCGGTTAGCGTGTCGACATCGGCCTCGAGAAGCAGGTAATTATCAGTTATTAGCATCGACTGAAAGAAAAAAACCATATCATGCTCCCAGAGTCGAAGGTGACAACTTCAAAGCGCCTTGTTTCCTAAAGGTATTATCTTAATATGATGTAAGACAAAGCAAAGCAGCATATCTTCACATTCTTAATTTATTGACTGAACATCTGAGCTTTGAAGATCAAGTCCCCGACTAATGATTTCACCTGTCAATACAGTCGATAAAGAATAATATTCAGTAATTACTCATCCCTGCTGGCAACAACCAACAAACTGTGCACAGACAAATTCTGGGAATTCACCCAAACCGCCATACCTACGCAATTATATTGGGATTGACAGAAATCACAACAGCAGGAAGAAGCCTGTTAGTGACAGACAGGTCAAAACTGCTCCTTCATATTGTATTTGCCTTTTTCTTTGAACCTGAGCAGATAGATGGAGGAACGCAGCCAAACGCTGCCTGTGGGCTGAATGATTACATCTCTAAAAGTTACAGTTGGTTAATTATCTGCATGCTTCAGCAGCGCCTGCATTATCGCAACCCGATGATGACCTGACTCCTCACGTCAGGTCACACCTCAACCTCTGATTATATCTGTAAAACCAAAAATACAGAGCAGAGAAATAAATGAATCCACATAAATTCCGTCCAAACAAAGCCGAGGTGTTTGGGATTTCCCTGCGCTCACACCCTTATTTTTCCCTTCTGAACTTCTCTTTTAAACCTCGTCCCCATTTTTGATCTCTATCCACCTTTCCCCCTCCCTCTCGGCTCCTGTTTGGTGAGGTAAGAGGCAGGTATGTGCTTGTGCTGCGCAGCGCTGCCGTGCACCCGGGCAGGCCAGGCTGACATCACTACATTCCTCAGACCTTACCTAAAGCCGCCGCACAAAGCCTCCGTCAACAACCAAACATCACAGTAAACACAGTTCGCCGAACCCACTTCCTTTCTGTATTTAACTGTAATCTAAACATTACGCGTATGTTATTGGAAGGCTGCAATCTTTCCTCGTAGGATGAGGTCATGGTCAGGATTTGCATTTTATCAGATTATCAGAAGAGACAGCGATGAGGTTTACTGGTCTGTTTCCTGCTTCGAATGAGATACAAGACACTAGAGGTTGGTTGTTTAGTTGATTAGTCATTTGAAAGAAAGATCATTTATTATTTGAGTCATTTTTCAAGCTAAAAAGTCAAACATTTGCTGGTTCGAGCTTCTTAAATGTAAAGATTTGCTGCTTTTCTTTGTCATTTATGACATTTGTGACTCTCTCGTGTGACTTTTATAGACTAAACAATTAATAACCAACCAGATGGTCAACAATTGCAGCGCCACATAAACAAAACACAGCGTGCCAAACCAGAGTCAGAACAACAGACATTTTTTGATTGGCCGCACAGAGCAGGACCTGCCACAAGAGGGCAGCACAGCCTATGTAAATCTGTTTCTAGCACAGGCCCACACTGATTTCTGCACCCTGACCTGAGATCCACTGACTCACTTTTCACCGCTATTTATGTCCGACACCACGAGCCTGTTGTCACCTCTGGACGGTCTGATTCACTGCGAGCTGCTGCTGCTTCTTCATCATCTGTGTGCACACCGCAGGACTGAACCACAATCACGGCAATCTGTTATCTGCAAAGCCTCAAACTGCTCATATGTGACGCCCCACAGGGAGCAGCTCAGAAGATCACATTCACTTATCCTTTGATTGATTGTTGATCACACACTGCAGCGCAATTTCAAAAGTAAAAGTAGGGGGGGAATCAAAGCTAAATGCCGATATCCCTCCTCCCCCCCCCCCCGTCCTCCACCTCGATCCCCTCCATCTGTCACTTTGATCCCCGTGGTAACTGATCTGTGGGCCGTATTGATTAGACTGATCTTGAAGCGAGCAGAGGGGAAACTCATTAATCCAAGTGATCTGAGCGGGAAACCGCCGGTCTGCTCAGCTGGCAGCTGGGGTCAAAGGTCAAACAGCCAGATGGGTCATATATCAGCGTCCTCGGGGCGAAAAACACTAAATCATTTCATGCCTTTCAGTCAGCGTGCATCTTGAATCTGTTTACTGATCTGGGGAAACACTGGGGCACACACTGCCACAGGTAAGAAAAATAAAATGGCCATTCACAAAGATGACCTCCCCCCTCTTTTGGCTCATTTGCAAGCTATCCATGGAGCATATGGCAGGACCACAGCACTGCCACCACCCACACCGCTCCACTTTCTCCTCACCCACAAACTTAATCTTTTTTTTAAAAACCTCAGCGGCACATCAGTCCTGCTGCGCACATGATGTGACACCGTCCTCACCACAGCCACTTTGTTAGTGAGACAGCAGGTGTGCGATAACTCAGCCAAATATAATGCCCCCTCCAAAAACCCCTTTACAGACGGCCCGTTGCCATGGAGACTGGCTCAATGAAGCATCCCATTCTACCCCCCCCCCCCTGCCCGCCCGCCCTCACCCCCATCGCTCCAAACAGCCTCCGAGGATGGATACACACCACAAATAATGATTAGCCCACATCAACTTTGTGAGCGATTATTGGAGTGTTCTGTTGGTTCACGACTCCAGAGATTCTCCCGCAGTGTCGTCCCGCTACAGCGGACTGCAGGTCAATCTATCGGAGGGCGCCGCAGAAGGGAGCGTTTGATCTGCGCCTGATAAAGTGCTAAACATTTAACAAGCATAAACGTGCAGGGTGCTAATGAGGCTGCATCTGAATGATCTTTTCAGGGGCAATCAGCAGCATCCAAAACGAGGTAATACTAATTAGGCCTGCAGAGTGAAGTACACAGAATAATGACTTTTTTTTTTTGTACAGATTGCAATTGAGATATGATATCGCAAATAGTGGGAATAATCGTTTTGGCATTCTACATTTGTTGGAGTCTCTGTACCAGATAAACATGTTTTCTAACATCTGGAGGATGAGATTTAAAGGCCGGGACCTTGTTCTGTAGCACCACACACACGTTTGCCTCTAGGCTCTTGCAATTTCTATAATATTTTTGATTAAATGTGCACGCCTTAATGCAGCTGACATAACAAAATAACAACCTGTCAGCTGTGCCTGCATCTAAAAGAAGCATACAGGTATAAGACATTAGTTACCTGTGATTAAAACAAATGCTGTTTTTCTTGAGGAGCCACATTTGTC
Source organism: Sparus aurata (assembly GCF_900880675.1). Classification (NCBI taxonomy): domain Eukaryota; kingdom Metazoa; phylum Chordata; class Actinopteri; order Spariformes; family Sparidae; genus Sparus; species Sparus aurata. The sequence goes on from NC_044189.1 coordinate 21,416,353, forward strand.
ATTCATTGAACAGTAATTTGATAAATGTATCAATTACCACCAATATGTGTCCCAATAAAGCACCTCTAATGTGTTTATTAGGCTGCTTTAATGACTGACTTTGTACAATTCCATAATAAAAATGTGATAATAAGAAGCTTTACTGAATTAAGTGGTGCAACAAGTTGAATCTTGTGCATGTGGGAGGAAAAAACAACCATCTGAATGAACAACTTCACTCAGCAGAAGGATAACAGGCAGAGATAATTAAGTGACACCTGAACGCCTCACGAGAGGTGACAAACCTGACAGACGTCCTGGCAGCTCAATACACAAACCGTGTGTGTGTGTGTGTGTGTGTGTGTGTGTGTGTGTGTGTGTGTCTGATCAGGCCTGGAGGCGTAAACGTAAATACACACACACACACACACACACACACACACACAGTTAGCCGTGGAGCCGCTGTAATGCTAGTTACACCTATGCGACCTACGCGGCCCTCTACTTACCGCTGCAGAAAGGTTAACTATCGCGGCTAACGCAGCGTCCAACAAGCCGGTCACTCGTTTTCCAGCAGAAAAGAGTGTTTCTCAAGACATTTAAAGTCCTGCTGCTGATTATAACTCGCACTCCGACGAGCCTCGACGGAGAGCGAGCGGCAGGAATAGCGGAATGCAAACCCCGAGCCTGTCGGTGCGCTCGGCTAACTAGCCTGGCAGCTAGCTAACAGCAGCTAGCTGCCAGGCTCCGTCTCCCCCCTCCGGCCCGACTCACCGATGTGATTGTCCTCGATGTGGACGATGAGCTCGGCGAGAGTCTCGAACTGGAGACCGCAGCCCCCGAACCTGCAGGAATTGGAGAAGAAAGAAGCGGCGGCGATGCCCGTCATGTTTGCGGCGCTGGTGCATTCACCGGGCGGATAGATGGGGAGGGGGGGACCGGGGCGGTGAACGAGGCGGAGGCAGAGTCGTCGGGTTCGGGGTGGGAGCGCCGCAGAGCGCGGAGCGGCGGAGCAGACACCGGGCGGCCAGACAGGACAGCGGCGGACGCAGCTGGGAGGCAGGCGGGACGGTGGGGGTGGGGATGGGGGGAGGGCTGGCTGGCTGGTGGCAGCCTACGTCACGACCTGCCTACCTGTGGGGATCTGGATCGGTGACATTAAAGATGACATCAGACGTTTTCATTCAATCTGAGCACGTTTGCATGAATCATACAAATAAACACCGACGCATATGCAAAACAGAGTAAACAGGAGTGTGCAGGAACATAATCTGATTTATTGATTTGTTCTATTTTCGTGTTCTTATATAGATCAAGCAGAACTAAAGTAGTTTGTTCACATGTATTAATTTAATAACAACATCACATCTCAATGAAGGATACATTCCACAGTTTGTGCAGGTGATTGATTCTTATTTATCTCTATATTTATTTTTTCTTAACTATATTGACCTACTTTATGGTGAAACAGACTTTAATAGCATCAGAGCTAGTCAGTGAGGCCATTGATCCAAATTAAATATAAGAAATATGTATCAGAAAATTCACAAATGTCTGTAACATGTTATTTAAATGTCTAATTTTCACGTCACCTTACAATCTGCTCACTTTTGGCCAAATAATAATGTGATTAATACATATAAATTCCTGCAAATTATTACATGGAGCCCTTTTAACTGCAGATCAGATGCAGGAGGTAAAACTCTGTTAATTGGTATTACAGTTGAGGCTTAACTTGTGCCAATTATTCATGTTAGGATGTGAGAGCTTGCTAATAAACCGCGTGTGAGCAGTCATCTGGATACTGTGAGGATAAAGTCTCGAGGAGGCATCAGGATCAGAGTCACCGAGGGTTCAGGAGCAGCAGCATCATGGTATCAGAATAATGACTGGTTGTGAGCTGGACATTTGCTGACAATCTGCATTCTTTTCTTTACAGTCATGATGGTAAATAGCTGCTGGATCACAGTTTTTTCCAAACATTCATTTTGAGCTTACCAAAAAATTCCCGCTGGTGTGTTTCTATTAAAAATATCTTTTACATAATCACTTTGAAATGTGAACTATAAATACATTCCTTGCTTTGCTTTCCTTTTGTTTTAACAGAATAGATTCACTATTAGCCATGTTATGACCAGGATCCATCTTTTTACATGTTTATAAAACATGTCAGCGCTTTAGCTTGCAACAAAATGGAAACTCAATCATTGTTCGTGGCATTTTTTTTTAAATTATTGTTGCTTCTTTTCCACACAGATAACCCTCAATAAAGTGGTGTCATTACGGCACAACTGCTCATGTAGAGCTTTCCCTTGTGTGTGTGTGCGTGTGTGTGTTTAAGTTATAGTGGTTGCATAACCCATTGACAACAGCATCTTTCACATCCATAAAGTTAACGGATTAATGTTACCCTTTAATGGCTCAGCGGTGAGGAGACGACTTTGTAATGTGTGTGTGTGTGTGTGTGTGTGTGTGTGTGTGTGTGTGTGTGTGTGTGTGGCTCCCAGAGAGAGAGGAGAATGTCCTTAAATCACTGGGGTTGGCTAACCAGGGCCGGCTGGCCTGTGTTGGACCTGTTAATCGAGCGTTAAAACGGCCTGTCATAAACCACCGGCTGGTGACTTCAGCAAACAGCCTTAAGACCCGAGAACACTCTCACTCTTTTTCCTCACTGCCCTCTTTCTACCCAACCTTATGAAGCACACACACACACATTAAAAACATTAAATAAAACTCCAATTAACAGCTTCAAATAGGTCCAAACACACGCACACACACACACTTACTCACTCGTACAAACAACATGACATCACCGGCGTCTGCACATGTACAGTATAGAAGACACAGATGTTCTCTCTTACAAAAAAAGCATGCAGACACACACACACACACACACACACACACAGGCAACATAAACACACTCATTACACACACATGTTGTATCAGAGCTCTGCGACAGTGACGCAGTTCTTGACACGGTTACGTAAATGAGAAGTGGTAGCATGTGTTGTGAAATGCAAGAAAAAGAGAGAGAGAGAGAGAGAGAGAGAGACGGGGCGAAACAGAGAGGAGTTCATGGTGCATGACATCATCTGATCTGAGGACTGTGAGTGGCGCACAGTGTAACAGTTTGGGATTGATTTCAGACCAGCACAGATATTCTGATTATCAGCTGCTTTCAGATTGAATAAAAAAAAAAGATGGCAATGTACCAGCGAAAGATTTCTGTTCATGTTTTTTTTTTCGTCAGCTCCTGCGTGGATCTGCATGTGAGCGCATAGCTGGATGCAAATTCAACACCAACCATCTCATTATATAATCAGATGAATATAACTCGTACACATGGACGCTGCTTAAAGTATCTGTTCTGTGATAGAAATAGTCGTAAACCACCGTGAATCAAATGAACAGTTTGGCAGCCGAACCAGATGTAGGTGCAGGGAGGATCGTGCTACATGGGGATTCAGGTCAGCAAGTTTGTTTGACCTTTGACCCGAAACGCCATATTTTTTACAGACAAGGTGACATCATCAGGTTCTGGGCGGGCGGCTCTAGAGCTCCCAGTCTGGCTGTTAAAAGCGATGCCGAGGCAAAGATGCCAGATGGTAATGGCTGGTATAACCAGTGAGTTATGGAGGCGGCTGTAATCTCAGTGGCATTGTCTGCTCCGGGGTAACAGCCGGAGACTTCCTGGCTGCCGTCATACACTCTCCAGTGCGACTCTGCACACACACGTGCTGTAAAAAACATCCCTTATCTTCACTGAAAACAAATCTCAGTGATTCACGTCCACACGGGGGAAGAGCTCAAAACACAGAGTGACATCACCACAACTTCCTGTTTCTTCTGGTTGCCATGGCGGCTGGGATTTGAATACTTTAGGCGATTGGTGGACGATGAGTCAGTAGAGTTGGGTGGGTCCCACTTTGCACTTCTACCACAACAAAACCAAATCCCTCTGCTCACCGGAAAGCCTGACCAAACATGGCAGAGATATTACTCCACGGATTAGCTCAGCGGAGATGTGAATGACCAAAGTCCCTCCTTTTAGTTTGTCGAGGCTTCATGGCATCATCCTGACAATTTGAAGTTCAAAACAGTGGGCCATTAGCTGTTTATGTTTCAAATCTTATCTGTTTCTCATCTCTGTCAAAACCAAACAAAGTATGAAGAATTCATATTTTAAAACAAACTACATGGAAATCAACTTCTTAACTGTGAAACTGCTCCTATAAAACATGACACAAGCTTGTGTCAGGGAGAAGTGCGACTCCTTGCCCTGATCATGACTTATGACATCATATCAAACATACAATAGCAGCCAGTGTGTGATGACTGTGGATGCACTGATGGTAACAATAGACCCAGTCTATCACAACGTGTCACACTTTCTCAACAGCGCTCCACTGCTGAGACTTTTGAAGTCGCTTCTCTCACATAAATCTTGTAGCAACAGTAAGAATGATCCAATAATAAGCTGATGTTACTGTCGATACGCCACATGGTGGCTCTAACATTAGTAAGACTAAAGGCAACATCCACGTAAATGCATTTTATGTGTGTTATAATCCGTATTTGTGTAATAATTAGGTCTGTTCATTCAGTTCAGTTGCTCGATTGATAGCTGTCTAATCATAAATGTGTTTCTTTTGATAAAGAGGTCACAATCAGCTGTATTAGCACACAAGTTATTTGACTCTGGTTTTTAAATTGCTCTCAGTGTTCCTGAAAGACAGTTATAAGACGTATCTATAGGGAAGAAGAAGACATACTGATAAAAAAAAATTAACACTTCATCCACAAAATACAAAGTAGGTGTATGTATAAATATAGGCTATGTGGAAAAGCAACAATGATTAATAAAATACAGTGTCTGTAAGTTGTAAACAAATATAAATAGAACAACAGAATTAATACTGAATGAATAAATGAGTATATTACTTTATATACATGAAGAGTATATGATTGTATAGACCTACAGCATGCAGGACACCTCAGTCACAATGATGGATGATCTGTATACGCCTATATATAGAGAGACGTATATATATATAAATAAAATAATTATAATATTTAAGAACAGTGTGCATTTTAAACTGGAAATATATCATTTAGAATGTGTAGGTAAGTGTAGGTTTCATGTTAAATCTTGTTTGCAATGACATATATAATGTTTGATAACAATAATGACGTGTTTTATTATTTTCATTTCTTATTTTATTATTTCTATTATCATCCTATTATTATTATAATTTTTATCATCATTTTTTTTCGTCTTCTTCTTCTTCTTCTTCTTCTTTTTCTTCTTCTTATTATTGTTTTCATTATTATTATTATTGTTAGAGTTTCTTCTGTCAGGATCATTCTGGGACGAACCGGCCCTCTACACACCGGACTGCTCCTTTATGTTTCACAGTACCACTGCTACTCCATCAGGAACATGACTCCATCAGAACCGTGCGTAAAGTTTTGCGAAGGAGAAAATCACCTCGGGGGTTGTTGCTCATTTCTGACGCATACGGGCTCGGTTCCGACGCTGGGACGTCCCGTTTCAGTCAGACACTCAAAGTAAGGGGGGGAAGCTGGGTTTCATCCGCCCACCCGGTCTGCCCCGTGTCCCGTCACGTTGCGGTTGGTGTGTCTGACTCTGCTCGTCTGCCGGTTCTGGTCCACCTCCACCTCTACCATGTTGCTGTCCCGTCCGCCTCACCCCCCTACCGGCCGGTGTCATAACCCCGCCCCCCCCTCTCTCCCCCCTCTCTCCGTACGGGACCGCAATGATTTAGAAGTTCAGGAATCCCACGTGACGTCACCGGGAGGGTGATGTAATGCTTCTGTAAATAGATCGTATTGTAATCCCGCTCCAGTCCAACGTGGTTCCTCTCCGGAGCGCCGCTCGTCCCTCTCGACCTGTAGGTAAGCCTCCGCAATTTCACTTCCATTCACAAAAAAAACTTCACGCGTCCTGACGGCAGCCCCGGTGTCACGCGCGCTGTCGGTTTATTTATTTCACGCTGCTGGAAACAAAAGTTCTGGTGCTGTTGTCTGTGTGTTCTGGTGCGGGCTCATCTAGGCGGATGGGCTGAGCGAGAGCGTCTATTTGGGGGGTGTGACAGCACCCTCCGTACAGCTGTGCCGGGCTTGTTTATGAGTTGAACAGGTTGTTCTCCGGAGCGGTACCGGGACAGGATACGCACCGCGACACGCACAAGAGACGCTGACGGAGGAGTTTTCTGGTCGGAACCGCTGCCCCGTGTGAGCCGAACGAGCCCCCCCCCCCCTCCTCCTCGTTTTTGTTGACATTCATCCATCAAACATGGCAACTTAGAGGAGCAGTGAGTAGCTGGAGCTGGACTTCATGTGTTTAATTCAAAGTTCTGTGTGTTTCGTGTCATTTGGACCTGTGCGGTGACCCAAAGTGTCGAACAGGCGAGCAGACGGGGAGAGGAAGCGGCGGGAAACAACTCTTCTAATTCGGACGCCTCAAAGATATTAATCCGCGTTGAATTGGCAACATGTTGTTGGATTTATGTATTAAGGGTGACGTCACTTTGCATTGATGTAACCGCACTGACAGACGGGCTTTTTTTTTTTTTTTTTTTTTTTTTTTGCTGGAAAAGTGCTGAGTCTGCTGATCTCGCGCGAGCACAACTGAGAGGTAAAAAAAAAACAATCAATAATAATAATAATCTGTGGAAGATAATTAACTAATTTATCTCTGATTATAACGCAGCTGTCACTCACACTGAACATTAATAACACTTATATCAAAATAATATTAAACTTCTATATCTTTGTTCAGCTGATTTCTGTCTTTACACACACACACACACACACACACACACACACACACACACACACCTATGAAGTCACCTCTACTTGCCAGGGGTTGGAAAATGGGGGCCGAGGCAGGTTCGAACCTGTCAGGAGGAGCAGGCCTCCCTCCCTCCCTCTGCCGCCTCCCACCCTCATTCCTCCTCTCTTCCATTGTGTCCTCCTCCCTCCTTCTCCCCCTCTCTCTCCCTCTCTCCCTCTCACTGCCACTTGCCCTTTCCATTCCCCTCTCCATCACCTTGATGTCACTCTCCACCCCCTCCTCCTCCACCTCCACCCCTGCACACACTTTCCATTTCTTATGGAAGCATGTACTCGTGCCCTCTCCCCCTCTCCCTCCCCCCCCTCTCTCCCCCCCTCGCTCTCACTCTTTCCCATAACATCAGGACCCACTTTAGCGTCGTCTCAGCGTTTTTTTCCTCTCAATTTTCAAAGCATGTGTCTGTGCGTGTACCTGTGAAAAAAAGCGTTTCCATCCTTCGTTATCAATTTCTCGATCACTTCCTCCTCCGGGCAGTTATCAGTGGGTGAAGAGAGTCGCGGCAGGATCACACTGTTGACCTCTGTGTCCTCTCTACAAGTGTGTGAATGTTGTTTTGCTGACGCTCAGCTCGGAGGAATGCTCGAGGTCAGCGAGTTGAAGCCTTCTTCCTCTTGCTCTCACTTCACATGGAGTCCTAATTGCTCCCCATCACTGGTTTAATATCTCTAGTGAGGATCTGAGCGGGTCAGGCCTGGGTGACAGCGCCGCGTGTGTGCTCAGTTGTGTGTTTGTGTTGATATTTTTACCTCATTATGACTTTATGTCATGCATGGAAAGCATGCATCCTCTCATCGCCCTCGTATTATTAACTGATGCCCAGATGAAAGCCTGATTGTAGCCTGAAACAATCCCACCACAGGAGAGTGATGATCCTGACTCTGTACGAGCTCCACGCCTCTTCTGGTGCTTGCATGTTTTTAGTAATGTGTAGTAAAGCAGTCAGGGAAACGCACAAACACATTGTATTATAGCACTTGTCCTAATAAAACGACTGCGGTGCTGTCAGACGCCAGGACTGCTGCACTCCCGCCGGCACCAAAGGGATCATTTTCCCGGAGATAATGTTGTGTCTCAGGGTGAAACATCCATCATCTGTGGCATCTACCTCATTACACACCGCTTCCACAATAAAGACATGATAATAGGATGATAACTGTATCTGAGGGCATCGTTTCTGTGAGGATAAAAACACAGAACAGAGAACTGAAATCATCGCACAGTAAGGAAAGACGTCCCTGCACGCAGCGTGACGAGGCTGCAGGTTAACGTGTTGTTCTTGTCTTCTCTGTGTTGCAGGCTTGTGTATGACATGAATGACAAACAGGACAGGCCTTATGTGTGCGGCGCCCCGGGCTGCTCTCAGGTCAGTTGAATGCAATATGTGTGCGTTACATCTCAATATATCGCAATATTTTAAGGCTAAATTGCAACACATTATATATCCTGATACCTACAAATCTCCTCACGAGCTCTTCATCATCAACAATCAACAATGCCATGATGTTATTGGGGGACTTACTTCAACATAATGAGATTTCCTTTAAAGGAGCACTACGTGGTTTTAAGTAAAGACATTCAAATCCCCAGAAAAATAATATTTACAACAGTAATAAGATAATAATACTAACTCAAGGGAAATACAGTCCCCAGAACACAGTTTGAATCTAGAACTACGTAGTGCACCTTTAATTCTAATCATCAGCAATGTGGATGTGATGATTAGAAGAATCAGAATAAGTAAAACTGTCTCTTCAGTCCAGAGAGAGACGTTACTTTTAATGTTATTGAGCCTTTAAAACCAGGATTTAAAGCTCGCGTCATAAAACTGATAATTAAAATCTAAGACGATATATTCTTGTATCGCAGTAACGATATCAAAGAGATTGTTTTGCAGGCAGATTATATAATCCTGACAGAATAAAACAAGTGTATTGTAAGTGATATAACATAATTTATCATAGCAGAAAAGTCATTATGACATTATTATTAACTGCGGGAAGTATCACTGAACAATATGCAGCCGTGGTCTTTATAAACTTGCAGAAAAGAGACTGGATGCAATATATTTCCAGGCTGATAATTATACGATTCACATAATTAAAAATGTTATTTATTAGATGAAATGCACTTTGGAATACTGTCAATATTCATGTGACAGAAAGAATTATAATCAGAATAAAAGTAGATAAAAAAATGAAGACAAAAAGAGGTTTAGGGCTGAACAATGATTATTTTCATTGTCAGTTAATTGTTCAAATACTCTCTTGATTAATCAATTAGTTGTTTGATCTATAAAATGTCAAGAATAGTCGGAAATGTCCATAATTGTTTCCTAAAAGCTCGAGATGATGTCATCAACTGTCTTGTTTAGTCCACGACCCAAAGATGTTCAGTTTACTGTCAGAGGAGCGAAGAACATTTTAAAATAGTCTTTTCTTCTTCAAAAAATTACTCAAACTGATTAAACAATTATCAGAATAGTTGCTGATTGAATTAATTGTATACATTAGAAACATTACCTATCACTCCCTTTTCACCTGGAGTGCTACAATATCCAACAGAAAGGTTCTGATCAGGTAACTATCAGAGGTACCGGCTGATTAAACCAAACATCTCTATCGTTGTGCTGCAGCGCTTCCAGTTAGAGGAGCATCTGATCATCCACAGACACAAGCATGAGATGACACTCAAGTTCTCCTCCATCAAGGCGGACACGGCGTTCACAGGTGAGGCAGTAACGTGATGTTTGTGTACAGTATGTGGGTTTAATTAGCAGAGTTTGCACCTTAGCTATGTAGACATGCTATATGTTGCTCTGTGTGTGTGTGTGTGTGTGTGTGGTGACCTCCTTTCAGGATCAGCGCTTGATGAAAAAATGATAGCGCTACGTTATACAGTATGAAATCAGATAAGCTCGATACAGGCTTCCTTCCCTCAGATAGTCTGTGCTGTGAAACAGAGCCGCTCATGTTGCACCGTGTGCAGCGAGTGTACTCCATCAGATCAGAGCACACATGCCGATACGTGTCATCAGTGAAGGCGTACTTTGATTTAAAAACACACAACTTTAATATCTTACTCTTTAGTTGGAATTTGGGACAGGAGTGCAGTTGAACTGATGTAAGGACGACTTTACTGCAACATTTTGTGCACCAGGATGTGAGTGTAATTATATTAGTTTGCTGGATAATTAAACAGTATCAGAAGGACAGTTAGCACAATTCATTACTGACACACTGGCTTACTGTATGTTAGTATGTACAGTGTGTTATGTATGTAAATATAGTACAGAAGCAGGGCCGCAACCAACCAGAGTTTCCACTACTTATTCATGTGTCTATTACTTTCTGGAACAATTGTTTTGTCAGAAAAAAAGAAAAATACAGAGAAAAGCAGCAAAGCATCACATTTGAAAAGCTGGAACTAGACGATCTTTTGCACTTTGCTTGAATAATAACGAAGACAATTGAAATTGAAAAATAATTCCACATTGATTGATCAGCTCGTCCGTAGATAGATGAATCACTTCCACTCCGTTACACTGTTACATAAAAAACTGCACCCGGTTTTGTAAATTCCTCATCTTCTTCCGCTTCTTTCAAGTGGGTGGAAAATGGGTCATCCAGCTCAAAGAGCTGCTAACCCAAAGAGAATCAAATTATCACGGGATTTAGATGGAGAATTGTGTCCCGTGACGGTATAAATCTTCTTTGCATCAACTTTGCAATTGCAAAAATAGGAATAAGACAAAAAAAATGGCTTTAAAAAACCACCAATCTTACCCTGAAGTGCACCGCATGAAACTACAAATTATTAATGCTGTGGTTCTTAACTCCTCTGAGACTTTAAATAAAACAGATTTGCAGCTATTTGAAGGCGAAACAAGCGATCTTGCAGCTCTGAGACATGATGTTGCTTCAGAGTTCTGATCCAGTTTTACTTCACAGCCTTATTGTTATTAAAGTAAAAGCCTCTATTGTGCCACTGAAGGATGCTGGATGGGTGCATGACAGTGGCTGAGTATTATTTTTCGACAGTACCGCCTTGATCCGGACCGTTAACGGTGTCACGTGACAGTCTGTAACCATAGCAACAGTTTTGTGTCTGGATGTCAACATCAGTGTGACATCTAACCTCTGCAGACTCGCTGTGTGCGTCTCCGTCTCTGCAGCCTGTCACGCCTCCTGCAGGAAATCTCATGTCAAAACAAAGAGCCCGGCTGACCTCTGACCTCTGCATGTTTAGACGGCTCGGAGAGACGGACTGATGTTATCACAGAGAGCACGGCTGAGAGGAGACTCAGCATCACAACACGGGCCACTTAGAAAGCAAATAAGCCTGTTTGTGTCTGAAACATGTCTTCCTCTTTTTCTGTGTGTGTTTGTGTGTCTTTGTACGTGATGCGTCCAGACCAGACACCGACGCCGACACGATTTCTGCAGAACTGTGAAGAGGTCGGTCTGTTCAAAGAGATAGAGGAGGAGTTCCTTCAAGCACAAGAAGAGGAGAAGAGCAAACAGGTGAATTTGAAAAATATGAACTCCTTTGAAATAAAAAGCATGAATCAAGACACAAGCTGAGTGTTGCTGAGAGGTGTGTTTCTGTCAGGTGAGCGTTCTGAGTGACACTTGAATGTGATGGAGAATAAAGCAGTCAGATCCAATCAGACGGCTGCAGATATCCGACCTGCTGCGAGGAAAGACACACCGAGCGATCACGTTCTCCCTGTGAATTAAACAGCTAGACATCAAATGCACACGCAGACACGCACACCTAAACAAATGCATGCATGCCTGGACGCACACACATGATAATCACCTCAGATCACTGAACACCAGTGATGGAAGAAGTGCTCAGATCCTTTACATTCACATTGGTTCTTTATAAACACTGATGTCACTGTACAATCATGGAGAACAGGAAGGTTAACAAGTGACACATTTTTTCCTGTGTGTTGTCCAGCAATAATACCACTTAGTTGTCTGTTGTCACTTAAAAGTATGTAAATATAATCAAGATATAACAAAGATCTTTGCCTCAGGATTGTTTTAATGTATGCATTAATGTAAAAAATGTGATCAGTGCCATTTATCGAGTGATTGGTTTGTAAAAAGTCTGAAAATAATTCAACATTTATCCCGTCTTAACCTCAAAATTATGAAAAAATACATTAAAATTACTTAAGTAAGAAGATTAGATTTGAGGAGTTGGAACCGTGAAATGTTCTCACATGAAAATGGTTGCTAGTAGAGATGTTAATGATTAATGATTAATATGTGTTAGGAATTTAACTGATAACAAACGTATGAACGGACAGTCAGAGACCATCTGAATGTTTGAAGTTACAAATCAAAATACTTAGTTATCAAATTTACCAAAATAAAATACAATACTGGTGTGTGAGAATGCATTTAAAACAGAAGTAATATTTAATTTATAAAACTTTATTTAAACTCCTAATGTAGCCTACTTTGGTTTTTCATCAAACAAAGTACAAGTCAGAGGGGGAAACATTTCTTCTAATGTAAAAATAGCCAACATAATTCATATATTTATAATGATTAATTGATTGTTACAGCAGCCAACTATCAATTAGAGAAATTGCTATAAATGTGCATCTCTATTTTCTGCTACATTTTATAACAAAACATCCCTTTTTTATAAACTCTTTATATGATTTGTGTTTAAAATCTTAATTTCTAATGCAACTAATGACAACAGCTATCAGATAAATGTAGTGGAGTAAAAAGTACATTTCCCCACGAGATGTAGTGGATTACAAAGTATAAGTTAGGTGCAAAAATGTCAAATTTGGACCTAAGTTTAGTACTTGAGTAAATGTACTCAGTTACATCCCACACTGACAGACAGCTGATCGTCTCCCCTGCAGACGCTTCCTCATAATGGGCCATCCTGCATGAACCAGCTCAAACCCCAGCTCCAGCTCCAGCACCCCCACCCCCAGCCGCCGCTGCACCACCCTCAGACCCACCCGCTGCAGCATCCCCAGTCTCATGGCACCATGATGGCCTCCAGCTGCAGCCTGGCAGCCCAGCAGGTTCTGTCCTCCTCCCAGTCCGGCTCGGTCATCACACAGGCTCCTTCCATGCTCACACACTCAGGGTGAGTGCGCTCATATAAACCCAGCAAACGCCATCCGACTGTGCACACACTCTTCATCGCACACACACACACGAATATTTCCTTTTAATGTTGTCTTGTCTCTTTCTTCCTCTCCTCTCCTCTCCTCTGTCTCGCCCATCCGGTTTTCGGACGTAGTATAACTCATTCTGTCTCGCACCGACTGGCGTTTCCCCCCCTGCATAATTTATCACTGCACTAATGAACTGAGAGAAAGCAGGAGGAGAAATCTAACTTCAGTTTGCTGAGAGAACAAAGTCGTCCCAAAAGAGACGCACATCACCCACTCAGACCCGCCGACACCACCGACGCCGCCCACCCTGCCACCCAAACACGGCCTCTGTTATGTCTGTTCGGACTCAGAACCAGACGGGTGTTTCTCAGCGGCCCGTGCAGCTTCCACGGCTCCCTGGTTATCAGCCGGTTAGATTAGAGGAGTTCCTGTCTTTCATCCGACCGACAGCTGCTCTTTCTCTTCCTGACGTTTCAGCGTTGGATTTGGGTTTACGTCCTTCAGATAAACTGTAACGAAAAGATTTCACACCAGCTTTTCTGTTTGTTGAGGAAAACATTTTCTATTCTAGTCATGTCGGATTTAAATGTATTCAATTATTCACTAATCAAAATTCCACATGACTTAAGGCGATGGAAACAGAAGCAGTGTTGACAATAATACCAGCAGGTTTGAAGCTGCTAGTCGACTGAATGTTGGACTACTTGTGCAGAAAGAAATCAGTTGTTTACAGGCGTATTAACACGTCTGGGAAGTAGCAGGGCATCGTGTCTAACAACAACATGATGCGGGATCGGATCAGCACATTTACAGTGCATTTGAGCAAAAATACGCTTGATTAAAACAATTCATTCATGCTTATCATTCAGGTTGTTGATATCGATTCCGATTCTGGTATTTTAGTGCGATATCGGCAACATTTCCAGGACTGGCATCGGAATAAATTCATATAGAAAACATCGTATATGATGGAATACAACCTAAACAAAAACAGAATGAGACATTTTTCACTTCAATAAACCTTATTTTAGCTCATTTTAATGCCCAATGCATCTACTTCCTTTACTTTCTTCGGTCTTTTCAGTATTTAAACAGTTTGTTTTTGTATTATTATATGTCTATATTGGAGAGTGGACAGTAAAGACAGACAGGAAATAAGGCGAGGGAGGGATTGACGTCCAGCAAAGGTCTCAAACCAGCGGACAAAGTTCTTTACCACCTCAGGTCACCAGTCGTCTGTCGTTCCCAGTCTTAAGAAATAAAAACCTTCTCACCAGCCGTCATCAGACCTATAACTGACTTATGATTGCAGCACATGTTGAAGACAAACAAATCCGTGATGTTGTTTAGATGACTCAAGGTACAAAGAAGTTCAGTGACATAAGAGGCTCCAAACATCTGTCCAGGACCTGATCGGACATGACGGGTCAGCGGAGAGAGAGCTGACGGTCCATTTCGGTACAGTAAACCAGCGCCAGCTGAATCCAGACAGCATGTTGGTCAGTGAAACCAGCTAAGTGTTGCTACATGAACAACATGGATCGAGTGTCGGACTGTTTCCCCTCGTGTTTATCCACCAATTTCCATAGCGACCTGGTCTCGGAGTGTCTGGCTGTCGGCCCGGCAGAACTTGTTGTGGTTACGTTAAGAAATGCTGTTTTGGTTTGCCTGTACTTTGTTGTCTGTACTTTGTTGGGCCGCATACCCCAGATTCAGTGATGACATCAGTGCCGATGACCTCAGCGTGGTCACGGAGGCCCACGCTGTCCGATTGGACGAGAGCCAGAGCGGTTAGATCAGCACATGGCACCCCGGGTCTCCACGTCCCCCGCTGTGATCCCCGAGCGTCTCTGCTGCCTCTCAATCTGTCGCTCTCTCCAACAAATCTGCTTTTTTCTTTTGTCACCTCCTCATAGTTTCCACTGTCAGCGCTTCACCTCACACCTCTGTTTATGTCAAACACAGTAACATTTTTATTTATTCATTTTTAGTTCAGCTGGTTCTTTTGCCAAGATCTGAAGTGTTTGTCGTCCCACATTATAAAAACTGCATTTTTTCTCACTTACTTCTTGTGGTTTGTAGCTTTTGGTTTTATGTGCCCACATTTCACACATCCTCCACCCAGTGTTGCCAGATCTGACTGACACCAAACAGCCCAGAACGAACCTCAAACCTTTTATTCTCCACTGGTGTGTTATTTTTAAATAACAGGCACACACATACACACATGGTGTTGGGAAAAAGGTGCAAATTTAACCTTTTTATCTTGTGATCTTTAAATTGTCTTTGCTGTTTGTTTAAAACCTTTTCTTTGTTCCTTTATGTGGAAATTTTGAAAAAAAGGGTTAAATGGCGAGTCAAGTAAATCTACTTGCAGCCAATATTTGGCTGGTAAATGTCAGATTCTTTGCCCTTGTTGCAAAAAACCCTACAACTAGACGACATTAATCGCTTCACTTCACCTTAATCGTAATTTTTGAGGCGTTATAGGAAGGTAATAAGACAAATTAAGCTCTGGTTTTCAGTTCTCAAGGTTTAAATTCAGACAAACTAAAACCACCACAGGTACGATAGTTAAAAATGATATATTCTGTCAAATTAATCAACCAGTCATGTAAAAACTAGTCCATTTGGGAGGTAAACCACCAAACCTGGCAACGCTGCCTTCACCTGAAAAGACCGTTGAGATGGAAACGACTCTTTCCAAAAACAAAGTCCCTGTTATTCTGGATTATCCGCAGAACAATAGTTTTCACAGGGAATATTTTTGTTATGCAGAACTGTTCACGCTGAGATTTGTGGATCATCGTAGGACGTAGTTTCTGAAAACACACAGAGCTCACGTTGTTTTTGATGCTTTGAGCGCCCAGAAAAATCTCTGAGACACGTAACGTCTTCGGGTGAACGCGGGAGGCTTTCAGTGGCAGATCAAGTCAGTTATCTCTCTTCTTATGTCATCTGTTTATCCATCCCCGGTTTCCACATTGACCTTTTTTAACCACGTCCGTCTATCTCAGTCTCACCTCTGTCTGCCATGAAGACCCGGCTATAAATGTTGCAACCTGCACCTCTCTCTGAACCCGGATTAGTGAAACTGTAGCTGTGGATGGCTCTCTGGCATGACTCCCCCCTCTCTCTCTCTCTCTTTGTGGCTGACCACAGGCCAGTTCCCGGGCCGCTGTCCTCCCTCCTCCACATGAGGAACAGACACAGACAACCGCTGCCGGCCTCCTTACCTGGCACCCTGCCGGACCCCGCCATGCAAGGGGCATCTGCTCAGCACATGCCCGTAAGTATAGTCGACCGGCTCGCCTCACGCAAACACAGACACACGTGCACTATGATTTATAGATGCAGGTATACAGGCCGAGAGTCGTCAAGAAAGACCTGCGAGCTAGAAATATTCATGGCTGACAGGAGAATTCACTTCACTCTCCTGTGGATGAATTAATGAAAAAGTGCCAAACGCCAAATGGATGGTGACCTCTTTACACAGGAGGTGAAGCCTTTTTCCTTGTCATGGCTGAAAAGGTTATTTTTGTGTCAATCTTCTCCCCTCCTTTAGATAGAGAAGCAGATGTCATGTGTAATGGGTATACCAGGTCCGGTACACAACCCTTCCTGTTCCTCGCCTCAGGTACGGAGCAGTCGGTTCCACCCGCTGACAGTTTCTTCTTCTGTCTTTGGATTATTCCGCTCTCCTCTGGGAATCACAATATGCTTTGCCAAAGACTGCGTACACACACACACACACACCGAGTGGACACCAGCAGCTTCGTGAAAACTGATACCAATGCTCCTGTTTTTAAACTAGAGCTGAGGGTTAAAGGGAAAGTTTAACAAATACAAAATGCATATTTTTCCTCTTAACCGTACCGCTATTCATTCATCTAGACTGTTTTGGTGCGAGCTGCCGAGTTACGGAGATATCAGCTGTTGAGATGTCTGTCTCCTCTCAAATATGACCGAACTAGACAGCAAAAAAAGACTTTTACTCATCAGCAACGCTCTTTCCAGAAGTCATGACCCAGTTACTGAATCTACAGACCATGAGCTGTTTGAAGGAGGAACTATTAGATCAGTTACAGGTCAGCCAAGTGTTTATTAATGTTTACATACTGTCAGGAGTTCATCTAGCTCCGTCATACACGTTATAATCCAGCGAGGGAAGACAGTTTTTACGGCAGGTATCTTTAAAACTCGACAACTCACGCCGAAACATTTTAGATTGATAAAGAGCACTTTAGTAAAGGGGTGAGCTGTCCCTTTAAAGAGATAGTTAGACATTTTGGGAAATAAATTTACCTACTTTTTGGCTGAGATTTATAGCATATTTGTACAGTAAACTTGAAGCTGGTTAGCTTAGCTTAGCATAAAGACTGGAAACAAGGGGGACCAGCTAGCCAAATGTGACGACACCAGCCTACCAGCACCTTTAAGGCTCTCAGATTTACATGTTATACTTGTTCAAATAGTTCAGATAATTTGCAGTTTCATGTGGGATTATGTGCTAGATTATTTCTTCCTGGTGGCAGCTGGCAGCCACTCAGATTTTGTTTACTTTAGAGCCAGGCCAGCTGTTTCCCACTGTCTGTAGGCTAAGCTAAGCTAAGCTAAGCTAACCATCTGTTGGCTGTATCCTCACATTTCCATACATTTAACATACAAGCATGAGAGAGACTTCTTATCCAACTCTGCGCCAGAAAGCAAAAAAAGTGCATTGCCCCAAATAAGTTAACGTTTAATGATCACACTGTTGTTTTCTCTTCTCTTAAATGAAATGCACACGCAGCCTGTCCCCTTCTAATCAGGATGGACAGGAAACAGAGTGTAACTTTACACTTCACACACACACACACACACACACACACACACTCACACTACCACAGGAAGTCACCACGTTCACGCTCTCTCTGGCTTCTTCTTGGTTTGTTTTATTTTCCCCGTGTCGACATGCTCTCAATCTCTGCCCTCGTGAATTTTACATTTCCTCTTTCCAGGGCCATGTTGTATGAATAGTTAAAGATATGTGTGCTATCAAAAGCAACTTCAGAGAGAAAGCTGTGAAATCGCCCTGCGTCCACACACACACACACACACACACACACACACACACTCGCAGGTTATGACTTCATGCACAGAGCTTGTATATAGAGCGGCGAATGAAAAGTGGTTTCGGGTTTCAGAGTGGAGCAGGTCGCAGGTTCACATCTGAAACTCTCTCTCACACACCCACCCACACACACACACACACACACACCACACACACCACACACACACACACACACACACACACACACCACACACCACACACACGCACTCTTCTTCTTCTTCTTCTTCTTCTTCTCCAGGCCGATTTGATTCCGTTCTATTGTCATTTACTCTCGCCAGCTGTTTGTAGTTTTGCATTTCGGAGGTGTGAAAGACAACTCCACTGTCGGTGTATTAATACCCCTCCGTCATTCTGAGTGACTCCACGGTCAGCTACAGTGGAAAAGCAAGCGTTTGACAGAGGCTCAGTGTTTCATGTACAGTTCCGTGTCTTCATTCACTGATCCCTCCAGACAGAAATATCAACGTGGTGTGTCATCCAGTCCGAGGCGATCCATGATGTAATCACAGGCCCCAGTGTCAGGGTGTTTCTATGTAGTAAACAGAGCTGAAATACTCGTGTCCTGTCCTGTTCAGTGTGTGTGTGTGTGTGTGTGTGTGTGTGTGTGTGTGTGTGTTTGACTGGCAGCCTGGCTGGCTGGTAAAGCTGGCGCAGACAGCTCGGTGACCTCATCCTTGGCACCCGCTAAATGTACTCCCTTTTTTTCAGCGCTGAATGGTTGACGGGAGGAGAGAGAGAGAAAGAGAGAGAGAGAGAGAGAGAAAAAAAATCTGCTTCTTCTCTTAAAGAAATATTGTGTAACAGGGAACAGATAGCAGTATTGCCAGGCGGTGGAGGTGGGGGTGATGTCATGCTCTAAACATGACCTCTCCCTCTCCTCTGCTGAGCGTAGGAGAAAGGTGAGATGAGGTTTAATTTAGCTTGTACAGTCTGTTTAGTCAGATGATACACAGGAATGATAAAGTGTGAAGGTATCAGGCTGCAGACAGCAGCATTTATCAGAACGCGTCTTATCTGAAGTTGTCTTCGCGGTTGTGGACGATAAGGACAAATGGTGATGATGGGCAGAGCGTTGGTTTGTGTCTGAGAGCAGCAATGAGTTTAATCTTAACACGTTTGGTTACGTAGACGTATGAGATACTGCGGGAAGCGGCTGTTTAAGCTGTCTGACCTGGAGCGGCCTGTAGGGTCCGGAGCTGATTTGCTGTTACTAATTTAGCTGGTAACGAGGGTCAAACCCGCTCACGCACTGTGACAGAGATAGAAGATATTTAATGTGGAGCTCCTCATATAAAGGGTTTAGTTTTAATATATCAGTATGTATGTGTATTTTAAAGTGTATGTTTTAAGTCAAGACATTTCCGGAGATGGGGTTTTGTGTTCTCTCAGTTTTCCACAATAACTTGAAATAAGTTATATATTACAGTCCTGAATTTTACAGTTTATTCTTGAAACAGTAAGGAGCCATTTGGTGCAATCAGCCATATGTTGCATTCATACTGCTGAAAACATGCAGCTAGTGTTAGCCAGTTAGCTCAGTTAGCAGTGGGAGAGCATAGTGTTAGCTGGGGCTAGCTGGTTAGCATAACAACATACATAGACATCTTTTTCCTGACATCAAAACTGTTGTTTCTGCACTTTCAGGTGAAAATCTTACATTTTTAAAAAATATGTTTTCAAGTAAAAAACGTTCATGTTGCTCCTCATGTTTAAACTTTAAAGGAGGAACTTGTAAAAGGACGTGAGGTTGCTTTTTTCCCCCAGTTTAGCCAGAAATCTTGTGAATGAAGATATGACAGCAACATTTCAGCATTTAAATGGTCAAGACCTTATTTTGTTGTCTTGGGTTCGACACAAATGTTCTGTCATTTTACTCGAGGTAACAGTGTGTTTTGTTTGCTTGTTTCTGGGGAAACTCTAGCTGATGCGTCAGAGATAGTGAGGCGGGGAGTGAACGTGACTAAACATAACGTGGATACGACTTTAAAACCTGACCTCATCATTTCTACCTGAGTCACGTCAGATATAGTTTAAATTTTTTTTGGTTGTTGAACAATGAAGAAATGACATACTGTGTGTTTTATATGCTGAAGGAGATGTTGAAGAGAAGGTAGCAAATAATCAGAATCTAATAAGAAATAACAGTAATAATAATATAATAATGAAAAAACATGCTTCATTTTAGTGTAACTGGGGACTTTCTTGGGCCTACATATCCCAGCATGCACTCAGCAGCATAACTTTATATATATCTTTTATCTCTTCATCTCTCAGAGGTCCAAACAGACGCTGAGCCACCACCATTTCCAACAGCACCACCCGGGAATGGTCGCCATCAACAACCCCGTGACGTCCATGGGTCACATGATGGAGATGATGTCACACCGTCACCAGGCGCCTCCGCTGCAACACCATCCTCATCCTCATCCTCATCCTCCTCACCACCATCATTCGCAGCTTCCTGCTCCACCCCTCACCTACAACCAACAGCGGTGCCATGCTCCGCCTGCACCTCCGCAGCATCCGGGTGGCGCTCACAGCCACCAGCTTCACCAGTCAGGGAATGTGAATGTACCGCACGCTCAGGCTCACCAATCACCGCCTCCGCACCTGCACCAGGGCTCTCCACCTGCACCGCCCCTGTCAGTGCCACCACAGGTGCGACTACTGAACCACTCAATAATGACAAAAGCTACATCTGACCTAATTATTCTTATTTTACTAAATATGTGTTTGTTGTTTGCAGTTATCCCCTGTTGCACAGCAGATGCAGCCCTCCCACTCCCAGCATGCACTTCAGGCAGGTGGTAACTGCAGCGGTCCAGGAGGAGGAGGAGGAGGAGGAGGAGGAGGAGGCAACCGACGCAGGAGGACGACAGAGCACGACCCCGACGAGCGCAGGCAGAAGTTTCTTGAACGTAACCGGGCTGCAGCCACACGCTGCCGGCAGAAAAGGAAACTCTGGGTGTCATCGCTGGAGAAGAAAGCAGAGGAGCTGACGCACACGAACCTGCAGCTACAGGTGAGACGCGCTCCGACAAGTACACACTCACAGACACACACTCCACACCTCTCAGGAGGACACTCAGTGTTTGTCTTTTCCAGAACGAGGTGACGTCGTTGAGGTCGGAGGTGGGTCAACTGAAGCAGATTCTGCTCACCCACAAGGACTGTCCTGTCACCGCCCGGCAGAGAGAGGCACAGGGGTACCCCAGTGAGTAAAACCCCTCTACCCTGCACCCTCTCTCTAGAAAACTCACCAGCTTTTCCAGACGCCTGACACCAATCATCTCCATCCACCACTGAGGGTATATTCAGATACCTTGTATGTGCACATAGGGAATAAACGCCATGGCTACATTCTGTCTCGTTACGACAAAACCACCTCTCGGCACACACAGGGACCTTAAACTGTTTCATTCTAAAGAGCACTTATAGAGTAAAAACTCCCCACCGTCTCCACATGTTGGTACATGCACTTTTATTCCTACGGAGAGCCAATCAGGGGAAAGCACTGCACTCTTAACTCTCCACTTAGGAGGAACCTATTTTTCTGTGTCATCTTTCATACTCATTTAATGAACCGGACCTCGATGGTGTTTGAAATAGTCGAGTGCACTTCAAAATTCTGGCACTGGCTGTTTTTTTTTTGCCTTGCATGAAGCTAGCTTGCAACAAAATGCAGACCATGCCCATCTTGCACTCCGGCAGGCTTAAAGCTAACCTTCAACAATAACTGAACCTGTATGTGACTTAAAACGATTGAGGAAAAACTGCACCTTGTGGCTTAAATGGAAGCAGCCACTGTGTTTAAACTAAGTGTTGAGCTTCAGAGGACAAAGATGGATGCAATATTGGCATGTGTGCTATTTTCTATTGTTGTCTTTTTACCTGTATTTGTTAAAATAAAAGAGATATTTTCCTGTAATCGGAGCTGTAGTGGGCTTTTCATTCATCTGCACGCTCACAAACCGCACGCACGAAAAAAACGGACGATCCAATCAGGGATCGGGGACTTTGATTGACAGCTGTCTCTGTGTCCAGCTGCAGGGGTGAGCCCTGGAGGAAGTCCCTCCCCTGTAGGTCCTGGCTCTCATCTGCAGGCCATCCAACACAACAGCATCTCAACCTCCTCGACAGCCGGAGGCGACACGGGGCACGACCCCCAGCCCGGACGCTAGGGGCCGGACGGCTGAATCCTACCAGACTGAATTATCTTTCTCTGCCGTCACGTCACTAAAGTCTCACTCAGCTGTGGATCTGATGCATTGTAGATGAAATACTGAACTGGATAGGTGACTTTATGAATCCATGTGAGCACTGAGGTATCTTTCAATCTTTTCTTTTCTGGGTCGAGAGGAGACCAGAACCACATACTGATACATTTCCATAATAGGTGCAGAAAATGAGCTTCGTTAAAAAAAAAACTGTGATGGTTTCATGGCAACTGGATCCTGTGTTTGTTCACAAAGTGTCTAACCATTGCCTGCCACCCACTGACTATGCACATAAACAGTCATAACACATTGTTTCGGTATTCTTGCTCTTATATCTTGCACTAATTTTGACAAAGCCTATATATATATATATATATATATAAATATATCAGTTTTATATTTCTTAACTGGGCGTCTGCGAGTGCACACCGTATGCCTTCTCTTCAACGCAGAAGCAGCTCATTAAAAAATGTATTTTTCTACAAGTAATTAATACTAGGAGACGAATAACTGTTGTTTAAATCAAACCCATGTCTCGTCTCTGAAAGCCATTTGAACCGTGACTGTACAGTTTTTCCTTTCAGGCACATTTTTCTAACTTGCCCTCAGACAACATATATATATATAAATATAAAAACTGCACCTCTTGTCTCAGTGGGTTAATAAAACAAAAGATTATTCTGGTACGTCCTCGTGTCTCTTGATTGTTGTGTGTAAGTTTGGTCTAGTCTGCCATCTAGTGACCGGTTGGGTGAGTGGATGTTGGATTTGGCTGCTATGAAATAAAACAGTATTTGCATAAATCCTTAATATAATGCACAAAGAAACATTTACCTGTGTGTTGTGTATAACATATATAACTTCATAGGATTAAATATTCAACCACCAGTCGACGCAAGTAGCCCAAATTTAAGGACTTTGACAGATTCTTCAATGCAGAATTATTGTTTTATGTTAAAATCTCGACTGGTGACGTGCATGAAAGTGTGTGTTCGTGTCTATGATTCTGGACTGAGTGTGGGAGGCACTCCACCCTGTCTGCGCAAACAAAGGAACTGCGTAACCATTGCCAGACCTCATCTTGACACGCATGCACACACACTTCTCTAACATACTATTTTTTTATTGCCCTCCTCACCCTCACACATTGTTTAGCTCTCCCTTTAACTCACTTCATACCAAGAGTGCAGGAGAAATATCATGTTTAATATGAAGTCTCCTGAAACATGACAACACTGCGACCCGTCTCGTCTGCTCAGCTGAGGTCGTTTGAGGAAGAATATATATAAAAACCACGAAAAAGATCATCCAGGAGATGAATCACTCACATTGTTGGGGATTTTACTTCTTCATGTTACACAAAATCATATATAAAAGTATAAAACGTGATAGATGTGATACAAAAACAAGTGTCTTTTTTTATCTTCTTCCTGCCAGCCAGCAGCCATCATCATTACACACTGTAAAAAATATGAGACAATATGACGTCTGTGAACTCAATATTAGCACCATAGTTGAAATCAGTGATCAATCATTCATGCCTTCACACTTGAACAATCGCAAAACAAATCGAGAAAACACGAGCGCAGGTGCAGGGAAAGGAAATGAAAAAAGGAAAAAGGCGCAAAGCAGGAAGAGGAAGTCAGAGGGATTGGACTTCCTCTGGTGTCTGAGAAGGCACTGATGAGCTCAGCTGATCTTTCATCGCGGTTAAAGGTTTTTCTTGCGGTCAAACAAAGAGGAAACACAACATGATGGTGGGATTGTGGGCTTGGTTTGCTCACAGCCACACAAACACACACACACACGTTTTCAAAGGTAGGGAAGACGGTTCTGGAGAAAGATAGCTGATTGTTGAGTCAAATAGCGACCCAAAGAGTCTGTGAATGAGACTCAACGATCAGCTATCTCTCTGCACGCCTCCCTTCGTCTGAGAGAGGGGACGGCCTGTTGTTCAGTATCAAGTTTTTAAGGCTCTAGTCCGAGAATCTCTGCATGTCACTGTCTCTGCGAACACTGTTGCTGTCCATAAAGCGCTCACAAGGGAACTCGATGAGGTCGCCCTCCTCCAGGGGCGAGAGCCGCGCCGGACGGCTGCTTTGGTAGCTGGTGAAGTCAGCGGACACCGAAGCCGTTGTCATGGTCGGACGAAATGGTCGCCTGGTGGAGTACATGTGCCTCACGTGCACCGCCGACTTCCTCCTCTGCAACCTCCTCTTCAGGCTCCGGCCCAGCCAGACGCTGCCGATGACGAGCAGCAGCACGGCGTTCCCAGCCAGCGTCGCCACCGTCACCAGCTGGAGGTCGGAGGTCAGCACACCTCCTCGGTTGAGCCCCTCAGGGAGGGTGACCAGCCCTGCGCAGTGGTCACGAGGTGCGACCTGACACACCGATCCTCCAACTACTCCTTCCACACAGACCATGTAGGTCACGTCTGAGCTGAGTTCTCTGAGGGTGACGGAGCGAGCGGTGCCACGAGTGTACACATAGCGGGGGAAACGATCCTGGGTGCCAAACCGGTCGAACAGAATCCGGTAGTGGACTTCGTCGAGGCCTGGCCCAGGTCCTGGTGTGTGGCTGTGATGATCCCGGGTGGTCCAATAGACGGTGGCGGTACTCGATGTCACATGATCCACTGACACATTAGAGATGAAATGGCGGTTGAACACACACGGATCTGTTATCACAGGTAGAGCCTCCTCCTGATCTGACCTCAGGAGATCAAATCTTTCTCCGGACTGGACCGGAGAGGTGGAGCTGGTGCTGGTGGTGTAGGTGGGCTCGGTGTTTGGGTCTGTGGTGTTTTTCTCCAGAATTCCAGCACGACTTGGTGAGGAAGTGGATGCTGGATCAGCTCTGGAAGTGACATTTGACCTTTGTCGTCCTTTGGCACGTCTCCTGGCTGCCTCTGCAGCGGGTCGCGACCTCGAGCTGAGAGATTCTTTCTTTGGTTTCTTTCTTTCCAGTGCTGCCACCTCTACACCTCCCCGGTCTCCCTGGATTCTCACCTCCTCCTGTCCCTCTCTTTTCGTTTTCTCTCCCTCTTTCCTCATTATCACCCCGTCCCTGTCTCCCTGTGACAGCTCTGTCGCCTCCACCTGGCCTTCTTCACCTCTCTGCTCACCTCCTGTCTCTTCCCCCTTCACCTTTACCAACACCCCCCCTCCCCGGCTCTCCTCAGGCCCGGCTTGGCTCCTACACAAGTGGGTCAAGTTCCCGAGGGGCTGCAGCTGGGAAGCATTCACATAGTCCAGATATTTCCCTCTCAGGGTTGCTGGGTGATGACATTGCACAAAAACAGTCAACAACTTGCCCTGAGAGTGCGCAGCAGTCATCCATCTCTTCAGCTCCTCCAGGCGACAGTCGCACGTCCAGTTGTTGCCATGGAGATCCAGGTCGTAAAGCGCGTTGTTGAGTCCAAAAATGTCTCCTGACAGGCTGGTGAGCATGTTGTTCTTCAGCTTCAGCACCTTCAGATGCTTAAGCTGCGAAAAGGCGGAAGGGTCCACTTGGGAAATCCGGTTCCGACTGAAGTCCAGCTCCTCGACGCGCTCCAGGGAGTCGAGGATACCGGCGGGGATTTCCTCCAGCTCGTTGCCGTCAATCAGAAGCTCCCTGAGGCTCGACAGCCCCCTCAGAGCCCCGCTGTCCAGGCGAGAGATCCTGTTGTTGCTGAGGGACAGCGTGGACAGCTTTTTCAGATTTTGGAAGACGTGGTTCCCGACGTGCTGGATCTGGTTCTCGGACAGCAGCAGGGTTGTGAGGGCTCTGAGCTGGGAGAACATCAAGGCGCTGCGCACGGCCGCCTGCTTGTTGTGCGCCAGGTTCAGAAAGCGCAGGCTGGTGAGTTTGGAGAACGCGTTTCTGTGGATGTGCTGCAGCTGGTTGTATTCCAGGTGGAGATAATGTAGACTGGTCAAGCTTTTAAAAACGGAGTCCTGCAGAACCTCTAGCGAGTTCCCGTCCAGGCGCAGCTTCACCAGATTATCCAGATTGGCGAACAGCTCCGGGGTGATTTTCTTCATCTCATTATTGTTCCCATAGAGGATCGTTAACTTCTTCAGGGGCTGAAACGTCCCGGCGGGTATGTGTGATAAAAGGTTATGCCCCAGGTACAGCTCCTCCAGCTTGGAGAGCTTCTCGAACGCTTTAGGCTGAATGGTTTGGATTTGATTGTACTGCAGGTTCAGCCTCACCAGGTTACTGTACCGCGTGAAGTCGAAGGCAGAGATGTTCCCGATGAAGTTCCCCCCGAGGCTGAAGACGAGCGCCTCCTCGGAGACGCGCGCGGCGGGTTTGGGCACCGCGCGCAGCCCGCGGTTGGTGCACATGAGGTGCTGCGGGTGCTGACACTCACAGCGGTCGGGACAATAGCTTGTCACTTGTGCAGAGGAGGAGGAGGAGGAGGAGGAAGAGGAGGAGGTGAATCCATTGAGCGCCAGGAGGAAAAAGCAGATCCCCGTCGGGAAATTGCCGCTATCCATTCCGGCAGCGCGGGCTGGCACATTCGCTTTGCTTGGCTCAGGCGCAGTCGCCCTTCTCCTCTCTCATGCTGGAGATCGACTCGTCCATAATCCACTTGTTGCTCTGAAAAGCGCCGCACACATCAGGCACACACGGCTCCATCACCCCGCAGCATCATCCGCACACACAGCGACCTAATCTGCGCGGCGCGCTCTGGTGCTGTCTGAGGAAACGCTCACCTCCCCAGTAAACCCTCCATCCCCCCGAGTGGTCATCTGCTGCGAATTACAGACTGCTCTCTCTCTCTCTCTCTCTCTCTCTCTCACACACACACACACACACACACACACACACACACACACACACACACACACACTGAAATAGTCCCTCCCACGCAACTCTGCGACCCTGCCAAAAACAGATGTGCACAAGCCCTGACGCACGAGTCCCAGAACTTTGCGCGTGCACGCAGGTAATCAAACACACACACACACACACACACACACACACACGACTCTACAATGAGAGCGAGAGAGAGGAGGAAGGGAGAGAGAGGTTGAGAAACCCTTTGACCGAGTTTTCTGCGCGCCCCCGCAGCCACCGGGGGTCTGAGATCTGGATCGGATCCCTGGTATGGACAAAGCAGACAGGAAGATCTCCTTCCCACGGAAGCCCAAGAGAAGCCTGATGGTTTGGATTCCCCCGCAGCGGGGCAGAGCCACCCATAACACGAGCTCAGCTAAATGTCTGAATTCAGATCGTCGCTGGTGACATCAGACCTGAGATCTGCAGACACAAAGTCACTCTGAGCCACAATCAGAGCAGCCTGCTCCCTCTCTGTCTGTCTGCATGCAGATCACCATCATCACGCAGCATAAACTGCACTTCACCAGTCTCTCATTAACGCTGCTGCACGGGGCCACGAGGAGCACAGATGGTTCACATTTGCAGATGAGGAATTCGGGTCGTGAAGTGTGCGCAGAGACCGACGAGGAGAGAGAGAGAGAGGTGCCAAATCTGAGTTAAAGATCTCCAACATGAATAAATGCAGGGCTGAATGGAGCATGTTGCACAGAGCTGTGCAGCAGAGAGAGGGCTGGTGATCTGCAGCGTGTTCAGGCTGGACTGAGAGGAAACACATGCCAAGACATCTGCA
This sequence comes from Sparus aurata, assembly GCF_900880675.1. Lineage (NCBI taxonomy): Eukaryota > Metazoa > Chordata > Actinopteri > Spariformes > Sparidae > Sparus > Sparus aurata. The sequence goes on from NC_044189.1 coordinate 21,444,313, forward strand.
CATGTATGGCACATGAGACAGAGTGATTGCTGACATACACACTGTCTGATCTACAGATCTACAGATCTATAGATCAGACAGGAATGTTAGATGAGCTCCAGCAGTCACTCAGAGTCCTGAGCTACTTGTTCATGGGATGAAATGAGAGAAATTAAAGCCGACTTTTGTTGTTGTTGCTATTTTGGTTGAGAAAATATATAATTTTTATTTCCATTTCATCTCTCCCCCTTTTAACCTGCCTACCTGTCTATAAATTCCCAGGCAATCAGGTGCCAAACACTCATAAGTACTATTGATTATTGGTGTTCATTGAGGATTGAGAGGCTACCTTGCTCTACTACACTCTGTTTCCAAGAGAATGTCTGACCTGCACAAGTGGGTCATTTTTGCACAAATTGGGTATAATTCTTAGAGTGCATGTGGCTTTTGCTATAATGTGTATCACATGCACATTGTCCACTTCAGTTCGTATATTGAACTACTTTTTCTAACCAAACCAGATTTTTCTCAAGCGTCTTCCTGCTGCAGCTTACCTTCGTCCAGCGTAGCGCAGGCTACAACCTACAGGCTACAAGCTAGGGGGTACAGGCTACAGGCTACAACCTACAGGCTACAAGCTAGGGGGTACAGGCTACAGGCTACAACCTACAGGCTACAAGCTACGGGCTACAGGCTACAAGCTAGCTTGCAAAGCCCCTTTATCAACACTAGGCCACCTGTCATGTGGCCTGTAGTCTATGATATTTAGTAGGCCTATTCCTTATTTTAATAATATAAAAGTGTTTTGTTTGTTTTTTTACTTGTAGAGGCTAAAACTAGAAGCTATAGCTTAATTCATGAGCCTACTTTTACAAAACTATTTAAACCGTGTATTTATTAAGCATCATTATGTTGAGCTAGCCTAACAGGCTATTACTTTTAGCTAGCAAACTACTTAAGCTGATTATCTGTCAGCTACAAACTGTTTTGTTTTTTAGCTTGCTAGCTTTAACTATTTCAACTAGGCTATTTATCCACTACATTTAGCTTTTAGCTGTTTATTTGTATTTTTGCTAGCTATTTCAATTAGCATAGTTATCCACTAGGCCCTGGATAGCCTACTTTTGGTATAGCCTAACTATTCAGTGCTTTAAGATAACTATTTTAACTGTGTGTGTGTATTAATATCAGTGAGCTAACTATGTCAGCAGTTTCTGTCACTATAAGCTAAAAACAGCATTTAACTTCTCTACAACTTAACGTTTACACACATGCTGAATTGCAACACATACATGATGTTAATGTCTATGAATAGAGAAACACAAACAGTTAACTGACTCATGCACACACACACACACACACACTATACACAACGTGCAACCTCCCCTGAGAAGCCAGTGATGCAATGGTTTCCAGAGCCGAGCTGATGGATGACTCGTACAGCTTCTTGCATTACCAGCTCAAAGCAACAGCCTCTCACACGCTCCTCGATCGGCCTCGTTCTCATGCATATCTGTTGCTAGACACAGTCAGACATTAGAGCTGTGTGTCTGTGTATGAAAGACAGAGAGAAACACAACCCTTGGGGAAGCCCCCTCTCTCTCTGGGAGGTCATTTCCTGCCGGGACATTTCTGCGTAGTATTTCTGCATGTCTTTCTCCCCCCTCTGTCTGTCTGTCTCTCTGAGGAACACACACATTGAGAAAACACTCTGGGATCTGGCCTCAGACACAGAGCGCCCGGTCCAGTTGTTTTATGGCAGTCGCCTGGTCTGTGTCAGAGAGGAAAGGAATACCGATCAAACGTCAGAAATAAACTGACTCTAACTTTATCGTAACGTTTGAAAGGAAGCCGTGGGTGAAGGTCTCATTTCCAAGAGTGTAAATGAGATGGACGGATGGAATGAGATGTGGAAAGATAAAACGGCCGGAGAGCAGAAGGGAAGTGAGCTAGACTAATGCAGACGGAGATTGTTGTGAGGGGAAAAAGTGTGCTGGAGTTGACCCAGATTCACAGAGAAGTTGGCACAATAGGCGGCATTGAGGACCCTGTGCAGAGCTGTCCGCCACTCTGCCTGCACACAATACGGGCAGCAGAATGGTTTCACCGGTCCATCCTTTCATCACCTCTCCCTCCTTCGCAGCGGGCCTCTCGCTGTCCAATCAGCCGGCCATGTGACATTTCAGCCTCTCAGCGGAGAGAAAGAGTGTGTGTGTGTGTGTGTGTGTGTGTGTGTGTGAGAGAGAGAAACCTGATTCCACTGTTGAGAGAGAGAGAGCGGAGAGAGTGGCTTGTATGTTCGTCTGCACCTGAGCACGCCTGTTTCATGAGACAGGCAAATTATGTGTGTGTGTGCGCAGATGTACGTCTGCATGAAACAGAGTATCCAGGTCGGTGCAGGTACATCAGTCTGTGTGTGTGTGTGTGTGTGTGTGCATGTAAACGAGCCGACGCTGCAGCGTATGTAGGTCGATGAGGAGTGTTACGCTTCTCCGGCACGAGCTTCAGAAGTTGAATCTGCATTTTTTCAGTGAATGAGAGTGAGAGACAGAGAGAGATCAGAATCATTAATCACCATGGTTTGATTTCTAATAGCTTGTATCCTCTGTATCCAATAATCTGTTGTCTAGTCAATTGTTGGAAAGCATTTAATACATTTACCCCAGATGGACCCATAGGTGTTCAAACCGTCCGAGTGAGTGGAGCTCAAGCTCAGCATACAGTTTGAGCACCTACAATCCAATGACAACAAGTGAGAAATGATTTCATGATCCAGACTAGAGCTCCAGAACAAGTGATTATATTGTAAGTTCACCCAAAAATGTTAAATTCGTGTCTGGTGTGAGTCTACAGAAGCTCCAACATCCCAAGTTGATAAGAAGAGATGGTGTTTGAAACCTTTCGTACCCAAAATCTTCACGTTAGCATCAGAACGGGTGCAAGAGGCGTGACGAGGGTTTTAATGAACGTCTTCTTTCAAATTGATTTGAGATCTCGGGGCTTCAGGTGACCTGGATTGAGTCTGGAGCCGTTGTATGTTTATTTTATCAGCTGTTTTTTTTGTTTAACTTTTAAAAAAAGTCCATTAACATAAAAAAAAATTAATATCTTAAGAAATATCATTTTTGACTTTATGATGCTTGTGTATTGTTTTGCAGAGATGTGTGCTGAAGTAAGCATGCTAACCATCTAACCAGCTTCCCATAGACACACAACAACATTCTCCTGGTGTTCTGAGTTAACAGTCCGGGCCGCTAGTTGTACTGCTAACTGAGCTAACTAGCTAGTAGTCAATCTGGTCATACACCATCCCTTATTTGCTGCCTTTTCTTACAAACTGCACTTTTAAATATTCTGGGGTATTCTTCTCTGAAATGTAACTATTCTGTAGTAAGGTACTGCTTCTGAAAAGTATGGTAAATATAAAGTTACCATCAGCAGCTGTTGCTAGCAGCCTAGCTTAGCACAAAGACTAGGATCAGGGGAAACAGTCACCCTGATCAAAGGTCATAAAGCCAGCCTGCACATCTAAACTTTACAACTGAACAGGCTCAGGGCCAGCCTGGCTGATCCCCCAGTTTTAAATACATGTATACATGCACTGAGTGCAAGAAGTTCATGCTAACAATGTGAATGAATGTGACAAAGAGGTCTAAGACGTACAAAAATGCTCCCAAACGCAGCAGGACTGACAGTGTGAGGAACTAAAGAGCCTCAGACGAAGTCGCAAACTTACAGGAAGTTGCGCTGTAGGAAACATGTGCATCCTATTGTATGTCAGAATGCAGAGGCTCTCTTTCCCCCTGTGGGCCCAGTGTGCATGAGAGGGACAATCTGTACGTCCTGGTAACGTAACCCTGCGTGGATCTAGCACTTATCTGGATCTTATTATAGTAATCAGTGTGAGGGATGGGCCGCAATGAAGATTAAAAGCAGCTTTGTCTCTGCAGATTAGCCCTCCGACAGGGCTCTAATCAATAGGAAATGGTTCCAACTAATAACAGATTATCCCTGTGTGTGGCAGAGATGGAAAGTGTGTGTGTGTGTGTGTGTGTGTGTGTGTGTGTGTGTGTGTGTGCACTTTAGCTTGTTTAGGAGCACGTGAAGTCGTTTATTTGAAGTGTTCTTTTGTTGCTTTGCAGAATTGAAATGAAAGGACAAAGACGGGAGAGAGCAAAGCAACAGGGAAGGAAAAATAGGCAATGAGGAGGTGGGCTGTGTGTGTCTGTGTGTGTGTGTGTGTGTGTGTGTGTGTGTGTGTGTGTGTGTGTGTGTGTGACAGAAAAGAGTTTACATGAGCAACAGCTGCTCGGATCGTTATGGGCTTTAGCTAGAGCTGGGAATCACAGATCTCGTCTATGCTCACATGCATTAACGGTGTGTGTGTGTGTGTGTGTGTGTGTGTGTGTGTGCCTGAATGTTTGTGAGAGGATGACTGAGTGTTTATGCACTTAGGGGGAAACAGTGGAAGAGACCCGATCCCCTTGTGAGACTGCAGCTCCACTGAAATGCTGCTTTGTACACTGTACATTACACAGAGGATGTGTAACATACGGCCATGTTTCTGGGTGCACGGATATGAATATAAATGGTGGACAAAGCGTGAAGGGAACTCCAGGGCCCCATGCCTGTAAACGTCCACATTCCCACTGCTTGGCTGCAACAGTTGGTTCCCATCACAGGAAGTAGAAAAGGAGCACAAGATGGAGAGAATGAGTCCAAGACACTTCTCTCTGCTGATCATTACTCTGTTTGCTCAACATAAGGATAATCTCATCAGAATGACAGCATGTCGAAAAAAAACCAGCACACTGATTTTGCAGCAAAGCAACAAAAGCACATCATGCAATGTGGGAAATGCATTCGCTCCGGCATTCCTCTCCGCTGTTGGGAGCGCGCCAACATCTCCTGCTTGACCTCCCGGGGTCATGTTTTGTCGTTGAGACCAATATGTCGAATGTGCCTGTGAGAGTTTAAAACAGAGGGAATAGAGCGGGGGAAAAAGGAGGAAGGGAGGTACTTGACATCTGGAAAAAATTAGAGAGCATGCTATTGCCCTGTTGAAAGGGTAGAGAGAGAGAGAGAGTGGAGGGGGAGATAAGTGCGAGGAATGAGGAGGGTAGTGTAAAGCTAAGAGTGTGTGAGTGTGTATTGGGAGGGCCTTTGATCTCGGGAGTTTGATAGAAACTCTCTGCATGCACATAATCGGCCTCAATCACATAATGACACAAAGAGAACATAATGCCTCCAGATCTTAAGATCAGTGAGCTGCACAGAAGATAACACTCGGGGTATTCAGGGCTGCACGAGCACACCGAGACATGAAAGCGAGCACAAAGACGCACGTACACGAGCGAACGCCACGCAACAAACAAGACGCAAACAAGAGCACAGAAACTGCTGGGCTCTGTGAGTCATTAAAACAAAGTCGCCACTCGGTAATTTGGAGAGCCGAGACATCTGATCTGCAGCTGTCGACTCCAGTCCCCACACTGCACTGCTTCTGTGCAACGTCGCCCTCTGCAGACACAGAACATTATAGCACGAGGAGGAAACAGCAAGAAGTACAGTAGAGGAGAACTTTGTGCATGCCTCCTTCTTCACAGAGAGGTCAATATCATCTTAAAACCTTGAAACAACACCTACAGGGTCACGGCATCTTGAGGCCTGAAGTTTAAAGAAGTTTTTAAAGTAATAGTTTGACATTTTGGGAAACACGTGTTCTTTCCGGCTGAATTAGATGAAAAATATCTCATGTCACGCTGCTGCGTCTGGCAAGTGATACAGAGATATTTGCTGCCATGCAAAGAGAAGAAGGAAAAACTGTTTTAAAAGGTCTGCAGTCAATGTAGTTTTAGGCAACGTAATGAGAGGATTATATGAGGTAAGCGTGGATAATTAAAGCAGGAAAAAAAGGCCCATCAAAATGTATTTAATCACATTTGTTGGTGGCTTCTTCTGTCCTCAATTTATTGTACAATTGTGGAAGTATAATCATAATAAACCATATAGAAATAGCTGATATAGCTGTTTTGTTGTCTACTGAACATGAAGGGGGTGAAAGATGTTTAACGGTAACATAATCTACCTAAAGCTCACTAATGGCCACATTATATATTTGTTTAATCCGCACAAAACCTGACGCCCTGCTAATATAACTATAATGTGCTGATGTTACACTTTGTTTATTGGTGGGATTAGACAAACCAGTAATAATGTGTTTATTAGAGAGCTTTAGAGCCGCTGGCAGTTTTCATCCTGCATCAGATAATCTGGATTAAACAGCTGTTTCCTGTTTTTGTGCTCAGCTAAAACATCGCAACACTGGTTTAATCTGCATTTTTACCCCACGGAGGTGGAAGAGAAATTATAATTTTGTGCTTACATGATGCATTTCACTTAAACAATGGTGCTTAATCAACTTAAATGAGTGTTAATGATCACTAATTTATATGTAAACACAGAGTGGGAGATACAGAGGAGCTGTATGGACCCACAGCAGCGTGTTACAGCCCAGCACCAGAGGTCTTCTTCAGTTATAGAACAGAGACCTGGGTCAGTGTCGTCTTGCTTAAGGGCACTTCAAGAGTCTCTCTTCATCCCCCCGACACACACAAGGTCAAATTCCACAGAGAGAAGCAACAGACGGACGTTCAGTTAAAGCACTAATTCATGTCCTCTGTGCCTTCTTTAAACAGAAGTCCTCATGAGCTCGCTCTCAGTGCAGGAAGCAGCTTTTCAGGTTCAGAGCTGCTCTGTGTGCAGTTACCATATCTGACCTACAGATGACAGTGTCATACATTATCTGCTGGTGAGGAATGTGAAGCAGAAAGGTGATAGGGGATATTAATAGCTAGACTGGCATACAGCGACTTCCAAGTGTCACGTATCGTCTTCCGTTCCATTTTCTTATTCATGACTGTATCACTGTCTCCTGCCCATCTTTCCCCCTTTTTTAAAATAAGATTAAAATGTTGCTTTCAGTAGAAGATGTCTGGAAGTGATTATAAGTGTATGACTAGAGGGTTTTCAGGTTTGTGTGTGTGTGTGTGTGTGTGTGTGTGTGTGGCTACAGGTATTCCAGGGAGTGTCTCCTCCAGTCTGCAATTGTTCTCTGCTCAGGTAGACGTAAGAGGGGAATCCACCTGAGTTTAACAATGAAACAATCTGTGATGCAAAAACCCTGATAGCAATCTCTTCTTCCTGTGTGTTCCACTTCCAACATCACACCACAGCAATGTCAGCAATTAATACCTTTTCTCCCTCGAGGAGGCCGACATTCCTTCAAGCTCCGAACGCTGTGATTAGTTTTGCCGGTTCTGAGTCGCCAGACACACCCAGCTCTAACTCTCCCTTTCACAGACATTTTTTTCCTCTATTTTATGTTTTCCCTTCTCTCTGTTGCCATAGAAATAAGCCGAGGCAGGAAGTGACAGCCTCATGCCCATGCAAAGGAGGAAATTTGCTTTGTTGGGTAAACAAATCCAAGGCATGAAGGTGGTTCGGAGAGCTACAAGGACAATGGAGGTGAACTAAACCTGCAGGGCTTTCTCCAAAGAAGACATGTGAAGTTAAGATTAATCAGAGAAAGATGGACATTAAGTAAAACATTTTTTAAAAAACACATAAACACATGCTCGGTGCTTCACCCACACGCTCAGTCCATCTGGGTGCAATCACACGACTTCTCTCACTTACTCAGCGTTTCAGCAGACAGTCAGCACTTGTGGGTAAAGCCATCTTTTGCAAGCAGAGTGTCTGAGGAAAAGCACCAAACAATCTGTCACTGGACCAGACAGATTATTAACACATACCCTTACTGCACACCTACTTTTCTTTTTGGCAATGGACAAATTGTTTCCTACATTCCACAACAGCTTTGAAGGAATTCAGAGGAGAGTTGAAACAAAAAAAATACCAAACATTCCCCAGTTCCAACTGAAAATTAGCTGCTTTTCCGTGTTTAGTGACGATAAACTAAATATATATCAGGTTGAAGAGTGTTTTCTAAACAAAATGAGCCACTTAATGACATCACGTGGACTTTGGGAACATTTTTCAGGCATTACTTGCTTAATTTTTTGACAATTAATCTGTAAAATGGTTGGTATGTCGCTCAAAAATAAAAATAATTGTGAGGTACATTTCTAATCAGTTTGAGGTCTAGATGAGGCTGACTTCACCTTACCTCTATCTGCTAAATTTGCTCATTCATTGTTTAGCTATGTTAGCTAACAAACAATAGAAATTTAGCCCCACAAAATTAGCCTAGCATTATGTCTGCACTTTGAAAGTGCCCTTGTTTAAAGTTGTTAGCCTACATTTAATATAAAGATCAAGTAGCTTATAGCTAGCTAGCGATAAATGTAGGAAAGATCATGTCCTTATCCTACCTCCATTTTATTTACTTTGTTCTTTCATTGTTTAGCTATGTTAGCTAATAAACAACTACTGGTGATGTCGCCCCAAAATTAGCCTAGCATTGTGTCTGCCCTCGTTTGAAGTTGATTAGCCTACATTTAGATCAAGTAGCTTATAGCTAGCTGGCGATTGATTGTAAGAAATCTAATTTCTTTATCCTACTTCCATTTAGTTTACTTTGTTCTTTCATTGTTTTTCTATGTTAGCTTATAAACAACTACTGGTGTTATTACCCCAAAATTAGCTTAGCACTGAGTCTGCTCTTGTTTAAAGTTGATTAGCCTACCTTTAGTATAGAAATCAAGTAGCTTATAGCTAGCTAGCGATAAATGTAGGCTCATGAGTGTATTTGGTGTGAAAATCATGAGTGAAACCAAAAAACACAATCATACAATTGTTGGCACCTTACTCGAAAAAGAAAATAAACATTTCTTTATCATTCCTCCATTTTTTTTACTTTGTTCTTTCATTGTATAGCTATGTAAGCTAATAAACAACTACTGGTGAAGTCCCCCCAAAATCAGCCTAGCATTGTGTCTGCCCTCGTTTAAAGTTGATTAGCCTACATTTAGATCAAGTAGCTTATAGCTAGCTAGCGACTGATTGTAAGAAAGATCATGTCTTTATCCTTCCTCCATTTAGTTTGCTTTGTTATTTCATTGTTTATCTATGTTAGCTAATAAACAACTACTGGTGAAGTCCCCCCAAAATTAGCCTAGCATTGTGTCTGCCCTTGTTTAAAGTTGATTAGCCTACCTTTAGTATAGCTTATAGCTAGCTAGCGATAAATGTAGGCTCATGAGTGTATCTGGTGTGAAAATCATGAGTGAAACCAAAAAACACAATCATACAATTGTTGGCACCTTACTCGAAAAAGAAAATAAACATTTCTTTATCATTCCTCCATTTAGTTTACTTTGTTCTTTCATTGTATAGCTATGTTAGCTAATAAACAACTACTGGTGAAGTCCCCCCAAAATTAGCCTAGCATTGTGTCAACCCTTGTTTAAAGTTGATTAGCCTACATTTAGATCAAGTAGCTTATAGCTAGCTGGCGATAAATGAAGGCTAACGAGTGTGTTTGGTGTATAAATCATTAGTGAAACATCAAAACCGAATCATACAATAACACATTAACACACAGTAGCACATGACATGACTCATTTACATGACTTCACAGCTGATGCTCACCTGACTCTCCTTTTGTTTAACCTAAACTCTCACCTTGATTGTCTGCCTTTGACATTTTTTGTCTACGTCACTCTCTGATCTCCGTGTCCCGCCCAGTGTCGTGTCCCCTCCCCCTCTGCCGCTTCCTTCACCACGATTGGCTGAGCGGCGCGTCACTCACTGCTGCACACCGAGCGAGCCCCTCCCTCTACCACGAAGCTCGGGCGGCGAAGCGAGGATTCACTCCAGCCAGGTACCACGTCAGTCCACCGGTGTAGGATGCTGTAGCTCTGACCCACAGAACCGTAAGCCTCTCTTCTCATTAATACTCATAACTCTTGTGATATTACGTGTGTTTTCTCTGCTGCTGTTGTCCCGCTTCCGTTTGAGTGTAAACGCCGGAGTTGACAGCGGCTCCTGTCGTGTGTCTCTGCTGCTCGGCGTCTCAGCGCCGAAGTGAAAATTTCGCTTTCGATAGAATTATTCATGGACTTCTTTGGTGCCGAGTTATATACATGGGAGCCTGTGAAGCAGTTTGAAGCGGATGTTCTGGGTTTGTGGAGGGTGTGTGTGAGTGTGTGTGTGAGAGAGAGGGGTCGCGACCACATGGGGATATATGGAACATTTTGTCTGCGCTGACAAGTTTGGATTGCTGTGCTGGCTGTTGGCAACAGGAACTGATCTGAGAGCTGTGAGCTGAGGATTCAAACGGGACACCTGTGGTCTCCTCTGAAGACTGTTTTAATTTAACCTGTTATACTGATATATAATCCTCAACTAGTGTCCTCACAGGTATTGATTATAATCAATAGATTCTAGTGATCAGGGTGCTGCTAGTCTGGTCTGATTTCATGGCCATTCATTCAAAGTTGCTTCACACACACACACCTTTTCTTAGAGCTGAATTTCTAAGTGGATTTAGACACAGACAAATAAGAAAAGTCAATAGTTTCAGTCATTTCTAAAGCAAATATGCCACAAGTTGAGTGACACCAGCTTCTCTAATGTGAATATAACCTTCAACTGATGGAGAATGAAGTGTAATTTGGTCTCCACATAATTTAAACTTGATTTATCTAAATGCATGTTTGTTCTTCCTTTTAACTCACATGCGTCAACAGATTATTGAGAAAAAGAAAGTAAATCTCAGGCGCAGCGGTGGAGAGCGCAGAGGGATTTTTGGGTGCATGTGTGACCTAAATAGTCGCAATCTGCAGCCCTGCTACGTCCAAGTGTATTTACCTAGATTTGTGCAAGGTAGGTATCAAGATTCATTCATCATTTCACATCATATTAACACATTTATTATCACCACATCTGCTTACAAAAAGATGGAAATGCTAGATCAGATAACACATATTTGCGTGTGTTTTAAATAAAACCATTAGAGCTTTCATTGGGCTCATTTAGGTGGTGCCCGAACGGTTTGGGTGCTCCGCCTAATCCTCATAATGGGCGAGAAATCTCTGATCTAACATCACTAATTACCTTTAATTTGGGAAATGATCATGAGCCGTTCAGCGCCCTCACTCCAGGCCTTTGTGGCGCTTGAGTGACTTTGTTTTTATGTCGCCGTAAATCAATACTTGGCCTTAGCGCCTCTTAGTCCAGACAGGATCGTTTTTCATGAGCAGCGATGGAATCACTATCACTGTGCCATTCACAGATTGCCTCCGGGCGCACGCTGCCAGTCCAGCTGGTGTAAACAATACTGACAACATGTCTGAACCGAGGCTGCGATGATGTTATAGAAAATGTCTACATCAGAGGATAAAGACACACAAAATGGGTTGAATTAGAATTATACCCACCAAACTGCCTGTGCACAAAACTAATGACAGTTCTGTCTAATTTGAGTGGCAGATTTGTTGATTCATCCATGAATCAGAATATTTATCAGCAGCTATAATAATCAGTTATTAGTCGAAATCACATTTGAAGATGCCTTTGAGGGCTCTCTGACTTTTTAAGGACCAAATGATTAACCGCGAAGAAATAATAAGTTTACTGACGTACATTTCTGTATATTTCGTTTAACCAACCAGTTGTATATTATCTGCCCTGTTCAAGTGCCCTTGAGCACGACTGGGATGAACCCTCTACTGACTTTAGAGGGCGCTGTTCCAGACCGGTCCCCCTTCCACTCATGTGATCTCGAGCCTCGCACATGATATCACCGCAGGAATCAATGAAGTCTATCAGTCAGCTGAGCCAAACTGTTTATTCCTGCTGCAGCGTCTCTGGGTGTAAACATCCCGGTGGCCGGCGTGACTCACTGAGTTATCTCTGTGTCACTCTCTCCTCTACACAACACCCACTTTAAAGCTGGTAAACACACAGCACTCCTGCCTCGTCTAATATACCAAGTGGCCGCTCTGAGAACAGCCCGCCTGTCATTGCTTACAGTTTTATAAGGTTATAGGATGTTGTGCCCTACTTCCACCGAGGCTCGCGTGAAATCATGTTTCCGCTGGTAACGGCACGGGGTCCTAAAAATAGCCCGCCGTGTTTTTAATGCCCGTAGATTTTCAAACTGATCATCTTTGCCTTGTTATTTCTGTATCCATGGCAACCCGTGATTGAGCAGCAGCGTGCACAAAGTGGCGCTTGTCTCAGCGGGAAACGGGACAGAAAGACATCTTTTGTGATGCTGCGTTTTCAAAAAAAAAAAAAACTGCATCGGTCAAGAATCTGTGAGCTTTGCGGGTTTTCATCTCGCTCTGTTTCTGTCTGTCAGGAGAGAGCACATGAAAACAACTTGACTGCTGAGCGACGTTTCTGGGCTGCTTTTTATCTCTTTGATCGGGAGCTGATGCCCACTTTTAGTTTTTTTCTCTGCCTGTTTACAGGAAACGTAGGCACTGTATTACTTCCAGATGAAAAGTGTTGCTAGAAACACATGGTTAGACAGGAGGTCAGAGGTCAGGTGAGCTTAGTCCCACTCCTGCCAGCCAGTCTAGAGCATATGCTGCAACATGTCCGATTTTATCTATGTTGTTATGAAATATGGGTGTTGATGTATGAAGCAGTCAGATAATCTTGCTGGATATGATCTGTTTAAAGCATCTTATGCCATCTCTCAGTTTGATAATCAGAGGATCACGCACAGATTTAGCTCGATATAAATCTACGAAGAAGCTTTACAGGAAGATTCTGACGCTGGAGTGGAGGTAAAGTCACAGATGGACCTCTTTGCAGTCCTAGTCAGGCAGTTATAGGGAGGATGTAGCCTACAACTATGTGGACTGCCGGGTTGACGGCAGAATGCTTATAGGCAGAAAGCAGATGGACTGGCTGCTAAGTCAATGACTGTGTGTTTTATCATGCCAGGACTGGTAACTCCAGCTTGACAATTCCTCAGGCTTCAGCCTCGCTTGTCTTTGAGATCCTGTCATGGCAACTGGTGAACAACAGATGAGGCTTTGCTCGATGAACGCCGCGGGGCTTTCTGCAAACACACAGTATGTGTCGCCTGTAGCCATGCTCAACACAAAAAGGATGTAATGGCGGACGTAATGACTTGTTGATTCATTGTTGTTTGGAATTTTAGTTGAATGTTGCCTTTTGAAAGCAGCATTCCTACAACGGAAAGGCTTTTCTGCTTTTGTGTAAAGTTTGTCAAGGGTGACTGCTCAGTTTTATCACGTTTAGGATCCAGTAGTTGGAGCCAAATTATTACTCTTGCAGTAGAAATAGAAATCTCTGTGTAAAACCAGTGATGCAGAGTAACAAAGTGCACATTATCATCATCATTAGTACTGTGCTTAAATGCAATTTTAAGGTACTTCTATTTTCTGCTACTTATATTTCCACTCCACTACATTTAGGCTGTTATTCAGTTTCAGTTTATTTATTTTACCGCAAAAACATTTGGGACGTATCCTCATTTACATTTGTGTCAACATCCAGAACATAACAGCCGACAACAGAAACAAAAAGCCGTGATGACGCTACAGAATAAATACAAATAAGGGAATAAAAACAATAGCGTACAAAGTGGAGTAGAATAAATAGATGAAAGAGTGATTAACATGTTACGTAACCAATCAGATAGTGTTGTGGGCAGGATATTGACTGAGAGTGAGAGTGGTGGCTTCACACAAAGAGAGACACCAGAGCCAGAATAATCAATTATTTCATTGGTGACTGGGGAAGAAAAAAAACATAGATGCCCATTATCATAAAAATATAAATATCAGATCCTGTACCAGCCAGAAGGGGAGCGTCTACCGTCATTGGCTGTAGCTTATATCCTGGTTTGTTTTCTGGGGGTCGACCGACACGTTTATAGTAATCCATTAAACCAATAACCAGGAAGTGGAACTGATATGTAACACACATATTTGCGTGTTTTCAGATGGTCTACTTAACACTTTCACTCCACTCCATTTGTTTGATGGATTTAGCTTCTAATTACTTTGCAAATTCCGATTGTTTAGTGTTAATGGGCTGTTACTCTCTACATCAGATAGTGTTGGAGACACTGAGACCACAGAGTGGTTCCAACCAACAGAGAAGGGATGCTGCATCAGAGCCAAAGCACTGCATTTTTAATTGAATTTATTTAATCGGCAATCAGACACAAAAATCACCAATACCATTAACTGGAGAAATGCTGAATATCGGCCCGATAATTGTGAGCTTTTTGTTGTGATCTACATAAACGACAGCAACTGGAAAATCAGGGCTAAAATCCAGTCTTCTGAATTAACCAGTGGTTGATGTGGTGATCATTTCAGGAGGAAGCGAGTCAGTGTTCATTCTAGAAACAGTTTTTTTAAGTCCTGTCTTAAAGAAGGAAGTTTAGGGGACATACCTGTTCTCCTTGTGGTTGTAGGTGCTTTTACCTTCAGTGAAGTGAAAGAGAAAACATGCCGGAGGGGAAAACGGAAGAGCATACGTACGTAACACTATTTTACTATGCATAGGTTGGTTGTCAGACCGCACAGCACTTATGTTATGCAAAGTGTTACCTATTGGTCTCCGATACAGAGCAGAAACGACTTTGTTACATGTGTCATTTGCATCTGCTTTATCTCTTCCTCCCTCTCATCAGCTGACCTCCCGCATGCTGACACACGTAAAAGAAGGAGACATACACTTCCTTCACCTTTAAACCTTTCGTTCACTCGTATGGGCCTTGTGACTCTGCGACATTGGCCCTCGGCGCTGGAATGACCCCTTTCCATCTTAACAGATCATTTACAAGGTGCTGGGCCATTAATGATTGACTCCCATTACGTAAGACTAAAGGCAAAACCCCAGCACTTCTAGTCTTACAGTACAGCGGTGTACAACACTACAGTAATCACTCAGCCGGGGTAAGTAGGGCACTCAGTGGGATGTTCGGGGACTGACATCTCCCAGCTTCATTTGCAGATTTTTACAGTTCATCTGTGGCAGGTAGTACTCTGGACTAATACGCAGCTTTCGTGCAAGCTTTAAGCTACTAAAGTGAGAATGTGTCGTGAGGTCGGGACGCCAGAAATCGCTGTGCAGATGTGATGGCAGTTTTTGAGGTTTTGCTCAAAGGAAGTGTTTTTTGCAGACTTTGCTGTTGAGTGTTTTGAGAGGGAGAAGTCTGAGGGATGGAGGGCAGGGCTCGGCGTGTTGTGTAAACTTGTGCTTGATGCTGATGCCCTTACTCACCACTTATCACGTTTGTAATCATGATTGTAGTCTTCCAAGAATTCAGACAGAGATGGAAATTTACCATTGAGGACCTGAGCTCGCACACTACATGCCAACAATACAGGTTTCACGGTTGGACGCAAATTTTGTGGTTTAAAAGTTTACACTGATGTATGTATTCAGAAGTTATATGGAATAATTCCTGAACCTGATTTATAAGTAAAGCTTCAGACGCAGCTGAAGAGGCCCGGCAAGTCACAGCCTGAAAAGTGCAAACACAACAGCTTGATAAGCTAATTTCCAGCTCCCAGAGTTTATCATTTGAAGCCCACTCAAATATGTTGTCTGTGCTCCAGAGCCTGTGAAGTAAGTGGGATGGCTGTGTGTTTCAGTCTGCTTTTAGCCCAGTGTTGACTCTGTGTTATGGTGTGTCGGGGGTATCGAAGCGCTGAGCACATTCTTTCCTGTCGATGACTCATGTCCTGGGCATGGTACTGACTGTAAGCGAGGCCTTGGGGAACTACACAAACACAAACTCAAACCACCGGACCGTTTGCGCAGGGTAGATTTGGCAGCGCCGTAGTTAAAATCGGAGAGTTTTTACAAAGATTTGCATCCCCAGCTCGCACAAAGCACACAGGCTTTCCCTCACGCATGTACAGTACACAGCGTCCACACAAACACACCTGAGCTGAGTGTGTGACGGGATCAGCGTACAAAGGGAGTGGCATTAAAACCCAGGGAGGGAATAATGAAACACACAGCCAGGTTGCAGCATGTCATTTGTGGCAAGGAGAGGAATGAATGTTTCCATCACAGTGAGAATGTGGTGTTCCCTGCTCAGCCCATACAAATATCCACATGTACAGTACATCTGGGTAATTATTCAACTAAACCAACAAATGAAAAGGCAAAAATCTTCATATGCCGAGAAAAATGAACTTATTGTTCGCTTTTATTGTAGTTTGGTTCAGAAAAGAGCTGCAACTAATGAGAATAACAAAGATATTGTGAAAAATACTCTTTACAGTGTCCCAGAGTCCAAAGTGACATCTTTCTTTTGTCTAAACCAACTGTCAAAAACTCAACGACTCTTTGTTTACTATCATGGATGCCGAAGAAAAAAAGCAAATCTTTACATTCAAGAAGCTGGAACAAAAAATGCGTTTGTCATTCAAAAAATTGGAAAAATACAACTTTTGAAATTCGTCTTCTTTCGATCGACTTATTCAGTTGACCTGCAGCTCCAGTTTGGAATCGCAGAATTTAAGATAATGATGCCACAATCACTGAGGGCACTCAATTAGCAATTACTTGCAAAAATAACACATAATTATAGTTTAGTCTTGAATAACTCACCCGACACACACTGCCCCTGACCTCACAGGCACGCTGGCTTCTGATACACACCATTTGATTATGAGAACATGAAAGAAAAGATCCAAAACTCATATTCAAATTTAAAAATATTGATAAGGGAGGAGAGGGCTAGAGGAAGCAGATGATTCTATTTGCTTGAAGTACAACCCAGTGATGAAGCTGCAAGGAACCAGCTCTCGGTTTTGCAATATGTAGATGAAGTGAGCGCTAAATGTTTGCTAACAGGAGCTCTGAATGTGTGGGCTGAAACCTGGAAAAACCTGCAAGTCGTTCATCCGAGCCTGAAGTTGATACGGGGTTGATCAGAAGTTGCTACCGTTAGTATTTGTTAGAAGAATATTTCTAGAACAGCCTCAGAATTGAGTGTCAGAGTTTTTCACCACAAGAGCAAAGGAACTATTTAAAGAAGCAGATGGGGCACAGAAAGTAACACATTTTAATCAGATAATACCAAAAAGAAAAGTAGAGTATCTGGGTTGCACATTTTCTGTGTTCAGTTTGGCTCTGTGGTAGTTTCATGGCACAAGTAAGCAGAGAGATCGATGATTGTTCTGTTTGTGCGCTCTAATATGATTTTGTTTTAATGTTTACCTGAGGCTCAGGTGCTTGTTGGCGTGCAGGCCTTTGATCATAAATCTTTTATGGAACAGTTATGATCATAAACACTGATGTTGAGACATTTATTTGAGTTTATGTGAGTACCTCTCTCAAATTCATCACCGTCCACACAAAGCCAGGCATCCGTCACAACACGTCTGAAGTCACATGATGGGACTTGAACCCTGAGTCGTGACAGATCATGATAAAAGATTATTCTCCTCTCATGTGTTTATATCCAAGATATTTGTGTCTGGCTTCCTGAAAACAAGGCTACATTGGGGATTTCATATCCTCAATTATCTCGTTCCGGTTAGTCAGACTCACACAGTGAGTAAGTGATTCCTTTCTGACTGCTCCTGCGTGCTGCTGCTGCTCCTCTTTAAAAATCCGCAACCTTTGTGTTTGTTTCAACCTCTCTCTGCAGTGCAGACTGTTGTGGCGTGGCCTTCAAAGGTCAGAGTGATGCTCCTGGCGGCTCTGCTGTGATCTTTGTTGCTGCGGTTTCCACAGAAACGAGACGACGGTGGGGAGAAGGCAGTCAGGTCGCAAAAAGATGACATCGCCGTCGCCCACTCACAGCGACAGCAGCGGCTCCTCCAAGCATGACAGCAACCAGGTGTGTGGTCATTGTAATGTACAGTATGTGAGTTTTTGTTAGCATTTCAGCATGTTGTATTTCTTCTCAGTTAATATAAGCTGACCTCAGATTAGCTGTACTTAAATGCACCATGCAGCGTGGCAGGCCTGAGGCTGTGGGTCATATCATTACTGTGCTTGTGTTTGTTGTCCAGATCAAACAGTTGAAACTGACTTAATGAGTTCAGGTTGTTCTCTGTGACCAAACATTTAAGCTTTCCTGGAACTGCAAAGCGCATTCTTTACACATGCTTTAAACACAGTAACACTGCTTTAACAGGTTGAATATGTTGTCTTATCTCCTCAACCCCATACGGATGGAAAGTCGGGCTACATGTTGTGGTCAGCAAAACATTTCTGGAGCTTAACATCAAAACAGTGTTGCAGGCTTAACACCTGAAATAGATGGGGACTTGTTTTAAAACACGAAGAACAACTGTGCAATAATAAAAATGGCTTCATAGAGCTGTTGAGGCGAAATTTGTGTCCTTGGAAGCCCAAAAAAAGATGTTTTAAAACTTTATAAAAAGTAGAAGACGTCTCTGTAGCTGGTAAGATATAAGTGTTAGCGTGTACCATGTCTGAGGTGGGTGTGCCGCATGTCAAGGAAGTAAATACTGTTTTTTTTTTATTATCTGGAATCAACTAGAGGCTTCCTGAGACTTGGATTATGCAAGATCATCTGTATGGAGCCGTTTTTCAAATCCCCCATCCACATTAGTTGATTAGGAGAACTTATCCTTCGAATGGCGTCTGTGCAGATGAAGACATGTGTGATATTTACGTGTTTAGTTTGGGTCTACCTCTGTTATTTTCTGTCTAACTCATCCAGTATTGCTCCCTCGTCTCCCTCCAGGACAGCTGGGAGATCGTGGAGGGGCTCAGGGGGGTTCCTGCCAGCATGCAGGAGCCTGACAGACAGGAGGGCTTGCTCCTCAAGAGGAGGAAGTGGCCCATGAAGGGATGGCATAAGGTGAGCACCTCACTGTCCTTTTAAAGCCCCAGACAGAAACACTTCTTAATATAGAACAGTGCTGCTGCCCTTTATTGAGCCAAAGACCTATTTTCTCTCTGAACATGATTGCTTTTGATACAGCAGCTGTCAGACAGCGAGCCACAGGGGTTTGAGACTTTTGTTTTCATTCATTGTATTTTTAAACTCTGTACTGTATTCATCACATTCAGCTGCGTTGTTCTAAAATGCCTTATAACCATTTTGTTAAAGATTACAGTTATGAATGTTTTGAAGAGTGTTTGAACCAGCGATGCTTTAAGTCCTCCCTAAACGTTTAACTTGAGTCCTGACCTGCTGTCTTTAAATACCTCTCGGTCTATTTCCACATTTCCTCCTCTTCACCATTATAGTCCACTGTATTTCCTTCTTTCCAGTCTTTTCGGTCCCAGCTGATTACACTGTAGCCCTGACTCATCTTCCTCCCCCTCTTCTCTCTCTGTGAGTGTGCTTATGCATACCTGGAAAGTTCAGCCTTGCAACATGATGGGATTGCCACTTTTCATAGTCAACATTTTATATGAATATGAGGCCTTTAAACGTGTTTTATCCGTGTATTCCTTGTTCCTGTAAAGATAAAGTGGACAAGGTCTGCTTGTATGCAGTTTTTATGTCTATACATGGTCATCATGAATGGCCGGGTCAAGGGAAAGTGGTGCAGATGTCTGCATACCTTTCTTTTTACAGATGTGTTTAGCTGTTGTGTAACCAAAGAGTGCAATAAACCTGTGATTCAGGTGTGTTCAGAGGTGAAAAAAAGAATAATTCTCATGACTGAGTTTGATTTTTCTTCCCATTCAGAGATACTTTGTGCTGGAAAAAGGCATCTTGAAGTATGCAAAGCGTGGACCAGATGTGAGTATTGCATCAACAGCGCCATCTGTCGGTCACATTCGTGCATTCACACACATGCAGACAAACGCTAACCAAAATGTTTTGTCCCCACAGCTGAAGAAGGGGAAGCTTCACGGTTGCATCGATGTCGGTCTCTCTGTAATGTCAATCAAGAAGAAAGCCATGTGCATCGACCTGGACACAGAGGATAACATCTATCACTTAAAGGTACCTCCATTAACAAAGTTTAGTTGAATTCAGCATGAGTCAGCGCCATCTGTTAGAGATAAACAGTACATATAAATGACGCCTACACGGCTTCTGCTTTGTACAAAGATGCTTACAGCAGCTCTCTCAAAGTCTCGGCTCCTAATTTGACTTTGTGCCCTCCAGGTGAAGTCTCCGGAGCTGTTTGAGGAGTGGGTGTCAAAGCTGCGTCATCACCGCGTGTTTCGGCAGAACGAGATTGCCATGTATCCCCACGAGAGGCACCTGTTCCACCCCCACGCCACGTCCTCACCCTCCCTCAATGACTCTCTGAGAAAAGTACGTTGTTCCGGTGCTCGTTTGTTGGAAGTCATTTTTAAAAAACATGAATTTTACCTGAAATTTGCCGCAGTATATGGATGTTATGTTATGTGACTCATCCTCAGCTGTCTCTCCTTTAACAACAGAGGGCAACACTTACAAAACAGGCGTCGATCAACCAGGCAAAGGTCAGCTCTTGGCTCCACTCCTCAGAGGACATGGACAAGTGCTGCAAAGGTTGGTCGCTGTTTTGTCGATTTCTATCTGCTGATTTATTGTCTCTTGGCCTCCGTGTCCACCTGCCTTGTCATCAGTGTCTTAAAGTGAATCTTACACCTCTAATACTAATAATGATCTCTCTTTCACTCAGACTTGGAGGAATGTGAGTCGTACCTGCTGGAGCTCAACCTGCTGCTGAAGAGCATGGAGGTCCTCCATCGCACGTACTCGGCCCCGGCCATTAGTGCGCTACAGGTGAGCATATGAGGCACATATTAAGACAGCTGTGATGCTATGGTCAGAAAGCTAATCCAACCTTAAAGCCTGATAGTTCTCAATAAAACAATCTGTGTTGTAATATACTAGAAACATTTGTATTTCCTGCTAAATTACAGTGTGAATGCTGACGGCTGATGTGATTTTCGGAAAAAAAACCTGCTTAATATGATGGAAGATACGTGCCTGAAATGCATAAAACTGAATGGGAATAAGAATGAATGGGAAAACAACTCCCAAAGTCCCGCTAGACTAGAAGAAAGTGTAATGGTAATGGCGAAAATATTTATATATTGAGTAACAGGAGACATTGCTGAACCCTGTCATGTGTTTTATATTTCTGTAGAGTGAAAAATTGGGGCGCTAGAGTGAGAGACAGAACTGGTACCGTCTGCTCTCAACCAGAATTTTAGGCTCAAAATTAACATTGCGGCTTATGGGGTGGTTGCTGGAGTCTTGTCGCTCTCTGGCTTCAACAGCCAAAACTGTAAGTCCTACATCTGAAATAAGACCATCAGCTAAAAGCCAACAAGATTTCCCACATTTCTATGCATATATTGTCTATGTGAAGTAAAAGATGTGGGATCTAAATTAAGCAGAAGAGAATTTCTTCTCCAGTTTCTCTGGCTGCTCTACACTCTAGCGATGATGTCACACACTCGAGCTGACGCAATACACACCCATTATAAAATGAGAAGACAAGCTAAAAATCCTTAAAACTAAAACTGTGATGATTTCAAAACCATAAAAGATTTTAAAAAGTTGAATACATGCCCAATTGTTCAAGGTCTTCTGACTCTTTAGAAGTTGGAATGGTATCTGTAGCTCAAAGTATGAGGGACAAGAAGAGGTTGAAAGACGGCTGGTTTTGAAGAGGATTTGAAGATTTTCTCATTCACTTCCATTGTAATTTTTATGGGGGGAAAAGCTGAATATTTGAAAAAGCTGAAAAGTCAGAAAGGCTGAAAGAGCCTAAAGCTGAACATTTTGATATTCGAACGGTTTCTCTAGCTCTATGTATGCTGAAGCAGGAGCAGGATGAAATTTTTTTTAATTCACTGAATGAATGAATGGGCAGAATTTTGCAGAAAAAGCTGAATTTTTGCAAATTATAACAGACAGAAATGCCAAAAATTCAGCATTCCCACTAATTAACTTTGATTCCTAAATGTCTCTGTTTTGGTACCACAGGCATCAACTTATGACATCCCCAAAAAAGAGAAGAGACCACGACGGTGGCGATCCAAAAACAATGGCAAGGAAACCAAAACCACACTACAGGTACATGTTCAGCTTTTATCTCTCCTGCTGATGATTATTTAAACAAATGTCTTCTCAATCATTCAGGAGTTTTTTTTTTTTTACCTGTCTTTGTTTTTTGTCCACCAGGTCCCGAGCTGCATCTCGTCCCAGTCCCCTCGCCTCCACGCCTCAAACCCAAACCTCTCCACCACGGAGACAAACACCCAGGAAGTCTGTCCTGAATCTCCAGACTCACCTACAGATGTGTCCCGTCTACAGGAGGACTTCTGCAGGCTGGCCAATAACAGTGAGCCACTTTTTTAAAAAAAATAGAAAAAGCTTATTTAAGTGTTTGTTTTATGTTCAGTGACAACACTGTTGTTTTTCTCCCTTGCTTCTCGCCAGTCCACGCCACGCTAAAATCAACTTTTAGCTCCCTGGTGGCAGAGAGAGACAGACTGAGGCACACCATCGACCTGCACGCCCCACAACCAGGGCAGGTCATGGGCTTGAAAACCGCCTACGCCTCAGTAAGTGTCTCCATGACTCAAAAATCCCTGTTCCGCATGATTACACCACAAATCCCCCTATCGCCACAGGTCTAATTCTACAAAAACGACTTCTTATGCTCATCAGGAATGTCCAGGCGGCTCTCACTCATTGGTCCACCAGGCGTCCAATGAAAGCAAAGCATCTATCCCAGAGTCCATATCAGAGTTTTTCGATGCTCAGGAGTACCTGCTGTCGTCATCCTCCTCTGAGAATGAGGTGAGAGATTATGAACTACCTTCTTGATTATCCATCACGTCACATGTCACATCCGCAACAAGGTTTTCATAGCTCATAAAACATAAAACTAATTCTGTTTACTTACTTAACCTTCTAAAAACAACAATAAAAAAAACAATTTTCTCATCTGACGACTGTAAACTTTCGTGTTTGTGTGTTTTTATCCTCCTGATTTGTTGCTCGCTGACCTTTCTCCATCGATTTTCTGTCACCAGGTGTCTGACGATGACTCGTACATCAGTGATGTCAGTGATAGCGTCTCCATGGATACCTACAGCAACGAGGGAGGCAGTGAGAGACACAACTCTGGTACACGATACAGTAGCAAGTTGTGCATCTGTGCATGCGTGTCTTGTCTGTTTTAATGCAATGCAACTCACTGTTTTTCCAGAAAAGTGTCGGCACTAGATACCTAAAAGTCTGGGTTCATGGAGATTACTCACTCGCCATTTGAGAATGTGTTGAACATGACCACCGCCAACTCCCAGATGTATTTATAAGCTCTGTGTTTAATTATAAAGGGCATGGGAAAGGATCTGGTCCATGCATCATTAATTCATCGCTGCAGATGGTGTTCATTTTACATTTTCGCTGCATAAACATTTGCCTCCAGGTAGCACAAAACAGAGGGTTGCCATAGAATGACAGAATTGAGACATCTGGTTAAGATCACACCTTCATGCCGCCACCTCTCTCCTTTTGCAGCTCTCATTTGTAAATGTATTCTCTTGTCTCACGTCTAGTTAGCAGCGTGGTGACCCTGGCTCGACGGCGCTCTGCGCTGCCCGCCCCGAGCCCCACCAGCAGCGTGAGCCTGTGGAATATCCTGAGGAACAACATTGGCAAGGACCTGTCCAAGGTGGCCATGCCGGTGCAGCTAAATGAGCCTCTCAACACCCTGCAGAGGCTGTGTGAGGAGCTGGAGTACAGTGAGCTGCTGGACACCGCCAACCAGACCAATGACCCTTATCAGCGCATGGTGAGAGGAGCCCACACCTGCACACATGCACAAAATAGTCTCACTCCAAAATGGGTCAAAACGTTATCAAAAGAAAGAGACATTTGGAAGTTACCTCGTTATGAAATATTAATTATTTACTGATGTTTCAAATAGGAACTGTGTTTCAAGCTCGGCGCTCAGGCGGCCTTTTAAATGCTGCTCTGATGTTCATCTGTTGCTCTGTGAGCCCTTCTTTGATAAATATTTCATCTTTGCAAGAAGGAAGCTTTCAATTGTCTTTTTGTTTTCTTCCTGGGCCTGTTTGGAAGACTTTTTATTTCCCCAAACAGACCTGCATACTGGAGAACATACACCGCACAATACTATGTAGACATGTTGTACACAAACACACGTTACCTGCACCGACTTACACAAAGATAAGCACACACATGTAACATGTTACGTCCTCTCTGATTTTCCGTGCAGGTGTACGTTGCTACATTTGCAATAACTGCGTATGCGTCCACGTACCATCGAGCTGGGAGTAAACCCTTTAACCCTGTCCTGGGGGAGACGTACGAGTGTGACAGATCCGATAAAGGCTACAGGTTTATAGCTGAACAGGTGAGACGTCACATGGTCGAAATCAAGAGACGGATACATTTCCATGCAAATGAAAGCTTTTGCACGCATGATGTTATTGTCTGTGTTCCTTCTTTCTAAACTTCTCCAATCAATATTTTAACGGCAGGGACATTTTTTTTACTGACATTTGAGTTTTGTTTCCAGTGAGATATTTTTAATAGCATGCTTTTGTAAACTTTATTGTTGCTGCTCTATAAACAATATTCAGTTATGTTTAAAATATTTAGCAATTTGAATCCTGTTCTGAATTTATTCTTTAAGAATGAAAAGGAAGGTGTCAAACTATTTATGAATTGCTGGGCCGATAAGAGTATGGTTAACATGGAGATACAATCGTAACCATACAATGACCGTCTTTTTCTGATTGAGTATATTAAATTGAATTCTCTGTTGTGTGGTTGCATCTCTGCACCATGGTCTGGTTGTCTCATGTCAGAGATGTCAGTGAAGGCCTTGTACACTGGAAGAACAGCGCCACAAAATCCATCCCACAGTAAAACAGAAGTCGTGCTCTGACCTGCCGTTCGTCTCTGTGGTTTTCTTTTCTGTTTACAGTAATCATACTGATCCATCAATATAGATACAGTGATGGTTTATAGCTGGCCTCAACTTTCCCATGTTTAGTTTTTGGTCGATTCATGATACGACTTCCAGGGAAACACTGTCTGCTCTGGTAAAGCTTCTGGTGAAGCGCCTTTATCTAATCTTTTTTGTCTCTGCTCTTCATTTCCCAGGTGAGTCATCACCCACCTGTGTCTGCATGTCACGCTGATTCAAGGAACTTCAGCTTTTGGCAAGGTGAGCATGTTTGAAACAAGAGTCCCATTTTCTCTTTGTTCGTCTGGTGCTAGAGCCGCCACGCCTTTATTTCTGAGTGTTTGTGACTTGCTGCAGGATGTATTCAAGGTGAACATTGATGTAAAGTAACCTCATGTTGCCTTGACGATCAATCTGCATGAAAGACAGGTGCTTGATATTGACACACACTGGCAAATTACTGTGTAGATTATAATAACATGACCTCATTTGTAAACTCCCACACTTGAAAACAACTCAACAGCTGTAGCCAGTCAGAGGACCCGCCTGGTTTGAGTTTAACTCGCCTGTTATTTTGTGTTTCTTTCAGATGTTCGATGGAAAAACAAATTCTGGGGCAAATCCATGGAAATTGTTCCCATGGGAACCACCCATGTCACACTACCTGCGTAAGTCCTCTACCCTTTTATTTAGTGTGTGTGGGTGTGTGTTTGCACTCTTTTATGTTAAATATAAGTGTCCATGTCATTGAATGCAGAAAAAGGTTGTAAGTGTAAGCACTGATTATAAAAAAACTGAATTGTTGACCTATTAAAGGAGTATTTCAATTGTTCATGAAGCTGAGCTGTGACTGTGTTACACGAGCAGAGAAAATGGAGGAACAAAGGCTGCGGTATTCCCTTCTGCTCAAAATGTAGTTAGCCTACAACAACCAGAATGCACTGGGTTGAACTGGACAAAGTAAAGTCTTCAGCTGGTGTGTGATGTTCTGCCAGCTGAGCAGTGCTTTGCGGTTTGGGCCGCTCCATTTCCAGCAGGAATAAATGGCGGTCTGGTGACAAACTCTCTTGTATTACAGCTAAACAGTAGACAAAAATATACTTCTGAAATAGTGCAGTAACAGAATGTTAGTTCTTATTTGATCAGCACTGCCTAGCTGGTATGATCTGTTGAGTTTCCAACCCTCTCTCCGTCAGTCTGTCTGTGGAGGCGGGCAGACGGTACAATCTGTAGTCCAAACCACAGCCCTAAGAGTCTGTGTTTCTGAGTGATGGAGGAACATTTAACCTTGTTCATTTGCGTTTACTACCCACGTTGTAGTGCTTCTAAGCTTGATGATAATACAAAATGTCCTTTGTGATTTCTGCAGGTTTGGGGACCACTACGAATGGAACAAAGTGACGTCCTGCATCCACAACATCCTGAGCGGCCAGCGCTGGATTGAACACTACGGAGAGATGTCCATCAAAAATATCAACAGCAATGACTGCCAGTGTAAAATCACATTTGTCAAGGTGAGGAAGAGCAGATGTTTAAATCCCTGGGTGTCTTTTAAATGTCTGTGCACCAGTTGTGATGACAGAAGCAGATCTTTGTTCCACAGTTTAATCCAGTGTTTCACAGTGTAACGATGCACGAAATATGTTTTTCCCCTGTGAGTTTAAAAGGTCTTGTGATAATCCACATGAACCTCTTTCAGACTCTTGTTAAAAAGTGTTAATTTGAAAAGAGATTCTGCAGTTTTGTTAAAGTTGCTGCTGCCTTTTGAAACATACGTACCTACACTGTCTTTATTATCGAGGTGAACCACGCCCCCTTGTGGACAAAGATGGGAACTGAATTTTCAAATCATGAGCATGAAAAATTACACATCATAATCTGACACAAATCATACAGTGTTTATTCCACAGCTGTTAAATGTGAACTCTTATTTTGCGTAATTTGTTTCTACCATAATAAGACTGTCAAATACTTTTATTTTCTTTAGGCAAAATCGTGGAGCTCTACAGTGAACGAGATCGAGGGCGTGGTTACAGATTCAAAAGGGAAAGTCGTTCACTCCATTTTTGGAAAATGGCACGAGTCTGTGTTTCAGGGCGACCCGCCCTCTGCCACATGTATCTGGAGAGCAAGTGAGTGTTTAGGCCCTGGAGATTTTAGTGATTAAGTTTTCAGTCTACAGCAGTCAAACCAAACTGAGCTCGACACAACATGACAGCTGTTTCTCCCTCTCTGTCTCTGTGTATAGATCCCATGCCAGGGGACCAAGAACAGTACTATGGCTTCACCCAGTTTGCAGTGGAGTTGAATGAGCTGGACTCCACCCTGAGACCTCTGCTGCCCCCCACCGACACACGCTTCAGGCCGGACCAGAGGTCGGCACTCTTTATCTGTCTGCAGTGATTATTTGTAGCTGCCATATCAGACCACTTGGCCAAAAAAACGTGATTTTTATCGGCCAAGTCTGGTCGAGCAAATGTGCTGTGAAGCGGCAAATGTCTGAAGTATGGGCGTAACCATGGCAACAGACTCAGATCTAGTCGAACGAGATCACAAGAAGCTTTGTTTTCTCATGTATAGATTTTTATTGGAGCAAGATTGTGGTTTGTTTAAGGAATCATTTTCCTACATGTATTCGCTTGGAAGAGTAACAGTCGTATAAACCCCAAATTAGTCTTCAGCAACATTACGACATTATTACACGAGACCAAACCTTTCTGGAAACTCAGCCTTCACTGTTATCTCCACTACATTTGTGGCAAAATACTCTGTGGAAGTTCTCGCCACTGTAGGTTTCACCTCGGAAGTTTCCGGTCTGCATCATGTTCGTTGTGACGCCATCGAGCTGAAAACAAATCTGTTGACAGACTGACACGGTGAAGACAATACCAGTCGCACTAGAGCAGACAGAAGGGATTGGAACTGGGTTACAGTGTAAAGTGGGGCACTGATGGCCCCTTTCCCTACTTTCCATCTCCCTTTTTCCGATACTCTTCAAACATCATCTCCACAAACGAAAACTCTTCTGTAACTGGATGTTGCACAGTTGTGACGTCACCATTTGCTTAAAAGAAATGTTTGTTGCTTTTTTAAAAAAGGCTGTCCTAACCTGTCAGTTTTGTCCTCTCTGTCCAGGCTGTTGGAGGAGGGGAACACAGAAGGAGCTGAGGAGCAGAAGCAGAGGATAGAGCAGCTCCAGAGGGAGAGGAGGAAAGTGCTGCAGGACAACAGCATGACACACCAGCCACGCTTCTTCAAGTACGCTGCTGTCTTACTGTCTTTGTGAGCAACCAGCCACGTGGTTTGCATGTGTTTTTTTTCCCGCGTAATTGGCCTGTTGCATAATGATCCGAGATCACCTCCGCGACCGCTGAGTGTCATGTGGTGTAAATATCCATGACGGTCGTAGTCTGCAGGGAAACTGCTTCCACTCAGAGTGATGAAGTCATCCAAGATGTATCAAACTGATTATGTTTGTGTTGTGTTGTGCAGGAAGTCGAACAACGACACGTGGGTGAGCAACAACTCGTACTGGGAGCAGCGCAGAGACCCTGGCTTCACTAAAATGGACTTCCCTGTGTTGTGGTGACCGCTGGATTCAACCAAACCTCTCCACTACAATTAACTATAGAGAGGGAAGTAAAAAAAACTGAACTGAGACCAGTGTCCAAGTGTCCTGACCGGGTTAAACCAAGCTGCTCCATGTCATGGTAACCCAAACCTGAATGGACTTCCTGCTTCCTCTATGATGGTTTTGTTTTTCTCTTTGTTAATTATGTTTCTCCTTCAGGTTACATTCCTTCCTCTCGTTATCAAAACTGTCATTTTCATAGATTCGTGGAATCATTATGTCGCGTTTCATCTCAGCATTTACCAAAGTGCCTTTTTATTGCAGTGCCTCACTCAATCAGCTGCTGGAGCAGTCATGCAAAAACACTTTTATTCAGAGACTTTAAAACAAATCTTGTGGATGATGTCAGTATGATATGTGGAGAGAAAACGAATCAGGGTTGGAAAGGAACTTGTTCAGAAGGTCAACCTGCTCGAGTTTTCCTCTATCCAGTCAGCATCATGACGTTTTGAGTGAGTCAGACTGTCAAAGAGTGTGGACAATATTTATCAATGAGGGAAACAGCAATAATACTCTGTGTTCAAAGAAGATAATAAACTGTACAATGGATGGACAAGTTCTCATGTGTCACACTTTGGTTTGTCTTTTATTTGCGTGTCTATTCATTCTATTGAAACCTGGCATTTCAGCACAGCTGCAGATAAAGATAACTACATACTAATATTATTATTAATACACAAGTTAGATTCTCAGGATGGCTGCAAAAGATGTTTTCTGACTCATTAGATCCAAACATTTAAAAAACTATTAAAGGTTCTGCTTCGATCCATATTTGTTGGTGTTTAGCCGAGTCAAAAACAACATTTTCCTGCGGTCGAAACTGTTTGCTGTCCCGCTTGTGGCGCACAAAGCAAGGCACACACCTGTTTCCACGACGCCGTCCAGCAGAGATTTTCAGCATATCAATTAAATGTGATTTAATTACTCAAATTTGAGAATTTTGAAAGTTGTTTGATAGAAAGAAAAGAGCGAAATGAGAGCTTGTGATTGCACATTAAGGTAGATGCGACTGTGGCTCGGGGGTAGAGCCAGCATCTTGTTATCAGAAGGGCGCTGGTTCAATTCCCCCTGTCTGTATGTCAAAGTGTCCTCGGGCAAGTTACTGAACCCCAAACTGCTTCTGATGTGCTGGTCGGCACCTTGCAAGGCTGCAACCGCCATCAGTGTATGCATGTATGTATTTGTGAATTACTGAAAGTCACTTTTGACAAAAGTCTGATAAATGCCCTAAAATGCAAAATATGATTTAATACTTCTTATTTTTAAAAGAGACACATTTTTATTTGTATTTGAAATGATTGATGACTCTGGGTAGTGGAGCATTTAGCAGTTTGCAGTCACAAATATTTTCCTCAAGAGTTTGTGAAGACCAGACAGGATATCTGACTATTACAGAGGGTCCTTCAGTTAGAGACTGTGTCTAATAGCACCACATGTTGGACTGTTATCTCCACATCTCAGTGAAATCGGCCTGCAAAAAGTTACCACTTATCACCACTGGCAACAGTCACCAACCAAAACGCAGTAAACCCACCCACGTATTATTTCTGTGCACCAACAACACCGACCCAGAATATGTGGTCCTTTCACATAAGTCCTATTTTTAAAACGAGGTTTCTGACACCATAGTTTTAACACCTGGCACTGCTGCATTGGCAACACATTTGAATAATGACATTTTGTACAGTTACTGAAGATTATATCACTTTGGTTTCTGACAAGTGGTTGCTAAAATGTACTGCGTGTTACAAGTCTGCTAGATATTCTCATGGTGGGGACACGAAAATACAGCAGCCATCTTGTTTCTGTGTTAGCAATAATGTCATAGCATAATTGCTAACATAATAACACAAACTCAGAAATACATTTATTAGAGATATTTATTTGATAGCTCTCATTAAACTGAATGAACAAACTGTTCTCAGAGTGTAACAAGGTCCCTCTTTCATCTGTAATATGTGTTATACATTTTAAAAGTTTATATCGCATTGAAATTGTCTGAGGAACCTGGTTGTGTATAAACTGGGCTGTCATGTGAACATGTCAGTTATAAACATTTGAAAAACAACAAACAACAGAACAAAGATTTAAAAGGACACATTCAGGGGCTTTCATCTCCAGACGTCAAAGTGGTTCCATTCCTGGAATAAAAGGCAGAGCTGACACAAAGTCACTTCACCTCCGTACGTTTCCACAGGTGAGCACTGTGACACTTCTTCAGACAGCTAGACGAGATGACTCTGACACTGATTAAAACAGTTCAGTCAACCTACAACTGGACCGGCGATCTGATCTGCAGCTTCATTGGCAGGCCAGAGGAGAAGGCTCTTGTCAAAGAGGTGGAGGAGCTGAAAACTCAGCTCCAAAGAGCGACGGAATACGGTGCCTTTCAGGAGCAGAGGATCCACCAGCTCTCTGAAAACCTGGAATTAGAAACAAACGAAAACACGACTCTCTGGGACCAGATTTTGGCTTTGAATGCTAACCTACATCAAGTGAAACAGCACAGAGAGATGAATAAAGACCTTTTACTGAGAGAGGAACACAAGTCTCAGGCGCTTAGCCAAAAGTTGGAGGAAATGCAAAGTCAGTTGGATGAACAGATGAAGAAGGCGTGGCACACTGAGAGAAAGATTAACAATCTCACTGCTTCATACAACAAATCATACAGAGATCTTAACACGGCATACAGTGAGATCTGTGAGTCACACAAGATCCAGGAACAACAGTTGGCTGCACAGAAGAAGCTGGATGAGTCACTGGCTCTTAAGCTGAAGGAAAGTGAGAGACAGCTCCAGGAGCTCACCGCTTCACACAACAATCTCCAGCAAAGGTATGACACTGACATCAAGGCAGAGAAACAGATGAATGCAACCCTTCAGGAGAAAGTCAAGATACGTCTGCACTCTCATGCCGGGACGGTGTCAGAGCACAGGAAGCAGGTCCACAGTATGATTTTGGAGCAGAATGCTTTCTGTCAGAAACTTGAGGACTACAAACTCTCGAAACAGTCTTTTTACATCAACCTGAAGTCTTGTTACGTCGATCTGAAGTCCAGTTACATCGATCTGAAAATCCAACTTCATGATCAAACCTTAAAAAGCGCTGAGCTTGCAGCAAAGCTCAAGGCTGAGGAAGAGGCCAATCAGGTCCTCAGAACAGAAAATGTAAGACTCGTGCAAGAGCTGAAGGACCGGGTGTGCCAGCAGGAGGAGGCGTCCTCTGTGGTTTCACAGGACCCAGAACCTGAGGAAGAGGAGTCTGATGGTATCTTACAGGACCTAGAACCTGAGGAAGAGGAGTCTGATGGTTACTTACAGGACCTAGAACCTGAGGAAGAGGAGTCTGATGGTGTCTTACAGGACCCAGAACCTGAGGAAGAGGAGTCTGATGGTATCTTACAGGACCTAGAACCTGTGGAAGAGGAGTCTGATGGTATCTTACAGGACCTAGAACTTGTGGAAGAGGAGTCTGATGGTGTCTTACAGGACCCAGAACCTGTGGAAGAGGAGTCTGATGGTGTCTTACAGGACCTAGAACCTGAGGAAGAGGAGTCTGTTAGTGTCTAACAGGATGAGAACCTGAGGAAGAGGAGTCTGATGGTGTCTTACAGGACCCAGAACCTGAGGAAGAGGAGTCTGATGGTGTCTTACAGGACCTAGAACCTGTTGAAGAGGAGTCTGTTAGTGTCTAACAGGATGAGAACCTGAGGAAGAGGAGTCTGATGGTGTCTTACAGGACCCAGAACCTGTGGAAGATGAGTCTGATGGTGTCTTACAGGACCTAGAACCTGTGGAAGAGGAGTCTGATGGTGTCTTACAGGAC
Organism: Sparus aurata; assembly: GCF_900880675.1. Lineage (NCBI taxonomy): Eukaryota > Metazoa > Chordata > Actinopteri > Spariformes > Sparidae > Sparus > Sparus aurata. The sequence continues at coordinate 21,476,608 of NC_044189.1, forward strand.
CTAGAACCTGTGGAAGAGGAGTCTGATGGTGTCTTACAGGACCTAGAACCTGTGGAAGAGGAGTCTGATGGTGTCTTACAGGACCTAGAACCTGTGGAAGAGGAGTCTGATGGTGTCTTACAGGATCCAGAACCTGAGGAAGATGAGTCTGATGGTGTCTTACAGGACCCAGAACCTGTGGAAGATGAGTCTGATGGTGTCTTACAGGACCTAGAACCTGTGGAAGAGGAGTCTGATGGTGTCTTACAGGACCCAGAACCTGTGGAAGAGGAGTCTGATGGTGTCTTACAGGACCCAGAACCTGTGGAAGATGAGTCTGATGGTGTCTTACAGGACCCAGAACCTGTGGAAGAGGAGTCTGTCAGTGTCTAACAGGATGAGAACCTATGGCAGTGGTCTTCCCCTGCGTTGTCCATGATCAAGAACGCTTGGAGGGGACCCTCTGTGCTGCCCATGATCCCGGACATGCGGAGGAGATCTTTTATGTTGTAGGAGCCAGAATGTGTGAAAGAGGCTGACGACTCTGAGGAGAAAGCTGTGGAGAACAGAAAGAGGCCAGCAGGAGTCGAAGTCCATCAGTAGTAGAATTCATTCTGAGTGGCTGTGACATTTTCTTTCAGCGATACTCTTAGCATCCGTCAACCTTTCCTAAACTTTACCAGAGGGCAGCTGAAAACAGAAAACAACATCATCTTACTCTACACCTGCTGTGTGACGCCATTCAGTGCATGCAGACAATCCAAGGACGGTGATGTCACGACATGTTCTACTCTGCCTCGGCTTAGTTGCCTTCATTGGTTGGTTTGGTTAGGGTTACGGCACGGGGACTGAGATTGGGTAGGATTAGAGTAATGAAAATTCAGAATTAGCCAGTCACAGGCAGAGTAGGACAGGTCGTGACATCATCATACCTGGGAGCAATAAGACACCTCCCAGAGGACGGCACAGTGGCCCAGTGGTTAACACTGCAGCCTCGCAGAGAGAGCTCGACCACACGGCTGAGTTCTCTACCACCGGTGACCGAGTGGGTTTCCTCCGAGTGCTTCAGTTTCCCCACAATCCATAATAAAAGAATTTAATAAAACATTTAAATGTAAAACTTGTTCCTCCATGTTTGTATCTCGTAGTAGATAGATTAGTTAACTATTGGCACCACAACACGATCACTGGTCGTCATCCGTCCTCGTGCAGACTCAGAGTACGATGCTGAAACAGGCAACGTATTTTCTTGGGTATTCATTAGCTTCCACGAGCTAAATGTGGTGCCGTGCCGTAACTTGACTTTCGTGCAATATGTGAGAAACGTCCTCCGAACAAACGGGGGGCAGCATATCACCAGAGTAACCGCTAACTGCTGCTGACTGTAGCTGTCGGCGAGCTGAGCTAACCGTCCGGACTGGGAACTCGGAGCACCAGAGTCGTGTTGGGGTCACATAAACGTCTTTGTCATAAATCGTTGAAGTTATAATGATAATTCTTTCATACGCCACCTTTAAGTACAGCGAAACTGCTTCTTGGACTAAAGTCCGTCCACCACTGCTGCCAGTGGCCCCGGGCCCCTGAGCAACCAGCGATGACTACACGTGTGCTCCTTGTTTATTTATAGCTGAGGGGGACAGAGGACCGTTATCTCTACATCTGAGGGACAACTCCCTGTCAGCCTCTGCAAGGTTACTACTTATCACCAGCAACACGCATGTCACAAACCATAACACACCCACTCATTCACAGAACTCCTGTCTTCTGCAAACAGCGCTGAGGTTTTCCCCTCACGTAACGGGGATTTTCACTCATTTAAGAACCTGAATGTGTTTTCTGACATTTTCTGTCTTTTTGAGTGGTTGACCCACTTTCACCATCATGTTCACACCTGTTGCTGCTGCGTGTGCGGGCGATGCACGCAGGCTGCTGATTAATGCTGATTTGTGGGATTTCTTTTAGTAATTTCTCATCTCTGTGACACTTATAGCCAACATTCAGGGGGTGCAGAACTTCTTTGTTATTTCTCGTGGGAAAAAAAAAGTTTGAAATCGTGCTCTACACTTCACAGCAGTTGGTCTTGATTAGAAAGGATGTGGTGTAGCTAGCAGCAGTGTCACAACCCAGTTAAACTCGTTTGAAAACCACTTTGACAAGAGTAGGTGTGCAGCAGAACTGAATGGATGGATTGATAACGCACAATTTTCATTTTGAGTTAAATGGAAAAGAAGAAATGGGCAAGTCTGCTCATGTCCTCAAATACGCTACACTACACTACACACACACACACACACTACAGCCACATACACACACACACATTCCTGAGTTCATATGCTCATAATCAACTCTGCAGTAGGGTGGGAGGAGGCGGTCTCTCTCCTCCTCTAAGAAGAGGACAGCTACAGTCAAACCTCGTCCCACCATTCAGCCTCAGCTCTGACTGAACACAGCTGTCACTACTTGTGTATAAACACCCCGAGGGAACCACGGGACTGTTTCTGCCCGCGTTTGGACAACTTTGGTCCACTTTTACGCATGACGGACGCACCGAACGACGCAGAAACCAGAACTTGAAGACTTTTTTCTATAAGCTGTTTTAAGGTAAGTTCGTTTACATGGAGAGTCAGAGTCGTCTGTGTGAGATCCACGTGAGACGGACGCGGTCGGGTTGTTATGATTCTTACAGTCGGGATTAGATTTTCTGATTTTACATTGATAATCCGAGTCATGCGCCACTTCCAAGCTCACGTTGAGGTCATCAAGCAAACGCACGCGCAGCTCCCAGTGCTGCAGCCTGGTTCTATTAGTGAAGTGGACTGCCGGGAAACACACACGCGCACTGGCACACGTGCGGCGGTGTATAAATTGTTTACGCGGAACAAGAATGTTGTGGGGGCGCAACACCGTGTGCGCTAATTTATCTTTGGGAAACAGAGGTCCATTCTTCTCTCCTTGAAACTTTATTCTGTTATGAGCTCAGGTCAAGTTCCCAAACGTGACCTCAGAGCTTACTTATCTTTAGAGGTGATTAAAGGTGCAATATGTAGTTTTAGGGACAGAGATCCACGTTTTTTTTTTAAATGCCTAAAAGAACGAAATAAAGAAACTCTTCTTTTTCACGACTGAATCAACAAACACGGTTTCACATATTTTTAATTTGTTTACTTGTGGCGGACCCTGCCGCGTTCCTAGCTTCACCTTCTTTTCCTGTTTATTCATGAGCTTGTGCTGTTACCTCGTTAGTGGTTCTGTTCTTAAGAACAGTTGTCAAAAGCTGACTGAAGCTTCGGGGTGGCAGGACGGGTCGGCCACCACCCGGAAGCTTCAGTTATTGATGAGTTGGGAATGAGAGTCCAAAATCAACTTTCCTTACAAATGCCACCTTTGATATTGTAAATAATAAAACCACACGGTGCCCCTTTGAACAAGAAGCTATCCTGTCCTCCTTGTTTCACTGGTCCACCTTACACTAAACAAAAGAAACATTAAATATTTAGAAGCAGCATACTCGAGCTTTTGGAATAGAGTTTAAGGTGAGAGAAAGGTCCCCGCTGACGTTACGACGACGGTTGAATAATTCAGAACGAGTGACTCAACACGCTGAGATGTCTTGATGGTGTTCGGGGGGGAATGATCCAGAGGTCGGTGCTCCAGCCAGCGACACCTTCTCATGTTTATCTCTTAACATTCCTCAAACCAGCAGCCCGCAGTTTCCTCTATTCTTCCTCCCCTCTCTCTCCCCTCGCAGCACAGATCCCCATCACGCCTCGTTACTTTAAATATTTAAGGTATGAAAGCTGAGCCAGCAGAATTAACACGTCGGGGGGTGTGTATGTGCGTTTGAATGCGTTCATTCCCCCTCCACGCTGTGTTACCAGCGTGGAGGGGGACTTCCTTTTAGTCCAGTGAGTCATTGCCAACTCAAAGTCGTGTGAGGTTACATCATGAGCGCAAACACACACTCAAACGGGGGTGAACTTTGTCGAGAGGGGAAAACGGGAGAATACCAACTGGAAATCACCGGCAGTGGTTTGAATAAAAGCATTTCTCTTCTCTGCTCTTCCAAAATGAGGTCAAATTGAGGCCTTAAGCGTCTCTGTCTCTGTTCCAGCTGTCTGCAGTCCTCGTCTGCTGAGGCCATGTTTTCCAAAGCCACTGCCAACTTCGTCCGTGAGATCGACCACGAGGGAAGTCTCATCCACGTGTCCCGAATAAATGACTCGCACAAACTGGTTCTCATGGCGCTGGTCGTGAAGCGCAACTGCAACTGGTTCTGGCAGAAGCCCAAGTACCAACCGACAGATTTCACCCTCAGCCACTTGCTGCAGGGCGACAAGGTGCTCGTTCCGGGTATGTGAATGTGATGTTTTATTTCCATGCCAGCGAGCGTTTTGTACAACGAAGAGAACGCTAAAGTTGCTTGTTGGACATGTTGCTTCAGTATTTATACTGGGAAATGGGTTGTCATCAACTGGTTTGGAAAACAATGGCAGTCTAGCTTCCGTACATATCCTTACACCACATGTCTTTTCAGGAGTGTCTGAGGAAGATTTCGTGACCTACAAGGGCATGTACGGCGACGCGCTCTCTGGAAAGCTGGACACCGAGGCCGGCACTGTAAACCTGTCGGTGGAGGGGCGGGGCTCCACCAAGCTCCAATCATGTTTTGGCAAACTGAAGAAGGAGGGGCTTGATTTTAATAAGCTGCTGCTTGACTCTCAGGACAGGTATGAATAGTTATTTTTGTACTATTTGCACATATTCAGCAGAGGGTGACAGGTTGATGAGTTCATTACTGATGACACGAACGCTATCAGTGTAATTAGACGTCAGACAAGTCACATTCCAAGACTTAGTCACCACCATCGATAGTGTCATCTCACTGTGTTTCTCGTTGATCTGTGCCTTATCTCAGTCTGAATGCACTCATCACTGTTAATGACTGACACGGCCAGCATCTCTTTGCATCAGGCAGGTGGACATGCAGCACAAGCTGGTGAAGCAGCTGCAGAAGCGAGCTGAGCTGCTGGCGGTGGTGAAGGAGAGGATCTTCACCACCAGCTCGTGCACCATCAACCTGAAGAAAAAGAAGCAGTGCAGCTTCGGGGGCGTGTTGGGGCTGAAGAGCTTTCTGGGGAACTCTGTGAAGGTGTGTGTGATCCGTTTCAGCCTGATGACCATTTCTAACTTCAATAAATAGTTAACGTCACTGTTTTTTATTTTATGGAAATCCAGCAAACAATAGTATAGCTTTTGTTTATGTTCCTCCTGAAGCTGCGTAATTATCAGCTCGTCCATCCAAAAGTGTCTGAATTCATCAGGTTCTGAATCGCTGCGTATCTGGACGTGTATTCTCAGGTGTGTGTGAAGGACAGCAACAACATCGAGGTGGACAGCAATGTTTCCTTGGAGATCCCTTCTGGTACGGTCATTGCGTACAGCGTCCGGGAGCTGGAGATTAATAAGGACGGAAGCTTCGGTGAGTGTGTTTGAGGACGGGCTTGTTTTGTGTTGTGTGTCTCTATTGGCAAAGAAATGTCTGAGTGCGTGAATCTCAGTGTCACTTCTCCTTTCCATGTGATTTCTCACTGACTAGAAACACTATCAAGCGTCAGAAGGAAACGTCACGGTTCAGCTTTGCATCTCAAATATCGTGCATGAAAAATGGATGAAATTGCCGATGTTTTCAACAGATAGTGTGTAAAATAGAGAAGTAAAACGAGGCGGTTTGGCGAACATCCTCACCGTATAGTAAAACTAGTTACCCACAGGCTGTTGTTCAAGGATGTGGTTTGATTTTGTATTGCCTATGAGCTTGTGCACCTCAGTTGTGTACTGTACAGGCCTGTCCTCCGCTGTGGGTTCACCCATGATGTTGTGTGCATTTTCAGATATATGCCTACAGCCTGGCACAACAGGAGGCATCGAGTCAGACTTCCCAATACCATCCTTGGATGTGACGGACGGCAAGTGCAATGGGAAGAAGACTCACAGTGCGGTTCATAATGGTGCGTGCCCATTCATTTGTATATTTGTCCAGTTAGTTATTAACGAGGTACAACATGTCTGACGGTATTGTCTTTGACAAGGAAGTGAAAAAAACAGAGAAACAACAGAGCTGACAGCGGTTCCCTTTTCTTTCAGACACAAGCAGTATTCATTGATGTGTTGTTTCAACAGTTTCACAGGTTGGTTTTTCTGAAGTATTAGCTGACCAGCAGTGGTGGGAAGTGCCACTATTAAGTAAAACTTTTGAGGAACTTTTATTTCACATGAGTTTCACATGAGTTTTGCCTCCACCAGAGGCAGAGTATTTTACATTTTACGTGGCGACATTTATTTGAAAACTTCCGCTTCGAGCCACTTTGCAAATTCAGATTGATAATAAAAATATAATCAACAGATACATGATGATTATGATGTACAGTAACATAAAGCTTGATGGATCCTGCGTGGGCAAATTCACAAGCTACCTGGCAGTATATTGAATACAAATACAAATCTGTAATAATACAGCAAAATACACTAGAGACATGAATATGTCGTAGAGGGGAGACACTCAACAGGATGTCCATTACCACCGTGGTGCTCTGAGGCTGCCATCTGAACTAAAGAGACACCTACAGGTTCAGGACTTCAGAGGTTGTTTCAGTTAAAAGTCTCATTTGGTATCTGTCGGTCTCGTGCAGGATCACAGGAGATAGACCTCTCTCCGCTGGCAGAGCTCTCCCAGACAACAAGACACGCCATATTCAAGGAGCTCCAAGAAATTCTGAAGGACAGAACTGCCCTCTCATATCTGCAGAGTGTGGTGAGCGACATGACCCCCGACACCAACACATGGACACAGTCACTGATAAACACCGTGCATTTCTTTTGAGGACAGTAATCTATTGTTTTATATGTTTCCTTCCTCCCTGTGCTCTCTCTGTTAGCTGGAGGACATGTGTTCTGGTTTTGGTGAAACGCTGGTTCAGCAGGAGGAGTTGTCAGAGAGTCAGAGAAAACCAGTGTTAGCTATGGTGAACCATCTCTGCAGCGACGGTGCCGCTGAGGACCTGTGCGACACTCCTGCACACTTCAGTGCAGCTCACCTGTTGGTCAGTGCCATGGAAGGTGAGGTTGAAGGACAGAAACTTCATTCAGAGCAAAACAAGAAAAGACTTTTCCACACTTTACTCATTATGTGTGTTCAAATGTTTTCCTGTAGAGTTGCCTGATGAAACTCTGAGCTTCTTGAGCGAGAGCCGTCCTGACTTTCTGGAGACCTTCGACGCGCTGGTTCGTTTACTCGTTCTACTGCACATTCTCACACTGTTCACTTGTGCATGAGTTGTAAATATTATTATTATTACTTATTTATTTGACTCAATCACTGCACAAACTGTTAATTTCCAGAAAAAAAAATTTAAGTTCAATTAATAACATTCTGAGCGACCAAACTGATAACTACTTTTGTGTTTACACACTTAATATGAGGCTACAGCCAGCAGCTGATTAGCTTAGCTTAGCATAAAGTTGGAAACAGCTAACTTTGCTCCGTCTATAGGTAAACAAATACATTAACCAACATTTCTGAAGCTCACTTTTTGACCAAAATATATCTAGCTTGTTTAGTTTGTACAAAATCACACATTTTTGGTAACTTCCTCGAAGCCACAACGGCAGCCCAGACAGCTGTTTCCATGCAGTGTCCAGTCTTTATGCTAAGCTACTGTCAGCTAGCATGCTGATGGCTCCACTGCAGCGTCATCTTTAATGCAAAGACATGCATCTCTCAATCTCAAGGGTAAAGTGAATACGCATGCAGTATTTCCCAAAACGTCAGACAATTTGTTTGAGAGAATTACAACTTAAACCTTTAAACCGAGACTTTGCAATGAGATCCTATTTGTTAATCCACCCGTCTTCCTCACCAGGTGTGCAGCCTGAAAGAGAGCAGCGAGCCTTACTCAGTCCAGTGTCCCGCGGTCCTGCTGCAGGACAGCCGGGCCTTCCAACTGGCAGAACAGGTGCTCGCCTCCATCGATGTGATGCTGACGAGAGACGGCGACATGCTGTGGATGAAGACAGAATGTACCAGAGGAGTTCCTCCGTTGGTCCTCCATCTCAGCATACATGGATTGTTCTTGCTGAGCAACGGGCTGAAGGAGTAGTAACGTCTGCATGTGCACTATTTCTTTTTTGTGGATTATATTTTCTCTGTTTCTTTCTTTATTGTCAAGCTTATTTGAGCTAAGCTAAGTGCTATTATCATTTATTTTTTCATATCGTTTGTTACAACATTGGATGTCTCTACATATGTTTTCTTACAGATATTTTATTACTTAGCAAGCACTTCATATTTTTGTAAAAAAAAAAAAAAAAAAATAGATAATATAATATAAATATATATTTTATGTGATGAATTATACTTTGGTACAGCTCTGACATGGCTCATAGATTCGTCCCGCTCACCTGTTAAACTTTAAGGAATAAGAGCCCTCAGAGCTCTTATTGTTTGAATAAAGGAAGTTTCATTATCCCCCAAAGTTCTGAAGGTTTTTAATTAACAACAAATATCAGATTTGTTTATTTCAAGTGAGCGTGCATTTTATTGCTGCTACTGTTCTTAATCCAGAAAAATGCTTTATTTATGAAGTAAACTATAATATATAACACCTGTTAAGCTTTATCATGTTGAACTACAGTATTGATGTTGTGATATTTAGATTAAGTGTTTTTTTTACATGATCTATACAGTTTTATGAAGCTGCCTTACAGACACTTTCCGTTCACTGTCTCTTAATGTTCTAATTTATTGTCCACTAGAAATGTTTTGCTTCATTTCATAGTATTGTATTTTGATGAAACAATTGCTTTCATGTCTGTTTCATTTCTTCTGTCAAATTGTGTAATTTTGCAATGCAAATTAAGCATTTTATACTGCATGCGCAAAATAACAAAATTCCATAATTTCTTGGAAATCTTGAAGGAAAGTGTTTACTTTGTACTGTAAACCAGTAAACTTACAATAAATACTATTTTATTGAAAATCTTTGCCAATTTTTGTTTGAAAGATTTATATTTCCATGACTGAGATCCAACGGCATTTGTCTGATGTTGTCAAAAGACAACATACTCATGCCAGTACAGCGTGTGTGTGTGTGTGTGTGTGTGTGTGTGTGTTCACCTGCCATGAAAGATTTACATCCCTGAAAATGTTTGCTCACCTGTTGACAGGGTGGGACAATCTTAACCGTTGCCTATTGGCCTATTAGCCTATTGTTATCTTGTGCAGTCACATAGCATTCTGTTTGGTGCACTTAGCTACACTTAGCATACCAACCTGGCAAAGAGGGCAAGTACCCCATGGCTCCGGACTCCCAGGGACCTGGAATGCTGCAAATTGTTCTTCTACTTAAATGTATATTTTGACACATGATTAATAATACGTGATAAAGATGTGTCTAATCAAATCACAACAAAGTAATGAACACGATGGAAACCTAGGGTAGTCATAACAAAGCCGTTTGGGATTATTTGCCCCAGGGACCCTTAAAACAGGCTAGTCTGGCCATGCTAACAAGGTGTACCTACACTAATAAACAGACAACTGTGGGGGAAGAGTGTGGCGGCCCTCAGGTAACATCCAGCAAAGTTCAGCTCAATTTAAAAAGTCTGATCAAGCAGAATAATTACAAACACCTGTGTGTGTGTGTGTGTGTGTGTGTGCAGGGCCTTTAATTACGCTCAGAGCACATGTTAGTAATGTCTGGTAAGCTGAGCATTTTTCAAAATATAAGTAGGCGAGCTTATAAATCAGATTATTCGTCTTCAAGTTGACATTATATATATATTTAAGAGTGTAAACACGAACCCAGTCCAGCCAGATGGGACGTTGACATGCTACAAGCTAACTCTTCCGCCACGCGATGTCGCTGTTGCCTAGTAACCGATGACGTAGATCTCCTGCGACACCAGCTCGTCCTGGCTTCCTCCTGCGGTCGCATGAAAACACTGCGGAGCGGGAGCCAGAGAGGAAACGCTGCGTAGCAACGTGTAGAAATGCCGGTGTGTAATTTCTTCCTCCAGGGCCGGTGTCGTTACGGCGAAAAATGCTGGAACGAGCACCCGAGGGGAGGAAACAGAGGAGGAGGTGGTGGAGGAGGAGGAGGAGGAGGAGGAGGTGGAGGCTACAACAACAGCTACAACAGCAACTACAACAGCCGCTCCTCTCAGCAGCAGCAGCAGCCTAGAGGAGGAGGAGGTACTGTCAAACTGAAATAAACCTAACATAGCTCCCCCTGAAAGCCAAGTCTGTCTGTAACAACAGGGAGGTCGGTCTCCTGCGCTAACTAGCTAACCTGAGCTAACCTGAGCTAGCTAACAGGCAGAATTGTGGCGGTGACGTAAGCTAGTATTCATTTGAATATAATCTCAACTGATCTGTAACAACAACAAACATAACAGTAGAAACAGTGTATTTGTGAGTCTAATACGGTGGCAGGTGAATTTATTAGTATCACCATCAGCCAGAAACACGTGTCAAATACTTTGTATGAACTTGTATATTCTTTATTTGCCTATTTTTAAGAGCCTCGTTAAGAATAAAATGTATTTTTTTTTATTTTTTATTTTTCTAGCTCACTACAGACATACAGGTGCACATCTCAGTGGAAATCTAATTGCAATCACATTGATCAAGAGTACTATTCTAAAATTATTTTATTTTAAGAAGTTTAACAGTACCCAAAGATGAAACCTGCACACATATATAAGAAGTTGAGGGAAGTTTCTTTGTCCACAAAACATTTCTGGAGCATCACAGCAAAACGTCGTCATGACATTCTACTAAACACCTGAAAAAGTTGTGCGCTAGATTTAAAATAATTAAAAAAACAACAGACTAAAGAACAAAATGGCTCCATTCAGCTTGTCTAAGACTCTGGAATCCCAGAGATCCCAAATTTGTTTCAAAACACGTTACTGATCTTTTGCAGAACTGTTTTGTCAGCTACAAATCTTCACCTTACTTTCCATCTGCAGATAATGACAGTATTTTCATTTTTGAGGGGGACTTCCCCATTAAATTAAGGGCTAGAAATTAACTCACTTCTAGTTTAGTTTGTAGATTTAACTTAAAGTTTTGTCTCATAACTGGAGCCCTTTTAGCCCGACTGTTTCCAAATAAATTAAAGAAAGGTGTGCAGACAACACTGTCAGTAAACAAACAAACATTATAGGCCAGTTAACCGCAATGTGAAAGGAAAACAATAAAGTGTTTAAAGAAGAAAACAGTGTTTGCTGACTGAGATTATAGTCTTATTTATCTATTTATGTATTTATTTATTTATTTATACAAGTCAAAATCATTTTTCTGAAAAGCTTTTGCCATTTGCTCAACACATGTATTCAATGAAGTTCTGATAAGGTGGCACACACACACACAGATTAGTTATTGGGTTTAAAGCTGTTGTAGGTGTAGTAGAATGATTGTAATTGTTAAGCACCGACCCTTTATGTTGACTCGTATTTTGTGTGTATTGTATGTTTCAGGGTTTGGAAACAGAGTTTGGGTGAATCCCTCTCAGCAGAAGGGAACCTACATCCAGCCTTCATCTTTTTCCTCGCATGGAAGTGATGACTGGGGTCGAGGTGGAGGTGGAGGAGGAGGTGGAGGGAATGACTGGGGCCGAGGAGGAGGAGGAGGAGGAGGAGGAGGAGGTGGTGGTGGAGGGAGAAGAGATAACGTGAAGTCTTCCGAATTCAGCTTCTCCGGTCAAAACAGATTTTCAACGCTTAATTCTCCGAGCACCTTTGACAGGGGAGGAAGAGGAGGAGGACATCAGGGGCCAGCTGGTGATGAAGACGATGACAAAAAACTGTGAGTCTGCCATTTTTAAAAACATTTTTTATGCAGCATTAAAATGAATGTTGTCATTTGGACTTAATTCACGTGATGTCTGTCTCATGGTCACCCAGGGAGATAATTCAGATGGACATGGACATTTGGGAGAGTTCGGGGCAGTGGGGCTTCTCCTGTTATTCTAATGCCAAGGCGTCTTTATCTGGTCTGTATCAAATGTGCATTTAAATACACGACTTTTGTTGTTATTTGTCGTCACATCACAAGATGTAAATTTTGTGTGTATTATACCGATCACAGCGACACTAAGCTTGAACATGTTTGATATTTTTCTTGTCTCCAGGTTTCACTGATCTCTCTCCAGAGGAGCTCAGGCTGGAGTATTACAACACTAGAGCTTCAGGAGATGTGCAGGGCTACGTAAGTGCAGTGTCGCTCATGTATGTCGTTTCTAACATTTGTCATCTGGCCAGTAAGAAAGTAAAGACTTATAAATAAAGACTAATAAAACTGAACAGGAGCCAGACACCTGATATTGAATTAGTCTGTGTGTTGTTTGTTGAAATGTTTTAAAATGCTGGATTTTATAAAGAGTAGGAGAAAACTTCTGTTTCATGTGTTCAGATTAATGGCATCAATCAGTTGCTCAGCCAGTGGAGAAGCAGAATCCAGGAACTGAAAGTCATGAATCCATCCACACGTGCAGCTGTGGTAAGACACACACGCACTGTATCACTGCCTCCATTTATTTGTATGGAGGACTTTTTTATAAATACAATGAACATGGTATGATGTTTATATATTCCTTACAGCTTGCAGAGTTAAACAACCCGGCACCTCAGGCACCTTCAAGTGGCTTTGGTTCGACGGCAGTGGCTGGATTTGGATCCTCTACATCGAGCTTTGGAAGCAAAGGTGAACATTAAGTATTGCTGATTCCTCACAGTAGTTCAGCACTTTGAGATTAAAATGAATATGCTTATTAAGATTTGGATGCTGTTACATTTGGACAGAACCAGGCTAGCTGCTTATCCATTGATCCATTGATCCATTGCTCCTGCGTTCACTCACAATGTCTTTGCCTTTTTATAGGCTTTGGGGCTCCAGCACCAGCTCAAGCCAGCTCTTTCAGCTTTGCTTCTGCAGGTGGCGGATTTGGTTCCTCAGCAGCACCACCATCCTCAACAGGTTTTGGCAGTGCCTCAGCAGCTCCTACACAGCCTTCCTCTGGGTTCGGTTCCTCGGCGGCATCTTCTTTCTCCTTCAGTGCTCCGACCTCCAGCACGCCAGCAGCCCCCTCTGGATTTGGCTCCGCCTCAGGGTTCAGTTTCTCCTCAACAACAAACAGCGCAGGAGGAGGTTTCGGGAGCGGCTTCGGGGCAACAGCACCTGCTCCAGCAGGAAGCGGCAGTGTTTTTGGACAGACGAGTGGTGGATTCGGGACAGCCGCTGCTCCGACTGCAGCAGGAGCCGGGTCAGCCAGCGGGGCATCAGACAGTCTGTTTTCACCTGAGGACAAACTGACTCCAGACGAACTGAATCAGTTCAAGGCTAAGAGGTTCACTCTGGGCCAGATCCCTCTGAAGCCTCCCCCGGCTGACATGCTGGTGGTTTAATGCGGTGGGAGAAGTTGGCAAAGATTTTTGACATAGAGACAATTTATACGAAGTAAAGATTTTCTTCTGACTCCTCTGAGAAAACCAAGGTCTTGTACTTATTTTTAAGGTGTGACTAGAGTTGAGATACGTCAGATTGATTTAGCACAGAGATTAGCTTTGGTTACAACAAAGATTTTAGTGTATAGGCAAAGTATGTTTAATGTACAGCTACACAATACCCACTACATATTGTAGGTTGTGTCTTTCATATAAAGTGCCATTTCTTTTTAAATGATCGAGTGTCTTGCAGGTTGGATGGTGCGGAATCAATTTTTCAATACGTTGATCAGCAGAGTTTCGGGTGCTTTATTCGCACAATTATGTGATGAAACAATTTCTATCAAAAGTAAAGTAAAACTTAAAACAAAACATGCCTTGAACTTGGTAGAAACTCTTTACCTGCACTAAACCTTTGCAACAAATCCGATATAATGTAATTTTACCTGAAAGTATTTCACTGAATGCTCAGGATGGAGGGGATGGTAATTGAATCTCCTCAGATCAGCTGAGCTGCATTTATAAAGGTTGTAATTGCACAACTCGTCCTGGAGAGGGTGTCGGAATACAAGCCAGCATTTTATTGAAACATACTCAGCAAGTGTAAATGGGTATTTATATCTTTGGACTGACTTGAAGAGAAGAGATAGTTTGTAATTCTACTGCTCTTTTTCTCTGTTTTCTCAGAATGTAATGTGACATCATTGAAACAAATAAAGCCAGATATCTAAATCCATCCATTAACACCTGCTCGCAGGCCCACTAAAGGGAGGAAAGTGTGGTCGTGCACAGATGACAATGAGAGAGTAAGCTATTCAATACGTATTCATTAGATGTTGAGCACCCGCTGGGACCACAAGAAGAGGAATACAGTGACAAAGAGACAGCAATAAGCTATTCTGCTGCTGTAGGGCTCACGGCGCTGCTGACTGGAGCATATTTTCAGCTGACGGGGAGTTTGTGATAACGGCAAAGGGGTGAAGCTGAGCTGGAGCTGCCTCCAGTGTGTGTCTTAGCGTGAGTTTGTGTGTGTGAATTCATCCCAAGTCAATATATCAAGGCCTGGTCGAAGGCATTGTGCATATAACTAATACAGTTTAATAAGAACTGTGCCAGCCAGAAACCACAGAGTTATAGAGCCTACTGTGAGATTTGCAGCATCCACCAGGCCCGAAGATACGACTGCTTACAGCCTCAGCATCCAATCAAAAGACGGGAAACAGAGGAGACCCAGCTAGAACTGTGTCTGCAGGAGGACTTGCCTGCAAGAACACCGACACCAACAGAACCTGAAGACAAACCAAAGAACAACAAATTCATCTGTCGGCTTGATGAACTGAAATAAATGATGAGAATCAAACAGTTCATCAAAATGAAACATTCCAATTCTGCAGAAAGTTTCAGGTTATTACAGTTTTTATTGATTGCTTTGATGCAGCAGTCAACTCAAACTCCACATTTTCAAAACAGTTAACACACAGGCCGAAACAGTGGCACTCATGGTCATAATGACTCATTTTGTTTACAAAAGGCTCTAACTGTGCCAAAACATTTAAAATATGCAACAAAAGCTAATTTTGCCTTCAAACAACACAACTTGCAAACAAGTGTATGAGCTCTTCCAATCAACCATTACACAGTGGACAACAAAATACAAAATACAGCACTCAGTGCGAATCGGTGCACCATTGCTTGTTATTGTAGCCTATTACTGTCGCAGCTTTCATGCCAGTGCCATTTGTTGTCAAATTTACCTTATTGCAAAGAATTGGATCCAGACTCAGAAATGCTTTGATGCAAATTTTATTGATTCCATTGATTCTTTTGTTCAAACTGTGGCAGAAAACTGAAATACTGTAAATATTACACAAAATTAATGTGTACCAAAATAAAATCTATTAGAGTAAAGTATCAAAATCTATTACTGTAGAGTATAAGAAATAGCCACTATTGATACTCAGGCTCTTCTGTCTTGACGATGGGGCCACATGGCCTCATCCACATCACATTCATTATCCTCTCTTGCAATGAACCGAGGGAAAAATCTTCTTACATGCCATCCAACCTTGACATTCCTCTGCACCTGTTTCTCACTCTCATCTGCCTTAGACCTCTTCAATCCATGTTGGCAAAGAACAACACAGCCGCTGCACTTTTTAAGGCCTGCAGACTGATTGCTCATTGAAGATTTGTGTTTAGGAGTGTCAAACAGGTGCTTTAGTGATTTCATACTGATGTAGGTAGTTTCTAATAGTTAGGAACAGATGGTTTCTGTTTGGTTACCATAGCTAAAACAATGGAGTTTGGACTGCTTGAATGACATCTGTGTTAACTGCTCTGCAAAAGGGTGGGGAATATGTGTCAATCCAATGAGAAAAGGTTAACACATCAGCAAGAGGTGTCTTGTGCTCTGCTGAGACAGTGATGATGAAAACCAAGTGGATCCCAGTTTGTTTAAGCAGGTCAAAGCAATCAATAAAAACTGTAAGTTGTGTATCAATGTAAAAGAAGCATTTTACTCTTGTAGCTGATCCGGGTGGAGTAACAAGTGCAATATTGCAATATACTTGGATGTAATGAAGGACATCAAAAGGTGTTAGGCAACATGAAATGACTACAAGTACCTCAAAAGAGAAAATATTCTTTGTTACCCTAGTTAGGATTAGCCGGTCGTCATGTCTTATGCATGTATTTGTTTTCTTTAAAGGAGCCCAACTATGCTTTTTTATTTCCCTTCTCTTCAGTGCTGTTCAGGTTCTCGTGCATGTTAAAGATCTTGAAAGTTGAAAATGTCAAAGTCTGCACCAGCGGAGGCTCCTGTCTCAGATAACTATGATTCTGAGACATCGCTCTACGTCACCATGTCATGAATTTGCATAATCAGTTTGGCACCGAAGAATTGATTTAGCACAGCTGATCTGTTGTTGTTAGCGGTGCTGGCTCGGGTGTGTGTGAGCTGACCAATCAGAGCAGACTGTAAGGGGCCTTAAAGAGACAGGAGCTAGAACAGTATGAGACAACTGATGTGTTTTTCGTTTTATCGTTTTGTCGTTATTACTGCGTTTACTCCCGTTAAGGCTCTGAATATACGACTGACTGCCAGCAGCAGGATGCAGCAGAGTAATCTTCAGCAGTAACTTCCCACCCACCCCCTGCCAGCAGATAATACATAAATAATTCAACAGATTAATGAGCGATTGAAAAAGAGACTCTCTCATGAAAAGGCTCTTGCGCGCTCCTTTCACCGAAACTCGTGTAAATTGCCATCCTGTGACTCTTAAACACATCTAACTGAGAAAACACGAGCGTCAGCGCGTCCTTGTTTCCCCAAACAGCAAATAAGCAGATTGAATCACTCACTGCTGCCAGCCTGCCTGTGTTGATGTAATGTATGCATGAGCTGCTCACAGTGGGATCAAGGCGATATTAAAGATGAGGGATGAGCCACTCACACACACACACACACACACACACACACCGCCCGACTCAGAAGGTTTTTTATTGGTGGCAATTAATCACTCTGGAGTGCATTAAGACCTGTATAAGGTTATGGCGCAATATGTGATTATATTATAATAAAGAAATTATTAAATTCTACACATCCGACCTGTTGTGTTCAATAGAGAGGGATATCATTTATGAATGCAGTCATTTCGTCCTCCGTCCCTCGTGGGGATTGCTCAGCATTCCCAAGGGGGAGCACACACACACACACACACACACACACACACACACCTATCATGTACTGTACACACACACACTCCCCATGAGCAGGATGTGTGCTGTGATTCCATCGACTGTGCCCTGACCCCGGCAGCATGGAGCGGACATACGTTGTGTAGGGTGCTTTATTATATCTGACACACTTTTCCATCAGGGCTCTCGGGTTATCTATCTTGCTAATTCCCTGTTTTAGCCGTGTATGTATGTCAGAGCTCTAAACCGATCAATCCTTTGAATTATGACTTTCTAGCCTGCAGCTATTGCCGTCCCTCCTCCCTGGCTGCCTTCTCCAGCCTTTATTGACGCACGCTACTTAAAATGCACATGGTATTCATTGCTGTTACACTGTGATTGTGGTCACTACGGCGCCTGATGACAGCAACAGATGCTCTTGAGTCCCCTCTCACCGCAGAATGCCAATGAGCTGATTCGGATTCAGCGCCGGTATTAATGTTTGATGGGGTCTGATTCCAGTCGACTCTCCTTACTGTTGCAGCGCAGAACAAGAATTGATTGTGTTGTGCCACAGCGGTTCGCCTATGGGAAGCAGGGCATTGATCCAAGGCCGCTGATTTATGCCTATTTGAGTGGCTTGCTGCATGGCTGACTGAGTGGCACATATTTCACCTGCCAGGTTCTGGACCTGGGTTTACAGTGCCGCAGATGTTTATGGGTTCATATCAGGATACCTTCCGCACACAGACAGTAATAACACACTGTGGTGAGCAAACAGTGTCAGTGCAGAGGATATATGGGCTGCGGTGGAGACCGGAGTGGGTGAGGATCATTTGAAGCGGAGTGGCTCGAAGAGGCCGGGCAGAAAATGACTCTAGATTGGATTCATTCGATTAATTTCATCTGTGTGTGCAGACGCTGCTCCCTCAGCGGAGAGCTCAACATGCACATTTTTTCCATCTTTCAGGGGCGCGATGTGAGAATTTTGGTGGAAAACATTCAAAATAACCTAAAATTGTCCTCTGATTGTGAATAAATAGCAGTTTTGACATTATGATGTCTACTGAAGGTAACATGCTAACATGCTAGTCCATCCCGGTCCAAAGCTACTGCTCCTCGAGCTCCCAGCTCATAACGCTAGCTGCATGGCTAACTGAGCTAACCAGCAAAGGCCAGCTACAGTTAGCAGCAGTTAGTGCTGCCCCCTATCTGTCTTGAGTATGAACTTGACAGGCGGCCAGTTCTAAATATTGCACCTTTAACACAAATTATTCATACTTTTCAGGGAATAGCATGGTGGATTTTATGCTTTGTTACCACGATGAGGTTAAACAGCGCAGATCGAGCGACAATGATGAAGCTTTGAATGCAAAAATGTGATGAATGACCATTTTATAAAATAGATAAAGGAGAAACACATTAAAATTGGCGCGTCCTCCTGATAGCGCTCCACTGTAGCGCGATCCTTGTTTGCAAAACAAATACAAACACATTAAATTTACACTTTAATATCTTCGAGATCAATAGCAGCTTCATAAAATAAACAAAGTGAATATACCTCCCCCGAGTGCACGATGAGTCACCTGCAGATTTAAAGGGCCAGTGTGTCAAATTGGCACACTGGAGGATTTTCAGAGAAATGGGACTTTTGACTTATCACAAGCAAGAAACACTTTTCAATAATGCTTTTTTTTTTTTTACCACATCAACACACTAACACACCAACACATGTAGGAAAAGCAACGCCTGAAAATGCGACTGCTGTAGAAACATGGCGGACTCCGGCGTGACCCCGCTTCCACTGTAGACGGTTTACTCTGACGCCAGGTAAAATCACTCTCAGGCAATTAAACACAAATGGAAATATAATTATGAGTTAAATATTTCTGTCAGATGCCGCCAAAATCCTGAACACTGGACCTTTAAAGGCAGACAGTGAACCTGAGGAGGGCTGATGCACGGTGTCTCCTCCACATGGCCACACGTGGTCGCTGTTGGCCACGCGGCTGAGAGACCTAATCTCCCCTCCTCTCCTCCTCCCCTCTCCTCCTCTCCTCCTCCCTCCCCTCCTCCTCTCCTCCTCCTCCCCTCTCCTCTCCTCCCCTCCCCTCCACAGCAGCGCGCCTCTCACCGCGCCTTGGATGCCGTGTGATCAGCAGCGCAGAGCGGAGCAGAGAGCGTCCAGCACACCGCCGTCTGCAACCAGCACCGCAACAATAAAACCCAAAACGATGTCATTCTTACAGATACGACACAAACAAACCATCATTTGACAACTTCCGAGCCCGCACCTTGCCTTCGCCGCTCCTTGCTGTAAGTGGTGAGTGCCTCTTGATTTTTAAATGCATGTATTTATTATTTATTTTAATTGCGGGGCTTGATTCACGCACAGGGCAGCAGCAGCGGTGAGGATGGCGATGAGACCGAATAATGCAATTAAGGTGAGAGCGGATGATCCGGCGCTGATCAGCTGGCACTGATGATGATGATGATGATGATGATGTCAGCTGAGTGTCTTTATGTTGTAATGCATGGGCCTGATGTGGAGCTGCAGGATGAGCTGAGGAGCATCAGCCTGTGAACACTTGCTTCTCTTCTTCTTCTTCTTCTTCTTCTTCTTCTTCTTCTCTCACCCTCTCAGCTTCATGCCCTCTCCTACTTCAGCCAATCTCATTAACTGTCTGAAGGGATTAAAGTGATCATATGAGATGATATAGAGACGGTAATGCACACCAGGGCTGCAGGGGAGTGACTGTCAGGTGACCTAAATACTTCTTTTAATGCACCAATAGCTCAGATGTTGGAGGTGTTTGCGTGGTTGTTGCAGAACAACTGAGAAACGGAGGTCAGAGGTCGGCTTTGCTTTTCCCTGACGGGGTCTCTGAGGGGTCAAACGTGCACAGGAGCCTCAGGATAGGTCAGACGTGCACTGCCGATTGTGTTTCTGTGAGTGCGAGCGCATGCAGGCGACACAGGAAGGTGACGGGGAGAGAATATGCATATTTTCAGATGCCCGTCCTCTGCCAGCTCTCAGGTCAGGCCAAGTGCACGCTGAGGTGTGAGATTATATCAGATGGCCACACAGATCTGAGCTCAAACTGTGTTCCCCACCTGTGGACGAGGGCAGAGACACGTGACGGGGCCCCAGAGGCTTTTCTCTAAATGTTTCAAAAGCTGTTTGATGGTTCTGACGTGGGTAATTGTCAGATCGATTGTCAGGGTGCGAAGTGAGTACATTAACTGAGTCAGCGGACCCTCCTTGGCACGTTTTAAAGGGAAAAGAATAATTATCCTCCCGCTTAACTCTTGAAATCCGCACCTGACTCACACATGATTCTCTGAGTAATCCATTGAGACAGAACTGAGACAGCAAAAGCTGGAGAGAGCTTCAGCTCGCCACGTTTCTATAGCTCCGTTTAACTCTCAACATTTTAATCCAGAAGGATTTTCCCCCACAAAGTCAGCATTCTGTATTAGTCCAAAAAACAAAGAGAAAGAAAGTCCGTCACCCAGTTTTCTGTCCTTGAACAGCTCAGTGACCATCAGTGAAGTATTCTGTTCTGTATCTGTGTCACATGTGAGCGGGTGTGGCTGTCAGGCAGATCTGAGATGGGAACAAACCCAGTCTTTGTTTTATTCAGAGCCTGAGCGATACCGGATTTGTGGCGGGAGTAAAATTTCCAATATTGATCCACATCGACCTGTAGACGCACATTAAGTACATGTAAATGAATGTGTTGTGTAAATGTGGTTGTCAAACACATGTGACAGCGATTTGAAAGTTTGTCATCTCATGCCGACACATATCGGACAACGTGATCTACTGTATGTGTGCAGAGCTGCAACTATTAATCAATCACGTGACGGCTGTTCAGTTGATCTGCAGCCACTTCGATCATCAGTTATTGGTTTTTTAGGAAGAAAAGAAAAGTCTGAATTGTCTGATTACAGCTTCTTAAAGGTGCAATATGTAAAAAAATTGGCGTCTTCTTTCAAATTCTTACAAATGGGCGGCAGCGTAACACCAGGCAACTGCTAACTGCTGCTAACTGTAGCTGCTGTTAGCTGGTTAGCTCAGTTAGCCATTCAGGACACAGTCAGGACTGGAAGCTTGGACAGCTAGCTGGTTAGCATGCTAGCGTCAGTAGATGTCGCTGCAACTCTACATTGAAGACTTAGCTAAAAAAAAGCGACCAAATATTGTCTTTGATCGCCATATTTCACCGTTTCTCAACATTTTATAGCCCGAACAACTAATCGATTAATGCAGAAAACAATCGGCAGATTAACCGACGATGAGTGTTATCGTTAGCTGCAGCCCGACGTGTGTGTGAGTGTGTGTGAGCGTCAGAGGAATAGAGCGAGTTGCATCACATAGTGCAGGATAACCTGGCTTTTCAAAAGGCCAATCTGACTGTTATCTCACTGTATCATCCTCCATCAAAGAGTCTCTGCTCACACACACACACACACACACACACTCAACATTTACAGCTAAAAAGGGCAAAGGCAAAGTATAGTGCAGCACGCACAAACACAGACACACACACACACACACACACACACGCTGACACATCTGACCACACTTCAGTTGTGTAGCTGGCAGCTGCTGGTCCTGATGCTCTTCTTTGAAATGAAAATGAAATGAAAACAACCGAGGGGCAGAGCAGACACTTATCATTTTAATGACTGGGCTTCAGCCCGACTGTGTGTTGTTGTGTGCATCTTATGTGGGTGTGCACACACTTGTAGACAACCCGCAACAACCGTCACGTGTCATCAAAGAGGGCAGCTGTGATTGGTTGGTCAGTGTCGCGCTTCACCTTCTGCTAATGAAACACATATGAGATTATTTTGCATGTTCCCACTCGGCAGATATAGACGTGGGTTTTGACCTATATTTGTGCAGTTTGTGTGTTTCATTACCAAGTGACAGCTAATCACGCAGTCGAATATCAATATAGTTTTTCCAATCTATACTGGGACTCCAGGACAGCAGCCCTCAGAAAAAAAAAATCAATTCCCCTGAACACCTGATACATGTTTGAGGCTGCAGCAGGAGCAGAGGTGACCTCTGTCGAGTGCATGTGAGTCACTGGGTTACTAACACAACACCAGTCTGGGAGACAAAAGTCTTCTGTGCGACCTGTAAAATAAATATGAAAAACGGGGGGGTGTTTTTGACTTTCCTGAAAATTAATTATCATGGTTTTATGCCATATTTAGACAAAATGAACAAAGCAAACAATGTACCAAGACAATGAGATGACAAAGTTCATGCACATTACTGTAAAACTAATATATAAAATTAAACTTAACTAGAAAGGCACTCGGTTAAACGCAAACCTCCACCAAGGCCCAACAAGCTGGATACCAGCCACCTACAAACGCAAGAATCAAGATCCATTCATTATTTATAAGTCCTGAATCCGTCACTTTGTCCAGATCGGCACCAAAAGTTCACAGGGTCTATTCTGGGCTAAAACCCGTCCTTCGCCCAAATTCTGTACAAAAAAATTCAGTTGTTGTAGTGTAATCCTGCCCACAAACCAACATGACACGGGCAGAAACATAACCACCTTGGTGTAGGTAATTATGTAGGTCATAATCATTCATAACCAGTGTAATAATTCTGAATTTATGCGGATCAAAACAATACTAAGAAGACCTTTGACAGGGCTCCAGGCTTCATGGTGCACCCAGTAATACATTTTAATTACTTAAGAACACAATGTAAATTGTAAAAACATGAATAAAAGTGCAGGTAACTGTTTGTTCTCCCTCTACATCGCAGCACATACAAGAAGACATTGTGATGAATCAGTTCTTATAAATTTCAGGCTCTACTGAAAATGTTTAGCTGCATTTAACAGATTTTTTAGGACGTTTGTGCAACCAAAACAGTCCCACCCTAGACTAGATAAGGACTAGATAATACCCTTTTGTAGCAGAAGACCACTAACACTCAAACCTGCAAGCAACCCTAAAAAACGAGGTCGCATATAAAAGGAAGATGGGAGACAAATGGATTAAAAGCCTGTGATAGAAGTCTTAAAAACATCAGCGAGCAGGGAGATAAATATACAGCTCTTATCTCGTCCTCCCGCAGGATCTGACTACGATCCAGTGCACACGTCCCTTCCAGAGGTTCAGCAGTAAATAAGACAGGGAGGCGTGTTTTGGTTGACCCGAAAGGCCCCCGGCACCACACACCACCCAGGCCGTCTGAGCTGGGACTGTGTGATCCAGACTTGGTAAGTGTGCTGCTCCGCCCCGGGCTGGCTACCAGAATCCCAGGTGGGATGGAGAGATGGGAGAGGGGGGAGGCTAGAGAGATGTCACTGACCACATTAGTCACCAGAGAAAGCAGGCCATGAGTCAGGAAAGCTCCGGGTCTCATCCATCACGCCCCTCTTAACCCACTTTTCTTCCAGCCCGGCCACTAAGGCTTTTTATTTTTCTATTTTCTGTTAGCTCTGCTGCTGACGGAGAAACTTTGCCATCCGTCTTTTGATGGTGCACCGAGAGATGAGAGCGAGCAGAGGTTTTAGTTCAACAGACACAGACTTTCTTCTCCCCAAACGGGAGATTTCAAGAAACCAAACTGAACAATTAAAGGGAATTTGTTCATTTTCACAGCAGATCCTCCACAGTGATGTGTAGCGAGGAACCCTGTGAGCTGGTGTCACTGCTGCGGGGTTTGATAAGAGATGATATGAGAGAGGTCTCACTCCTCCAAAAGGCTCCTGGCACGAATCCTGGACGAGGTATTTGATTCACCGCTGAGATGAAAACATTGTATTGCTAACTCAGCTGTGGAGGGATTAGCGGGGGAACGCGGGGGGAAGCAGGAGATGAGTGAGTGAGCGAGCGATTGAAATGATACTCCTCCGTGATCTGATGATTATCGATGGGGCTCAATGCCAAAAGTATTTTTTATGTAATTGCTGTTGTTATGAACCTGTAACCATCTACCTCCCGACGGTGTCTGTGGGTCAGGCTGCATAAGCTCAGTTCACTTGCTGTTGATTATGTGCAGTAATACAGTAGTTTGGATAATCAGACTAAATTGCTAAATTTACACCGCTGGAGAAGTTAAGCTGCCTTCCATATTTTAACAAGAGGCACTAATGATATCTGAAACTATAAAAATATAACCCAAGTTGTAATAAAACCCCACATTTGTCATGAGCATGTTAGCTGCAGTCAAATGTGTATATTAGCACAATGTGAACAAACAAGCTGCTAATTTAACATTTAAGCTGTACACAGTTTTATAAAAACACTTGCCAGTGAATATTAGCATTGTAAAGTATTTTGATTGGGAGGAAATGCTCTTAAAAGGTTGAGCAGCAATAAAACAACAATGGTTTACTGGCACATCACCATAAGGACATCATTTTATAGAACTAGCATGCTAATGTGTTAGCCAAGCTCCATCTTCGTTGTTGGGTCTTTGTTAAAAAGTTCTCTTTTTTCTGAAGTTAGCTTAGCAGTAATGGCCGCTAACTTCCTGTGCACTCCTCTCATTTCAGTGTAGAGCATCATATTGGGGTTACAGTATCATCAAAAAAGAGTACTATAATCAATTATTTTTAATTATGGTCTTTAAAAGAGGAAAAAATAGAGTTGTCATGTGCTGAATGTGTAGAAAACGTAATGGCTGTTCCACCTGCGAGCGTCCTGTTATCGCCCGTCACAGATGTGAGCTGTTTGTTTTGATTTAACGTTCCACATAAAATGTTAGACAGCGTCAGACAGGCTAATTTTACCCCTTAATTGTCGCTCTGATAGACAAAATGTAAACCTTTGCTCCCCTGCCACGGCTGATTCAACATGATTCAGCCAATCTGTGCGAAAACACGCCGTGACGGATCGAATTTATGTCCGCTGTCACAAGGTGATGCGGCGAGAGTGACTCGATGACTCACCTCATTAAAGATTTTATTGGATAAAAATTTGATTGGGCCAATGGGAGAGGCGAGGCGTGAGCTCTTCATGAGCTCCTTTTTCTGCTCATTTCATGGCTGTTAGAATTAAATTCAGATGTGTGTGTGTGTGTGTGTGTGTGTGTGTGTGTGTGCACCAGGCTTATTATTGCTTTGCAAAGTGTGAAATGGGATATTTGTGAATGCTTAATGGCGCTCTGATTGTATCTGGACAGTTTGTTTCTGATACACTGAAGTCTCTCGGTCAATGTGACGCTGAAGAAATCAAATCTGCGTCAGCGCGCTGAGTGTTTTACACGAGGTCTGGATGTTACTTCAAGTCCGCGAGCCAAGAACCCGTCAGTGTCAGCGCCGCTCGTCGTTCAGCGTTTGGGCTCGTTCTCCTGCCACGCTCTGGCACGCACAGTCGGTGCAGCATATGTGTGTGTGTGCACTGCGCTGGGTTTCTCTGTGTTTGATTTTGTGTGTGATCCATTTGGCTCGCTGTCGTCCCACAGCCTGGCACTCTTACTCTGTGTGTGTGTGTGTGTGTGTGTGTGTGTGTATGAATGGCTGCAAAACCAACCTTCTGTTTTCACGCCTTAAGAGACCCCCCCACACACACACACACACACACACACAAACAGATCAAACGGCACACACAAACGCGACGCCGGGCCAAACACAATGGCAGCAGGCGCCGGGCCAACGCATGCCGCATCATCATCATCACCTGGGAAGTGTCCATGGTCGCCTCAACAGGAAGTGCATCACAGCTCCTGCCTGTCCTTCTGCACTACCGGTGTAGAACCTCGTTTTAACTCTTGGTATGTTTCACTCACGTGGATGAACACAACATGCGAAGGATAAAACGTATACGATGTTGAAACACACTCGATATTCCTGCGTCTCTTCTTTCTTTATAGATTTACAGCTACTCTTTAGAGCGTTTGTTGATAATTTTGAACATTATCCTTCTTCATACGGCAAACTGACATCAGACAGTCCTCACGTTCACTGTGCTATTTTGCCAGCGGACACCAAATCTCCCAGGATATTGTCTCTCAGGCGAAAATGTAAAAAGGAAAAACACAATGATCCAGTTGTATTTGCGGCTGCACAAGCAACAATCAGCTTTAAAGTGATAGTTTGGGGGCTGCTGATGTGAGGTACTTATCTCCAGTCAGTGCATGACCTGCAGGAGACATATTAGCTACGTTAAAGAAGGCACACCTAAAAATATATTTGTATATCGGCGTCAGACAGCCCTTTTCTTACACACAAACACCTACTTTGTGTCTGCTTTTGCGGCTATCTGGCGGCGATGTAAAACACCAAAAATGTTCGAAACATGGCGTGCACATAAACGGATGTACATTTTTTTATGTGGCTAAAACACGTCCTGCTCTTGATGCCGTTCAGCAGCACAATGCTTCTCCAGCTACTGCAGGTAACACACCGACAAGAGACAAGTACCTCATACAAGCCCACTTCAAAAGAGCCCAACCATCGCTTTAATTGAAAATATTGTTTTTTTTTTGTTGTTGACACGTTTTAATTAAAGCGAGGCCGAGGCTCCTTGGGGTAAACACCGACAGCTGGCAGTCAAATAACCACACATGGCCACTTAAGAGTCAGGAGAACTCAGTCAACAGCATAAAGATTCTGATTTTTTAAATAACATCGCTGATATGTCTGTTTTTTCCCCTGTTCTGATTCAGCTCAGCTACTGTCCCACTTGGGAAATTTGAGTTGTAGCAGCCAAAATGGAAAAAAACACATGAAAAGAGACTCAATTAGAGAAAGAAAACACGCGGCAGTTCAAGTAAAAACAGCAAGTAAAAGGGTGTTTTTTGTTGGATTTGCTCTGCGTGGCTTTATATGTTTTTTCTAACGAGACACTTTGACCTGAAGTGTTTCTTCACCGTCTACTCTGCAGCTAAATTGTAGGTTAATTAAGTGACCGGCACTGGCAGCGAGTGTGGTCTTCATGCGAGGCCGTTAATGGAATAGTCAGCTGTATCTAATTACAAGGTTGTGGCATTTGTGTTTATGGGAGAAACTGAAAGTGGCGATCGTGTGTTAACTCAGCAGACAGTCGCGCGTGGCGGAATCACACGAGCGTTCAGCTTTTCTGAAAGCGAATCGCTCGAGCTGTGAAATCTTGATGCCGACCAACGAGGATCTGTGAAGTGTCTGAGAGCGTCACAGGTTGTGTTGAGCTTTGTGTTTGTGTAGTTTTAATGGTTACTAAACTGAACACCTGAGGCGGGCGGTCTCAGGGTGTGGGGGAGGGGCTTTTAGCCGGCGGGCTGGGTGGAGGGGGTCGGTTTGCTGACGGGAGGAGAAATAAATGAGCTCTGAGATGAGAAGTTAAGAGAGCACGGAGACATATGGATGGGGAGCTGTCGGGCCCCAAACATGAAGATAGATGGGCTCCAGTTGTACCTTTAGGTCCAGCAAACATGTACGTGCTGGCATCTTCAGCTGCTGATGTTAGAGATTGAAAGACTCCTTTTTTTGGGGGGAAATCATATATTATTTACGAACTGCATAAACATAACGTGCTGAAAATGTGTCTTTATTTCTTCCTGATATCACGCGGCTGCCTCTCGTCCCGCTTTAAATGAAATATTAATGTTTTCTGTGGTTCACTTATATCCTACGGAGTCGAAGAAAATCAGAAACTCTTTAAAAAATGGAGAAATGTTCACCACAGAACAGCTTCATGACAACGAGGCCGTCGCACCACTCAGGTGTGTTTGAGATGTTTTTCTCGACTACCCAGAAATAGAAACCGCAGAAATAAATTCAGAACTTTATACCAGAAAGGTAAAAAAGCAGAGCTGCGTTCTCGTTGTTTCAGAGCTTTTGACCCACACTGGTCCGTCTCATTGTCAGGTGAGAACCTCCAGAACCTCAGCAGACCTCATAAACACACTTTCATGCAAAGAGTCTGTCTGAAGGTTCGCCAGCAGCTTTAACACTCAGGTGTGTGTTTTTACCTTTTACCTTTTTATTATGGGGGAAGAAAAACCTTTAATCATGCAACACTTCAAGTTATGACAGTGAAATGAGACATTGGTCGGGGAGGTTGGGACGTATAGACACTTCTTTCACATTGTAAGCTTATGGGAACACGTCTTTTGGCGCCGCCGTGCATCAGCTGACGTTTTAATTGGATGTTTTTTCTGCTCCCAAGCCTGGCGCCATTCCTCTGGGCTCGGGCTGCATCATGGAGAGTGTTGCACGTAGAGAACAGCCTTGAACACACGTCATGGTATTGCATAAATAACCAATTAAGTATAATTCTCACACAGAGACTGACGATGTCCTCATTAATAGGAAAGGAGGAATGGATGCATGTCTCAGTCGTTGTCACCATCAGTGTCATCTCCCTCCTCCCTCTCTGGCTGTCTCTCCATTATTCCCTCACAGATGAGGCGTCCTCTCCTCCCACGGTCCTTCGTCTTCCCTCACCTCTTCTTCTTCTTCTTCTCTGTCCTCGTGGCTCTCTGCAAGACATATTCCGCTCAGTTTCCTCCTGCTCTGCTCGCTTTGTGTTCGGAGTCTACAGAAAACCCCCAAGAGAGCCGGAGAGAACAGAGCGAATAGAAAAGGAGGAGGCGATGGAGGGAGGAAAGGATGGAGGGG
Organism: Sparus aurata; assembly: GCF_900880675.1. Lineage (NCBI taxonomy): Eukaryota > Metazoa > Chordata > Actinopteri > Spariformes > Sparidae > Sparus > Sparus aurata. The sequence continues at coordinate 21,505,350 of NC_044189.1, forward strand.
GAAGGAAATAAGGCTTATAGGCACACCTGCGTTTGAGATTTTAAGCCACTAACCCCCCGCGCTCCCCCTCTCGTTACCCTTTTCCAGCTCTAAGAAGTGTCACTGCAGTAGATCTTTACAAAGCTTGCCGTCTTCCACCTCCTCCTGGTGGGCTATTATTAGGACTTTCATTACAAAATGCCAAAATGTGCCCTTTGCTACGTCGGTTCATTGTTCCCTAATAGCACCCGCTTTGGTTATTGTGGTTATACTAAATACCTCCCTGCAAAAAAAAGAGTGCCTGTCAGCAGCGTTTTTCATGCAGTAAGCATCATGACTGTAGCGCTGCGACGAAGTGGGGCACTGATGGTGATTTACTGAGACATCCGAAGCGCGCGGGACGTTTACATCTGAGTCTTTGATTCCAGGACGTAATAAGGGCAAATTCACTGTACTGTGTATGTATAATTTATGATTTCCAGTCACGGGAGTGAGAGTTTAAGTTGCATAAAGCATTTGTGCATCCTTCCCTGCATGCGGCCGCATGCAGGGAAGGATGCACAAATGCTTTATGCAACTTAAACTCTCACTGCTTTAAACCTGCCGGATAAAAGCACATCAAGAGCAGTTTGGGGATCAGAGTCTTGCCCGAGGACACTTTGCCATGCAGACCAGAGGAATCGAACCAGCAACTGAAGACGACAAGACGCTGGGTCTGCCCCTGAGCCACAGCCGCCCCGAGTTTAATGCTCACGTTGGTGATAAGATTAAAAAATACTGCTGCAACCCTTAAAAACATCACCTTGCGGGGCTCCAGGCTGCGACCACATGCGCCCAAAAAATCAGGGGATACAGTCAGTGTGAACCACCTGAGCTGAACCCCAGCTGAAGTTCACAAGGTGAGTACTGAGACAGCAAAAATAACCGCAGTGCTGTAGTTTCTGTGCAACGAAAGCAGTGGGGGGTCGTCATGATTAAGTGAGAGAGCAGGTGGGAAAAGAAGAGGAGTTATATGAAAGTGAAGAAAGAGAAATATTAATAAAGGAGTGTGAAATCGAGGTGTTGGCCACAATGCATCTACATATTTCATGTGCCCACGGGCTGTTGGCGTAGCCTCGGAGTAACCGCTCTGAAGTTAGGAGGAAGGAAAGGTGAGAAGGAAAGGAGAGAAGGGAAGGAGAGAAGGGAAGGAGAGAAGGAAAGGAGAGAAGGAAAGGAGAGAAGGAAAGGAACGGTGGTGGATGTTAATAGTCGTAGCACATTTGGGGTGAGCACCGGTAGAAATGATTAAACCCACTGAGACGTCACCCGTTGGTTTGTGATGATGAGAGTGCACGCACACACACACACAGTCACAGACACACACACACACACACACACACACACGGTCATCCTCCCAGTGATGACTTGAGCTGCAGAGTTCATCATCTGTCACGGTTTAAGGTCAGACAGGGAATGAGAATCCAAAAAAACACACGAGACAAATACCAGCTGACAGGGTCACCTCTCAGCAGCAGGCCAGCCTTGACATTTGTGTGTGTGTGTGTGTGTGTGTGTGTGTTTGTGTGTGTGTGTGTGTGTGTTTGTGTGTGTGTGTGTGTGTGTGTGTGTGTGTGTGTGTGTGTTTTCCTGGAGATACTTCTTAACTCACCCGAACAGTCCGCTGCCGTCTGCACTGTCCTCGTCCGCTGACCTTTGTGTTCTTTGTTTTCTCGGTTTGCGGATCAGAGAGACTCTTCGGAGCTTTTCACTTTGAATTTTGTCTTCCGCGCGGCAGGAAGTCGTTTCTGCTGCCTCTGCAATAAGTGCGATAATTGAAAACCAAACTGTGGTTGAAATTTCAACTCGGTGTCCTTAAGCCTTTGTGAGCCGCTGCCGCTGTAAGACGAGCTATTATTCTGTATTTTATCAAACGCCGCTCATTGATACTTGCTGCTCCTCCACCTTCACATCATTGTCTCTTTTTCCTCCACCTTCTCAGCCCTGCTCCAACTTTCCGGCCCTGCAGTCCAGCGGGACCATGATGCTCAGCAGCTCCGTGGAGGTGCCCAGCCCGGGCGGGATGAGCGGCCTTAGCGGGCTTAGCGCAGCGGCCCGGAACGTGGTGCGCTCCTCCAGCATCTCGGGGGCGATGTACAGCCTGGATAAGAGTCCTGGCAGCGGGGGGCCGGACTCCGCATCACTGGCCGGCAACAAGAAGCGACGCTCCAGTCTGGGAGCCAAGATGGTGGCCATCGTGGGGCTGTCGCAGTGGAGCAAGAGCACACAGCAGCTCAACCAGCAAGGTCAGGTTTAAGTTTGAAATGTTTCTGTTGGATGTAAACTTATTCCCTCACATTTTCTCTTATATTGAGAGATTTCCTGCTCTCACAGGTGAAGCAGGCTGTCCTCATCAGACAACACAAACATACAGGTCGACTACGATTACGATTCTTGTTGCCGTAGTTCTTATCAGGACAGCAAAAAAGGAGGTCAGGCTGTATAGGGAGGAGGTCGGGATGGATGGTCTGTCAAACAAGCACAGTGAATTTCAATGGTGACATATTCAAGCGGTTAAGTTACGTCACGTACAGAATGATGTGTACGTAACGTTGGTACGTTCGGAGCCTAAGTTACAAGAGTAACGTAGATATTTTTAATATTCTAATGTGTGTCTGACGTGTTTCTTTGCAGAGAGAAAACTACACCATCCACTTTAAAGTTCTCTAAAATAGCGCTGGTTTCTTCTCTCTCATTAAAAATCATAGAATATATGAATGTGCAAACATCTTTCATGTCACAAGTTTAATTGCTGGACACAAGATGCCTCCGTTGTCACTGATTACAGACTATTATGCACGTCAGGTTTCCACGTTACACTTGTGTTTGCTGAATATGAAAATGGCCCAATCCTGCTCGTAGGCCCGCCTCTTAAAATCCCATTTTCAGTGAGCGCGGTGGAAACTTTGAGCAATGAGTGTGAAAGCCGCCTTCTAGCGTGAAACTCTGCACGTACATCATTCTTCGCGGTGAAGCTTGTGAATTCAACTATAGCAAGAAGCAAGAACAAAGATCTCTGACTGCAGGGGGGACTCTACATTTTCGGTTTCGATTTAAGGATCAAAAATTCAATCCTCGCTCGGGAGAGGATTGTGGTGGGACATTAAATCACCTTTACCCTCCCAGCTCGTCTTTAACATTTCCAGAACATTCCTCCTGCCTTTATAGTGATTAAATGCTTCCCTGATGCGGTTGAACAGTTGAACAGTTGAACGCTGATCTAACCAGAGTGATTGTTGGAGTACGCAACAATAACATTTGCATAATCCACTCCAAAGGGTATCTGCTGGTGCACTGCCTCCGTTCTAATACCTCTAATATCTTTTTCAACAAGCTCTCACTGGCTTTACCTTTGTGTCGTATTATCATTGTAATGAGCCCTTTTTAAAAAGCCTTTAATATTATTGTACGCGCCCTTGTGTTGCTGAACGCCAGAGTGGGTCCTGACAGCGAGTATGCACGGTGGCTGTATGGTAATGACAGCAACACTATGTTCTCGTATGTGTCCTGTGGGGTGTAATTACAGATATTGTGAAGCAGCAACAAAAGCACTTCTCATTTTTGCGCCCCGGCGTCGGATAGGAGCGCGCTCACAGGAACAACACGTCCCACTTCGAGTGCTTTGTGAGAGCCGAGGGGCTCGGACTCGAACTCCTTTTTTTCCATTTGTCTGTTCGTCGATAACGAACGCGCCACTCGTTGTCCCGAAGTCCTCACAGAATGTTCTGTTTCTGCCTCCAGCACACTGAAGTGTAACCCTGCGAGAACAGCGTCTGCATGTTTGGTTGGCCGGCTCACTTCGTGGTCGTACAGTACGTGTGTAATCCTGTGAGAGCGCCGAGTCTTCTGACGAGATCTGAGCGTGGCGGCTTTCTGCTCTGTTTGTTCAAAGCGAGCGTCAAAATCACACTGTGGAGGACTTTCTGTGGAAAAGTGAATTAAGCTGATAACCAATTTATTTGTTCTAAGCAATAATGTAAAAATAAACAATGGCTCCAGCTTTTCAGATGTAAATATTCGCTGTTGTGTCGTCTTCTGAGATTTTAAACTGAAGATCTTTGTGTGTCCGAGAACTTGGAGGAGTCCAGATGAGTCAAACAATAAGAGAAGAGTCGTACAGATTATAATCAGAGAGCTGCAGTGATTAGTGGACTCAGAGATTAGTCCATTGACAGACAGATAATCACCAACTATTTTGGTAATCCTTTAATTGATGCAGTTTATGCAAAAATGGCAGAACATTTGGTTTTTGGCGTCTCAATATTCAGATTTTTATATCATGTCATCTTAAAGCTGCTGTGAGCGCCGTTTCAGCTAACTTCCTTCCAAACCTCAGCTAGCAAACGCCTCCTTCCTCTTTACGTCACCACATGAACGTGCAGCGCTAACCACCAGACGTAGCAACAAACAGGAGGATGTCATCTGAATATCTTCAGGTTTCGGACTGACAAACATTCAAAACACAAATGATTAATGAATAATCTGGGAAGTTTACTTGATATGCCCGAATTAAATAGTCCAAAATTAGCAGAGTTATGAATCGCCAATTTTGGATGCTTAAACGTTTTTTCTACTTCATGAAAAAGACAGAAACTGATCAGATGTTCAAATATTTATCTCTTCATCCGACTGTGGTTGTATTTAGTAAATATTAAAAGACCAGGCGGGTTCATATTGCTCTCTCTCACTCTCTGCTGCTGTGAGTTGATGGGCCGATGCTGAACGAGAAGATGGAGAGGAAGTGTGGCGTAACGGTGGTTTACTTCATACGTGTTCTCATGCCAGCTCTGACATGGTCGCCATATGGCTAATGGGCAGTGCACGCAGGAACACACACCTAAATCCTGCATCATCGTCTTGTATCATTACCTGTTTTTTAGTACCCATCAGGACGGGATGGCTGATGGCTTCACACACACACACACACACACACATAAAGAGCTCGGCGCACTCATGCACAGCTGACACTTGTCTGAAGCAGACAGAGCTGTCGATATTTTCACCACGGGGGCTTTCATGTCTGTGTGTTCGTGGTGAGGATGAGAGCACAATGGAGGGGAAAGTGTGGCCGTGGAGGCGAGGAGGGGCTGAGGATGTAGAGAAGAGGAAGGGGAGAGGAGGGGTGTGTCTAAATTTAGATGCTCTCAGCTGCCAGAGGAACACAACGCGCCTGAAACAAACAAAAAAAAACAGAAAAAAATCCCAGGATCCTGCAGCGCTCCTCACTCCTCCATCCACACCGCAGCAGCAGCATCCTCAGCTCCTGCATGGGAGTTTTGTTGCTGTGTCGGCGACAACAGGTTTGGAGATGCATGTCCAAAACAAACCTTCTGGACCGCCTGAGCTTGAGTATGAGTTATAACTAAACAGATGGTGCGTGCTTGGCTGGACTGTGTACGGGACAACTGTGAACGATACACATTAGAATACTTTAATTATGATGCAGCACTATAGAAGAGCTTTGTTACGTTAGCTGGCAGGACAATAAATACTGTGTGTCAGCAGGATTAAACCAAAACTGACAAACAGATTTCCACGACATGTTGTACTGTTAAAGGGAGGGATCAGATATTTAGATAAAGGCTGTTTTTGTACATTTTACATTGTTTTACAGGGAACGATGAATGGAACTTGATGAAACAGATGTGAGATTGTTCATAGGTGTGAGTACGACTTGATGCGGATCCTAAAATATAACAAGATCTAGCAGATCTAAATAACGTTAAAGGCGTTATTGATCAAATTCAGCTAGTAAATGTGGCTTTCCACTCACCCGCCGTTGCTTACACTTTCTAACGATTACACTAAAGAACTCAGCTGTTTTTACGTCTTTTATTCCGCCACAAACTACCAAGACTCTGGATCACAGACCAACAGGGTTCAACTATTGCTCCACTAACCTCGTTAGCAGCTGGGACAGATTTTCAGCATTGTTGCACGGAGAAAAACTAAAACAATCATTTTAGACCTTTCAACATTACTGACTCACAACAACAGTAATGTTTTTGAGGAAAAGATATGCACCTACGTAATGTGTCTACATACAAACGTGGTCAATATGGGCTTTATATTGGATATTGAATAAAGAGAGCGCTGGTTTCATCTCTACTCATGATTGGCAGATGTTATAAATGCAGGTGTGAGGCGGGAAAAGGTGCGGTTGGTGCACACCTGTTTGAAAGAAACTAACTGGGGCTGTAAACAGAATTAAAATCCAGGTCTCGGACGTAAATTCCTTCACGTAAAATCCATTCAACAAGATTACCTCACTCTGCTACCAGGAATCAGCTGACGTCCACGACAAACAAGGTTGTTAAGTCAGCGACCCGGTGCGGCTGAAATGACCTCAAACTAATCTGCTGTTTCCCCAGCAGTATAATTCATACCAGCTAGAGGCGAAAAATGTGTAGATGTAATGAGATGGGTGACCTACACGCTGACCGAAGGCCACACAGACGGACGAACGGGCAAACATTCCCCCTCGCTTGGCCGTGTTCGATTAGGGTCTTCTTTGTGTTCCTTCCTGGCAATCATTAACAACCCGGTCCGGTCATCTGCCACTGCTCTATGTTCCGAGTGACACATGCATCGACCGGCTGATGGGGAGGGTCGGCCCAGGTGCCCGGCCTCCCGCTTCGCTCGGTTGGTCACCTAACAGCCAATAAGGCGCCGGTTCAACTGGTCCCAAAAGAAGAGGGAACGCGTGAGGGAAGTAATTTGGACTCCGAATGCAAAATAAGAGACCCAAAGCACTCAGCAAAACCCATTAGATGCCTTCATTCTGTATTCCCAGTTATCATAATGTATTGCAAGTTAGATAATCGGATTTATAGAGGATGCTCGGATAGGAGTTTACAAAGTGATGAACGCTGACGAGACTCATGGAGACAAAAAAAAAGACAAAATGAGCCGAGACAGCGAGCGAATATGTCAGCGGCTCACCATTAAAGCGTTATTAGGTGGTAATTTGGTTATGGTGTTGTTATTGTGTCACAGTCTCTGCAGGGTATGTTCCAGCCGTGCTCCATTTTGTGAATTGGATCCAGTCAATTTACAACTATGAGCAGAATCTGTTCTGGTAAACTCCTTACGCAAGAGAGGAGAGGTGTTTTTCGGAGACGTGTTAAAGCAGGAATTGCACGTTATTTTCAGAACAGCTTCAATTCCAGCAGCGTTTGCAGCCTGTGGGGAGCGTCGTCTGGACAATGGAGGCGTCAAACCTGAAAAGAAGAATCACTGCTTTCAAAATGCAGCCGTCATCTTACCTCAGGTGGTTAAACTTTCATAACTCTGGCTTGTTTACAATACATAATCAATAATTGCTGTAAAGCTAATGTGAAATCAAACGACTTCATCTTCTTTGGTATAAAACTCCCACTAGTTAGTCGTTCCTCTGTTGTATTTCACTGTTGCCGACAAATAAAGCAAAAGCAATTTAAGGAAAAAGAATTTCAGAGCGCTCGATGTTTCTTATCTTATCACTCGATCTGCGGCCTCGTTTCTGCGCGTGTCAATCATCTTAACGTCTTCACGTGCACTCGTGTCTGACGCCTGAAAGTAGGACAAGGACATTTCTTTTTTTATTTATTTTATTTATTTTGGATGACTGCAGCCTGGTCGACATTTTCAGACAGCAGCTGAGACCTCCGACAGTTCTGAGTGTTAATGAATGACATTTAATCGTGCCCTGCGGCGGCGTCAAACAGTGAAGCGTAACTTCACAGAACCTCATCTCGTCGGGTTTATTTAACATCTCAGAAGTCTGTGGACCCGATATGACGTCTGTCTGTGAATGTGAGTCTGTCTGGATGAAGGTGCCAAGGTTAAAGGGATTATATAGATTATCTGTAGTTAAGTTGGATAAATTCCATCAGTTATCTCTGTATTAATGTCCACAGCGCTGAATATATCTCAGTCTCCTTCGAGCTCCAACTGTGCCATTGTCTCATTATTCTGGGTTTTGTAACAGGCGAGCGTCGGGGATGGCATTTAGGTTCTGTCTGTGTTCTGTGTATTGCCTGCTATTATTAGCAACAGTTAGCAGAAACACACACACACACAGACACACACACAGACACACACACGAATGGTTTCCCAGGTTTAATGGGTGAGTCACTCCTCCGCTCAACGCGGCCTCATCTCCTGAGCAGGTTTTATCCATGGCTGTGAAAACGGAGCCAGCAGAGCAGCTCCCGGTTCACTGCGAGTCGGCTCGCGGAGAAACACGCGCCTCTGATGAGATGCAGCGCGCCGGGAGAGTTAGATTAAAGGAAACCAAGCGAGTGTTTGTGTGTGTGTGTGTGTGTGTGTGTTTTTGGTGAGCGTCCCAGTGAAGGGCTTCAACCCTCACCCTCCCAATTTGTACCAGCATTTGCATTTGAAGTCTTTTTTTTGCCAAATGCAGCAGATATAAACAAGTTATTAATTCTTTACCTGTTACCCTGAAATAGAGGGATGAAAACGAACGCGCTCTCATGTGAGGAGGTGTGCGCGTACAGTTGTGTATCCCTGTACATTTACACTCGTTCGCCTCAACCCACTCGACACCTCTCCTCCTCTTTTCTCAAGCTCGCATTTCAGATTCCTTCAGATATCCTTTATTTAAATCTCCTGCGTGTTTATTTCCGCGGCGCTGCAGATAGATTGATGGATACGTTGGAGGAGCACCAGAGAACCACGCGGGGAAAAGAACCAGAGATGGAAAAAAGTGAAATGAAATAATAATCTGACACGGAGGGAGAATATTTGTTTGCTTATTAAATTGATTCCAGCTTTTGTTCTGATTCCAGCAGCCGCAGCAGCATCTCTCTCACACAAATCATTTGGAGCTGGCTGACTGTAACAAGGACGGAGACTTTCACCATCGCGACTTATGATCAGAATCCCATTTGCCTCGTTTCTGACTCGGTATTATTTAGTGTCAATAAAACAACGCTGCTGTTTCTGTTTCATTTCCCCGCCTATACAAACAGCTTGATGAAGTGTCTGATCCACAAGTGCTGCTCCAAGCATTTTGTGTTGTTATTGTGTGATGCCAACGACCCAAAATATAAGAATCAAAGCATTTATAAGCTTTGTTTGCAAGTGAAGAGTGAAATTAAAGGCACAAAGCTTTCAAATCAACAGAAATTCAACCTGAAAATCCCATCGGACTAAAAGCCTGTTTGTTTAACGTCCGTTGTTCCAAAGATACACACTCTGCTATCGCTCTCGCTAGCTGCAACAACCTTAACCAACAACAGTCTTTGGGAGAACCGGCTGGCAGACAAATGAGCTTTTGGTCCGATGGGACATTCAGGCGTCTGAAAAATGGGCAGTCCTCGAAATGATATTCTTAAACGGGGCTCTGGGCAACAGTTTATCTCTGCTCTGGTGGGCTGGATTTGGCTCAGAGTTGGGCCAGTTCTGGTGTATTCGGTTTGCTCTTGGCTGCCATGCTACGGCCTGCTTGTGGCTCGGATCTGGCACACAGGACCGGACCACCCTAGTGCCATCGTTCCATATGGCATGTGGGCCAGTTTAGCTATCTGAGATTGAATCCCTTTGAACATAAATCATGAATGAGACTGGCTTTAGTTTTCAAGTTTAAAAAGACCCAAAGGAAGGACTGAAGCAAGACAAAGTGATCATATTTACGACCGAAACTCAAAGTAAAAATCTAAATTTGCGGATTCCAACCTTTCTTTAAAGGGATATTCCAGTGTAAGTTTATTCCATGGTCTAACACACCGTGAAACTGTGTTAGACTCCCTCTCGAGAGATCAAGTTAGCAGACTGCTAATTTACGGAGTTTTATCAACCTCAGAAACGACCACACGACAACAATACACTGCAGTAAATTGATCCAAATATAAACCGCCACCAAAAAGCCACAAATAATGCTCAGAACAGCACCAAACTTCAGCAACAGTACAAATAGGGTCTCAGCACATAGTCCGGGGCATCTAACCTCCGCTAGCTTAGCTGGATTTCTACTGAAAAGCTGACTAAATTTACCACTCTTCTGCAGCAGCTTCCTGTTGACGGGAAGTCCCGACGAGTCGATTACCGAGTGCAGTAGAGTTCCGCGGCTCATGGATGAAAATGTATGATTATGACTCCATGGAAAAGCAATTAAAGTTCATATGTGTCTTACCTGCCAGTTTGTAACAGTTATTATCGAGAGTGGACAGGGAAAAGAACGGAATTGAGCGTTTCTAACCGCACTCGGTAATCGTCGCGTCGGGACTTCCCCGACCCGGAAGCTGATGGAGGAGAGTTGAAATCTGTTTTTAGCTTCACAATAGAAATCCAGCTAAGCTAGCGGAGGTTAGATGCCCCGGACTATGTGCTGAGACCCTATTTGTACTGTTGCTGAAGTTTGGTGCTGTTCTTAGCATTATTTGTGGCTTTTTGCTGGCGGTTTATATTTGGATCCATTTACTGCAGTGTATTGTTGTCGTGCGGTCGTTTCTGAGGTTGATAAAACTCCGTAAATTAGCGGTCTGCTAACTTGATCTCTCGAGAGGGAGTCTAACACAGTTTCACGGTGATTTAGACCATGGATTAAACTTACACCGGAATATCCCTTTAACACGAGAACAGCTAATGTAGCTTGTGCTTAAGTTCATGGGGGGGAAGGTCAAACCTAACCCACTGAAGTTTACCAGCATACATGTGGATAAATGTCCATCAAAGCCCCGACGAGGTGGTTTTGATAGCTACACTGTTTGATAGCCTGCAGACTTGGACACATGTTGTGTACAGTTCCGGTTATTAATGATAAGATGTGTGACTCTGTTGCCGGGAAAATGCTCGGCTACAGTTTTGCTTTAATCAGTTCGTCTGAACTCCAGCGAACATAAAAATCTTTTGATGGCTTCCTGAAGAATGCTGCGCTCCCCCACAGAGGCGGCTCGGCAGGACAGGCTGATGTGATGCAGATGGGAGATAGCCGTGGATAGCTATTTTCTAGGGAGTCTGTTTCTCGTCCATCGCTGGTGTATCAGCTGTAGACACAATTCAATACCCATAACAGAAATGCTTTCATCTGAACAGAAGAATGCCCTGTGTGTGTGTGTGTGTGTGTGTGTGCAGATATTCCCTCATTGTCACTTATATAACGTTAGACGACCGTAGCGGAAACTCTCCTTCCCCCGATGACAGTCGGCATTCTTTCAATTCCAGATTCTTCTCTCCCTCATAATTGAAGATGTGTATCGTGATTTAAATGTTTCTCCGTCTCAACAATCCTGTCGGTGGTTTTTGTGATTGTTTGAGCGTATGAAAGTGATCGAGGATTGTTATGGCTAGAGAAAGAAACACACAACAATAAGCTTAACAAAAGGTCGCAGATGACCGCGTCCACCGGTTGAAAACATTTACCAGAGCGTAGACCAGGCGTTTGAGTACTTAGGGGTGTTTTCACGGTGACTCACTCGTGCCCTACTTCTAGCTCTGTCTCTGAGTCACAGCTAGGAAACACATTTCAGGAATTTTGGCAGACATTTTGGAAAGGGTACAGTGATCACATCCATCGAGGGAAAATTTCACGACTGCGGAGAAGAATTGTGAACACAAACGAGCAGTAACAGTGGATACGAAGCTACGCACTCGAAATAGTAACACAGGAAGCTGTTGAATCTCTGCAGCATCTGTGCCGTGGCAGCACTTGAACTGCCCTTGTATAATAATAAACCCTTTTTTCACAGGATGAATACACATGATAGCTATTCATATTCTGTATGACTAATGGAAAAGAAGTCGTCCTTGTGTGCTTCAGGTGCGACTGCCGCTCTGTTGTCTCCCACTCCAGCGCCGGCTCCACCGGCTCATTTCTCTTTTGAAGCGGATTGAGTCACTGGCTCTCCTGACACACACAAACTGAAACCTTACTCGTGTCTCTAAAAGCTTTCTCTTCCCCACCGGTGCTTTTAGAGGCTACAAAACACCAGCTAAGCTGACCGGCAGTCACTTTCTCTCCCCTTTCTGTCTCCCGTCTCTCCACTCGCTGTACTCCCTCGTCGCCCTCTTTGTGCTCCTTCCAGCTCGCTGACATCTTAATTTTCCCTCTCCTTTATCTCCCCTCCCTTCATCTCCATCTTTTTTTTTCTTTTTTTGCTCTCGCTTTCACTCAGAACGTCTATCATGTTTTCTCAATCTCGCGTGCTCTATTCTTAGCCAGACAGATTGTCCAGCCACTCAGCTGTGAATCTGTCTCCGTACCTGCGAATGTGCGCGCGTACAAATACGCTTTGCCGGTCGACCAAGTGTGAACTGATCTCAGTTGTAAAGCCCTTCACCTGCAGTCGCATACAAATATGTTTGTTTGCTTTCTTGCTGAGATTTAAATGAGGGTTTTGACACCAGTCTGTATGTAAATATGAAGCGCACCACCAACAGCAGGTCGCTGAGCTTGGTGCGAAGACAAAGGCAGTCCTGGTTCTGTCCAAAGGTAACAAATCCGCGGAGTCAGTGGTGTCAGATGAAGATAAGGTAGCTCATCTCTATCAACGGATAGAGTTTGGCACTGGAAGTCATCAGTTTCATGCAGGCAAACCGTCCTCGTGGAGAATCAAACATCAAACAATCCAAATGTCGTCAACTCCACTTGCATCTCAATTTGCTGATAGGATTAGAAATAACTAGAGCTGTAATCAACCAAAGAAGTCCATGGTCGACCGAAGACGTGAAATTTCGACTGACGGACACTAATCTATAGTCCTGGTAGCCTTCCGCCTAATTCATTATAAATAAACATAAACACTGGTAGTCTGTTTGCTTTAGATTAAATCGTTTTTGACCCTATTATTTTGCACTGACATTAATTAATTAAAATTAATTAATAAACACACTTGAGTCTGTCGGCTCCGACAGCGTTTTACATCACGGTCATCTGCGCAAAATCATAGTCCATGATTTCCAAAAATATACATGTCAGCTATAATTGACAGACACGATCTATTAGCCTAAAACTTTTACTCTTAAACACAAAAGGCACGTCCACTTTAAGAAAAAATAATTGTTCATATACTTAAAACAGACGCAGACACGTCAGCTTACCGTTTTTAGGTGATCTGCCATGTTTGTAGTCGGGCTGTGATATACAAACTGTTGCTTGCAAACTTTGCATTCGACTTTTTTTTCCATTTTTATAATATGCTGCCACACTGCTGATGTCTTTGACATGGTAGAATACGAATGACTGTAAATGAAACGCTTAAAAGTAAATAAATATTTAACAAACCACCAACCGATGCCTTCTAGTAAGTTCTTCAATCTGTTTGTCTGTAGTGGGTTGGGCTAATCCAAAATAGTGAAAACAAGGGGGGTGTTCTGAAAACACCCCCATTAGCACTCGGTACTTTCCTCCTGATGGCGTCAAATGCCATATGCAGGACACACAGCATTGGGATGGAGAGGACCTGCTTCGTGTTTACGCGCTGCCACAGCAGCATGTAATTAACACGGCAAAAATCCACCAATCAGAATTTTGGTCGAGCCAGAACGTATCGACCAATAAATCGACCAGTCGACTGGGAGATTACAGCCCTAGAAATAACGATCTAGAATATCTGTACGTTTGCCGACTACAACCGCACTAGATATTCTAGATATTCGTAAGCACAGAAAAATTGTCTGTTGCCGCCATAAGGCTTAATCACCATCAGCTGGTAGCCAATGGGCTCCAAGGAGTGGCAGCATAGAGTAGATTTACAAAGAGGTAAAGTAATCCTGCATTTTTTAATACTTAATAAGCTGACCTTTGATGGATTTGAGGGCTTCAGAATGTCCACAATGGAGGAAGTTATTGCAATTTGTAAGCGGTGTAACATATCGTGCAGGTGTATTTCCCACACGTCAGACTGTTCCCTTAACAAAAATGCAGCTCCACTCAGTTCAGTTCAGTTCAGTGGTTTGTTGTTGGAAATCATGGGATATATATTCTCTCACACACCACGTCGCTCACAGCTAACCAGCTGAGGTGTTGTTCATATATGTTGGGGGCTTTTAGACGATGTGGCGACCCACAATAACAGCGTACGAGCTCTCAGATTCAGCAACCGTGAGCAAGAGCACTCAGAGTGGCACAGCAGCAAGCTTTTACATGGCAGTCAAGTGACACTGAGCTCAAGAGTGTGTATGGTGAGTCACCATGTTGTGTGTGTGTGTGTGTGTGTGTGAGTATTAATATCGGTGTGCAAAATACCTATAATCAGGGTGTCATTACCACTCCTCTCGGCATGGAGAGCTGTAAACAGACAATTACACAGAAAACACAGCAGCCTGCTGCCGGGAAAGAATAAGGTGGACTGGAGAGCAGCTACTGGCGCAGAGGAACAACGCACACACACACACACACACACACACACACACACACACACACACACACACACACACACACACTTATGTTTGATTTCTAAATCTGTGTCATGGCACAGGGAGGCTGCTGCTGCACTGCAGGAAACATCGACTCAGAGATTCTGTTTGGTTTTGAGACTTAATATGTTTTTTTGCTTTTAAGTCAGACAGCACATTTATTCTGGTGAGCAGTTTCTCTGCAGCGAACCAGACATGACTGTGTTCTCTCTTCGCTGGTGTGTATGTTCTGTCCAGTGTTTAACGTGCTTTATGTCAAGGTTTCATGAAATGTTTCTCCCCGTACGCTGGTCTGCCATCTTGCATTGTTTGCCCATCAACAGTTGAGTAATCGAGAAGGAAATTACATCTGAATTAGATTACTCCTTTCCTCATAGTAATTAATTGTCATTAGACAGTAGCGCGTGGCATATTAACTCACTGACAGACATCCTGCCATACATGGAGGTTTCACATTTGAGGAAATCATTTCCGATGTAGCTCGCTGTAGACGTCCACTCCCTCGCACGCAACGACAAAACAGGAGATTAGTTTTGTTTATGGCTCATGTGTTATCATTAAACACTAAGTAAGCTACACTTAACTCTTTGGCACATTTATTTGCTTTTACACGCGCTGCTAGAGTTTAAACGACTGGCTTAGAGAAGTGGACCGGCTGGCGGTGTCTCATAAATGGTTGAATTGTAAAGAACAATGTTTTAGGAAGAGCACACACACACACACACACACACACACACACACACACACACACACACACACACACAATAAAACTAAAGAGACACACTTAGAGATACGAGGGAGTTATGTTTAATGACTTTCTTGCAGAGTTAAACGAGGACATCGTTATCGATCCCGTACCTGGCTAGATGTTTCCCCTCGTTTCCAGCTCTTATGCTAAGCTAAGCTAACCCTCTGCAGTCACTAGCACATAGACATAGCAGTGGTTTCCATCCACTCAGCTTTAATAGTAACTACAGCAGTTAGCGGTCGTCACCTGACAGCAAGCACTGATGCGGGGACGCGATAAGCTGCTTTCATTTTTCTTTTTCTAACCCACATCACATAAAACAACCACAACGTAACTTTGGCAGAGTGTGTTATATGTGTGTTAAAGTGTGTTGACGTAGGATCCCGTTATCCCTATTAAGACTTGACAGAGATAACACACTGGAGGATACTTTGTGTTGATGTGCCTTTGAGCAACGCAGTGAAACAAGAAGGCGGCTGATTTCCCCGCATGAACATCCTGCAGGATGAAACCATTATCCTCCATCTACATATTTAACAGGCAGGATAGAGAATAAAGTTGAAATTCCCTGAAAGAACAAGTTACATGAAGTTTGTATTATATATAATATAAACTATATATATCCTGTGTCATCCTCTGGCTCACCGGCTGTGATCTTATATAACTGTATGACACATAAACACATCTCTGAATCACGGATTGGTAAATACAGCCGCTCTTCTTACTTTAGCTTCTTCCTCAAGTCTTCCTTTCTTCCAAATTTAGAAAGGGTCCATCGGTATAGACACCAAAACAGATCTTTCATCTCCAGCGCTCATGCCTGGTTACGGTTGCTATGCATGAGCGTTGCCGTCAGCGGTGCATCCAATAGGCATGTCGGCGCGGCCGGGGAGTCTAAAAACAGCATTCTATATTACAGCATATAATGAGAAAGGCTTCATCAGTGCTCTCTCCAAATGTCAGAGCAGCTTTAATGATCTGCTGAGCACACACACACACACACACACACACACACACACAGAAGCTATATACTGTGTGTTTTTGCGTTAGTGCCCTTTTTCTGCATTGTTGGCGTTTTCAGTAATCCCACCTTTCTCTATTTCCCCCTCTGCTATTAATTCTCTCCACCGAAACTATAAGTACGATCCATCCCCGCCGGTTTTTCCCGTCTTAATCTTCTTCGCCGTGACTCGATCTCGCCCTATCGTGACTGTCAAACACGGCTTGCATTAGTAGCTTTGACTGATACCTCGGTTCGTACGCACGCTAAGAAAGTTTTGAGGGTGATTGCTCTCCCAGGCTGCACGGTGCCTTCAGGGACGGAGTGTTGCTCGTCACAGTGGAGCCGAGTGGAGACACTTTTAACAGCACACAAAGAACCCTCTCTAACATGGTAAAGCACAACAGCTTATGTAATGTTGTCATCCTAGCTGCTCAAACAGTGTACATGTGCGACTACCTCTAATTACCTCCTCCAGGATGTGTGTGCATTTGATGTTAACGCTGTGTAACAAAGTAAGTTCAGCAGAGCTGGAGGAGAAAATGCTCTAAATAATTGAGAGTGGATGGAACGGCAGCAGAGATAAGAGTTGTGTGATAGAGATGGACACAGGCCAAAAAAAACCCAAACAAACTGGGGGAACTACCAGAGAAGGAGCGTGTGAGTGATTTGATGAAGCCAGTGTAATGAAGGAATCAGTGCGTACGTGGAAAAAAAAGACAGCAGGGAAACAAAGAGCTGCGATGAAAAAAAGAAAGGAAAGTGTTTGGAGATACGATTTAAAGACGGAGGAGAGAAGTGGTGTCAGATTAAGGGGTGAGACTCGTGGAGAGGACAATACGAGCGAAGAACGACACACAGAGAGAGGAAGAGAGAGAGAGAGAGAGAGGGAAAAGGCTTATGAGCGAACACGCCGGCCGGGGCTCTTGGTGCAATGCAGACGGCATTGCCATGGAAACGAATGGAGGGAAAGCGCAGACGAGGAGGAGGGGATTCGAAAGGAAGGAAGAGATCACTTCTTCACACCACGGGGGGATGGTGGGGGGATGTTATGATGGGAGGGGAGGGGCCGCCTGTCAATTGAGTAACAAGTACGCCTGTGAAGTTAAATGGGTGGCTACTTGATCGTCCAAAGATGGGCGTACGGTGGAGATGCTCCACTTGGGTGTATGTACTCATGTCTTGTTCTGACAGATTCATCATCATTACAGACAAACTCGTAACCTGATTGTTCAGTTATGATTTTAACACAAACTTTGTCTTTTTAACAAGCTTTATTTTTACCTTGTGAGACCATTGGGGAGACATCCTCATTTATAGTAAGTCAAGATGTAGAACAACACCAGAAAAACATCTGGAGAACAAGATTTGTAGGACTCTACATCTCTGCAGCGCTACAGTACTTCATTATAATGCTGTTTTTACATTTTACTTTTATTAAAAAAGTTGCAGCTGCTGCAGTTTGGATGTTGCCTTTGGCCAAATTGCCTTTTTCAATATTGTTTCACTTAGTTGTGCAGCCATGTGTGATAGCTAAAAGTTGAATATGGGATAATATATGTTCTGTGTTGTAAATGGTACAAATAAAAGATAAAATCTATAATAATTATAAACAGATAAAATGACAGAATTGTTAAGTTTACATGATTTAATCTTCAAAGAAATGTCTTTCTTATAATGTCCATTTCTGCAGCACCTCAATTCACTCTCTGTCTGAACGCTCCACTTCAGACTCCTTCCTGAAAAGCCCAGTCTGCTCTGATTGGTCAGCCCTCACACGCCTGAATAGGCACCGCCCACCGTCTTTCCACGCCAGTCGGCACAGTGTCCACACGCAGAGAGACATTTATATCGCACCTATATACCTGCTTTACGATCATTAAGACATGGAACGCTAAAGTTATGGGACCTTTAAAAGTGCAATATTTAAGAATCTTACTTGAAAACATTCGAACATGAGCTAGAATAATCAACTAAATTGAGTGAAGTTAGCATGCTAACCAGCTAGAAGCAGCCCGACCAGGTCAAACATTTCTTTGCTAGTGGTGGAAACGACGACACTCCCAGTCTGGACCACTAGATGCACGGCTAATCATGCTAACGAGCTAACCCCAGCCACAGTTTGCTATCACCTTTAAGGCCTTTTGCAGATAACTCCACGTATAATTAGCACTCTGGTTAAATTCTGATTACTGGAAGATATTCCCTGAGTGAGTGCCAAGATTATGTTATGAGTTCAGAGTTAAATGGGATGAAATATACGGTGGCAGCATCTGTATTAAAGCTGGTCTTGCTTGACTTTTACATGCCTGCACGCATATTCATCAATTAAGGACGAGGTGGCGTTCGGGTTACTGTTGCAGTGATGCTGCTGTTCCTTTTGTTTCAGCCCAGAGCGCAGGAGTTTCTGTGAAATGCTACCTCAATGGATTCATTAAAAAAAAAAAAAAAAAAGTGATGGAGGATGAGCCTGTCGCAATGGCGCCAGTTGTCTCAGGTGGCATTGTCTGGGTCCAGATCCGAGGGCGGGGGTTGTCATGGCAGCAGGAGTCCATGGAGTTTGTCTGGGAGTGATGCTGCAAGCACACACGCACACACACATGCCACACACACTCTTCCTCTCTCCCTGTCTGTTGGAAATATTCTTGACTGCAGGATTATAAATAGAAGGCAGCAGAAGGCAGCACCCCTCTCTTCATCTCCGACACCCGTGGGACCCCATCATTCTCGTCTTCCTCCTCACCCGTTTCTCCTCGACACTCGCTCTCGACTCTTGTCCTCTCACTTCTCTCTCCCCTTATTAAATCTCCTCGTCTCAGCCCCCCGAAGTCTCATCATGTGGCTGTGTTTGCTGTCTGTTTATCTCCATAGTGATGGTGATGATGCAGGGTGTCTGCGGTTGTCATGGCGACGAGGATGGGTGCGGCGAGGACGCTTAATGAGCTCGGAGCTGCTCAGGCTAATGAAGTGGGACGGCTGTACCTTCCTGCGTGTGCGCTTAACTGGCAGCCATGAGTGTTAAAAGTCTCCTTTGGTGACTTCACTGCACCATTCCACTACATGTGCTCCTATAGAGGGGGGATGTACGAGTTCCTACAGCAGCTGCACTCATAACGAGCCGCATAGACGCCGTTCTGAAACAGGAAGCGAATCAGTTTGTTCCCTTTGACCTGCTATGCAGTGATTCACCTCCAAATTAACTAGCTGAAGGGGAAAACTTAAGAAATTTCTAAGAATTTAAACCCCTGCAGCAGGATTTAAAAAAGCATATCTGCCCGCCTAGAAAGCCACCGTCAAAGAGAAGTCCAAGAAATGAGGCTTTGTCGAGGTCTTTATAAAGCAAGCTTTGCCGACACAACGGCTCACAGCAGCTCTTTCATCCTCCCAACCCGACTAAACTGTCGCCCTCACGTGCAGTCACAGTGCGTTAGTAAGTGTTGCACGGAGGTGTGAATGTACAGACGGTAGTGCTGTCTAGTGTCAGCGTGGCGTTTGTCAGCGAATGTGTGCACATGTCTCCGTGGATCCTTCTGCTGAATGGCTTCTTTTATTGCTTTATTGTTTATAGGTGTGGAGCCCAGGGAGAACGGAGGTGTCTCTTTTTGTCTCGCTCCTTTTACACCTTCTTCCACTCGTCTACCAGCCTCAAACTCTCAGTGTTTAAAGGGCCAGAAGTTGCGGAGAAGTAATTTAAACTCAGACCTTAATGTGGTAGTAATACAAACTCGGAAAAATGTGCCTGGATAAACAAGCTGCTGTCGGAGGAAAATAAGGTCAGCCTGCAGAAAGGTAGATATAAACAAGGTAAAACAAATATATATACACAAAGTGAAACAGGAACATGTTGTGTTGTCCTCTCTGGTCATTTTGTTTATTCAGTTGAAATAAAATGAAAATGAAGGAGGTATATTATTCAGTTTGTCTTCCATGTTTGTGGAGAGCCTGCGTCGCCTCTTCTGACCCCTTGGAACTTTGTGTAATGTTGCGAGAAAGATAGCGAGGACAACGACGGGAGCGATAGAAAACGATGAAGGAAGGGTTTGTCTGCCTCACATGACTCACTCCGACTGTGCTCTGCGACTTTGAACTCAGCATGTCGAGCCACACAGAGATACAGTGTGTCATTACAGGGGATGATGCCCTGAAAGCTTCTTCTGGGGTTAGCAGCTCTCCGGCTCGCTTCCGTTCTCCCAGCGTCAGCAGAGCTGCAAAGCCTAAATACCTTACCTCCCCCCTCAGCTCAGCCTCCCTGACTTCCTCTCCAACCCGCCGCCACTCGCCACATTCCTCAAGCTGCCAATTTGTGTGTGTTTCCACCTTGCAGGATTCAGGAGTCGCCCCTTTAAAGCTTATTGCCCCCCTACTCACAAGAGCCATTGTGTTTAAAATGGGCCGTAGTAAACCCTGCGAAGTGGAGAGATTTTCCAATAGCGCGGGGACGTCTCAGTGGAAATTAGGTGAGATTGCCTTCTCGCCTGAGTGAACTTGCTTCAAAATAAATAGTGGCGAAATGGGCCCAGCTGAATTTATCAAAAAAAAAAAGCACACATTGTGGATATTTCCTGTACAGCCTTGACAGAAACATCAAAGAGCTGTAACAAAGGAAGCTTCACCTGAAGGAAAGAAACGCTTCCTCTTAATTTAGCGTCTGCAGACTGAGATATGTAGGGCGTCAGATCTTTTCACGACACCAACTGCGTTTCCGCCCGAATCTCAACAAAAGGCTTATCATGCAGGTGCTGCTGCTGTGTAATACCTGACATCCTTATCAGGCAGCTCTACGAGTCCCTCTGATTATCATGCTCAGTGGATTATCCCGCTGAAATAAGGGGTGACCTTTGTGCTTCTCAGACGGCGGGACGAAGAAGCTTCGCAGCACCATCAGACGGAGCACGGAGACTGGCATCGCGGTGGAGATGAGGAACCGGGTGACACGGCAGGGCAGCAAGGACTCGACCGACGGCAGCACCAACTCCAACAGCTCCGATGGAACGTGAGTGTCCAACCCGCTGGACCTCCACCCGACTGTGCATACATGATAACCACGCATCCATCATCATTCTGCTCTCTCTCTCTCTCTCTCTCTCTCTCTCTCAGGTTTGTCTTCCCTACAACACGCCTCGGTCCTGAGAGCCAGTTCAGCGACTTCCTGGACGGACTAGGCCCCGCTCAGATCGTAGGCCGGCAAACACTAGCTACACCCTCCATGGGTAAGTCAAGAATGAAGACCAACAACGCCATTTTCTCCTCTTCAGTTCATCTCGTTCTCACCCAGCAGTGTTTGAGTCGCTCTAAGATTACATGAGATTCACATGTGAGAAGCAGCCAGACAATCAGAGATATTCAAAGCTGTAACACAAAACTATATGAGCTGTTGTACAGCAGGATGACGGCGATATTAAAGCAACTTACAAACTGTTTAGTGCACAGCCGCATCTAAAAATACTTCACAATACTCGTGTAGTCACTCAGCACGGGGGAAGTTATTCTTGCATGAGGTATGAATCTTTCATGCAAAGGTCATTGCCTGTGAAAAACAACAGAGCAGAGAGCTGTGGTCCACAGCACCTGGCTGTGAGGAGCAGCAGACTCACAGCTCTGCGTCGCCCTCTGCAGTCAGATATCTGCCACTGCAGCCTCAGAGAGACGCGCTCACAGCAGATTATTGGACCGTTAGAGACGGTGTTGTCTTTCCCTCTACAGGGGATGTCCATGTGGGCATGGTGGACAGAGGAGGGCAGCTGGAGGTGGAGGTCAACCAGGCCAGAGGGTTGACCCCCAAACCGGGCTCCAAGAACATACCAGGTACTGTGTACGGACTTCACCTCCTGCAATAAAAGCCTCTTCGCTTTGCTCATTTGTCGGATCCGAGTTTCAGTGTCGGAGTTTCACTGTGTTGTGTTTTTTTCCCTGCAGCGACCTACGTGAAGGTGTATGTGCTGGAGAATGGCCTGTGCTTGGCCAAGAAGAAAACCAAAGTAGTGAAGAGGAATCTGGACCCCACCTACCAGCAGGCTCTGTTGTTTGACGAGAGTCCTCAGGGCAAAGTCCTACAGGTACGGGATCCATATTTATTCCTGCTGACACACAGATGCTGATCCACTGATTGCATTTAGGATTGCATCCTCCTCTTTTCTCTAGGTAATAGTGTGGGGGGATTACGGGCGTATGGACCACAAGTGCTTCATGGGAATGGCCCAGATCCTCCTGGAGGACTTGGACCTGTCTGCCACAGTCAGCGGCTGGTACAAGCTGTTCCCTACCTCCTCCCTGGCAGATCCCAGCATCGGACCCCTCACCAGACGCCTCTCCCAGTCCTCCCTGGAGAGCGCCACCAGCCCCTCGTGCACCTAGACACCCGGGCAGACACCCACATGCGCAGGCACAGGCAGAGTCATGCAGATATGGACACACGTACTGTATATACACAACGACTGTATTTGAAGTGCAGGACAGGTAGACACACACACACATGCACACACACACATATATATATATACCTACATGTGCATCTGTGCAGGAAGAATCTCATCCACATGACGACACACATCCTTTTACCGGACATTATTTTACAACGTCCATATTCTCACCCACTGATTTTTAGTCGAGGAGACGTTAAGCGATCTCAGCTTGAAGTACAAACATAACTTTACCGGAGCACGTCACATTTCTCACCCTCCCATTCCGACACGACCCGCCGGGTGCCATATTCTGCATTCCAAAGCACCAGATCTCCGTGGCACCACTCATCCCAGGGTTCATCCTGATGCCAGTTTCTAAACTCTCTATGCCAAACTAAGAAAAAAAACTTTATTTTTTAAAAACCAAAGCAATTGTTATTGTTGTTATTATTACTATAAGTAGTAGGTGAAGTAGTATACAATATAAAGTATGGATATGTAGCAGAGTCAATGACTTAGATGTAATGCAAAAAAAGAAGACACACTCTACACACACGGGCTGAGAACGGTAGGCCAAACACATAGACACACCTGGGCAACAGGCTTGGACATTCACATAATGGCTATTATGTGAGGTAGCAACACTGCTATTCTATAATTTTCACAGGGCAGAGTTTATATATAGATATACGTATATATATAAATAGATAGATAAAGACTTATTTGTGTTTATGTATGTATCGGCTGCATTCTGCATGTTTGCTTGCAACCCCTCGTAGAGACATTTTAAAGCGCTTCGATCTTTTTCATTTAGCTTGACCGATGTACCGGGAGTATAGTGGCGCTTTATTTTGCAATCCGATTAAAAAGAGCACTGCACTGAGCGAGGGAGGGAGGAGAGGGACAGGGAGAGCGCTACCACCGCCATCTGCAGAAGAAGAGAGTGAATTAGTCTGCCAGCGTTACCCAGAAAACACATTTCTGATCCCGCCTTCGTCTTCAGAGTCTACAGGACCGTTGTAGCACACAGGGCGCTCAGCACGAAGGCATTGTTGGAAATGTGTCCAGCTCCTGTCTGGGGTTCTTGTGTTCCACATCCAGGGGGTGCCACATTCTCTTCTCTGTGTACTCTATACCAGCACCTAGACTTTGTTGAACTTCCTGTTGATTTTCCCTGTCGTGATGTCATCTTTTTTTCACACTTCTTACGAGATTGATGAAGGAGGTAAGCGTGCCTCTGTCTTTTCTCGCCGACTACAACCTTCAGCCCTCCACTCGTCTCCTCTGTCACACCGACTGTATCCAAACCTGTTGTAAATGTGTAAAACATGTATTTGATTCGAGACGAGCTTTTCTTTTTGATATCTGACTATTTTACGCCAGTGTTTCTTTGCGAGCAGGGTGATTGTGACCCTGCCGTATGTGGTCATTTGACTTGTTTCAGGTGCAATATGTCACTCTTCATATTTCCTGTCAGGTTGTTTGTAATGAAGATGGCACTTTACTGTAAAAATATGTATTATGTTTGAACACGGTTGAACACCTGTTTACTTATCTAGTTTTATGTTATTGGGTCACACACACTGCAGTGTGCGCCTCTGAATCTTTTAATGGAATTCCAGCATGGAAATGTAACTCGAGTGTATTTTGAATGTCAGCGTGAGGGCTCACTAGGACAGTCCAAACAGGTCGGTTCTGCCACTGAAGTCTGAGAAAATTATTTACATACAAAAAACTTAAATCTTCTGCAGCATACACGTGCACAAGTAAGTACATTTAAATCTGTATGTCTTTAATGATAGAAAATACTTATTTACTTTTGCAAGTATTTCAAATTCATCCTCCAAACAAACATCAAGCATATGACCAGAACAAATGCTAACTGCTGCTAACTGCTGTTAACGGTAGCTGCTGTAAGCTGCTTAGCTCAGTTAGCCATGCACCTAGCACACCTATATGCTGCCTCTGCCCGGACAGGGAGCTTGGAGCACCGGGGGAGTTCTGGTGTTGTTTACTTCTTGAAGAAAGTGTCCAGGGGCTAGCTAGTTAGCATGCAACACAACACGTGCACAGACCTCTTGGACACAACTTGAAAAAAAAAAGTTATTTCTTCGCATTCTGTCGATAATTTAGGCAAATCACTGAATGGTTTAATCTCAAATTCTTACCAAGTGCACCTTTAAAACAAGAACAGATGCTTTTTGTGTCTATTTTTTACAGAACTGCCACCTCGCGCTTTCTATTTGAAGCGTTTTACGTAAGACTGACCTGTCGGCTGTTCAAGTACAATGTGCAATGGTTCACTGATAGCAGAGGAGTGGCAGAGCAAACTAAGCTAATGGTGTTTACTGTTTTCTTTAAGATGAAACTATATTTTCCCTCTATGGAGCGTGCTTTGAACCCGTCTGTTCTGAGACCAACACCAACCTTGTGTATCGATGAAGACATCTGAAGACTGTCGTACTCCACTCCTGTTACCTGATTGTCTGGAGCTATAGGCTCTTAAAAGCTTGTGCGTGTTTTATGAGCTCACGTTACGTTTTATCGCCGCCACATGTTCGATCGTCTGCTGAGGACCGTTTCGCTCGTTCCTCTCTTCATCTTTCTGCAAAAAGGGAAACTCCATGACACTTCATCCTCTCAGCACCTCAGACCAACAGAGTTCACATTTCAACGCTCTTTTGAACTTTGGATAAAGGGATCTCTGGCATTCTTGAATTTTTTTTAAGATTAAGATGACGGTCACTTTTGACCCTCCCATCATGTATACAACCTTTTTAGATGAACCAGTCATGGTCCTGGTTCCAATTTCTTTGTACGTTTTGGAGCTATATCCTTGGTGGGTCTGTTACAGTGATGCTCATGTATATTGATTAATTTTATGTACCTTATTGATTTGTTTCTATTTTTGTGGACAGCTGGCATGATGTAAAAATAAGGACTTATACTCTTGGTATTTGCACACGTTCTCTTCAGCGCGCCTTTTGTGAGGACAAAAAAAAGCTTGTTTGACAAGAGGAGAGAACAGAAAACAAAAAAAAAAAAATATAGAAATAGACTTATTTAACATCCCTGCTCAATGTTTAATCCTTGGTAAACTCTTAGAAAAATGCTGTTAATATTTTACCATGAGCTTATATGAGACCCGTGTGTGTCGCCCTTTGCTGTATATTGAGTAGCCCCAGAAATTAACAGTACTACTGACTGAAAGCAGAGGGAGAGACAAAGCAAAGAGATGTACGATTCAAGTGATTCCTATTGAGAGCGTTAGCCAAATTTTGATTCCTGCAACCAAAAGGGAAAGTTGCGACATTGCCTTTCCTCAAAGTGTTGTGAGGGTCGTGTTGTCTTTATTGTGCTGTGTGATAAAACTGAGTGGCAAGGTGTGAGTCAGAGGTCTAAATGTGTAGATATTTTTTAAAGGAGCCACCTGTAAACTCAAGTTGTTGAGCGTGGTGAGGAGAATTTAAGGATCAGGGTTTCCATATATGAGCATTAACACTCATTTCTCTCATCATAGCATTTTACGGTCCTGAAGATTAGAGAGAATGTACTGTAGTATCACAAATTAAGATGCATTGTCTCATCACACGGTCATTATTTATTTGGACAAAGACTTCGACTGCTGTAAGTCAGTCGAGAAAGGAGGCTGAAAGGGAGGTTAAAGGCTCACGGGTAGCAGGGCAGAGTTACAGCAGAGAGTCTGAGCGGTTTATGGAAGCTAAGAGATGCTTCGATTTTTTTTGTAAATGTGACGCAAGATGCATTCAAGCACATTAGCTAAATGTTGGATTAACCAAAGCGTCGATTACACACTGAGCAGTTTATGGGAAACACAAACCCTTCGCCAGAATGAATGTTGGCAGTGAACATTTCTGCATACCAAACGTTACATTTCTTATGCTGCAGTTTTATGCGTCTTTATGTTCAATTCTGAATTTCATGTTGTGACAGCGCCGGTCCGGTTAGGTCACCACAAACACGGCAGGAAATTGTCCCGTCGTCTTGTCAAAAATATATCATTTACAAATACTAAAATGCGGTGATCTGCCATAAAAAAATATCCAGTGGGTTCAGGCTCGCAAATGTTTCGACGCCTTCTTGAATCCCATTAAAAATATCCAGTGGTTTCATTCTTACATATGTTAAAATGCTTTCAAACACACCTATACATGTTTAAATGAAAAATCATCAAGTGATGTCATGCTTTGAAATGTTAAAACACAGTGATCTATTGTAAAAGTAAAAATATCCAGTGGTTTCATTCTTACAGATGTTGAAACGCTGTCAGACGCGCTTGCAAATGTTAAAACTATGCAGTGGTTTCACGCGTGCAGATGTTTACTCATTGTCTCTCACAGTGGCATCTCGTTAAAAAAATATCCACTGGTTTCACATTTACAAATCTTAAAACACCTTCTCCAACGGCCCCTTGTTAAAATTATCCACTGGTTTCATTCCTACAAATGTTAAAACAAGAAAAACATCCAGCGGTTTCACGCTTAGAGATGTTGTAATGAAATTTGATTGCAGAAACGTACACAGCCGACATTTCCCTCCCGCGACTGGGCTGAACAGCGCGGAGCAGGTAGCGCTGGTGTTTCAGATAGACGGAGGTACTATCAGCATCTCATCACGGCTCGGCTGAGGTTCGAATGTAAACCCATACACGCTTGCCCGCTCGCTTCCCCGTAAAGTCCACATCGAGCGTTCTCCGCATCCGTTTTATTTTGCGCAGAACTTTTATAATGTGTCCTCAATCAACCCGAGTTGTCTCTTGAGTGCTACGTTGAATATGTATTTTATTTTTGTAAGGAGAGAGGTTTTATTCTGAGGATGAGGAGGAGGATAGAGAGAGAGAGAGTCAGAGAGGAGGTGTGGGCAAAAACCTGCCTTCAGATTTATTGCGTAAAATGAGGGCTTGTTCAGTTTACAATGGCCTTATTTTTGTGTAGGAGACATTGCTTCACTATTGTAGCACACAACTGAAAGTTTTGACAAATGTATTTTGCTTGAAATATTGTACTGAAGTTATATATGTGTATATGTATAGTTTTATGAATGTATTTCTTATCCTTACACCAGAACTGAGTGTAATTCTTTTGTCATCTTGTTTGCTATACCGTCTCTTTGAAGACTTTCCAGGGACCTCGCCTGCGTTGGTTCAGGCGCCCCCCCGACTACTTTTACTGTACTGTATTCGGTATCTGTCTTATTCTTTGTGTGTGTTCATTTGAAAGAGCAGCTCTTGTGGTTTGAAAAACGAGCATGAAACTCTGTCTGGCGAAATGCATATTTATTTATTTGAATCGCCACGATGGGTGTCGAACAGAGCGGATCGCTAGTCCCCTGTCCTGCAGCGACCAACTAATTGATTAATCTACCAAGCTGATGGGATTGTTATGATTTTTTGTACTTTGAACTAGGAAATGTTTGCAGCATGGTTACTCCGATGACTTTCTTGTATTTAATCTTTATGATGGTATGATACTGATGATGATGATGATAATAATGTTAGCGACAGCTGACGAGTGACGAAGATGTCAATTAGACCCAGTACGAAAATCAAAGAAAATTCATTGAAATGCAAATGAATTGTCAAAAAAAAAAAAAAAGAAAAAAGCAATGCTTTATCTTAACGTAGCATGGACTTTAGCCTTCCATTTTCTGAACTTCTTCTGGCAATAACCACCGGCTGTAGCCTCCGCTGTTCTCCACGTCTGGCCTCGGCCTCGTTCTCACTCATTCGGGTCGTAGCAAACCTCAGGCTGAATCCAGATCAGCTGATGATGACGAGTAGAATATCGAGTCGGATCACATTGTCGAGCACTAGAGGCGATGTAGACTCAGCAGAGCATGCGATGCATTGTGAAGAACTGCTATTTTATGATCGCCCCAACGAGCAACAAATTTCTATCTTTTTAACTTCTTATTTGACTCTTTTATTTTCTAACGGAGCATGTGCTCCACATGCCTGTTGGCCAATGTAGCAGCTGTCAACGAGAACAAAAACAGACATGATTCCTGAGCTGATGGGAGAGTTTTCCACTGCTGAATATGCCAGTACGTCTTCATCCACGTCTATACATGTCTGTAATCGCAGCACGAGTTTCCCAAGTAGGCATTTTTTGTCCTTTTAGCTATCCACTGTAGCTCCCCTCCCCGCTGTCAAGACAACCTTCATTTTATCAAACCCAGCAAAGCACAAACCGCACTAAATCAAACCGAGCTAATGGCCGAATGTGGGGTGATTTGATTACATTTAACGATGTTAGCATCGCGGAATCAAATGCAAAGATGGATGGGAGCATCAAAAATGTTCAGCCGAGTTAAATTGGATTGCTGGTGTTGGTAAAAGAGCGGTTGTCTTTTCTACGCCGGCCTTAACCTTTCCCACCGAGGAGTGTTCACAGAGTAGGTTTCAAAGGGCAAAGCATAGCAGACGGTCTGAGGGAAGGATGCAGTTTATGGCAAAGAAGAAAAAAAAGGGAGCTGTAATTTTATACCTGTGCTTTGTAAATGTTTTCTATGTGCAGTATTTGATAATGTAAAACTGGTATTTTTGTGGTTTGTACGCTGCAGAATTGATTACTTAAGGTGCACGTAGTTTTGTAAGAAAATAGAACCAAACTGAGGAAAAAAACAAAAACAATTTCGGATTCAGAAGCCTGTATTTGCATGCCCTTTGACATCTGGACGCAAAGTCAATAAAGTTTATTTGAATCACAAACAGCTGTCCTGTGTGTTTTCATCTTTTGATGCCAACTCCGTTGTTTGTTTTGTGCAAAAATAGTCGTGAGAGTGAACCAGAGCAAACGCTGCAGACCAAAACAACAACACAGTGAGCTGATAGTTTCTATAAAGCATCGAGAGAAACTGATAATTCTCTGTTTACCACTAAGAAAGATTACACAGAGTTGTTTCACTGACTTTAACAGTTAATATAGCTGCTCTGAAAATGGACATTACAATTAAAATATGTATATTTTGCAATTTTTGGTATTTATGGCTACATCTAGAATCAAAGCTTGCCTAAAAATAATTAAAAAAAAGAATAACCACATATAAATGTATAATATCACTGACATCATAGTGATCCAATCAGTGTTTAGCATTTAAAACATACATTAAATGCTACAACATACCTTCAGACTTAAATCATGTCACTACTAAACATTTACAATCAATACAAGGTGTCAAATTTATTCAAAACATTATTTATTTTGTATGTTTTCACAGAGACGAGTATCGTATGTTACATATATATTCTCAAATTTAAGTGACTACCTTGTGTCAACGTGAAATCGAAAAAAAAAAGGGAAAGAACTAATATACAGTACAAGTTCATCAATATTGATCCAGAAACAGAATATACAGAGATAAATCTGATAAAGAATAAGATACACAATATCTTGATTGATGAGCACATAAAAAGATACATTCCTTCATTTGCTCTCATTTCACAGAAAATATACCAGACCGAAACAAAGGAACAGATCACAAGCAACCTAAAGTTTGAGATAATTACAGATGGAGAAGCTGCTCAAGGTGAAGCCGCCTTGTTGTCAGAACGCGGACTGGTACCGCTTCTCAGAATCTCCTCGCCGCGAGCTGGAGGATGTGCTGCTGCAGAGCACAGCGACATGTCGTCTTACGGTGATGTTGCTCCCAGCAGAGAAAGTGACTGCTGCTGTCACGCTGTTGCCTCAGCTGCCACAGAAAGAGCTAAGAGTGAAGGAAATACCTGGAGGAAACAGACTTCAGGTTTCTGGGTCGTGAAGGCTGCTTGTTTATTATTTACGGGAATCTTATTAAGCCGGAGTGTCGTCATTTAATTCTCTTTCAGCGGCTCCTTTTACATTCTCACCCCTCACATTCGTAACAGCAAAAATTACACACAGCGCCTCGGTATGTAGGAACGGAAAGATTATTTACACTAATGGCTTCATGCATTTATAAGAACGGACATATTTAGAAACACTTTGAGTTTAGAAACACACAGAGGCGGTCTGTGTAGGCGCGTGTTGGGGAGGTGACAGATTGTGGTCGTAAAAACGCCTCCGAGTGAGCTGAAATCGCGTCAGCCCGGTCACAGTTTGCTCCTAACTTTGACGGTAACATTTAAAACTTTGTTGAATTGAACAACTCGTCCAAAAAAAATGAAAGAAAAGAAAACGTCCAGGACGCACATCCAGCACACACGAGTGTACGTTGCTCGACAGAATCAGAGAATATCAAAAAAAACACGAACGCACCACGGCGACATTCAGGTGTGTGTGTATACACAATGAGTCCGGTACGATCGTGAAACACATTCAGCAGACAGCACATTCATTGATATAATTCTTTTTTTTTCTCGTTGGTCTTGGTCAGAGACCGATCGACACGTAGAGAAAAACATTCAGAGACACATTCGGATGTGGTGATAAACGTACAGCACATACAGTCAGCGCTGGATAAAACATTCTCCTCATGCAGTTCAGTGGAAGAATCTGAAACGCAACCGATCCGTACCGTAGAGCGTCCTCCCTCCCTCTGTTTCCTCTCTTATTCACGGACATTCAACGTTGTTTGAGGCCTCTATTGTACAAGGTAGATTAACTTGAGGTGTGTGCGCGTTGACTGGACATTATACACGATGACTTGGCATGCAAGTTGTGACTTTTTTAAGTGTCCCACCCTCGCTGAGGAAATAGCACAGTGAATTGATACATTCCGACATTCTATGTGTTAAGAGCAGGTTATGAGCGAACACACTGTTAAAGGACGGCTGAATCGAAGTTTCTAATAATCACTAGTTACTTGGCTATACAGATGTAACAAAGCATCGGAGTATCTTACAACCTCAATAAAGCTAGCGTTGATCTTTGGTCTCCCAAAATCCCAGTTCAGGACTTTTGACACTTAAATGTTGAGATTAGATATTGGTTTCTAAAAGAAGCCCTCGTTGAATCGAGCAGAAGACATCATAATTAAAGGTTGATAGGGTTAGGGGGTTTGTAGCTACTCTAACTTGTGAGACAACAGGAACTTATCAATAAGTAAAGGGATTTCTTAAAGTTTTGATATTCTTGGACAGGTAGGATAACTTAAGTGTTTAGGAAAGATACATTGGTTTTTGTAAGGTTTTACAGTTTTTTCCTACTGTAAAAGTGGTTGCAGCTAAAATGAAGCTAACTGCTGCCGGGAGTGATTTGTCAGGAGACACTGCTAATGCTGGGTTAAGAGAAAAGTTCAGCATTTTGGTTTGACATAATCTGAACTTTCCTGCCAAGCGTTAGATGAGTAAGTTGATACCACTTTCAAATCTGTACATACGAAGCCAACGTCGGCAGCTGGTTAGCTTAGCACAAAGACTGAAAACAGGAGGAAACAGCTAGCCTGGCGGGCGCAGAGCTGGAACTTCTGGAGGAATAAACACCTGAAGTCACAACTGCTTCTGCTCTGATTTGGAGCCAGAGAGGAATGATTCCTCAGTCAAACTCATTGGAGTAACACCGAGGAAACCCACTGACCCTGTGGCCCGGTCATGCTAGGTGAAAGTTTGCTTTGCTTCCTGTCTGAACACACCTTCGGATTAATAAAAGTGAAATATGATTCCTATCCTTTGCATTTCAATGACTTGACTCCGATCAAGTAAGAAAAACTGTAAAAGTCTCCAGAAACCAAAGTGTTGATAAGTCAAGCAGTTAGTTGACACCTACATACAGCAGATTCACACATACACACACACACACACACACACACACACACACACACACACACACAGGCTAAGTATGAAAAAAGATTTGAAGTCCGAAGCCATTAAACTCTGAACCCTGTTGTCTTGGTTATCATACGAAAATGTTCTGAAGGCAAGCATGGAAATATGCAAAACATGGCCATGGATGAGACGAGAAGAGGAAGCATGGGCAGAGAGGAGAGAGAAAGAGAGGTAGTAGTGGTTTCCCAAACCTTAATCTTCTTCACACCTCCTCCTCCTCCTCCCTTGCATTAGTAAAGGTCTCACAGAGAGTCTAATCCAGATTCCTACAACTCAGTTCCCCTCTCTTTCGTGGATTATTGGCATTACTTCACTTTTTGGATGTATGACATCATTTCCAAATGTGTGTCGTCGTGTGCGATGAGCTCGGAGTTGCCGAGCCTCCCATGTGTTGACTGCTGTATCCCATCATGCCGTTGGTGTTGTAGAGATTCATGCCGGCCACGTGCTGAGTCATCTGAAAGCCACGAAACACACATTGTTACTGCTTTCAAAAATCTTATGGTTGAAAACAAATATCTACGCAACCCCAAACACACCTGGGTAATGTTCCACTGCAGCTGCTGAGCAGGTTGTGCTCCATACACCTGCTGATGAGGTAAACCTCCGACCTGCTGCTGTACCATCATCCCAGGCTGCTGCTGTCCCATAATGCCGTTCTGCTGCTGTCCCATCATCCCAGGCGGCTGCTGTCCCATCATCCCAGGCTGCTGCTGTCCCATAATGCCATTCTGCTGCTGTCCCATCATCCCAGTCTGCTGCTGTACCATCATTCCGCTTTGCTGCTGTCCCATCATGCCCTGGGTCATCCCTGTCATGTAAGGCGATGCCGTAGCACCACTAGGTGGAGCCATGACACCCTGTGCAGCCATTAAACCGCTCTGCTGTCCCATCATGCTGTTCTGTTGAACTCCAATCATGCTGCTTGGTTGCTGTGCCATCATGGCCATCTGTGATGTCATCATGGTGCCTCCCATCCCCCCTGCCTGGGCTAAAGAATGGTATGAGCCGTACGGGTGGGTCAGGTATCCCATTTGGTTCATGTACAAGCCTGCGAAAATAATGGAATAACAGGAAGCAGCAATCTGTAATTAATCAATCATGCTCTTGTCTCTTTGAAGAAACTAACTCACCAATTATATTAAAGGAATATTCCAGTGTAAGTTTAATCCATGGTCTAACACCTCGTGAAACTGTGTTAGACTCCCTCTCGAGAGATCAAGTTAGCAGACCGCTAATTTACGGAGTTTTATCAACCTCAGAAACGACCGCACGACAGCAATACACTGCAGTAAATGGATCCAAATATAAACCGCCACCAAAAAGCCACAAATAATGCTCAGAACAGCACCAAACTTCAGCAACAGTACAAATAGGGTCTCAGCACATAGTCCGGGGCATCTAACCTCCGCTAGCTTAGCTGGATTTCTACTGAAAAGCTGACTAAATTTACCACTCTCCTGCAGCAGCTTCCTGTTGACGGGAAGTCCCGACGAGTCGATTACCGAGTGCAGTAGAGTTCCGCGGCTCATGGATGAAAATGTATGATTATGACTCCATGGAAAAGCAATCAAAGTTCATATGTGTCTTACCTGCCAGTTTATAACAGTTATTATCGAGAGCGGACAGGGAAAAGAACGGAATTGAGCATTTCTAACCGCACTCGGTAATCGTCGCGTCGGGACTTCCCCGACCCGGAAGCTGATGGAGGAGAGTTGAAATCTGTTTTTAGCTTTTCAGTAGAAATCCAGCTAAGCTAGCGGAGGTTAGATGCCCCGGACTATGTGCTGAGACCCTATTTGTACTGTTGCTGAAGTTTGGTGCTGTTCTGAGCATTATTTGTGGCTTTTTGGTGGCTGTTTATATTTGGATCCATTTACTGCAGTGTATTGTTGTCGTGCGGTCGTTTCTGAGGTTGATAAAACTCCGTAAATTAGCGGTCTGCTAACTTGATCTCTCGAGAGGGAGTCTAACACAGTTTCACAGTGATTTAGACCATGGATTTAATTTACACCGGAATATCCCTTTAAGATTCAAAACAACAATATGTAACTTTGTGGATACAGTAAGATGAACCCAATGAGTCCGTATTTGAGAACCTTCTTTCACGACTGTCTTTCTCCAAAACTGCTTTAAAGGTGCAGTATGCAGTTCTCACCTTGAGTGGCCATACTGCTGGCGTGCACTGAGGGGGTGGAGGCGTACAGGGAGAGAATCGAGTCCTTGGACAGTTTCTTGACGGTGCCCTCCTCTGCTTTGGGTGCCGGATCCAGGAACAGACTGAGGTTTTCAGGCACAGAGGCAGTCACTCTGCTCTGAGGCAGGGAGCTGGAAACAGGCTGGAGAGGAAGGGCGAAGAGGAGGGATTAAAGCTTATTACACTAAAAAGACAACAACACAGGAGTAGATTTCATCCTTTGGGCACAATTAATGTCTACATCAGCTGTCGAGGTATTTCAGTCTGGATCAAAGTGGTAGATTGGCCGAAAGACCAACACCAACACAAGAGATCTGTGGAGAGCAGACTGTGAGCAGTGTGTACAGTGTGCTATCTCCTACCGTGGTTTTAGTGGAGGAAGCAGAAGGGGGCGCTGGCAGTGAGCTAAAGAGATCCAGTGCAGAGTGTGCCAGAGCTGGATGAGACACCGCCGGGCTCTCATTACTGTCTGGAACACATCCTCCACCATTAGACACCGCAGGACTTGCAGCAGGGGCATCTGGAGAGGGATCGACAGAGGCATGGTTATTATGATCAACCTTAAACTTGACCTACAATTCACTGTATATTATACGTAGGTGTTGTACTGTAAACATGTGTATATATGTGTGTGCATGTGGGTGTGCAATACCCAATCCAAGCAGGTCTGTAACAGACTGGGAATTTGTCTTCGGGCTGATGTCTTTTTTCTGTCACAAGAGAGAAAGTCGATATAATTAATGCAAAATGCTGCAGAGCCAGAATCATTTTCTCCCTGTTAGTGAAATGACCTCCTGCTCACGTCTAAACAGCAGAGATACTCCCAATTTCCCCTCCGCTGGCTGGAAAACTCATCTCTTCACGATGTTCGTCATCAAACCTGACTCTCATCACTGACTGACAGCCTCCTCCCTCTCTCTTTAGCTCGAAAGACATCGACTTTATGTTCCAAATCTTTGAGGACAAGTATAAACATGAAATGACTTTCTCACCAATTTCATCTTCTCAAACACAACCGGTTCCTTGGGTATATTGTCGCAGCTCTTTTCTTTCTGCACACAGAGAGAACAATCGTTACAGACACTTCAAGTGGACTGAC
Organism: Sparus aurata; assembly: GCF_900880675.1. Lineage (NCBI taxonomy): Eukaryota > Metazoa > Chordata > Actinopteri > Spariformes > Sparidae > Sparus > Sparus aurata. The sequence goes on from NC_044189.1 coordinate 21,540,934, forward strand.
CTTCCTCAAGAGAGACGAGGCTTGAAAGTGTGATTCAGTGTCCTGTCAAGATTATTTTCCGTCCCCTGATCCAGTTTGAAGCACAGAGCTTTCTTCCTGTCTGTGTGTGAGGACTCACCCTGAGCATCTGTATGTCAATGACCTTATCCATGTACTTCTTCTTATCATACTTGTCCCTGATGAAGATCTCTGCAGACTGGTCCGTCTCGGGCCTCTGGAAGCACTCGGGTAAGAAAGCCTCGTAGAGACGTTTGGCTTTGGCGTTTCCCATCTCTTGAACACACTGGTGGCAGCGAAGCACAACAAATCATGTCTGATTGTTCTAATAAAGCGAAGACACAACATCCAGGGTGCTTCTCACGCTGCATGTGGTGGAGTCCTCATGATAAAACAAGTGTGAAATGGTGTGGAAAGAGAAAAAATCAAGATGCTGACGATGGGAAAACGATCACACTGGGAAGCATAATGCTGACTGGATACAGATGAGAAAGAGTCTTCTTCCTCTACTATATGTGATATGTCTTTCAGATGCAGCTGCTGGAACCAGAAAGATGTCATAAATGTCTAATACAAGGTTTCGTGTTTTAATACTGTTGGTTCAATACAAAGTCCCAAACACTTTAACAGTGGCATTTGTACCAATTAAACACAAAGAGGCTCCTACTGATACTTAAACGCAGTGTGACAGAAAACAAGACCACGGGGAGCAGACGAGAAACAACTGGCCATTTTAGAGGAAAGAAGAAATAAATTATACTCATTAAGACACTAAACCTGTTCAGGGCTCTCTGCTGTAACAACTATAACATCTCCTTAGCAGCTTTTCTGTTTGGGCGCCTTGGATAATTACTGCCATTAGCAAAAGGGCAAAAGTGTTTGTTTTTATTGTACTTCATCTGTTACTACTAATACTTCGCTGTAGCCCAGCAGCTGTCATTCAGGGAAAATACTGAAAATACTGAAACGCGTATGTGGTGTTCGGCTCTGCGGTGTGACCTCTGACCTGGACCTGCTCCTGCGTCCACTGGTCCAGATTGACAGACTTGACCTTGGAGATGTGGACCCCCAGGTTTCGGTGGATGCCGGCACAGCGGATGCAGATGAAGATGCCCAAATTCCAGGACGCCCATCTCGGACCTGGCGGAGAGAGGAAGGCAGCATTTAAAAATGTTTTAAGGGGGAAGAAGTGTGATGTTGGGAGTCTAACAGGGAAGGTAGAAAAAAAAACGGATTCATTTTAGTCCAATTATAGAGAGACAAGCCTGAAATTCAATTATGAGTTTGAATCCAGCTGGGAACACATCTAATCCTGTGTAAGTCGCACGGTGCCCTGACACATAATGGGATCCAATAGTTAGCCTACATAGCTGAGACGGAGCGGAGAGAGGGGGGGGGAGTGGATACCTGCAGGGGTGATTACTCATTTGGTCATGAGCCTTCTGTGTGTGGGTTGCGTTGGTTGTCTGAGTGGGTCCATCTTTACTGCCATACTGTCTTAATGTCTGTACTGGAGCACTCCCCGCGTCTTCTACGTGTCATGAACCAGACAACTCTCAGAAGGGGGGGAAATAAAAACAACACTCTCAGGCTGTTTCGCTGCTGAAATTATGCAACCGACCTCTTCAGAGAATACAGTCGGCTTCAAAGAGAATACTGGCGCTCCTCTCCCCATCGCTCCCTGCATCTCTCGCTCTCTATTCCTCTCGTCTTGCCCCTCCTCCTCCTCCATCTCTTCCCGCTCCCCCTCCTTCCTCCGCGCTGATGCACTCTCTGCCTCCGCCTCCACCTCTCCCACTCGTCTCCTTTTCCTGCAACCCTGCTACAAGTTAGTGCACCGCGGCCTTTACGCCACTAGGTGGAAGAGCAGCTTTCGATTTGGGTTTCTCAGTGGACAAAGTCGCTGTGCTGTGTTTAAGAAAAAGGCCACTCTATGCAAATAAAAAAGGAAGTTGAGTTTCAGAAGGGAAAACATGCAAAACCTGCTTCTTAACAGCAGCAGCAGCAGCGGAAATAGAGTCTGGCTGCTGAGTCAAACAATAGCTTTGTGTCTTGGCTGCATCCTGCTAAAAGGGTTTGCAATCATAAGACTGGCTCTGTGTTTTCATGTTCTGTTTGGTTGTCTATGGCTGTGAATGAGAAAATGGAGGAAAAGACAGAAGCACAGAGGATAAACCAATCAACACAAACAGAGGGGCAGCAGACAGACAGAACATGTCCATCATCCTGACCGTCTGGCTGAAGCATTAGCTGCCACGCCGGCTAATAATAGTAGAATTACTCTGCAAAGCCTGCTTAACCGCTGTAAACACTGGCACTGACAGGGAGAAAGAGGGAGATTGTCAATTGTGTTTTGAACTCCCTGCACGCTGGAATTAGTTTCTTCTCCTCATCCTCGTTCTAATGCTCCTCTGTGTCCTGGCCGCCATTTCTTATCTCTGTCATTCACCACCGCTGCCTCCCTCCTCGTCTCCTCTGTCCGTCCATATCTCTCACCCACAGCTATAACTCCCCCTCTCTCTTGCCCTCTCCACCCTTTAGTTTCTGGAGTTTCGCCCAACTGCCCAACTGTTGTGTTTGTATGGCTTATATCGCTCTTTAGCAGCCGTAGTGTCACGGCTTCAGGGATGGAAGTGTTGGACTGTTAGTCCACTGCTTTGGTCCAAACTGAAATGATGGTGTCCAGAGGATGAATAGTGTTTTGATGGTCCGCTGACTTTTCCTTAAGCACCACAATGAGTTTAACATATCCGGCTCTTAGTGAAATATCTCAACAACTACTTGATGCAATGCCATCAGCTCTGGTACTCCTTATTGCCCCGAGGATAAATTCAAAAGTTCCCCTGAATTATCATCACGAGTAGATCAAACTTTTTTGGCAGTGAAATATAATATATCTGCTATAGATTCATTGACAGTGTATCCTAATAACTCTCTTGATCCATTCACCTCCTTCTATAGAGGCCACAATGAGGTTCAGTTTTTCCGGATGGCAGCAGAACAGCTAGCTTTTAACATAACACTTGCTACCAAGCTACATCTTGACATTACTAGGTAATGTTGATAACTTAAGCTTTCTCAACAAGATTACCATTACAGATCGACCAAATCTGCCTGATACGATAAGAACTTTATTAATCCCAAAGGAAATTCTTGCGCCAGAGATTGCTGCACAAATGCACAATACAATAGAATAAATGGTAACAACCAGAAGCAGCCAGTGTGTCGCCCAGTTTAAAACAATAAGAGTCTTAAATATCTGTGAAATATACAAAATATAGATTGGTTAAAGGGATATTCTGGTGTAAATTTAATCCATGGTCTAACACAACGTGAAACTGTGTTAGACTCCCTCTCGAGAGATCAAGTTAGCAGACCGCTAATTTACGGAGTTTTATCAACCTCAGAAACGACCGCACGACAACAATACACTGCAGTAAATGGATCCAAATATAAACCGCCACCAAAAAGCCACAAATAATGCTCAGAACAGCACCAAACTTCAGCAACAGTACAAACAGGGTCTCAGCACATAGTCCGGGGCATCTAACCTCCGCTAGCTTAGCTGGATTTCTATTGTGAAGCTAAAAACAGATTTCAACGCTCCTCCATCAGCTTCCGGGTCGGGGAAGTCCCGACGCGACGATTACCGAGTGCGGTTAGAAATGCTCAATTCCGTTCTTTTCCCTGTCCGCTCTCGATAATAACTGTTATAAACTGGCAGGTAAGACACATATGAACTTTGATTGCTTTTCCATGGAGTCATAATCATACATTTTCATCCATGAGCCACGGAACTCTACTGCACTCGGTAATCGACTCGTCGGGACTTCCCGTCAACAGGAAGCTGCTGCAGAAGAGTGGTAAATTTAGTCAGCTTTTCAGTAGAAATCCAGCTAAGCTAGCGGAGGTTAGATGCCCCGGACTATGTGCTGAGACCCTATTTGTACTGTTGCTGAATGAATATCACTCCACTTTTGCAATATTACTTCTTTTTTACTGCTTTTTGCATTTACTCCTTAAAGGGATATTCCGGTGTACACCGGAATATCCCTTTAACAATCTTCCCAACACGAGGCGGTGGTGCTTATATTTCTGTCCACAGGGGGTGCTAGAATCACCAGAAAATTTAAGTTCCTTGTAGCTGCTTTAATGTTCCAACAAAATTGAATGCTCCCTGAGTTTTGGTTTACGATCAAAACTGATGAGCTGCAGATCAGTGGCATCACATAGAGCTCGGCTGCTTTTAGTGTTTCGCACTAATTAGCAAATGTTTGAATGCTGACTGCCTAAATTAAGACGCTGAACATGGCGAACATTACACCTTATATCAGCGTACAAATATTGTCATTGCGAGCATGCTGATACAGCCTCACAGAGCTGCTGGCACGACTGCAGCCTCTGAGTCTTGTCTCAATAAAAGCCATATTTTTAGGTGTCCGTCGGTAAAAGCACAAGTGTAGGTCTCATCACGAGCTGAGGGTTAGTTATTCAAGTGAATCACACCTGCACACTGCACCACAGTAGCCTCTTTGGGTCCAATCCTGAGTAAGAGCCTGTATGGAGTGTGTCTGTCCAGCAGCAATGCACACACCTCCAGGTACTTTGAACAGATATAGAAGGTAGAGTAGGAGGAATAGACATCTAAAAAAAGGAAGGAAAGACTGAACAAACAATCTGTACAAATCCGATTGCCGGTGTTACAGGGTTTGCATTGCAGCGTCCAAATCTCCGCCGTTGAGCAAGAGCAGCTCTCTCTTCTCTTTTTGTAATCGGAAAACAAATGCCAACGCTGTCTTTGAGGTATAATTAAATATTAACTGGGTTTGACTAATAAATGTGTCCTCACTTTTTATAGGTCAAAGTACCCAAAAGTAGAGGGTTTGCATGCACGACCAGTGAATCACCCTGGCACAGGAAAACTGTTCGTGGTTGTGGTTGTCATACATGCAGCTTGAAGCACATCAGGGGAGGAGAAGGCAGAGCCGGGGATCGGGCCAAACACAGAGACAAACAAGAGGCGGGTTAAGAGTCATCAAATGGTTTGGACTTCAGCTGTTTGATGACCCGCTGGGATGTGCAGGGGGTATGACGAGCAGCGAGCGCAAACACAGATCTATAATGAACCTCTGTGTCACTCACCCACATACACACTGATCGGCATTACAACCCTTGCGAGGACCTTTACGAGCTACTTTCATTTAGTAATCCCTCGCTGTGAATGTTTATCTCTCCAGCGCGCTCCAGAATCTGATACTTCCCATCAATAAAGTGCTGCAATGAAAGGGCTGCGACAGTGTATGTGCAGGGTTATGCACAGAACTATATCTTGATGCATAAATTATGGAACTGAACGTCAATACCTCATGATGACAGTGTAACTCTGTCAAACAGACTTAGAGACTTTATGTTCCCAATGATAATTAAACATCTCAGGCAAGTTTCAAGAGTCTGCCAACACATTTAAAACAGTGGCTGGCTGGAAGGTAACCATGAACTGGGAAGAATTTCTTTAATTTATCAAACTTATGAGGATATGAATCATCTTGAATATGGAATTAGAAGAATAGAGACCACTAAATAATTTGTGTGGAGGGAGAATAGCCTTAAATACCCTGGAGAAAGTGAACAACTAGGTTTTTAGCAAAAAGAGATAATTTAATTGTTAAAAGAAGTCAAAGACTGTTGGCAAACTGTTCCACTTTGAGTTGCTTTTACGACAAAACAAGAGATTCAAACGGGTCCAACAGCTCAACTGTTCAAACTAAAAAACTGAATTATACTTCATACTTTCACACATAATATTAACATCTACATTTCCCAGATGTGCTTCTCAGACGAGGTGACACATCCGATATAATCTAACGCAGAGTGAAGATATTGACCCATATCATGATTTTTAAAATACAGCTTTTGAAATGACCAGGACAGGCCTGTCACCCTCGTCCAAGTGCAACACCTTACGTAACATTCAAACAGTGTTAGCACCAGGCAGGTGATGGCAAGCAGCCAAGAATAAAATATATAAATAAAGATTTCAAGATAACGAGCATATTGACTACCCTCTAGGGGATAAATCAGCAGTGTGGGAATATTTTGAAAACACCTGAAAACAGGTCAACTGGTACGTAGCTGACTAGCTGCTTTGTTTGAACAATGTCTGGCTAAAACTCACTGGTGGTGTTCTGCTGGGAAATGCAGTGACTTAAACCCACAGTGAGGGAATAAAAGTATAAATAATACATATAATATGTTCAGCTATGTGTAGAGGAAACGTCAGCTAGCTGCTAGCTGAATTATGCAATGATGCCATGAGCTGAAGCTAATAATGGTGACTAGCAAAAAGCAATTGATTCGTTTCTATCGAGTCAAATCTTGTTAAGCCAAGTTTTAAGTCAAATGGGTTTTTTATCGCCATCCAAAGACTAAATCTCATAACGTTTCATGATGAAACCTCATTTACAACCTTAATGACACACAGGCACACACACACTGTCTAACACTGACACACACATGAACGAGCAGGTGCGTATGGCTCATTAGCCTACATCCCACAAGGATAAATGCTGCTCCGCATGCACCCAGTTAATCCCACAGAGCCTCAGTCACCAGTGGATCCTCCGCCCTCCGAGCCACCACACACACTCACGTACACACACACACACACACACACACACACACACACACACACACACACTTATCCTGTCCTCCGGCCTCTCAACAATCCAATGCAATCCAGAACCCCTCAGGCCACCAAGTGACCCAGTCCCAGTCGGAGCCAAACAGATGGACCCCTATTGATAATTTACTAATACACACCCACCATCTGTGTGTCACTGAGTGTGTGTCACGACTGTGCTCCTGCAGGTGAGTCACTGAGGTTGAACGAGTTAGACATCAAAAAGATGAGCGAGACCCTCCATCACTGCGAGCTTTAGGCTCCTCTCAGAACACACGTTTGGCTTTTATGCGTCATTTGATCCTGGTGTTACTGTTTTTACCCCTTCAAGCCAATATCGGTACTGTTCCTGTCACGTTGCAGAGAACTATGTAATCTTCTTGTAGAGAATAATAAGAATGTAATTCAAGACATGAGAGATAAACTGATGCCACCTACAACAAAAACACTACCCACAATTCTACATTTAAATTCCTCCTCAAGCCCTATTTTTCACTTGAAACGACGGCTGGTGACACAAAAGGGGGGGCAACATAACAGTAAAAATATAATAGCCCTGAAATACCTGCCGCCTCTGTGAATGTGAATTGTTTGAACTGTATGGTAATTTCTCAAGATGCTGTCACATTCATATGCAAGCTATTCTTAGTATTTTGTTGTCTTGGTGTACAGCGACAAGGCAATTTCTAGGTAAGCTAGGCACAGCAGATTGTGGTTTTTGTGTCATGCACACAGTCGTACAAGGCTGGATTATCAACTGCCAAACAAACTTTGTTGGAGGATGGGAATATGACTCTCCCATGCACAATATCAAACGGCATGTTTGGACTTTAAAGCAACTTTATCATAATCATTTTGATGGTGCAGTGACTTCAATGAGAGGGTAGGACCACTGTGTGTAACGCTTCACAGCAGCACAACACACACAACGCCAACTGTCAGTGGTGAAGCTGGATAATGTTTTATGGTGAAAGTTATTTCTGGTTTACCGTCTGATGTTTCCTGAAAGCAACCTGTGCCTGCTGCGTACTGCAGCCGCGGGTTAGCCCTGCTAGCTGACAATTACGTACGTTCACCTTTGTTTTCATTTCCAAATATTTTTTGCTTGGCATCAAGTTTTGTGGCCACAATTCATCTTAAGCTTCTATGCCCGTCCTAGAGCCTACAACAGCCAACGAGCCACTGACTGAGCCACTCACATGCCAGTCGACTGATGATTGATGCATCATGTTTCAAATATGTTTATTTGGAAACCAGTCACTTAATAGAGAAAGTTGACAGTTGACAGTTATGTTTCCTTGTTTTTTACCAAAGGCAAGAAAAAGTAATCCCTGACAAAAAGAAACGACTAATGACAAAAATGAATAACAAGTAAACAAGCAGAGACCTGCATCGTCAGAGCAGGTAAAACAAAAAGGACAGGACACAAAAAAAAACCAAACAAAAAAACAAACAAAAAAAAACAAACATTAAAAAAAACCAAAAAACAAACAAACAAAAAAAAAACGACAGTGCATACCCTCCCAACAACCTCCCCATCCCCCAACCCCCCTCAGGAGTGCATCCAACTAGGGACTCAATCAGATTCTCTCTCGAGATGAGAGATCAAAGGTTGCCAGATTTTATCAAAATCCCTCAACTTGTCCTTCAGAATAAATCGAATTCTCTCCAAATGTAAAGTGTCTGTCAAATCAGTCAGCCAGTGCTTAAATGAGGGGACTTCTTTCTTCCTCCAGTTAAGTAGGATCAGTTTTTTTGCTGTTATAAGGCCATACGCCAGAAGGTGTTGTTGTGCATTGTTTAGCTTCCTTAGCCCCACAGATGTTCCCAGAATTATTAAAATAAGATCTGGGTCCAGTCGAATCCCCAAAATCAACGAGCATCATGCCAGTAGTTTTGAAGTTTGGTCGCAGAGCGCGTAACTATGAGATAGGGTAGCCTCCACGGACTCACATTTCTCACACAAAGGAGAGACTTCAGGAAATATTTTATGAAGCTTCGCTTTGGAGTAATGTCATCTGTGCAATATTTTAAATTGAATCAAACAGTGTCGGGCGTTTATAGAACATTCATGAATGTGCTCCAGACTCTCCTCCCACACACTGGGAGGTATCAGGGCTCCGAACTCTCTTTCCCACTCCTCTTTTACCCTGTCCATCTTGGGAGGGCACATGTTTAGTAGTATCTCATATAGTTGCGAGATTATGTAGCGTGGATTAGGGAACAGATTAAATAAACTCTCTATCTTGTCTGGGCTTGCCTTCTCGAAATTAGGGAGGTGTGTTCTGACATAATTCCTAATCTGAAGATATCTGAAAAACTGATCAATTAAACCTTTCTTGGAGTTGCTGGAAAGAGGCAAAAGTCCCCTCTATGTATAGGTTACCAACAACACAAATCCCCAATCGTTTCCAGGTGGAAAAGGCCTCATCCAGAACTGAGGGAGTGAAAGAGGGATTTGCAGTTATAGGTAGCAGAAATTAAACTGCCTTAAGTTTGAAATGATTCCTTAGTTGTCTCCAAATCCTAATTAAAGCATAAATTACAGGGTTATGTTTAAAACAAGATCTATTAACAGGGATGGGAGATAGCACAACAGCTCTAATAGAATAGGGTAGACAGTCTTCCCGTTCCATCTCTAGCCCATCATAGGGTATTGGGTTGTCATCTAACCAATGTGCCATAGAGCGTATCCCAGTGGCCCAGTAATATAAAATAAAATCAGGCAGCGCCAGCCCCACATTAGTTTTGTGTTTACAAAGATGGTCCTTCTTTATTCTATGAGACTTGTAATTCCATACAAAGGGGAGAATGATTGAGTCCAATTGAATGAAAAAAGATTTGGCGAGGTAAACAGGTAGGTTCTGAAAACGATAAAGTAGCTGAGGGAGAAAAATCATCTTAATAGCATTCACTCTGCCCAGCAGAGAAATGGGGAGTGTTTTCCAAAATTGTATATTATTTGCTAACTTATTTAACAGGGCGGGGAAATTGGCCTTGTACAGATCATTATACTTCTTGGTAATTACTATTCCATGATTGATGCATCATGTAGCCAATGGGATGTCAAATCCAGCAATACATGATTTAGATTAGTTAGTTTTTCCACCTTAGCACTTGATTTTGACAACTTCATATCCACAAGTTGATGTAAATAAGGAAATAACGAACTACAATGTTATTTTGCCCATTTTAGTTCCAAGCAGGGGTAATTTGAGGTCACACAATAGCATTTGTTTTGTCATGCACCTGTCTATTTCCTTAGAAAAGCACGTGTTAAGTGTGTATGTTCAGCGTAATTGTTATTACATTTGAACGTGGACCATGTAAGAATATGTTGTTGTGTTTTTCCAGCTGATAGGGGCAGTTTAACATTATTTCCAGGCTTATTTTTGCATTACCACATTTTGGCAAGAGCGCACATAAATAATTCAGTGCGTTCAAACGCCTATAGATTAATGCCAGAAGCACTTACAGAGCTCCTAACAGCTTGTGAAAAGAATTCAGCTGATATACCAAGAGCCAGAAACCATGTCTGTGCCTCCAATGGCTCAGATAAATAAACAAACATACATTTTAATGAATAACAGCAGGTTGAAACTATTTCCAAGATGACTCTCTGAAACGTCAATAGAGTGACTGAATTGTGAATTTACTTCTTGAACTGCAGCCACTGTGCGATCAATGAAGGATTATCTCTCTATAGAGGGGCTCTGGATCAAGATCTAGTTTTATTACCGTCACCTGACGCTGTACGGCCCTCCCATTGGTGCTGTGGAACTCTGAACTCTATGCCCACAGCCAATCGCCCTCCTTGTTCCATTGGAAATCCCTTCTGGCTTCTGATTGGTTGAGATTAAGGGGTATGGGGGGGAGGGGAAGTAGGTGGTGGTGGTGGAGGGATAAGGCATGGTATCGCCAGGTGATACAGTATCTCCACGGCAACCATGGCTTGGTGTGTGCGTAAACACAAGTACAATGGAGACAATAAAGGAGGGAGGCTTTTATGCAAACACACACACACACACACACACACACACACACACACACGCACAGCCCCTTGAGACTGAGGCCAGAGGCAGAAGTCTTGACTACATTATGCACCTGCCCGGCCCTCCTCTTCCCCATCTCTTCATTATTTCCTGGCAGCAGTGAGGAGCTACAGTAGAAGGTCACACAGTGAGGAAGTGACAAATAAACAAATAAAACCACGCGTCATGCGGCACAGAGGGAAAGAGAGACAGGAAGTTGGGCAGCACAGGCAGTTAAAAGAAAGAGCAAGAGATGTGGTTTGAGTACGGTTATCTGTACAGTAGGTACAGAGAGAGACGGCCTGATAGCGCCGCTGACGTGTTTGTGTGTGTGTTTTTTAACCGCCCTGGCGTCCACGCACTTGGCTCCACACATCTCGCCACTTCCTCTTCAATCACTCAGAAGGAGGCAGGTGAGAAACGCACTGTAATCTCTGTAAAAGCAAACGAGATTAAACCAAACCTCATCGTGCTGCCATATGGTCAGACGCCTGACTCGACAGAAGGAAGGGGGAGGGGCCAAAGGTGTTTAAGGTGCTGCACGTGTGCGGTTTAGTGAGAGTGTGCGCTCGTCATCTACGACGCACAAGTGTAACCCTTGAGAGATTGAAGAAAAAGTGCTAATCAGGTAGGAGGTAAAACACGTACCTCTCTTCAAGATGACAGCGTTAGCTTCTTTATTAGCACTGTCACATGAAGAAAGGTGGGAGTGAAATGATACTTGTATATGTTATTATTAGATTAGATTGGATTAGATTATGGTCAGAAATGTGCCTTGTGAGGTCAGAGTGACCTTGACCTTTAACCTCTGATCACCAAAATCAAATTAGAGTCCTGGAGTGGATGTTTGTGGCAAATTGGAACAAATTCCCTCCAGACGCTGCTGAGATGTCACATTCACAGGCGTGAGAGGGACAGACGGACAGCCAGAAAACAAACCAGCCTCCGGCCGCGTCTGTCGTGGATCCATAAAAAATGTCTCTTTCAAAAAGATTAAACCAAGAGCTTCAGCGTCCCTGCTGTGTGTGAATGTGTGTGCGTGGTTGCTATTTTCTCCCCCTACACCTTCTGTAATCTTATCTGCCGTCTAATTAGATCAGTCTGCTGCACAGCGAAGTCACGGCAATCAAAAAAGGAAAGAGCGTCGCGCGGGCATGTTGGTGTCCACGTGTTCGAGTATGTGAGGAAAATGAAAACAGATCAAAATGAACTTCGCCTCGCCACGTGTCCGCCGCTTCACAAATACCAAGACGATGCCTTGTCATTTATTTTCTGTGCTCTCCTGTCTTAGAACAGTCACGTCTTCAGCCGCAGTGAGCAGTCTGATCACTGTCTGCCTTTTTAAAACTGACTTCTGAACAGTCACAAGTGTCTTTGCCTGGAGCCAGACAATATCTGTAGCTCTATTTATACCTTATTAAAAAGAACATCCACAGGCCATCAGCAGCGAGACAAAACCTCGTATTGATAAACTCAGCGTTCATGGTGTCCCGGTGACGTCAACAGAACCTGGACCAAGCTCTCTACAAATCTTTGCCATCGTCTGTGTTCCCCGTGTGAGAGAGACGACACCTTTAAGCTCTGAGAGAGAAATTATAACCTGAAGCGCCTCATGGTTTGTCACACAGCACCCTCTGAGAAGTTGTCCACGGAAACTACTTTTAAAAGGTGCGAGCACTTTGGCAGGAGATTGGATTAACCATCCGGATATCACAGTCCATTTTAGGCCAATTTCCACCCGTCACACACACGAACCACATGATGTAGCCGGAGGAAGCGTGGAAACATGTCTTCCATCAAGAAAAGCTTTCAGTGCCGTCCTTTGCTCTACGTCCAATTAGGAATTCGCTCCCGTTCTGATATAAGTGATGCTTTAGCAGCATCCACGCTAACCTCTCTGGGAGATTTCAGCGCTCTCCAGATAATGCTTAGTGGGTTTGACTTGACTGCTCAGGTTACTAACACGGTTTGAAATGAACTCTGTGGCCCATCATATATTGTGACAAATGCATTTTTTTCTTCAACTAAAACTTTTTCCGTGGTCTCTAACTGAAGGTGTTGACGGTCGCTTCCTCTTTCAGCGGCTTTTTGAGCCGCTTCGTCTTACACATGAGACATCTGTGATGTCAGCATCACCACCGCAGATCGTTTTTACCTGCTTTTGGCAGCTACCTGAAATAGATACAGAGACGCCGACTCAGTAGACGAACGGAGAGAAAGAGGCAGACAGACAAAGAGAGAACACTTGGCTCGTGACGTCCCAAACGAACAACTGGAGGTCAAAAAAACGCGTCTGTTTGCCTGCAGCAGCCCTCCGAACGTTCCCGTCTGCACCAAACGGTAGAAATGTTCCCCCCCTCTGGTGTACAAATCCAGAGAAAAGCCACCATAACTCAATGATTTCTACTGTTTCATCCCCTCCTGTCATGAAGCAGAAAGAGTACTCACAGTCACAGACACAGATTAAAGGAATCTAATGCACGACACCGCTCAGATACAAGAGTGCTTTGTACACTTCCCCTGTTTGTCTGCTTGTTTGTCTATCTCTGTGTCTGACAGGGAAGCAAACACAGATTTGAACTTGAACGCATCGCCACAGGATACATCTCACTCCCTGTTATGTATGGAAAGCTGCCTACTAATGCTGCAGTGATTTATGTACATTCGGGGCCTTCACTTGAGGATTTATGACAGAGCTGAGAGCAGTGACACTCGGCTGCCATGTTGAGGCATTTCTCGGACAAGGTGCGGAGAGGTCGCGCTCGTCCATTACGACACCAGCAGCGCTGACGAGTTACATCAGAGCCAGTTTGAAATCGTAACACAGGAAATTACTCTATTTATCGGTACCAAATAAGCTAAAACTAAAGCAGCGTACTGGCACTTTTAAAGGGTTTCCTATAAAACCTCACATACCTTGCAAGGAAAAAGAAATCAGAAAAAAAAGACGAGATGACTCTCTAATAAACATGTTGACTGTCGAGTGAGACAAATTAGTATCTTACTGACATTTTACAGTTCAGTTTGCGACACTTCAGAGCGTTTTGGTAACACTTCATTTCAGAGGCTTAGACATTTCATGGCAAGAACGTGTTAATTAGCACGCAAAAGAATGTGTTAATAAAGAGCCGCGAGAGAATCTAGTTGGATGTTAAGCTGCAACAAATCCCTGAAATTTGGAAGCTTGCTTAAGGGAATTTGTCAGAAAGTAGTTGTAAATTAAAATGGCATGGTCAGCAGATGTCAAGCAAATACAAGTTGGAAGTTTCCTGAAAATGTATTAAAGAACAGACCAGCAGTTTATACCAGCTATGCATTATTGTTAAATGATGTTAGGGGTTGTTTTCAATACATTTTGAGGCTATTATTGATCACACGTTTGCAGTATTTCCCAGTGACAGATGTTATCAACTTATTTAGAGTTTAAACAGACAGAAATGCTGCAGTTTGTTGATTCACTCTCCAACTCGGCGTGTTTGTGACCAAAACAGCAGTGTTTACACACCAGTGTGGCAAAACTGGTTCAGTAAATAGCTGGTGGCTCAGTTCAAGGCCTCGCTGCAGCTACAAACACACACACAACACCGTGTCAGTGCAGAGCCGTGCACAAGGATATCCAAGAAAATGACTAAAACATGAGGGACAGCGTGACGTCAGAGCCCATTCCTCAGCTCACTGCAACTATTACTCTCTCAGGAGCCTCAGTACGGAGGGTGACAGGCTTATGTCATGTGCCTGGCTGTAATGACGTTAAATATTGTGGTGCACTTGTATGAAGAGCCTCAGTGTTTCCACCTGCACCCGGCTCATAGGAACAGTCTGTTCAGGGCGACTCAAAGTCAATACATGTGTCTATCTCTGTCTGTTGAGTCCATGCTGGGCTTCAGGGAGCCTCAGGTGTCTTGGAGTCAATCTCACTGATGATCTCATCCTGCAATAAAGCTGCCCACTTCTAATTATGAACAAAAACCTTCTTGGGTGAAACAATCTGTGGTGCACCGAAGCTACCTGGAGGTGATTATGGATTCGCCCCTCCTATTAGTTCCTGGCGTGATGAAGCAGCATGCCGCGCTCCAGCCTCCAGAGGATGTGGCCCCCCGTGTTGTTGCACCATAGTACAACGTAATTGGTCGAGGGGTGATGAATGCAATGCCGCATTTTCCAGCGTAGTAAATGAGGAAGGACGTGTCGATTCATGCACCGACCATCACCATCACCAACATCCTCCTCATCATCATCATCATCATCGGGATCAAGACAAACACCTACCTTTGGATTCGCAGTCAGCGCAGAATTTATTCTCCTCCAGCGCCAGCAGAGAGTTGAGGACAGTCTGGTATCTGTCAACGTCTTTCACAGATTTTCCCGTCATCATCGCACCGGTCCTCCTCCTCCACAGCCCCTGTGCGGTCCGTGCCGGCTGTAGTCTGCTCGCCTCTTATTCCACCAAACTGAAGCAGTGTGTGTGAGAGTGTGTGACAGTGTGTGTGTGTGTGTGTGCAGCGGTCCCTCTTCCTCTTCCTTCTCCTCGATGTTAAAGCAGCAGAACGAGTTTTTTTTTTGTTTCACAACGATGGGATGATTGTCTCTCAGCCAACCAGCAGCACGCGGGCTCTGTTCGAGATGAAGAGGCGCACCATGTGATCGCTGTGATTTCAAAAATGTGATGTGATGGCGACTTTAAAGAGCATCTGTAACCTATCAGTGACTGGTACTGAGTGATCCTCTCTCTCTCTCTCTCTCTCTCTCTCTCTTCTCTCTCTCTCTCTCTCTCTCTCTCACACACACACACACACACACACACACACACACACACACACACACACACACACACACACAATAAACAATAACATTAAATCCACCGCTGAACGTCAATCAGAAACAATAAACATTTTTAAGCTGCATTCAATCTCAGGTAGTTTCTTACCTTTTTATCGATATCCTAACTATCGATACTGCCATCCTGTGGTCGATCAGGAGAAGTTCTGGTCCTCTGTTCTTCTCCGGGGCACCAGAGGGCGATAAAACAACCTGCATTTAGTGAAAACAGACGAGGAAGTCCTGCTGGAACAGCTGACTGAGGAGCTGCGTCAAGCTAGAAACGAGTCACCGACACAAAACCGGAAATCAAACGAAATTTTTCTTCAAATTAAAGTGTGTACTTTGTTTCTCCAGCAATAAGAAAACGAATGGGCAAGCATACGATAGCAGCAATAGTTTGACTTGGTCTAAAAATGTGGTTTATTGAATCAACTCTGCCCTTCAATCGCTGTATTACTCAGATTATTTCCCAATTATGCTCTTACTCTTAAGTACGACCGGAACTCGGCGCTTTCATCCGGTTAGCTCGACGTTAGTGGAAGTGTATGGCTAAACTGCTGATTACGGAAATAACTGCTTAGCCAGAATCAAATAAATAAAGGATTAATATCGACTCACCACCTGTGTAAGCCCGTAACACCGTCCACTATGTCCCGGCAATCCAACCGAACAACAGACAGCAAGAAGATGGTAGGCGACTCCCGCAGGATTAACATTAGCCGAACCTATCTAGCATAGCTAGCAGAATGCTAACCGTGGCTAGCAAAATAGCTAACCTGACAACCGTAATGCTACGTTCGTAAACACAGCTAGCTACTCGTCAACCTTTTATATTTTGCTAGACAGGTTTGGATAGATACACAAGTATCGAACAGTTGAATTCATATTTAATTCACTGTTTAATGTCACTGACATTGTTTAATGTCACTTTAACAGGAAGTGTAGCTAGTTCGTTGTAGCATGCAAGCTAAACAGTTAGCTAGCCTCTGCAGCCGTACACGGCCCCCTCCGAGCCCGTTCACTGTAAAGATAAACTTATGAATGAAATTCGTTATATGCGTAACAGTCATAGCTGTAACACATCCTCAGCTGGGCAGATAAATCACAAATAATTCAACATAGTTACTGAGCTGAGCCGAGCTGAACTGTCAGTCATATCTATCTCTAAAAACAGTGTAAACACTTGAATCATTACAAAGTTAAGAGTGACTTTGCAGTCTGTGCCATGCAAAGAGTCAGTAATCATATTCAGTATCGATCAGTTTTATTAGCTCTAATACCTGCTTAGCGTTACAGTTCAGCTGCAGTGCGGCCCCAAACCTTCTCTGCGAATACGTTAAGATTTTACACATATTGATTCATCAAAACTCATCTCATCAAAACCTTTATTCTGTGCTACTGATGTTAGTCACTGTTTCAGCACCGGGAGCTGTCCAGAGCTTGACCTGTAAGACTTCCTGTTGCAGGAAGTGGCCCGGTATCTGTTTACACTCCTCTCTGAACACTGAATAATTAACGGATGGATGGAAAGTTAAGGTCATATTTAATTATCTGTCTATGAAGAACTTCAGGGTGTTTTAGAAGCTTAAGAGACGTGATCATTGTAATGCCAAACCACCAGGGTCTACTGGCACGTGTTATCAATATACAGTATCATTTATTAGACATGTATATTTAAAAAAAATCCTAGAGATTGATCTTAGACCTATTTCTGTCCGTCTGTGTTAAAGCTTTGTAACCTCAGAAATCTCTACAACAGATGTACATGTAAGATGGTAATTTAAAGACTAACGTGATGAACAGTTTTCCACATTAAAGATACAATGTGTGACAAAACAGCATCATCGTGAAGTACTGTACTGCTGCAGAGATTCCCTGGACAACAAATCTTGTCCCCCACATGTGAGATGTACACATGTAGTAGCAAAAACGGAAATTGTGATGCAAAAAATCTCATTCCAACCAATATTAAATCATATCACAGTCCCAGCATCTGTCAAAATAATCACAACATAATGTTTTGTACCAGATCATGAAGCCCATAGTTTGTCATCATCGTCATTTTTGATGCCCATTTCTTCCTGAGCAGCACAAACAGAATAATACCTCTGTTTTTTTTTTTCTCTCTTGCAGAACTCTGAGCTGTTCACTCTGACTTACGGCGCGCTGGTCACCCAGCTCTGTAAAGACTACGAGAATGATGAGGAAGTGAACAAACAACTGGACAAGATGTAAGTATCTTCATGTACTCTCACCGGGCCAACTGTAGTTCACAGGGACTGGTCTGCTGGTGTGAAACAAACAAAAACATGTTGTCAGTGATTTAAGCACACAAAGCGCACCTTATTTTCTTCCTGTTTCTTAATTCTCACCGTGATCATTTCATACATCATGAGTTGCAAAAATATAATGGAATTTGTTGTACACGTTTTAACACCACATTATACAGCACATCAGATAAAACAGAAAATATCCAGCACGGTACAATACAGTACTGAACATGCTCTACATTGGAGTTATCACACAAAGTAACCCCACTTTCTGTGCATTAGATATATGATATACCCTTTTTATGCACATATTGAGTACATGAACTGATTTGTTGTGCTTCAGCATGTTAAAGTTGATCTTTTGCTGGTTAAACTGAGGAAGGAGAAGTGATTTCTTTCAGTCCTCTTCGATGTCTCTCTTTAACTCCCACCTTCACGCTGCTCTGACACATTCTGTGGCCCTCTATTCATAATACACCTGCACACCGACCAGAGCAGAGAGATGACATAATGAGGTTTTTTTTATTTCTCTCACTTGTGTGTCAGAGGTTCCCCTCTGCTCTCCTCTGCCTTTGAAGTAGAGATGTGTTTTCATGAAAGAGAGAAGAAGTCTCTGGAAGGCCACGCTGGATGCCGTTCCCCCACAAAATGAGATTAAGAAAAAAATCAATGGTTCTCTACCTGAAAAATTCAAAACATCCTGTCATGCTGACAGGTCTTTGGACTGGATGTACTCTGGTTTTCTGGTTGTGCAGCAACCCTAAGCTCTCTCCGAGTTAAGTCGTGACGAGGCTCGTCTTACCCGGCCTTAGAAGGCAGTGAGTCTGCACTGCCCACTCCGTTAGTCGCCAGCCAGCTGGTCAGAGGCAGACCATGTTAGGATCGGGATGCATCGGTTGGCTTCAGAACAAGTTGACTTGACCTTCTAATCAGATTTATAACCACTTGCCAAGCATATGACCCAAAAATGTTGGAACCGACTTCTATCTCTTTGCTATCATTCTCTCCTGAATGTTTTTTTTTTCCCTCTACAGTAATCAGGAATAATGATGTTGTTTCTCTTTCTCCTCTGTCTCTCTTTTGTAGGGGTTATAACATCGGAGTGCGTCTCATCGAGGACTTCCTGGCTCGCTCCAGCATCGGCAGGTGTCAGGATTTCCGAGAAACAGCCGATGTCATTGCTAAGGTAATTGGAAGGTTCCGGGCCAATCAGAGCGTGACCGTGGACTTCCCCCAAGATGGGAGGAGGGAGAAGGAGAAGGAGGGATGACAGAAAAAAAGATCATAGATCAAACATACAAACAGTTGATGGGGGAAGAGGGGAATAATGTTGGGAGGGGTAGGGGAAAACTGTTGATTGTGTCTAAGTAGATTAAAATCCTTCTTGACCTCGAGGCCAAGATGACGTTCCTCCTAGCTTTGTGTGATGGAAGCCTAGATAATCAAAAATCGAGGGTTCAGTTACAATTGGGATGTAATGTAATCGCTTTCCTCGGCAAGGTGATCATCGTATTACTGCTGAGGAGTTTCAACATATCTTTGTCTTGTTTCGCAAAACTCAGACAAGGCAAACAATGACTGCTCCCCGCAGGCCCGACTGTGTTTAGCACTCCAGCTGTTCTCTCAAGGTGTTACCGATGCGTTGTTAGTGGAGTCGTTCCACAGATGTAACCTCACACTAGCTTAAGGAACGGGCTCTTGGTCAGGAAGAGGAGGGTCATGTCCGTAAAAGGAGGACCACCAAGGGACAGCGGTTTGGAAGGTGCAATGATAGCCGAGCCCGAGGATACAAGCGCTCCTACAATGAACTCTGAAACTGAAACTCAGCTGTTCTTGAATAGTTCATTGTTGAGTTTAGGCTCCACTACAGTGTCTGATTCTAGAAAAAAATTATAAAATCTGCCCAGAACCAGGGACTATTTTTATCGGTGTGACTGCAATTTCTTTAGCGTGAATTAACTTAAAAGTAGAGCGATTGGACAGAGCGTACTGCAGGCTGTCCTTCCCATTGTTTCTGCACTTCTGTAACTTCAGTAGGATCGCAGCATTAAATACACGTTTACTACAAGATGCACATTTTCCAGACAGCGTTGGTATGATGGGATGAGTTTTACTTGTAGTCAACACCTACAAAATCTGAGAAATGTTACAGACATGAGCTTTGTTTTATAATCGTGTCATAATGTTGCTTTAATTAACACGCCATTAACGTTGTGGTCGTTGTAAGGTTGCGTTTAAGATGTACCTGGGAGTCACCCCCAGCGTGACCAACTGGAGCCCAGCAGGAGATGAGTTCTCCCTCATCCTTGAGAACAACCCACTGGTGGACTTTGTGGAGCTGCCGGACAACCACAGCACACTCATCTACTCCAACCTGCTGTGTGGCGTCCTCAGAGGAGCCCTGGAGATGGTACGTCAGCTGATGGAAAGAAAATGAATTGCTGTTTTGGACTGATTTTTGTGCTGATCGGGGAAAAGATGCAATTTAAAGACTCTACAGATTAATGGAACTATATCAGTTTGAACACAGAAACATTAAGTGTTTGTTGTGTATCTGCTTTAGGTCCAGATGGCCGTGGATGTGAGATTTGTCCAGGACACGCTGCGAGGGGACAACGTGACGGAAATCCGCATGAAGTTCATCAAGAGGATCGAGGAGAACCTCCCGGCAGGAGACGAGTGATGGAAAGACAGTTTCCCTCAACCTGTTGTCTCACTCGGGGAGGACTGAGTCACGAACGGAACAACACCGTCACACGCAGACTGAAAGGACGAATGATCTCAGAACATCGAGATGAGCAACTTATCTCGATAGTCTGAAGGACGTTTCTTTGCAACCTCAGTTTGTGGTATCTTCATCTACCGTGTTTTCCTTTTCTCTGAATGATTGAGGAAGAATGCTAGGAATAAGAAGTGACTGTTGAGATTCCCAGAGGACAGAAACACTGTACACTATTGAAACACAGCTTAATAACATGGCCATGGAAGAGGTTGTTTCTGACCATCCATCTGTTGCCATCCCTCATGAAAAGCCCCTTTTACTTTCTGTTATCTAAATAGAAGAATGACGTCTTTTCATTTGGCCATGTATGAACTTTTTTTTTTGTTTTTCCCGGTGTAAGGCTGGAAAACTTTACATCATAATGTTTGTCTTGTTTTTTTTAAAGAAATCACACTCTATATCGCTGCCAATTATCTGGCATGTTAATTTATGTGGATGGATATGTCAAATAAACGCGGCATATTTAATATGATGCTTGTCGCATGTGTTTTGTGTGAGTGGAGACACTGTAACAGGCCTGTGGGGCAACCTGGAACAGCTTTAACTAGTCACACACACACACACACACGCACACACACACACACACACACACACACACACACACACACACACACACACACACACACAGTGACCTTGTCAGTTCTGCTCCAGTGTACTGTGGGAGCGTTATTCCTTTGGAGTACCGCAGCCGCTCTACAAGGCAAACAATAACAGACCTAATGCCTCTCGAATGTTTGTTCAGTGAACATGGAAGTAATCTGTGTGTGTGTGTGTGTGTGTGTGCGTGTGTGTGTGTGTGTGTGTGCTCGTAGAACAGGACTCACAACTGCTCGGTCGTGGCTGTCACACCTGTGAATGGCTTTACATCACCCAGAGGTAACGAACAGAACTTCTCATTTAGAGTCGCTGCACACCTCATCAATAACTAAAAACACAGGCGCTCATTCACACCACACACACACACACACACACACACACACACACAAATACAAATCCTCTCTGGTCTTGCAAGTGGAAGCAAGAATCTGGTCTGGATACCACGAGAGCATTAGCCATGTTTTTCTTATTCTCTGCCTTTTTTGTTTCATTGTGTAACAGAACAATAACATTAGTACTGAACTCGTGAGTCTGCTGAAAGCTCTCAGAGGATGAGATTGTAAGATAGGGATTTCCTTTTTGGAGAAATCTGTCAGCTATTAGACTCCTGGAAACCTTCGGGCTCCACACATTCTATTTTATAGCTGCTATTACACAAACCCATTTGTGCTTTTGCAGTTTTTAAGGCAGTCGGGGTGAAGTCCTCCGAGAGGCCACCAGAGGTTGCTGTGCACATTACCTTCCCGAGCTGTGGGCAGCTTTCAGCATGAGGCTTAAGTTATGTACATTTTAGCATTTTTTGGCCAAAGATGGGTACCGTGGGAGAGATGCATTCCCTTACTTGTGGGAGTGAAGGCTAGAGCCGCCAGACGACATAAATAAAAGCTTCATTTTCAGATTATGAATATGAGAGGAGCAGACAATATGCAGTCGTTGAGCAGAGTGGCCGATGCCAGTATGTGGACTCTAGTTTTGATTTGGCAGGAGAATAGACGAACGATGACAACACGCCGTCTTTGTACTTTATAATCCCGAGGAAGATGTATTAGGACGGGATTCCTCAGTACTACTTGCTGTCTTAAGCCGCTGCCCACTCCTGTCTAGGACAGTGCTCATTTAAAAGGATGAAGAGTGGAAAGTGCAATAAGCTCCGCGTGCCATTAGGCTAGCGCTCAACACATTACGTGCGCACGTCTGTGCACCCTGTAGGCCCGTGATGTGGATGTTGGATGGAAAGCGGGCAGGAAATAGTTTTTTTGCGCAGAAGCTCAATGTAAATGACTTGGCAGAATTAGAGCCATGTACCTGGGGGATGGATGGACAGCTGGGTTTGTGTATTTGTGAAAACCCTGTATTATTCTGCCATATGCTCGCAGGAATTTGACTTGACGAACACGCGTATATATGCACACATACTGTACACGCTCGCCAACGCGAGGATTAATTTATTACAGCCACTGTGCTCACAAATAGGTGTTAATACACACAAGAAGGACCTTTTCCAAACATTCTTTCTGTCTCCCGCCACTTTAAGTTCTACTAATATGTCTAGTGAGAGTTTTGTGTTGATTGTTTTCACAGTTTTACCCATTAAACCAGAAAGTATGATGACTACAAACCGACTAATGCTGCCTGATGACTTCACTCCTCGTAAGCTGCGCATCTGTGATTTCTATTAGTTTCGCAAGACGGCAGATGTTGTCACAGAACGAAAACACAAGGAGAGAAAAAAAAGAGTCGTTGAGACACTTACGGGTCCCATGCTGTAGAAAGTGAGGTTAGCATGTCTTTTGTGATTATAAAGCAGGTGCTATATAAATACAGTGAAAGTGTCTCAATCAATGGAGAACGGCACGAAGCTTTCAGAAACTTCGCCAAAAAAAAGCGAGCCATCAGGACCAGCAGTCCATGACCTCAGCATGAACAGCCCGTCCTTGTCAGAAAAACGGAAGGCGGCAACCGTAGAAATGATAACAGCAGCAAAGGAGGAAGTCGGGTGAAGTAATATCACGGGCCAAACAGTCTGCATGAGGAGGACGTCGGGGTGGATGTCTGGGGTAAACAGCAGGAAGTCATCCAGGAGACGGCTGTTTTGAACTGACTAACACAGTTAAGTTGCGTACACATCTAACATCGGTACGTTTGGAACAGAATTTATGTAACTGCATTCACGTGAATGCCCTCTGAATCGGAACAACGGAAAATGTTGGTGCTCGAGTTGCAGAAATGGCTTCGTGTAACGCTGCAACACGAGGGACAAAAGTAAACATTGGGCTGATGGTGAGAAACTTTTACCGTGGTCAAGTCACTGTAACAGCTGTCGACTTGTTGTTTAAACGCTCTGAGTGTTAAAAAGGAACTTATAATCAACGAAACAACTTCTTTTTGGCGTCCATGTTGGCCCCACATTCTCACATGATGCACATGAACACACAGAAAATGGAAAAAATACTCCTCACCTCAGGAAATGGGAGCATCTGAGGAGCAGATAGTAAATAGTTTTGTAGCCTCAACTCAAACTCTGGCTGTACGACTGTGGTCGCGTGCGCCTGTTGGTGTTGTTGTTGTTTTGGAAATGGTGATCTTTGTGTCTTTTTGGGAGATTATTCAGATGGTCAGGTAGAGGTATGTGTATGTATGAAACATGGTGGACAGTGTCAACAGAGGCTTTAAAGCGGGGGTGAATGGAGGTGCTGCATGAGTTATATTAAACATTAAAGCATTTGGACTCAAGCCTTCACCGGCCATGAAGCGCTGCTTCAAAGATCCTATTTTTATCTCTTGTTTTTCTCCTTCTCTTCCTCCTCTAACACTTGGATACGGACATTTCCCGTCTCTCATATCTCAGTTTGTTTGATGTCCTCCATCGAGGCGTGCTCCGCATCTATTATGTATTTCATCTTGTTATTGTCGTTTACGTTATTTATGGAGGCCGGCCGTGCTTTTCAGAAAACTTTATTAGGACAGACCTGGAAAACAAGTAGCAAATGTTACAGGCCCGAGACAACGCGCGCCGATGTGCTTTAAGCCAGCTAACCATTTCCATGTGGCCTTTATGGGAAACAAATGGTGAAAGGCACGCTGTGACAGTAAAGCCCAGCGCACAGCCTGGTGTTGACCGGCGCTTATTGAATACCACATCCCTTTTTTCTATCTCCACTCCATCCATTTTCATCCACCGCTTCTCTTCCTTGTCCCACTTTGTTTTCTCAGTCCATTTTCCTTTTTTTGTTTTCCCTTTTCCTTGTTAATGTTTTGCTGATGTGCTCAGGCAGTTTCTAAATCAAAGAAAGGATGTGTGGTAGTCATGGGAAACATGCCGTCTCTCAGGTGAGGTAAGAGCTGATGGAGGACGGAGTCAACCGGGATTTTCAGGGGTTTCCGGAGTGTGTGCTTTGTGTCTGGTCAGTGGAAAGAGAGCGGCGCGACAGCGGGATGGACGGCGCTCTTTGAGGAGAGAATGCAGTGAGTCAGCAAACAAGTGCGTTCGAGGCAGCCAAAGGTCTCAGACAGACTGAATAATGTTCTGAAGCAGTGGGTGGTTGATTTAATGAGCGTGTCTCTGCTGCGCACCTGAAAAGATGCTCACAGGAACACGGGAGCCGCTGCATCACTTCAAAGCTCGATCGGTCGCGTCGTTCTGGGTGAAAGTGTGATTTTGGCGGTTTGCGTGGATGTTTCGGGGGGATTTATGTGCATAAACACCTCAGCGGATAAACATGGATGTGGTTTTGGGAGATAATTATGAGATGATTTGTTATTTAGTCACAGTGTGTACCCACTAAGATCTGCTGCAGCATCTGCAAGCCATTTGGAATATGAATCATCACCCGCTTCCAGACAAACTGTTGAGCACTTCCTATAAATCTAATAACTCATGCTTTGCTCAGCCATTTAGCATGTGGCCCTACATTTAATAGAAAGTGAGAAAACCTTTAGGCCTCCCGAAGTTATGTTCGGGTTGTCAGGAGTGTTGGCAGGAAGGGCGAAACGAGAAACAAAACTAGTAAAGCACGTCTCCCCGAGCTCCAAAATAAAAGCATGGATCGGGTCCAGCTAACCCGTTCAATGAAATCCTGGATGGCCAGTATCGCGAGGGATTCGTGTTAACAAAGAAAACATCTTCTCAGCAGGAAGACATGTCAGGTTGATGTTGGTCCAAAGCTGGGTCTCTTTTCTGTATCAGCAGTGACCTGGCTGGTTCCACGAGGGTTTCGACCGGAGCTCTGGACGCCTCCGAGCCATTTAATGCCTTGTTTTTAGTTTTTCCTCCTTCCCTTTCTTCCAGGCTTTTTGGATGGGAGCTGCTAAGCTGCCTTCACTCTGCTTCCAATTTCCTCCTGCTCTTTTGTTCTTCGTCTTTTCCCTGGGATCTGATGAAGAGGAGTTTCCCGACGCTCCTGATGATACAGGTTTTACCTGTTTCAGATCCTCTTTATCTTTGCGCCTCATTTTCCCACAACGCGTTCGACTTTCTGTCTTGTTTTTTCCCCCCTTTCTTTCTTCCCTCTTTCCTGACCCCGCAGCCGTTTCGAGCTGGAGTTTATGTAACAGCGGCAGAACTTTCCAGCTTGGAACGGCCTCACTTGAAGATGGAGTGAGGAGAACGAGTGGGAGAAAGACAAAAAAAAAGTGTCATGTAATATTACACTGCTAGCCCTGAGGGCAAACGGCACCTCACCTCAGCCTTCATTATTCCAGGGCCTTCTCCTCCAACTTGCACATATGTAAGAATATATTTATATCAGTCTCCCAGGCAGTAACAAATATTTTAATTCCAATTGAAAAGCAGGAATGTGAAAGTCCTGGTTTGCCCTGGACTAAAATCAAACCAGGCTTCCCTCCCAGAGCACAGGGCTGCCTGGAGGCTGCACACCAGCTGCACTGGACGGGATATCGCCGCTCAGCGCTGCCAAGCATGAACCGACCGTGTGTGTGTCGCATCAAAATCATGGAGTGACAAAACACACACCACACACTGATTAGAGCGAAGTACTTCTGGTGACGCATGTCTCCCGGGCAGGACGTCTATCTGACTTTTAAGAGCATGATATCCGAGCTTATGTCACGGCATAAATCTAAACACCAGCTCAAAGGGTTTCTGTCTCCAGCAAGTCATTTGTTATCCGCCCACTGCGAGCACCTCTCACAACAGTCAATGTGATTGGAAGGGGTCTGATGTCCTACTATGCAGGCTAGACATTTCAGGTCTGCGAGTATGACTTTCCATATAAAACACCTCAAGCTCTCACGCTGGAAAATAAGACTGACTGGAGTCTGACAGGTGGACCGAGGCTCATGAGAAATTCCCAGAGTGGGAGACGCGTGATGGGGCATTATTAGCTGTATTTCCATTCAACTGTTGTGTAAATTGGTAGGCCTACGCAGCATTTGAAATGGCTCCAGAATGAAATGCTAATTATGTGTGTTTCCATTACAGCCAGTGCCCAAACCGATCAGTGTCAGTCCGACACGTTCAGCTGCAGCGTCAAATAAAAAGACGGGGAAGAATCGGTGCCGGGCGCGTTGTTATTTTTTCATTATGGATGACAAATGGTCCTGACATGTCACTTGGGAGTATTTCAGTGCATCACAGACATAGAATGGCATTCAGTAGTACTTTTTCATTTCTTCCAAACATTTTGACAGTTGTTGAAATTTCAGATTAAAAGCAGTTCCTTTAATGACCGTTTTGATCGATTTAGCTGCAGAAACGTAGCTGTCGTAGCTGAAAAATGCTAACAGCAGGATGCTAACATGCTCACAATGACAATGTTAACATCAGAGTGTTTGCAGGTATTATTTACCATTGTCACAATTTCAGTTTGGCATGCTGACAATTGCTAAGAACAGCTGAGGAATAATGGTAATATGGAAAAAGTTACATTTTCTCCTGATGGTGGTGATGAAGACAACGTTAAGGGATTAGCAAAGATAGTTTATTCTATTTAATTGTTGCTTAATCGAATCCAAATGTCATGTGTTGTCAATGTTCATCCTCTGGGGAGCATGATAGTCAAAACCTCATTGTGAACCATCCAGTAGCCAAGCTGTTGAAATGTCTTATTCTGAACCAGGGTTGCAACAGCATGAGATCTTTTCGGTAACAATAACCATCTCCAAAAATATCACAATTTCACAACATCACAGTATTAAACAGTTCACACTTTGATATCCGGCAATTTTCATACTGCAGCATACTTGGAGGGAAGTGGTGGATCAACTGACTTGCCATTGCTTGAACTCAGCCTGTATTGCGGTTGGTAAAAATGATAAATTTGTTTTTGTAACTCCTCTCTTTTGTCTTTATTACAAGGCCAGGCAGTTGTTCACATTGACATGTGTAGTGTTTCTCTACACATCCAATATATTGGCGTCTGCGGTGGCGTGTCTGCCCGACTGTACGGCCTTCAAAGTCTTTCAATCGCTGCCAAGTTTGAGACCTCTTCTTCACCTGCTGGGCAGAGACACAAAGGCCTCCGGGTGATGAGAGGTTTATGTAATGAGTCGTATTCATCTGACACACCAAAATGTACAGATGTGTGCGTCTTCCCCGATCTGTTATGGAGATAAGAGGGTCAAATGAGGTTAGAGAAATTAGATCTAGAAGGTGACACATTTAATACAGCGGGGGGGCGATTTTCTCTGACATTTTATTGCCTGTCATGAAAGTCCCAAATGAACAACAACAGAGTTTTACATCACTTTGTCTGAGAGAGTGCAAGAGGACATGTATACACACAGTACATAAGGGATGTATAATGGGAGTCCATTCTCAGATGGCGACGTTCGTGCCAAACATGTGTAGCTGAATTTTCAACTTTTACCTTTCCCATTTCCTCGCTCGTGTCACTCAGCAACGTGGTCCCCGAGCCAAAAAGTTCCCCTTAATCTTACGGCCTTGAAAACGTGCTGTTAGCGTCTGCGTGCGTACATACATGTGGAGGGTTCCTCCCCGCAACACGCGTACATGTGTGCATCTGCTTCACCTGCGAGCCTCCCTCTGTGATTTCGTTACCCGCTCAACACCGAGGTGCTGAAAGCGCTCTCCGCGGGCCTCATAACGCGCAAACCTTTTTCCAATTAGCCGGCCAGGTTGGGCTCGGTGGTGCTTGGATCTAACCGTAAATCCAACGCAGACAAAGCACCCACTGGGTCCTGCTCCAAGGGGACAGATAGAGCGGGAGAGGAAAAGGGGAAGGAAGTTGTCAAAAGCCGTGTAGCGTTTTGTCGGATGGTTTCCGGGCCTCTCGTGCTGCAGGTCAGCGTCTGGACCTCTGACTGTCAGCATCCACATCAGTTAGCCAGTTAAAGAACAGTCACATGGTTTCATGCAGGGAAAGATTAAAAAGCCAGACGGACTGTGATCTCTGCGGCCGTGTTACAACCACACACATGTATACAGGCAATCACAAACAGCCGCACACGCAAACATCACGTCCTTTTCTCTCCGGTCCAGAAGAACGCCTCGCGACAGTGGACGGGTTTCAGAAAGCAGCGGGATTGTCACCAAGTGAGTTTGCCTTTGTGCTTGTGAGTCTTTTCCAGCCTCTGTCCTCTGAACACACTGCGGTTGACGTTTCACAGTCACTACAAATCGATTTTGTTGTTAACATGTTGTGAAACCATGTAATTATTTCCTATTTCCTCTCCTTTAATTCTATGAAAAAGCTTCTTTGATTCAGACATTCAGGCATGATCAGTCCAACCAAAATTGTATATGTAAGAAACAAAGGAAAGTTAAACTTAATCACTGAAAACAATGTCTTTTTTTTTCAGAATACCACATTTGGTTTCTTTTGCACACAACATGGAGACATTTTCAGCGGACATAAAACCGAGTGCAGCTGAGCGAGCGGGACCTGGACGTCCTCGGAGACGTGCTCTGGAAGACAAAAGCATGAGTCAGTCAGCACGGGAGCATCCAACGATCACATGTTTTCTCCTCGCCTTTATCTCTCCCTTTTGTCCCTTTTCTGGTTTATCTGCTTCTTGGCAGGTGTGAATGAGCGCAAATAGATGATGCTGTGAGAAAGAAATGAGGACGCACCTCGGCCAAGCCGAAAAAGTG
The DNA here is from genome assembly GCF_900880675.1 of Sparus aurata. Classification (NCBI taxonomy): domain Eukaryota; kingdom Metazoa; phylum Chordata; class Actinopteri; order Spariformes; family Sparidae; genus Sparus; species Sparus aurata. The sequence continues at coordinate 21,570,182 of NC_044189.1, forward strand.
ATGACACTTTCTTTTGAGCGGTACGTTCATCTGGCACGAGTAGCAGCTCTGTGTCTCCAGACGGCAGTGAATCATCGCACGATGTTCTTATCACAGCATTAGACATGATTACTCTGCTGAAAACACAAAAGTATGAAAAATTACCAACGCAGATAATTGTAATTGCACCACTGGGAAAAAAATAGTCTCTCCGAGCACCACTGCTATGACCGGCATTATAATACGTAGGCCGATTGATCCAGCTAAATGTTTTGCTGCTGATGTTAGCATGTCTCAGCAGCACTGCCTATGGAGCCACTAGCACTCATGCTAAGTTCACTGTCGGTTCATTTTCCTCTGTTTGTCATCTTGCCCATCACAGTTTGTGTTCAGCTCGTGACATGTGCACTTGCAACATGCATGAACATAACAATGTCACAGCAAAGGCATGACTCATTTCTCACGTTTCAGTTTGGTTGTCTTATTTTGTAATCCTGCAGTGTTTTGGTGATAAAATGTGTTTTTAAATGAACTTATGTTATCGCCTTAAACACTTCCTCCACATACTTCTGGAGGGAGCACTGTGGAATTGTGGATTTAGTGGCCATGCTAAATTTCTCTTCGTCCCCCTCAAGATGAAGCGCTCACTTTGGTGATCTAACATTTCATAAAACCCCGTCATCATGTTCAAATGTTAGCATGCTAACACTAAGATAGAGAACATAGGGAACATAACACCTGCTGAACCACCAAATGTTAGCATTGTTATTGTAAGCATGTTGACATGCTAACATTAGCTATGCAGGCATCTCTATAATGTAAAAAGCAACAATTATCCACAAGCTTTTCTCTGGCTCTAACAGAGCTATAACTATATCGATTATTTCCATTTCTATGATGATGAATGTTCGTTATCTTAATAACCAATCAATAACATGATCGATGATGTCTTTAAATGTCTTATTTTATCCACAACCCCAAGACATGATGTATGTCTATAAGAAACCAGAAAATATTCACATTTAAGAAGCTGGAATTAGAGAATTTGTTGAATAAACTGTTAGCAAAATAGTTGGTGATCAATTTAAGAGTTGACAACTAATCGACTAACAGTAAATGGACTTGCATTTCTATGGCGCTTATCCAGTTTACTGACTGCTCACAGCGCTTTACAGCACTTCACATTCACCCATTCATTCATACGAGGTGCAAACTGCTGGTTTAGTATCTTGCTCAACTTCGACATGCAGCTCCGGGAAGCCGGGGATTTGAACCAGCAACCTACCGATTTACTGGGCGATCTGCTCTACCCTCCGAGCAACAGCCAGGTGGAATCATTAGCGATCTCACCTGTGTTGATGTATTCCTTGGTAACGGGATGTGACGGGACCACAGTTCGGTTGAAACACTACGTCCACTCTAACGCCTGAGCCCAGAGGCACCGACCATCCTGACGGCGACACCTCTGCCATGAATGCCTGATCCGCTGGGGTGGTTCTGGTCGCGGTGGCTCAAAGAGCCGACTGTTCGGGGACACAACCCCCCCATTTACACCCAGCTCCGGTGCTGCATGGTCTGGTTCAACTTTACAATATGAAGGGGGGTCTTAAAAACATGCCCTGTCACTACTCAACCTCTGAAAAATGTCACTGATTTGCACACACACACACCAAGCACTGACACGTGTGAGGAGGAAAGTGCGGCTGCAGCTCTACTCTAGCAGGGTATTTATGACATCATGACATCATCAGGCCAGGTGATGGAGTGCTGTGTCATGTTCTGTTTGGTTTTCCAGCGCTAACCGTATTAGCAACAACACCAGCTCTGGCAAAACATGTCAGTGGAGGATTGAGCTGAGACTGGCGCACAACAGTGAGGAGAGGAAAGGAACACAGAATAATGAATGTGTTCAGGAGAAATCCAGGTTTGTGCGTAGGTGTGTAGTTATAACAACGTGCCGTCAATCACAGTTTCAGCTCCGTTGACCGGTGCCCCTTCTCTCCCTTCACACCTCAGTGACCCCTGACCCCCCCCCACACACAACACAACACTAACACTGGGCTCCTTGTGACACATGACGTACCTCTCAACACCTGCATACACGACGTCCTGTATGATGAATCACACACACTGCACCTTTTTTTTAAGTATTTCTTTTGATTTTGGATTAATTTTCTACCACTGAGGGTTTGAACGTGCCACAAAAAGACGTCATCATGTCCAAGTTTCAATGTGTCCAATATTTTTGAACCTAGCATCAACACGTTAGCATTCTCATTTTAGGCACGTTAGCATGCTGACATTAGCTTTTAGCTCATAATACAACGTGACTGTTTAATCTTAATCTTGTTCAACTTCCATGCGATCCATTAATCTCTCACACAGCACCATATTGGTTGATGTTAATGTGGCAAGCTAGCAAACGCCAGCTAACCACCTTCACGGTAAAAAAACAAAACAAAACACCAGATAAGGCTAATGAAAGAGTTCGTGTTTACTTTTTAAATTTTGCTCTACAGTTTGAAGTGAACAGTGCTTCCAGGAAACACACAACCTTGTTAATGACCCAGTTGACCCAGTTATCCTCTTTTGCCATTATATGATCACTGGTCTGCAATAAAACAAGTTAAAAACTGAGAGAATAACCATCGACATTCATGGCTGCAGTGAAAATAACAGTATGACTGCGGTCAGTGATGCAAGGTGTGGACGCTCGAACCAGCAAGGAAAGAATGACAGGCGCAGCGGAGGCTTCCACGAAAAGTGAGTCATTCATTAGCACCTCTTTATAGAGTTGTGTACTCCATTTTAAAAAAGGTGCTCTGTGCCTAAAAATAGACGTACGCGTAAGCAAGACGTTTGGAAAACTGCATCTGACATTTCCATTTTCACATTTTGTATGACGGAGTAAGAACCAGAATGATGGTGGTGTGATGTGTGACACGTCGCACCACCTGCAGACCCGCCCTCGTTGCTGGTGTTAAAGGCGCCAAACGGGACTTTAACACCAACAAGCAGCTCCAAGGAAACGTATAATTATTTCCATTTACTGAGTTCGTCCTCTTCTTGGATGTATGGGTACAGTGTGTGTAACACTGTGTACGAATTCTCCAGTTGTATGGAATCATTCAAAACCAAATACCTCACATCTGCATCGTTTCATGTTCACTGAAACGAAAACATCAGAGAACTTTCTTCAATCCAGCAGAGGCATGTTGGTGTTGAAAGGACTGTGGGATGGTAGCACTGTTTCCTGTCTAATGTTTCATGGCACCCGAAGACTGACGCGAGAGGAGTGTCAGTGCTCGCCACAGCCCACGGATGAGGTCACTGCAGGAAAAGGAAGTGGAATGCACTTGTTTGACCTTTCAGATGGGCGTAGGAAATGTGAATCGTCATGTCAGGCCAAGCCAGGCCAGGTCAGTCCGTCTGTCTCAGGCACGGGACGGTAGCCTCCGATCGCTGATGCATGGTGATATTATTTTTATTCCATTGTCAACTCAGATGATGCAACGAGCCAGAGGTTTGCATTACGGTTAAATTACATCCAAACTGCTAAATGTAGAGTGAGTATACCTGGTTATCTGCGCTGAGTTTGCAATGAGAAGGACAGCTAAACTTAAAACCCTGGTATGCTCAGAACTACTTCTGTGGTGGTTCCAGCTAAAATGACCGGCCACACTCAAAGCTGGCAATGAAAGCATGAGAAGCCTGAAGAGGTCATGGAAATGGCAGCAAACGCAGATGCAAACGCTTTCAAATTTGAACCATATGACGTAGTAGGGGAGCACTTACAGCGGTGCAAGTTGGTAAATCAAACTTGACTTGCTGAAGTCAGTCAAGAGGAGAGCGGAAACATGTTTCATCGAGGAAAGTCTACAGTACATTTCTTTAATCTTCTTTCAATGAAATAAAGTCTCCATTTCTAATATTACTGATGCTAAACCTCTGAAGGAGCAGCCATTGTTTTTGGAAATGAACAGTTGCTCCAATCGCCTTTCGCAGGCGGCGTTTCAAACCTCATTCAGCGTTCTGCAGAGGTGAAAAGGTGACGCCTGTTGCCAGGTTTATCTTTCTATCTATCAGCCTAATTGAAGGAACTGATTGGTTCCTCTTGACTTCGGTGGGAACGGGTCTGTCACACAGACCCTCCAAAGTAATTATGAAGCCAGTGGCGCGAGATAATTGGCCGCTATTATCCGTGTCTGGATGAGCGAGGGCAAACAAAGCTGTCCTGCAGCGGAGGGGGAACAACAGTCATCCCGCTGCCCATAATACCTAAACCACTTTGAGGTGAAACTGGAGAGGATGTCCAATGCTGAGGGAGATTGTTGGCCGGCTGAGGGGATGAGATATGGGAGAAGAAATTAGAAGAGAAATAATTGTTTAATAGAGATGTTACAGATGCCAGATAGAGGGCTGGATTTAGGGGTCAGATTGGACGAGGCCTGGCGTCTGTACATGTAGAGAAACCACAGCAAACCATATATTCATTAAGTCATTCCTGGGCAGTTTTTGGCACAAACCACTGATTCATTTCCCTCCTCTCAGTGTCCCGCTCCATCCTCATCTCTTACTTACTCAGCTTCTCGTCTGTGTCATTTTCTTTTCATGGTATTATGGTTTCAAATTGATAATTCCAGTTTACCTTCATGCTTTTGACACACAGCATAAATCTCTCTCTCGCTGGTCTTCAACATGGACTTGACACCACATAGCAGGCCCAGCCCAAACGCACTTTCCTTCCTAAACCTCTCGATCCTATTTCCCAGACTATTATGCTTGCATATTTCAATCGGCATGGAGCGCAACTCAGGGGTGGAGGAGAAACGGGCAAGTTGGAGGGGAGGAATGAAAAACACAAGGAGGTCAGCGAGAGAGACATTTCTTTCTTTCACACCATGTGTTACTGTAAGATATTCATTTCCTCTGCGATTCCTCCCCCTTTCCCTCCAGCCTTTTTGTTTTTCTTCTCCATCACTGTCAGTGTGCACTGGCTGAGGTAGTCCAGGTCGCATCAAGTCCACTGGATCCCGTCTCGATCTTGGATCCATCCTTCCAAATCGGTTTCCCAAATTGTGAACCGTGCAGAGTGCAGCTGTGGAAACCCGATAGCCTTCTGTTGTAGTTCGGAGCCGCCAAAGCCCATTAAAAGTGAGCATGTTTGACATCTGAGCCTGCTTTTGCGATTGAACTGAAGGGACAATCTTATTTATCAAATCGAATCTAGATAAAGATCTTTGACTTCATGAGAGATTTCTCGTCAGGCTGGGATTGACTGTGCGGAAACATGGCAGCATGGCTGCTAACAGGACTTTGGTCTGCAATCCAGTGAAATGTTATTAATTCATGTCATAGAGTAATTAATAGAGTCTTAAACATCGAAGGCAAATGGGAGGAGAAAAATGATCTGTTTCTTGTTCTCTTTGTCCATTTCTAAACCCCTGGCCTGAACTGCCTCTCCAGCACGCCTGGAGTTATTATTTAACAGTGCAGCACGGCTCTGAGTTAAGACATTCTCATCATAAAATCATAAAAAAAACATGACTGTGGTTGTTCTTTAAAATGCAAAGCATTCTGGCAGTCAGAAACAGAACATAAGTCATTCCATGTGGAGGAGAAGGGCTGCCGAGGCTGAAAGTGTCACATGCTTCCACGGTTCCCATGCACAGTAGCCAAGGATCCTCATAAAATGGTGTGTTTTCATTTAAGTCTTAATGTGCTGATGCTAAATTGTTACATCACTGAAGCCCATCATAACAGGATGTTTCTGACATCCAGCCGGATCCAAATCAGATCCATTTTCATGCCAGAAAGACTGATAAGACAGATCAGACTCAGGTGTTCACCGACACCCTCGCAATGGTTTTGGTACGCTCAGGAAGTTCAGCTGTTACTCAGAGCGGCCGCAAGATACCGTACGCTCCTGTCCCGCCTCTGAACTTTCTCTGGCGTTGTTTGTGGAGGCAGTCTATTCGTGTGGTTGGTGAGATTCATGTCAGTGCCGGGTTCCTAACCCACCAGAGCCCCGGGGTGGCCCGAGTAACATCCATTGTTCAAACTTAATCAGATAAAGTGTTTTGTTCTTTCAGAAGCTGTCAAAAAAATGTACAGTTGTCAGCCCATGATGGGGGGGTTTATGTACTGTCTCTCTAAAAAAGGGGACTTACATTGAAAAACCCACAATTGACCAAATGATTAAGCCCCTCCCCCAAACAGCAACCATCCAATCGTAGCTCAGAAACCTTAAAGGAGAACTTCGGTCGATTTAAACACGCAGCTTCATTGCTCAAGCTACCCTTGACTTGCCAGTACCGAAGACGCGAACAAATTTGGTCCAGCCATTACAGAGCTCCGTGAACGGAGATGTAGCATTGAACGCTAACAGCATGGGGTCAGAACTTTAGACTGTGTTTTAAGCGTCTTAACATGTTCCACATCTCACACCAAACGTTATGCAACATCAGCAGACACCTTAGCACACAGCACTGTAGCGTGTATGACTCAAAATGAATAAAAAAGTAGTTAAAATAGTGTGTTTGTGCAAGCAGCTACTTACCTGTTTGTTGACATCCGCGTCTTCCGGTAGCTAGACCAAACTAGCATATCTATTGAGTGTGCACTTAACAGGCTTAACAGGCTATTGTAAGGCTCATGGCTCATGACAGGTTGTAACATGGACATGTACATTATGAACATAAACACGAAAATGCTGGATTACGTTTCCGTCTCCGCCAGTGAGGGTGTAAGCGCACGCTCGACGGATTGACTAGTTTGGTCTAGCTACCAGAAGGCACAGATGTCAACAAACAGGTGAGTAGCTGCTTGCACAAACACACTGTTTTAAGTGCATTGTTGTAAAAGAGATTTAAGGAGATTGGAGGTTCAAGAAATATGCTGAGAGGTGTGTTTAGCTCCATAAGCAGCAACAATTAGCCTGTCCAGCTAACTAGCTTAGTAGCATCTGTAGTAACCAAGCAGCCATGTTACTTTGCAGTGTTACAAGTTAGATTAGATTAAACCCTATTCACAGCCCAACTCGCGTTCCCCACTGGGTATAGCCGGCCCTGGATGCTATCCCAGTTTAGGCTAACGTTAGCCTCTCTGTCCCGCTCTCTACTGAATTTAATTGAAGTTATTATCTTTTGGCTATATGTAGTATTGGGAAGGATCCATTGGCAGGATATATCGAGCTTCAGATAACTTGTTTTATGCAACACTATTTTTCTATGGTAGCCCAGAACAGACAAACCAAACACTCTATCTAGAGAGGGCCATTCATGTTTGATTGTTTTTAGATGCCACTGAAAAGGGAGGGAGAGTCAAGGTGTGACAATAAGAAGCATCTAAGCTAGCAAACAAATGTGTACTTCCAATTCCTCACAAATGGTTTACATTTTACGACAGTTCAGCTAAAAAATCAGATGTGCAGCGACCGCGTACCGACTCTTGGAGCTCATCTTAGCTCGATTAGCTAGCACGCTAAAGCTGAGCTTTTTCCTACCTCTGTATGAAATGAAAGACCCATTGTTTCCAAAAATGACAAAGAATTTCAAGTAGTAAATCTGTCAGCGTTATCATCGTAAACAGCAGATGTGCTGTTTGAAGAAGCATGTCGTTAATCACAACAGAGTATTTGTCATCGGACGATACAGTCATGTTTTCTGAGGACGTCACTAAAGCACTGCTGGGATAATATTTAGCCAGGTGCTGAATGTGGATCGGGAGACGTTTATAGAGCTGAGTGCTTTATGGAATCCATATCCCTCCTCAGCGGGGCCCTCTTTGGGATCAGAGCAGCAACGTGGAGGCCTGCCTGCACTATGTCCCCCAGAGAGACACAGAAAGAGAGAAAGGAGAAGATGAAGTGAAGAGGAAAGTGCAGGACACAATGATGGAGAGTGCGGAAAGAAAGTGTATACCAGATATAGACAAAGACAAATATCCCCTGTGTCTGACGGTGACAGTTGAATGTTGTATCCTGCATCGCTGCAAATCAGGCCCTGTACTCTCGCTGTTTTCAGACAATTTGTAAAGGAGATAATCACATTTTGGAGCGAAAGAGCTCCACGCCACAGTGAAGTCGAACTAAAGAGCTCTGCTAAATTCCTGGCTTTGGAATTTGGATTCCTGTGTTTGGAGACATATGCTTCATACACGATCCTGGACCGGGCCCACGCACGGCTTTATTTTCTTAACCAGACACCCACCGGCATGTAACGTAGCTGTGGTCAGAAACAGGGAGAGGCTTCAGCAGCGTTCAGCCCCCACCCTGACCGTCGACGTCCATGCACGGCGCCTCGCCCCACGCGCTCAGCTCGCTCGCATGTATCCGTGAAAGTAATAGAGGCCGAGACACTCAGGAAGGAGAATAGTAGGATTCGGGCCCTACTAGAGGGCCACCTCGGTGGCTAGGGTTACCTCCGCTCATTCTCCCCTCCCCTCTTCCATCCTTTTTTCCACATGAACAGGAAAACCCTGGCTCTCCCTCCCTCTGAGCGGTGGTGTGTCTATGAGAGAGAGGTGGGTCGAGCTGGATCTACTTGGCCTTGGGAAAACCACATACTGGAGTGTACCCAGCCTCCGACATGCTTCCCACAGAGAGACGCACATCAGGGACGTTCACGGCCGCCCTCATAAAATCTGCACCTCGCTTTCATCTCCACTGTGTCTTCTTTGTTTCTCTGTGTCCTTTTCTCTTTCTTGTTTTTCTTAGGTTTCACCCAGTTAAGCATTCCTTCTTTCTCCTTCAAACGTGCAAACATGTCAGTGGTAATTCATGTTGATAGCGGCCTTTTGTCCAAATATTTCCACTGTAACTTCAACCGAGAAATCGTTGGTAAATCCTTTTAATCGAGCTGTTTGCTGAGGTGGCCACAAAGTCCTGCTTTCCTTGGCTAGTTGGCCACGACCTGTTTAAACACACGCCCGTTCCCTCTGTTTAGAGTGGAGTTTTGGATTTAACCCCTCAGTCCGCCAGTCGTCTCACCTGATGGGAACAGATAGACTGAATCTGCTCAAGCTGTCAGTCAGACCTTGTGTTGGCTGCAAGTGCGGCATGTGTGGGAGGTGAGTGTGTGTCTGTGTTGTGCTTATGGTTTTGGGGGTACAGAATGCATGCAGGGATTGTGTGGGTCGTCATTTGTTCTTTTGTATAATGGTTTTCTGTGATTTCCTGCCCAGAAGAGGGACTAGTTGCTGTAGTTTAAACAGTCAAAATTTGCAAAAAATACAGAACTTTTCGGTAGCGGGGGGTTGCGGGCTTGCAGCCTCAATATTTAAAGTGAAACTCTCGCCAAAAAGCAACTGAGGCTTGTGATTGAATATGAGTAAAACCTTCGTGTGAATGCATAATAATGATGAAAAAGGCACTTTTAAGATTTACCATAGTTTCATTTTTCGGGCAAGCTAATTTTTAATGGGGTGCAGTTTTTAAAACACTAAGAAGTCTCGACACAACATGAAACAGGCAGGAGAGTAATGGTGGACCTCCTGCCTGTTAGGTCGCACTCGGGGCTCGACACTTTTTGCCTGCCATGATGGCGGTGTGCCGGAGGTGCTACTGCTAACGTGAGTTGTTCAAAAACCGTCTTTTTAGTAAACTCTGTGTACACAAACAATGTTCTCAATGCTCGTGTTCATGTGTAGAGATCCTGGTGATACGACGAGCAAACCTTCATGTTGTGTCGAGACTTCTTAGTGTTTTAAAAATAGAGATTTTGATGCTAGCGTAAAAGTGCCCGTAGCACTCCCATTGAAAATTAGCTTGCCTGAAAATGAAACTACGGTAAATCTTTAAAGTGCCTCTTTCGTCGTAAATATGCTTTTAAACGAAGGTTTGACTCTTATTCAATTGCAAATAAAGCTTCGGTTGCTATTTGGCGAGAGTTTCACTTTAAGATGGCTTCTTATTAAGCAAATGATTTGCCTGATGAGGAGCCAAGTGCCAAATCATTGCAACTAAATATATGTTTGCAGTGTGTGGGAGTTAGCCACCTGCTGCTCATCAGAGCAACTTCTAATCATCAGATTATAGTAGCGGATGGAAACAAGCAAGCAGTCGCATTTTGTTTTGCAAATATTCTCAAAATGCAGTTCATGTTTGCAATAAATTTGCACACCAGCTCCGGCGTTTCATCCTGTTGCTGTAACTTCCAGAAGAGAGTTTGAGGAAGGAGGCTGTCTTGTTGTACAGCTGTCATGTAGGTTTGTTGTGGCCGTCTGAAACAACCTGTTTGACCGCTACAGGAAAAGCTCATGCTGATGTTTTCCCCTCCGCCACCACTATGGTTAGAGTCTGGTTTGTCTGCAATTAAAAGTGTTTTGTTAAGGTTTTGAAAAGAAATGGTCATGGTGGTAAACCTTTGAGAGAGACTTCCTCCATGGTTAACATGAAACCAGCACTGACTGCTGGTATGAGACGGGATGCTAACCGCAGACAAGGAAGGTCAGAGTAACAAGCTTTGTTCGCCAAACCGTCCAACCCGACCTCCTTCCCAAGAGGTTGTGCTTCTATATGCTGCCTCAACGTTTGCTTATTTGAAAGGGAAGTGGATAGAAGAGGTGTCTGTGTATCTGTGTGTGGAGTGTTGTTAAAGGTCTAATATGAAAGAATTCCTGAAAGAGGGCAGCATCATCAGCACAGTCACTGTAGCTACAGCTAGTTAGCTCAGTTAGCTGTGCAGCTAGCAGTCCAGACTGGGAGCTCGGAGCAATACATAGATAAAACTGTGACTCCTTGGCAATTTGTTTTTAATATTTGTTGATTTTTAAATCTATTTTTTACTCAGTTTCTTACATAATGCACCTTTACATACCGTGTTTAAGTACAGTTTCGTGACCGTGGAAATCTGTGATTAATTAAAAAAAACAACGTTAAATAACTTATTTTTCTAACAGTCTCATGAAGAGACAATAATAAATTATACTCCCAGAACAAAATAAAGTTAGAAATTCAAACTCAGACATATTTATTTCTTCCATAACTAAATAAACAAGCTGTTCTTGTTGCTGTTCAGTTTGTTTATTCAGTCACGAAAACAAAAAGAGTTTGTTTATCTCGTCTTACTCTTTCTTCTCAATAAAATATCTTCCCCCCAAAACTACGTAGTGCACCTTTAATGTGTCGCTGTGTCAGTTATTCTTTTACTTTAATTAGTTGTTTTGAATCCAATTCATTGTTTTGCCACACACACACACACACACACACACACACAAAGATACATGGTAATAGTAGTAGTTAGGTTTCAACAGAAGGACTTAATCCTGTCACACAAACATGAACGTAGACACTGTTTGACATAAATAATAACTTACCCACCTATTCATTCCACGCACACACACACACACACACACACACACACTCACACACACACACACACACACACACAGCGCAGTCTGTTCTCATCTGCAGGCCGTCCCAGCCCGCAGATGTTCCCTCTCAGGGTGATCTCCAGGATTTGGGGAGTGTTTTGAAGCGTCGGGCCAATGACGCGCTCCAAAGCCCCGGAGATTTCGGTGGCGGGTCCTGAAAGAGAATCTCGCTCTACCTGCTGAACTCCGCAGAGATGCCAAGCTACTGCTGAGCATGGCACCAGAAAGGACGGACAATGAGTGCGTGTTTGTGTGTGTTTGTAAATGCGTGTAGCACAGCAGTCCTGTGAGCTTTCAATCTCGAAGACCTTTATTATGTACAGATTAGATTTTGGCAACGTGCCTCTGATACACATGCTTTTTGTTCTGTAATTGGACAGCCTCCACACTCACCCCATTTATGTCTTTTTTCCCCCTAATAGCTGATATGTTTTGTAGATTCGGCCTCTCAAATGTGAGAGCCAATGAGGAATGTTCCCAATAAAAACCTGAAAAACATTTGTATACAAATCTGTGCCTCAAATGTTCCTTTCGCTCTGCTCCACACTTTGAACCGTTTCTCATATTCAAATGTTTTTAGGATAGTTTCCTGACCAGTGAGCACGGCATACCGCGGCATGTCCTTTATTATAACCGGGGAATAGTAACAGGCACTGTCAGTGATATTTGTCATGCTCGCCCTGAGGGTGGTGGATGAAATCATATAACCAGGAAAAATTGGCACCACATTGCCATTGTGTTTCTCCTGACATCATGTCTGCACATCCAAATGGTTTTGCTTTGATAGATACCACACATAAGAGGAATAAAATGATAAGTAAAACCATGAAGCGAGTCCAGACTCAACACGCTGTCATAAATATTTCACTTAATTAGATTCTGAAGGAAAATCTGTGAATGCTTTTACGTTTTACAGCAAAGCATTCTCCGTCTTATTCACATGAATGTGCGGTCACTGTAAAGCATCTCACAGAGGTCTGTGTATTGAGACACAACGGCACTTCAAACTGTTAAAGGATCAGTTCACTCAAAATTGAAAAGCCAGTCATTGTATACTCGCCTGCACGACGATGGAAAGTGAGGTGCAATTTGTAGTCCGTGGTAAGACTGATACACGTTATGCCTGCCGGACATCCAGTGTGGCAGCATTCTCCTAAACAACTGAAGTAAATGGGGACTTTTTTCAAACAACCCATAATATGACTTGCAACCAATTTGTCTGGAAGCCCCAAGATCTAAGATTGATATAAAAGATGTTTATAACCTTTTAAAATGGAATGCCTCAGTTTAGCGCACGCCTGGTCTGAGATGGGTGCACAGGCTTCACTGCACATCAAGGTGTTCAGTAGATAAAGTCTTTCATTTTTATTTATTTATCACGTTTCAAACAATATCCCCGTCTACTTCAGTTGTTTAGGAGAATGCTGCAGCGCTGATTTTCTGTGAAGCTCCATAAATGTTTTGTGGACTACGAAACTTTTCACCTGTGGGAGTGTGAGAACATAACGACAACATTCACATTTTTTGGGTGAACTTATCCTTTAATGTCCGAGTGCTGACATACTCACAATGGCGATTCTAACACGCTGATGTCTGGCAGGCATGATGTTTATCATGCCGACCGTTGCGTCTGTAGTAGTTGCGTGAACTTGGTCATAGACCAAAGTATTGGATGGATTAAACTTTTGACCCGGTGATGACAGAAGGAGGGGTTCAGGATCCATGAAATGTACAGCAATTGATCCCAAGTGAAGTGTGAATGTCTGTATGAAATTTCATGGCGACCCAAATGTTGCAATATTCCACCACAAATGTCGACCTCCTGATGGGAGGAGGGAGAATCAAAGGACTTCAATGGCGTCATCTTCTGGGAACAATGGATGTCTGGACCAAATTGTACCGATCAGTTTGTGGATGTTGAGATATTTCACTTGATTTCTGCTGGTTCGACCTGCTGGTGGCGTTACATGACGTGTTAAAGAGGGCACCAAAGTCAGTGGGCTTAATTCTCCTGGGACTACAGATGTCTGTACACAATTTCAGACAATCCATCCAATAGCTGTTGAGATATTTAATATTTGGTGGGTCGACCAACAGACCAACACATCCCTGAAGCCACGTCAATGGCTGAAAATGAAAAAAATAAAACAATGAGGACAACAGTTGTAATAAGAATGACCCTGGCCCTCAGTCAGATACCATCAAGTGTGTTTCAGTTATTCTATCCCCTGATTTTCCGTTGATACCCCGCTGAATGTAATATGGACTCTGGTGATAAAACTGAGACATGTTTAGTGTCATTGTGATCCTGCTGTATGGTAAAATCATTCCTGCTCTGAGTCTATAGTTTGATTTTAACCAGAGACAAACAGAATATGCTTGTCTGCAGTCGCGTTTTGGTGGCTGTACAGCCTGCGGGCAATTTGGCTTCCTTCCCTTTTGAACTGAATCGTGAATACAGAGGACATTAATGATTTGATCATTCCCACCATTACCATGGGAAGAGAATGAGAGGTGGTCGTGGTCCAACTGTGGCTGCGGCTCCGCAGAGCCATACTGGCGGTGCGGGGCCTTTTCCAGACCTTGATTATACACTTCAGACTCCCTAAAAGGAGCAAAATATTGAGGCGCATAATGGAACGTTAAGCATTCTGAAATGGAGAGCTACAGTATGTACACGCTGAACGGAGTAGAAAATGTGCGTTTTCATGCGAGGCCATCAGGCGGCTGAGACGACCGGGGGCATTTTGTTGCCTCGAGCCTCTCGGTTTCGCAACGTTTGTTATGTAACTCTTTCTGATTCAGCAGCGCTCGGTGCCTATGAAGAATGTACACAAGTAAAAGAGAGCTGGATCTGTACCATGGTTTCAATATGTTTCCATTTTGATCCTCAGAACCCACACTGGAAACACGAGGCTCCGGCCAAGACCATTTCTGAAACAAGCGCATATGAGTGAATGTTACAACTTACAAACACGTTTTCCTTTTTCTATCATACAGAATGGAAAAGGAAAGAGCGGAGCACTTTAGGACTTACTAATAATGACTGTCTTTAAATAGATCAACTCGAGGGAGGGTCGGGCTCTGCTGTCATGAAAACAACACTGCAGGCTGCCAGGCTATGGCAGCATTTCCTCCTTTATTTGTTGTTTTCTGTCCACGATGTGCACAAAAAAATACCTTCTGGGGTTCGTCACTGAGATTTACATTTGAGAGATCAGTGGACTGACGATTCACAGTCTCACCTTAATCATTTCATAATAGATTATCAGTCCAGGAGATGTCAGGTTTTGCAAGTTTTTACTTAAAGGGGCAATATTTAAGAATTGACCACCTGTTGAATTCATACTTAAAGCGAATAAGGAGCAGTGTAACCGCTAACTGCTTCAAACGGTAGCTTACGTAAGCTAGTTTACACAATTAGCAATGCAGCTAGCGGGCAGAATGTGTGTGTGAGCACGGGAGCTAGCCGGTTAGCATGCTAACGTCTCTGCAACACAATAAATAGATGCCATAATGTTAATTTCTGAATGTTTTTTCAACTAAATATCTACATACTGCCCCTTGTGGCTGCCTGAGCACATTACACGCAATGACAAGATGCTGACATGTCATGATTGTGATCAAAATGATTAATTATCATTATAAAATGAGCTTCCTGCTGGTATTAGTTGGAGTTTATAAAACCTCTATATCGAAAATGATTGTTCAAACGCCAATCACCCCGTTTATATTCGAGTTCTATTCCCCGATTCTACCGAACGCTTTTGTTTCTGTGGTTCTGAAATTTTCCACTGAGTCGACACAGAGTGTAACCATCTCTCCAGGCCATAGTGTGTGTGTGCCTGTGCACTTTTAAAAGGATGAGGATGGGATTCATTGAGGTTTGAAATGGGAAACAGACTAGCAGAGACTCTTCCAGGGGTGATTATATCTGTGGGATAACAGGGTCCATCCAAATGTGTGTGGCGTCTTCGTCTGCGCCTGGCCCTCTAATGCCCCTCGGGAGTGGAGAGCAGCTCCAGGCTGAAGGGTCCAGCTTCCTACCTGGGTCTCTTGATATCCAATCATTACCGTCCTGGCTGATTTCTCTGTATGGAAGTTTTTAGTTTTCTGGTAGGTCTATGATCAGACCTAATATTTACAAGAAAGGATTATTTGTGTTTTACTGTGCCAAGGAAAACAGTAAAAACACCAAGAGGCACTCCAGCAGACGTCATGAAATCATGACTGTAGGTTATCTCAGTGAAGTGTGTTGACCTGTTGCCACAGTCGACTAAGGGTGCGGGCTGACACACTAATACTGACTTCCTGTCTGTCAGCGTCTCCGTCTTGCTTGGAGTTCTGCGGAGTTGTTGTTTTGTTTTGTTTTCTCTCTCAGATCAGGAACAGGCCCGGCAGTGATCTGCGCACACTCTGGCCCCCATTAGGAACAAATTCAGAGACTACTTTGCTTTGATTACTTCAAGATGAGGATCTGCGGCTAATATCTGTTACCTGTTTATCGCGGGGCATTAAGACCGCAGAAACGAAAACACAGCGGGTTAGCTCAGGAAGAGGTGCGTCTGAGCCGTTAGTCTTTTTTCAAGTTACAAAAGCCATGAAAGCAAGCTTTCCGCTGCCTAATTGACGTGACTTGATTACACATGATTAGACGCTAAAACGATGGATAATTTCATGTTGTTGTTGTGTGCGCTGTTTGCGGATGACAGCTGGCTTTTTCTAAACAGTTTATTCAAAAGTCGGATGCGCGCCGACGTTGTGCAACACAGACGGGGGTGTGGGCTCGGGTGGGGTGGGCGGAGGGAGTGAACAGGTTGTGTTTGAGCTCGCAAATGTACCAGCGCGCACCGTGATGACATGCCTAATGAGCGAACCTGTTTTTGCTTGTGCCCCCTGACTGAATACTCCAGCCACACACTGCCAGTTTTCTTGGCTGGACGCGCAGCTTCTCCCATCGGGATGTTCATGGCACCGAGTCGTAATCTGAACCTCATGTCTCGGTTCCATTCGCTACCATCCTCATTCCTCTTTCTCTTTCATTCCGGCTTCCTCCTACTCTCTCTTCCTGACCCTGCAGCTGTTTCGGGGGGGAATATTTCCATGGTTTCTTTCATTCTCTATTTCATCGGAGCATCTTAATATTTCACCTCGTGTGAGGGGGCGTGTGGCGCTTACCTCCCACTCTCCGAACATTTACCTTGGCCCGAATCTTCCTCACACTCGCAAGCAAAGGTGAATGTTGTGTACTAGGTCCATCTACTACTCGGCACATCTGCGCCGCAGCTGAACGCTCCTTCGGGCAACGTCTGCACTGTTTGGTTTTCAACATCTTGTACGTGTGTGTGTGTGTGTGTGTGTGGGGATGTGTGCGTTTCGGTGCGCTCCATAAGATAAGACGACCCCGAACAGGATAAGCGATTTAGAAAAAAGGACGGATGGATGTCTTTTATGTCTCGGCATGTAAGCTTTTGTTTTGTTCACAATCATAATTGCAGTGCGTGCGTGTGCGTGTGCGTGCGTGCATGTACATCTTGCATGCATATAACGCAGGTGGATGTGTCGCTCCTTCATGAACCCAGTCACCCCCTGCTTCTATACGGCTTCCATACTGCACACGGCCAATATGGGGGAAACTGCACAATGCAGTCTCTTTTTATTTTTAGCTCCAGGATCAGGCCGAGGTCCACAGACGGCCGCGATGGCTTTTAGAGAACGACTCATGCACGCCGCAGCCTCCAGACTCTCATGCAAGCTCCGAGTCTTTGGCAGGCTCGGAGGGCCGTGTGAGCCGAGCCAGGTGATTGTCTTTTTGCATGTGTATTTTCTCTGCGCTCAGGTATAAATATTTATTACACGGAGAAGCAGAACTGAAGAGGGCTGTTTGTGTTCACTACCTCCGCTCCCAGATGATTTGCTTTATGCATGTGTTATGGATTTCGCTCCATAATTTGGATTTGTTAACATAACTTCATAAAATTACAGTAACAGTTCAGAGCACGGTGGCTTTGCTTCGTGTTTTTGCCGTATGAAAATCTTGACATATATAGTGCGTCTCGCACAAGCAGCTTGGAACGCTGGGCTCGTGAAATGTTTTTGCACATCAGCCGCCGATGCATGATTTTCTGTGATTATCTGTTTGATCGTCGCACTTTTCTGCAGCCTTTGTTAACAAATGTCTCTTCGTGCTGGCTCCGTCTCTGCTTACAGAGCGAGTGGACAAACAAAACAAAGCTGCAGTGAGTTCACACTGTTCTGTGTGCCGATGTTTTCAGCTGTGGGCACTGCGGGCGAGTTTGTCTTCATCCCAAAGTATATCATCAATTCCTCTGGTTAATCCCATGCGGTTTGCTCAGTTGTTTTTGAGTTGAGCTTTAATCACTCAGTGTCAATCATAACAAAATTAAAATTCATTTTTGTGCTCCGAATTTGCCAAAATATAATTGAAGACATTGATTTTTCTGCGGTGATTTCTCCTCCAACCCATGAGGGAAACTGTCCAGAGGTCTCCTGAAAATATCAAGTCGTGCTTATAAATGTTGAAAAGCAGATTTGCCTTCTCGCCAGTAGCTCCACTACTAATTTATCTTCATCTTGTACATTTTATTTTGTCCTTTTGCCAAGGACCCTTTTGTAAAGTTTAAATCTGAGTTAGTTGCAGTTCATGAAAAGCACCCGGCAATGTGTGTACTCAGATGTCAGTCAATCGCTTTGTCTATACAAATCTGTTCTCCTTCATATTTTTCTTATACAGTATTTGCACAATAGCTGCAGTGTCATTATACTTCAAATTTTCTTGCAAAGAAAGAGGGGAGAATCCAAAGTTCACTACTTTAATAGTATAGATTTTGGTGCTGATAACCATTTACTGCAGGACAAAGTCGCCAAACTGAGTTTGAAGTTAAAGCTCAGTTATGGAGACGGGCTTTGGTACATGGCAGATTATCACGCAGGCTGTTATTCCACAATCTAGCATTTCTTGCTCCGGTGTCAAAACAAACTGCGAGTGAAACGCAGATAGAGGAACAGAAGTCAGAAGCAAGGGGGGGAAAATGCAGAGAATTTCCTGAAATGATCCCTGACGCTTTCTGCACATGATTCCAGTGATTAATGGGCGGGGAGCGCGGGTGATTTGGCGTAATCGAGGTGGCCGGGACCGGCGCTATATACGTCCAAATTGAGATTAATGGAGGGGACTTTATGTACATTGCTGAAAAGGTGCCCTGCACTACCTCATAGGGTGGGTGAGCGGCTCGCCAAGACTCCTTTATGAAGTCAAGTCATGTGTAAATGGGTAAATGTTGTGTTTGAAGACATATTGTGGGCTCCACCTCGAAACCCACCAGTGCCTGCTTCTTATGAGTGTTTGAATTCTACTTAATATACTGTGTTTTAACTGTGGCTGCTTTTCACATTAGCTTGAGTAAGTCGAGCTGCTTGGACTCCCCGTTTGCTCTCAGCTCTGATGTAAACATATACTTTATTTCCAAATGCTCCACTTCACAAATAGATGTTTGTACAGTTTTCTGTTACTGTGGGAAGCTGAAGATGCAAATATTGACCTCTGACACACACACACACACACACACACGCGCTGATAGTCTTCCTTATCGCTGTCGACCACTGTCGAGGACAAGAAATACATCACTAAACCTCAAAATAAAGCAGACTGAGATTTACGACACAGTGGCTTCGCTCTTGTCCCAGCAGTCACTCCCAGGTGTCAAGCATTCATCACGAGTGTCAGGACACGCACACACACACACACACACACACACACGCACATGCACGCAAAACTTTCAGCGGAGCGAGTGGTCATAGCGCGGGAATGCAAAACCAAAATGAAAAAGAGGAATTCTGGGAACAAAAGTGAAAACAAGCCAACAAAGCAGTAAACCGTAAATCAAGAGTGCGCGCTGACCGCTGGATGATGGATGCTGGCTGCACTGTTTGTGTTTACTGGGGTATCGAATGTTGTTTATGAGCGAGATGAGATCAGCGCATGTGGGTTACCATGGGAGCAGACGGACCATCCGGGGGTCGTGTGACGGAGGCCCAGGGCACTCTGTCATCACCGAGTGGAGCTCCCTGCTTTGATTCCCTTTATTAGCTCCCTTATGTTTGCCTGTGTGTCTGCGTGCATGTGTCGGTCGGGGGCTGATTCACTTCACGGGTGCTTGCGTCCTTGCTGATTAATCTAACGGTGGAATGTAATCCATAAAAGTTGACTGACGTGTTGCGGTGCTGTCTCGGTTCTTTAGACGCGGCCCTCTGGTTCCCTTAATCACACTTTCATCGCGTGACGGCGTACGGAAGTGGCCGCTCCGGACACACACTGCAGACACACACTTTACAGTGCGCTGCGGTTGATACAATCCACGGGCCAAAGTCTTTAACGAGCTCAGTGTTGATGTTCTGGAGGTGGTGCCGCTGTGCTGCCCGGTGCTGAATGTCATCACAGCAGACTTCATATTCATTTGTTTCAGTTGAATCCCTGCAAAAAATCGCAGTTCAACGTTGGTCCATGACCCAATCTTTGAAAACGGCTGCTGCCTGATGATGATTTAGCTTTCGGGCGAGACGATGTCCGGATGAAGGATATCTTCCTCTTCTGTTCTGTAAGACGGTCAGTGTTTCCCACAGACTGACCTGTGTACATGTGGCAGCCTCAGAATGAGTAGCAGTGAGAGTTCATTAGTCCCACATCGTGTTGCTTTAACTGTCCATCTGAATACACGATGGCTGGCCTCTAATTTCCCAGCAATGTCATCATCGAGTTGTCCTAAAAACACACCTCCTGTTCAGGATTTTCAGTAGAGCGAGGGCAGATTGTCACCTAGTTATTCTGGAAGGATGGCGTCATTCTGGCAGATGGTTTCAAGAAATGAAAGTAGCCTATAAAATGCTTAAATGGTTTGCCAATTGAGTGGGAAACGCAGGTTTACAGCCCAATTTGCAACCCGAAAGAGCCTCTTTTTCGCTGCCAGCATGTAAAGGTGCAATAATAGTTCAAAACATTCCTAATTGAAACAACAGCGTGGGAAGAAATAACAGATTTGACATTATATGAAAGATCTAATGTGTTGAAGAGATCCCGGCCTGGTGGCACAAAGCTCCCGTGCTTTGGACTGTTTTGGAGTTTGGTCCTAAAGGTAAATCAGTGAGGGAGTTTGCTTTTTTCCCCACATTTTACTGAAACACTGTTTGATACAGAAACTCTCAAAATCATTAATAAGAACGCTTGCAGCAAAATAAACACGACCAAAATGACCTTTTAATATGACCTTTTATGAAGGAGCTAAGATGTTTAAAGCTTCACTGAAACATTTTAACAAGGATGGCAACAAAACCTTGAGTTTCCAAACACTTTTACAGTCAACATTCACATATCTCATCGTCTCCACCGTGAAATATGTCAATTACATCATTCAAAAATGCACATTCTTCCACCACTGGCTGTGGCCTCGGCTCGCTGCCGACTGGGAGGACGACAAAAATGTGATTTCTCATCAGATTAACAGACGGATGGCGTCCAGGCAACAGAGCGGCTTGAATCAGACGTTAACTCAATGTAAGTATCCACTGGATCTGACAGTCAGGATGATGGGGAAGCATGAGACTGAGCTCAATGAACACGAGAGCTGGCAAATGTAGAAGCTTGATTTTATTATTCAGAATCTGTTTGTTGTTTACTTAACTGATTTATGAGAAGCCACATCAGCTGAAATTATGAATTATTGGCCACTTCTTTCTTCTATTTTCTTCCATACATCAATATTTTCCACTTTTCCTTTGACATTTTCCACTTCGCGAACCTGCATTATAAAGTTTTGACACTTTGACTCCACCTGTTGAGACGCATCTGAGCCAGTGACATCACTTCTGCCTCCGGAGCGCCGACATGTTTGTTTAACTAACCGTCCAATCTGCTGTTTGCGCCCGAGCGCAGACAGGATATTATGATAGGCCCACTTTCACAAACAGGAAGCATTTTAACTCGAGCGACAGTGTAGTTTGTTTTGATTATGATTTGTTTAGACCTGCGTAACATTTCCCCCATCAGCATTGTATGCAAATGTGGATTTATTTTGATACACCCGCTCGCTCCACCAAGTGATGAAACATGGAAGCTGGATCTATTTAATGTGGTGAAAGCTCTTCTTTCACAGTTTCTTTATCAGACCATGTTTGGGTTTCCACAGTTGGTACTGAATGCTAAAAGTCCATTGTTTGGCCGTGTCAATCAAGCCAAGCAAAAGTGAAAGACGCTGTTGGCTGCTTGTGCAAAATGTGACATTTAAATGAGCTGAAACATGAAACATAGAAAGTATTAGTATCTATAAAATCCTTCGTGAAATTACCTCATTTCATGCCATTTTGTGAATGTGCACGTTTGTGCTTTTCCACTGCAGCAAAATTGATTTCCTCAGATTGTCTCATCACGCAGCGAGCGCAGGAAAAGCAGGAAGTGCTTGTTGCCATGGCGCAGCGTGAATGTTATGTCCCGACAAACACTGCCCAGTGACACTTGGCAGCGAGCGTTGTTGCTGTCTGGACCGCCCTGCGAATATGCAGACGCGCGTGCGTGTGTCCACGTCCGTGTGAGTGTTCCTGCCCCCTTAATGCGTCGCTTCCTCCGTCTATTTGTCTTCTCGCAGACCGGGCGGCTGAATTTGCACAGGGGGCTCATGGGAGAAAAGCTTCGGAGGCCTCATAAAGCACTCCCCACGTTGACCAGGTCATTGAGCTCATTTGTTTTCGAAACCTCACTGGACCTATGCATCACCAAATATCATTCCAGCGAGAGACAAGACTTTGATAAATGTGGGACACATTACAGAAATAAATAAAAAGAAACACATTTCTGGCTCGGAGACGCATCTTAATTGATGCCAAATCAGTAGTACGGCCTCAACATGAAGACTGTCAAGAGAAATCTGTCATCTACAACATTACCACAATTGCCAAGACCGCTTATTGTAAGCATCTATGAACTTGTTTTTCTTTCACAGTCTTGTACAGATATTGGTAGTCTGGAGTTTTTTGGCTTATTTGGGCTTCCCCCCTCTCTATTCTATATCTGTAATCTAAAGGAGACATATTCTGCTCATTTTCAGGTTCATAACTTTATTTTGGGTTAATACTAGAAGAGGTTTACACGCTTTAATGCTCAAGAAACATCAGTTTTCTCACACTGTTCCTTGAAACACTCCTGTCTCTTTAAGGCCCTCCACCTGAATACCCATTCTGCTCTGACATTGGTCAGCTCACACACGCCTGAGCCAGCAATGCTAAGCATGTTTTGGATGGACTCCTGCTGTGAATATTGGCATAAATTGTGCAAATGTGCGACACGGTGTGACGTCAAGAAGTCAGAATTAAAGGCAGGATGAGCGATGAGGTGTTTCAAACACGGGAGCTCCTCACTTTGGGAATTTAAACTTTCAGGACACGTGCACATAAACAAATGTAAAACACTGAAGCAAAAGTTATCTACATACATGATCGTTTGTCCTGCTGCAGCTACAGTCCACAACCCTGTTACCTCCAGCCCTCCCCTTCACCGGCACACCCAGATGACAGCCAATGAGAGAGACATTTTAAATCAAGCTGGCGTGATTGATGTCGTTTCATAATCAATTTCATTAACATTGTCACAGCGCCCTGAAATGGGTGGAGTAGGTGAAAGGCAGCGGTTGCCCCTCCCTCACTTTGCGCCACCAAGGTGCCCCTAAAGCAAAGCCACTGACTCCAACCATTCAAAATGTAAATGTGTAACAGCGTGACTGCGATCAGGTCGTTCCTGAAAAAGATTGTTACACATCTGACTGGAGCGTGGGGGAGTTCTGTGTGCACTACGGAAGATGGATGAAGTGGGGCTCAACCTCCGCCTCTTTCCTTCCAAAGGAACGCTCTCCTCTTTATCCCTGGAAGTCACCCCTGACAGAGGCCCTATTTGTCCAATTCATATTTGCTGTTTGTCATAAAAGGAATGATGGGCTGAAGGACGGGACAGCGTGTGAGAGAGACATCCTTACGCAACAACAGCACTTTGATATCTGCACCCGTGAGCCTGACACAAAGTGGTAGGCACGCTCAAGAACACATGCAGCCGACTGTCAAAAAGTGCCTTTGATTGCAGCGAGGCTGGCTAGTGTCACGTAGCCCAGCGTGGGTATATGTGAGGTCGACAGTCTAACTGCCCACTGGGGAACAGAGACTTTATAACCGACCTGTAATCACCTGTCACCCCACAATCCCCCTAACTACCACTGAGGTCACGCAAGCATGTGTGTGGTTTCCAGTCAGAGGCAAGAGGCAGACAGACACATGGGAAAAAAGAAATACTGAAACTCATTTATCATCCGAGCTGCAAGACAAATGCAGGGAGAGAATTAGTATTAACTTGTGATTTCTTGCAGGACAGCCGCGCGCAAAATAAACGAGAGTCTCTTAGAGCACTTGGAATGTGTAACAAATGTTTTGGGCGCCGTTTTTCAGTGTTTTTACATTCCAGACGTACGGTGATGAGGGTCATTTGTCTTATGTGGTCATTTGAGTGAGTGTGTGTGTGCAAACGAGTGTGGGCGGAGCGCACAGGATGGGAAACAAAACGAATTCGACCGAGGGATTAGGTATAAATGGGTGCACTGCGAAAGACAGGAAAAACAACTTGAAGATAGATAAAGTGAGAGGGTGGAGTGAGGCGGAAAAAATTAAAGGAAAATAAATCGGAGGGCAGAGAGAGAGGGAAGTAGAAGTAGAGGAGCAGAATAGGGTGGAAAATAGTGGGAAAAAAAATCAGAGGAGGGCAGGAGGGAGGGCTGAGGGCCTGAGGGAGTGGCAGTGAGGGTCGTTTGAGTTGGAGCGAGAGGAGAAGGGGCTTTGGGAGGGGAGAGCGAGAGAGGGACACTGTGAAATGTTGAAAAACCTCACAATTGATGGTGTTTGATTTCCACAGTAATTACCATTCCTCTGGCTCCGTGAATTCCCAATCTGGGCCTATCTTATGTCCACGCCACATTCCGCAAATGATTAGCTGGCCCACTGCTTCTCCCTGCTGCCCACGGAACCGAGTCTGCGAGAGAGAGACAGTGAGAGTTTGAGTTTAGATGTTCCTCCTAGAAACAAAAACAGAGAAGGAGGTGCAAAAATACCTTTCAGACAGTGAAATCTGGAATACACGCAGAAACCGCTTGAAGCTAGGGTTGGGTAGTTATTCTAGAAGCATTTGTTGAAAATCTGAAAACAAAACATCCTGACAGCAATCAATAAATCAAATGCTCCCACTAATTAGAGTAGGCTGTCATAGGCCTCTAAAATAGGAAGGAAAGATTGGACAGGCATCCTGGCTGTATACCTGTGTCGAGTCTTCCAAATGGCTCAGGGGTTATATTGCGAAAGCTATCAGCGAACTAGCTGAACACAAGTGGAAGAGAGAATTTCCAAAACTTCCCAATGCTAACATGCCAGCTTGACAGCAATGTTCCTTTCTTATGTTCACAATGGTGATGCTGGGTTTTTGTTACATATGAGTGAGAGGTAGTTCAGCAGCTAGCTAACACGCTAACACAAAGCACACTGTCACTACGCCAAAGTACGCACTCACAGCTGTAGCAAAAGACTCATTCAGCTGCTACTGTTAGCACAAAGCACACAGCCCCTGAGCCAAAGAACAGTGGCAGCAACAGACTTGTTTCACTGCTAACCTTAGCACAAAGCACAAAGCCCTGAGCAAGACAACAAGTATGCTTCAGTTGCATTGAAAAACTATTGTAAAGCTGGTAACTAAGTAGCACAAAGCACACATCCCCTGAGCTGAAGAACAGTGGCAGCAACAGACTCAGGCTTTGTGCTAACCGTAGCACAAAGCACATAGCAACAAGTATGCTTCAGCTGCAGTGGAAAACTATCGTAAAGCTGGTAACTGAGTAGCACAAAGCACACAGCCCCTGAGCTGAAGAACAGTGGCAGCAACAGACTCAGGCTTTGTGCTAACCTTAGCACAAAGCACACAACAACAAGTATACTTCAGCTGCAGTGGAAAACTATCGTAAAGCTGGTAACTGAGTGGCACAAAGCAAACAGCCCCCCAGCCAGGCTAATCCATTTAGCACAAAGCACAAATCACAGTAAGGAGGAATGGCTGGGTAGGCTTTTCAGACAAAGGTATGTTTGTGGGTATCGTTTTTTCTTCGGTTTATAATAGGATTTGAAAGATTAATTTATCTTTGTATGAATTAGGCAACAAAACAAAAAGCTGAGAGAGCTTGTGGAATGTAGAGACCTTGCAGCTAAAACAACTCAATGGCTATACTCAGTGCAAAATGTGCCGAGACTTTCCCTAACAGTGTTGTCGCAGGGTAGTTAAGATTCTTAGCCTCATTATGTTTAGAATATGTCAGAATGAAGGACGGGGGAAAAGAAAGAAAGAAAGACAGACATAGAACACAAGAAGAAGTGGCTGCAGTCGTCCAGGAAACGTCCACTTCACTTTTCTCTGTTGATAATTCTTCATCGAAGGAGGGTTTGAGTGAGAGGCTAAAAATACATGCAGCCCATCACAATGAACTGGATTACTGACTTAATGAGTGTGCCGGTGCTGCAGCCTGATGTATGTGGGATTAAGTTGTTCTCTTATCTGTGGATGTGTTTGTGTGATGTAAAGGTAGTGTGTGAGAGATTTAACGCTGCCACATGCAGAGGGGAAAACGCTAGATCAGCTGGCCCTCAGACTCCAGAGAACCCGGAGGTCTCGGTGGTCCAGTCGCTATCCCATCAGCACCGCCATCAATCACTGTCCAGTTACACAGCAGGAGGCTTCGCTGTATGTCCCCACAGCCTGCAGAGCAATAAAAGTTGCGCTCATATTTTCCAATCTTGCGCAGAGCAGTATGTGAACAAGCAGATACTGTAAGTGCACTGAGCGGATGAGGCTATTAAAGAGACATATAGACGTACCTACACACTATACATGCAGATACTTGGATCTCACATGGATATATCAACCAGGTGCTAACAGGATGACCTTCTCAGATAGCAATGTTGTTCACCTGGGGGTGATCCTGAACCACTGCAGCGGTGAAAGCTGTTTATTTATTTATTTATTGCCTATTCCAAAGAGTCCCAAGACGTAGTTCTTGGACTGTGGGTGGCGAGCATGTGGGTCAATACTTGTGGAATAAGCCTTGACTCCAGAGGTCCTTTAAAGTGAAACTCTCGCCAAAAAGCAACCAAGGCTTTATTTTTGATTGAATATGAGTCAAACCTTCGTGTAAGTGGATAATTTCGAAGAAAGAGGCACTTTTAAGATTTACCGTAGTTTCGTTTTCGGGCAAGCTAATTTTCAATGAAGTGGAGGGGCACTCTGATGCTAGCATCAAAATCTGTATTTTTAAAACACTAAGAAGGCTCGACACAACATGAAACTTTGCTCGTAGCATCACCAGGGTCTCTACACATGAACACGAGCATTGAGAACATTGTTTGTGTACACAGAGTTTACTAAAAAGAAGGTTTTTGAACAACTCACATTAGCAGTAGCACCTCCGGCGCACCACCGTCAAGGCAGACAAAAAGTGTTGATTCCTGAGTGCGACCTAACAGGCAGGAGGTCCACCATTACTCTCCTGCCTGTTAGGTCGCACTCGGGGATCGACACTTTTTGTCTGCCATGACGGCGGCACGCTGGAGATCCAGCTCCAACAGTGAGTAGTTCAAAAACTTTATTTTTAGTAAACTCTGTGTACACATTAATGTTCTCAATGCTGGTGTTCATGTGTAGAGACCCTGGTGATACTACGAGCAAAGTTTCATGTTGTGTCGAGACTTCTTAGTGTTTTAAAAATAGAGATTATGATGCTATCGTCAGAGTGCCCGTAGCACTCCCATTGAAAATTAGCTCGCCCGAAAACAAAACTACGGTAAATCTTAAAAGTGCCTCTTTCTTTGTAATTATGCTTTTACACGAAGGTTTGACTCATATTCAATCACAAATAAAGCCTCGGTTGCTTTTTGGCGAGAGTTTCACTTTAAGACTCTCCACTAACAAAGAATACTTTAGCTCAGTGCAGGGCGTGAGACATGAGTACTGGTTTGAGCATGTAATGCTCTTACAACACTTTTAGAATAACCTGAATTATTAGTTGTACCCTAAGTGTTTGTT